>NC_138977.1:145158104-146358104 GCF_964341445.2 Mesoplodon mirus | reverse complement strand
GTCATGGAAGCAACCTAAATGCTCATCAACAGACAAATGAATAAAGATGTGGTACATATACACAATGGAATATTACTCAGCCATAAAAAGGAACGAAAATGGGTCATTTGTAGTGAGGTGGATGGACCTAGAGTCTGTCATACAGAGTGAAGTAAGTCAGAAAGAGAAAAACTAATATTGTATATTAATGTAATTAATGTAATTAATTAATTAATCTAGAAAAATGGTGCAGATGAACTGGTTTGCAAGGCAGAAATAGAGACACAGATGTAGGGAAAAAACGTATGGACACCAAGGGGGGGAAAGCGGGGGGGGGGATGAATTGGGACATTGGGATTGACATATATACACTAATATGTATAAAATAGATAACTAATAAGAACCTGCTGTATAAAAAATCAATAAATAAAATTAAATTTAAAAAACAGACTTTCCCATTAAAAAAAGAAGAAGAAGAAAAGAAAAAGTTACAGTTATGTGTCTGGTAAGGTTATGATCTAGCCTTGGTGTCCTCTGAGTTTGGAAGATGTTCACAGCTCACTCTTTGTCCCATAGATCCCACTGATGGGTCCATATGATTGTCCTCATTGGGGATGTCCATCTGCAAGCATCTTCATCAGAGTGACATTCCCCCAGATAGATGCTTTTGACTTCCCTGCATCAACTGGACCTTAATTCTGAAGGTCTGTCCTTCTTTAACTGGGTCACTTTACCCATCCACACAGCTCTTTCAGAGAAATCCCTTTCACTTTACCCATCTAAATAGCCCTCTGGGCGAAAGCCTCAGAAAAGATCCTGCTCAAGTTGCCCATATCAGATCCATAGCCAATAAGGACTTTTGCCCCACCACTGATGGTGGAAATGCTGCTGACTTCCACCTCAGCCCCGTCTTTCCTTCTGCTTTGCTGTCTCAGGCTAATCTAGACACAGTATTTCATATTAACCCTTATGTATCCTTAAATTCTGGGTATACCTGTCCATCTTCCTGAGTAGTTTTCTTGATGCCTTTCTTACTTAGAGGTGAAGTTAAAGAACCCCACACATACACTCCTCTCCTATAGTTAGGAGTGGGAGATAGGTGCAGGATATGTCATGCATGCCAAAAATTCTCCCCAGTGGAATCCTCTCCTGATACTTCCCAATGCCTACTCTTTCATAGGACCAAGGTAGAGGACTTGTAATATTGGCAGAATCTGACTTATAGATTCCTACCTTACCCTAGATAACTCATTTTAGATTATGTGAGTATTTGCATGACTACTTTATATCTACTGTATGTTTCTTGGTCATTAATATCTCAACCGAAACTGGGGGATAAAAGAGTCCTGTTTTAACATTATAAAGTAAAAGTGAAGGAGAAATAAAATAGCTCAGCTGGGTGGGCAATGGAAGACTTTTTTGCAAAAGTGAGACTTTTGAAGGCCAGTGAGAAAGTGAGTAGAGGATATTTAGCAGAGCTGCTTCCAATCTAGTCTCTAGAACTTCTGTTCAATACTAGAAAACCAGATGAAAGGAATATAAGATGTTTAGTGAACCAGAAACAAGGCATAAGAGAATTGTCTACATCAGTCTCATGTAGTCAGGTAATTATTCACTCAGTAGACATTTGTTGAATACCTATTATATTTGGCAGAGGAAATACAGAAATAAAAATAACCTTACTTCCCATGGAGAGTTGGTGATTTTATGACAGAGAAAGACATGCAATGAAGTACATCTACAAGTAAAGTAGTATGAGAGAAGATGAAGTCTCAGTGACTGACTTGTAAAGGAGATTATCAGTGATCAAATGAAATAAACCAAGAAGAAATAGCATCTTAAATAGACAATTGAAAAACTAAAGTGATACTTTAGTGAGTTCCTAGAAAGGAATAGGCAAATTGAAGACTTCATTTATCTTTCAATTCTCTGTTAGCCTACTAAGTTTGATTCGTTTTTCTTTTCATAAATGAGAAACTGCACAAATAATAGTTTTATTTTTTCTTTAAATGTTTACACATTTAATTTATTTGGATGTGCCACAAATGGAAAAAGAAAAAAAATTTTTTTTCTATTATGATTAACAGCTAGAATATTCATCATCCCTCTTTGGTAAGAGTACCCCTGACTACTAGATAGTTTTAAATAAATTAAGAAGGGAAAATGATAAACCTCAGAACTTTATTTGGATAAAGTTTATGGATGATCCAATCTGGAAAAAATACCAAGAGCTTCCTTATAGGAAGCAAAATATGCTCCATTAAAAACATTTAAGTGGAGCTCCTCCTCCCCTTTCCCCATGTCCTCCTCACATGAGACTAATAAAAGAATGTCTGAATGAGAAAGGATTATATGTATCAATTAAATTCAATGGAATTTATTGATTCCAAGGGTCAACAGAGGTAATCATTTTTCAAAAAAGAAGCCATTTGTCAACTTAAAACTAACTGGAGGCAAAGTCAACATAATTACCACAACAAGTATAAAGACAGAATGGCATCAATGAGCCCTGACCCTCAGGGACCCATAGATTGGTTATAGTCCAGAGTGTTCCTATGGGCAAACTGGATGGGCAGGCAGCAAGGGTATTGCTCATACTATGTAACCAAAATAGATGAAGAGTAGGTTAAGAGAAGGCATAAGCAGACATGGTGGCAGATATGGAGGCTATGGGTGGGCTCAATGGTAAGGGATCTACCTCACCAAAGCTACTGCAAGCGCTTAACAATCAAAAACAGAGATCAAGGCTGAGCCACCTCAATGAAACTACCCTTCAAGGAGACGAATCAATCACTTGGTAACAAAGAACAGCAATTCATTTTTACAAGAATCAACTTTCATCCCAGTTTTGGGTTTAGCTTTCCTGCCTGCAGTAACTTGATTTAGCTCAAGCATTTTAAGGGCTTGCCTAATCTGTCATCATGGGATCCTGCATATATCATCTCTGGCTGGGTAGGGGGAAGGGGGGGTCCATTTTTTTCTGCTAAATAGGTGCCACTGTGAATCCATGATCACAGATTCACTGGTCCTACAATTTATCATGTTACCCAGAAACAGCTGCCTTCCAGAACTTTAGAATAGCCTGTTAAAGGCTCAACTAAGGCATTAGGTTGGAGATGATATCATGCAATGTTGGGACGTTGTCATTTAATATGCTATACATTCTTTAACCTAATAGCCATTATATGATCCTGAAAAATAGAGTATTCTAAGTTACAGAATTAGAAGTGACACCTTTCACCATTACTCATAGTTACCCATTTGAAAAGTGGTACTAACAGAGGGCATGCTAAGGCATCCACTAAAACTAAACTTAGGGCTAGGCAACTGTCTGGTCATTTGGGGCTTTTTACGCCAGTAGACTAGCAGGTAAAAACCAACCAACAAACACAATAACAGATTTACTATAATGGCAGGGGAAATTGACCCTGATTAGCACGAGAAGATAGTGTTATTGTTACACAATAAGAGAAGGAATAAGTATTTCTGCAACTCAGGGGTTTGACTAGTTTTATTAGTGTTTCTAAAACCTTAAGCATGCAATTGCCTGACAAAGGCATGGGAACCAGGGGTTCCAACCACTCACATCAAGGTCTGGGTTTCTCCAGAAGCAGAGCCTGAGACAAGGATTCTTCTGAAAAATTATTTATTAGAGAGATGTTCCTAGGAAAAACTAATAGGAGAGTAGATGAAATGAGACTGGGAAGGAGGAAGGCCAAGCAACAGTACGACATCAAGCAGAGACCACTACAGAGACACAATGTTTCCATCCCATAGGAAAGCTCTGGGGACAGTGTATGTGACACCTCACAGTGATACTGAACAAGGCAAGGGTCAGAGAACTGGAGTAGTTATATCCTTGAACTTATCAGTCATTGTTTAAGAGTTGCCCCCATTTGGATGTAAATTTCCATGTACTTCTGAGTCTCCTTGTCTGTAGGAAAAGTGGGTTCCAGCAGCCCAATGATAGCTCAGTGCCAAAGTGATTCAGGTACTGACTGTTGGACGTGAAAGAACACTGAATCTCAGCGTACACAAAAAAGTGGTGAAAGGATCCGACGGGATGTGGACAAGGCATCTGCTATAGTCTGTCTGGGTTACCCCACTGGGCAAGCAGCTGAGATCAGCAGAAATGCTAGGTAAGAGCGTGAGACAATCTAGAATGGGTGGTAGAAAAGAGAAATGATGAATAAGAGGAAAAACAGCGAAATGATAAATTGGACGCGGAACCAAAGGCCTAGCAGGGACTAAGCTTGTAACTTGGCCTTTCAATCTTTGTATTGTAAGGCTTTTTCTTTTTTTTAAGAAATTGTGACCAGCCACTGCCTTGACACACATGGAATCTGAGGATGCAAGGCGTAGACTGTAGCAGACAGTGCCAGTGCCCCACCCATATCCCTTGAGCCTTCTATCTCAGTGTTATCTGGGAAGCTTCCAACTCTGGGATCTGCATCTGTGAGTCTGAAGGCTTATTCTCAATCTCTACAGTGTAGCTGTGCTCACAGGTGCAGCAGGCTGGAAGTGCCAGGAAAGTAACACCTTTTTTCTTTCTCTTTCTTGCTAGAAAGAAACATCCTTCGACCATCTCTGGTGCATAAATATCACTCTCTCTCACCCCTCTGGTTGGGATCATTCTGAAGCATGCATTTTACGCAATCACCCAGAGTTTTCCTGCAAGGTTAAGCTTCAATTATCCATCATGAAAACTGTTTTAATAGTGTATCTTTTTTCTAGAAGATAAGCTTTTCTTCCTTTTCTCACTCCCCTATTCCCTGCTGATGTTTTCTGACCTTTCCAAATAAACTACTTGCACTCAAATCCCTGTCTCAGGGGCTGCTTCTGGGGAAATCCAAACTATAGTAACCAGTTCTATGATTATTGGGCCCTTTAAGCATAAGTTTCTCACCTAGAGCAGGTATATAAAAGCATGGAGACTCAAGAGAATTAGGTGGGGGAGAACATTTGAAGAAAGACATCAGAGTGCTATGAGCCTCACCTCCTGAAAAGAGGGAGAGGAAAAGGTTGCACCCCTCAGGCAAAGATAAACAAAGATGGACACTAGGAAAAGTGGTAAGGACAGATTTTAATCCGTCATAGCTATTGCAAGAGGGAAGAGTCCAGTGTGAATTGAACCCAACTTTGATTTCTACAGAAGTGACTGGGTGTTTTACGGGATGAATGAAGGAGTAGGGAGGGGATTGAGCAGGGGTTCCATAGAGTCGGGAAAGTGAAAAATTACAAAAAGCAGGAAGGGAGGAGGGAGTTGGTCCATGTGAAAACATCTGGATTTGCTAATGGTGCTTTTGGAAGTTAGGCCTCTGCCCTCTCACAAAGACTGGGAGTCAGGGGCCCTATCTTCAGGCATTGGCTGGAACAGTAAATTCTTAGGGCATCATTGAGTTTTCTCAGGCAGGCACTTGGAAGACTGGGGTCATCATAACGATGGAGGCTTGAGCTGTTAGAAACTACACTAATGTTTGTTCAAGTCTTTATAGGCCAAGGCCAAGGCCCACTTAAGAAGAGGGCTCAAAGGAGACTGGCCAGAGTTTGGCCAAGGAGAGTATCCTTGTCACCTCTTCACCTAACGTATATTCAGAGGGGCTACAGTGATGGGAGGTTGGTATGTGTTTTCTGTAATTTAGCAGCACTGGACCACCTGAGAAATCTTAACTGAGAAGAGACAGCTAGCTAGTTCCTTCCTTCAAAGAGAGGTAGCTGACATTTTCAGAACAAAAATACTTTAGTATTTCCCAAGAACCAGATGTGTACCACGCAGGACAGAAAGGTGATATGAGGCAAGTTTTTCCCAATAAAATTTCCATAGTGGAAGGGTAAATGGTCTGCAACAGTGAGTATCTGCTTGGAGTCACCACTGGAAAACCAGGAGCTGAGGAGGGAGCAAACAGCCAGATTAGTAGTAAGCACAGAAAAGACTCCCCAGGATTTATAGTCAAGAGGCTCACAGAGGAATCTCCAAAGAATCCATGAAAAGTCGATTTTAAATATTATCTAGGCCTAGAGAAAATGATGGCAGCTTACAAACCATCCAGGCGAAATAAAAACTCTCTGCCTTCCTTTTCCTTTTCTCCCTCCATTCTGAATCCAGAAGGTCAGAAATAGCAGCTTGTAAGTGGGAAAGTAGCCCAGGGAGAAAGAGAAAAGAAATCCACTTGTCTCTAGAGGGCAGGAGCCCACGTTATGTTTGTCTTCTACACACCTTATCTTTTTTTTTTTTTTTTTTTTTTTTTTTTTCCGTACGCGGGCCTCTCACTGTTGTGGCCTCTCCCGTTGCGGAGCACAGGCTCCGGACGCGCAGGCCCAGCGGCCACGGCTCACGGGCCCAGCCGCTCCGCGGCATATGGGATCCTCCCAGACCGGGGCACAAACCCGTATCCCCTGCATCGGCAGGCGGACTCTCAACCACTGCGCCACCAGGGAGGCCCCACACCTTATCTTTGACATGGGCTGGATAGTCTATTTTTAAATAAAACCTGGGTTTTGTAATTTAAAGGAACCAGTGGACTTTCCATTGCCTAAGAGATCCTAGAAACCTCCTGGAACATGTTATAGGTTGAACTGTGTCCCCAAAAAGATACGTTGAAGCCCCAAACCCTGGCACCTGTGAATGTGACCTTATTTGGAAATAGGATCTTTGCAGATGTAATTAAGGTATGAGAGGTCATTAGGGTCAGCCCTAATCCAATAAGACTAGTGTCCTTTCCTTATAAGAAGAGGAAACTGCCACATGAAGAGAGAGACACAGGATCAACAACCACATGGTGACAGAAGCAGAGATTGGAGTGATGCATCTACAAGCCAACAAATGCTAAGAATTGCCAGCAAACCGCCAGAGCTAGGAAGAGTTAAGAAAGGAATCTCCTACAGTTTCCAGAGGGAGCGTGGTCTTGCCAACACCTTGATTTTGACCTCTGGAACCGTAAGACAATAAATTTCTATTGTTCTAATCCACCTGATTTGTGATACTATGTTATGTGCTATGGCAGCTCTAGGAAACTAATACAGGGTCTGCTTTAGTTTTCAAACCATAGTAGGAGAAGAACTTTCTTCACTAAATAAATGTTAAAAGGACAATGGGAACACTTTGAAAATAAAATTAAGAAAATTTCATTTATAACAGCATCAAAAAAATTTAGGAATAATTTTACAAAAGACGTACAAGACTTGTACACTGAAAACTACAAAACATTGTTGAAAGACTTTAAAGAAGATCTAAATAAATAGAAACAAACCCCACATTCAGTAATTAGAAGACTGAACATTGTTAAGATTGTACTATTCCCCAAATTTTCTAATCATTTCTACACTTCTAAAAATTCCTACACATTTAATGCAATCTCTATCAAACCCCCAGCTGTTTTTGTTTGTTTGTTTGTTTGTTTTGTATAACTTGAAAAACTTATCCTAAAATTCATATGGAAATGCAACAGACACAGAAGACTGAAAACGTTCTTGAAAAAGAACAAAATTAGAGCATTTACACTTCCGGATTTCAAAACTGACTACAAAGTTACAGAAGTGAAGACAGTGTGGTACTGGCATAAGAATAGACATATAGATCAATGGAATAAAACTGAGTGCAGAAATAAGCCCTTACATTTATGGTCAATTGATTATTGACAAGGGCACCAGGACAATTCAATGGAATAAAATTCACTACTGCATTATGTAGAACACTCCAGCCTCATGCAAGCTTCTTGAGGTTAGGCAGAAAGGGGATTTTCTTTTATAGAGAGGAATAAACAAGGCTAGAATGAATCAGGTGTGGGGAAGTGGGATGACCAAGGCTGGTGGGATCAGACAATAGATCAGAAAATGTTTTACGTTGAGGTCAGACTACTCTCAGGAGACAGCCATAAGGAGGATGGCTCAAGCTGAGTGTGGGTCAAAGTTCAAGGGTCTAAGGGAAAAAGAGAAACTTCCTAAAGTTTGGTTAATATTAGCACCTTGTTCTGATTAATCAATAGGGACAAAACAATTCAGCTAATCATTTATGAAGCTGTAAAAAAATTTAATAAAAAGAAACCTCAGTTAAATAGAGTCAGGAGACCAGAAGGGCTCTGCTATGCCCTGGGACAATGGCAGAGCCCAACAGCAAGAAGATAGACTTCTCTTCTTTCCTAGGAGGACTCAGCTAATGAAAAGCCATGGACTTTTTGTTTACTACAGCCTACCCAACTTCCTCTTCCTCCCTTTGAAAGATGCACTCTCCTTCCCTTGCCTTGTGAGACTTGCACAGGGTTTGCCATGGTCGTAGATCCCAAAGTGCAATTCTCTGCTGATCCCAAATAAACCCATCTTTGCTGGAGAAATATCTGACAGTCTACTTCTTTCAGATCAACAAAGCAAAGAAAGAATGGAAATTTGGAGGGTCTGTATCTAGCCTTGTCATAGGTAATTGTCATAGGGGCATCTGTGAGACTTACATAAGTCACATGGGAAGGGTGGTTCTTTACAGTAGGTCATTTCCCAGAACACAAAGGGGTGGGGGGATTTCTTATGTTGTTTCTGTTTTCTAGGAGCATAGGTAATTCTAGGAGTTCTAGGATTTTCTAGGGGTTTAGGTAATTTCAACAGTGTTATCACTTATATACAAAGATTAATGCTTTTCAGGTGTCCAGAAAAATGGAAAGGGAGAAGGACAAAATTTTATAGAATTTTGAGACTTAGAGACCCCAAGGGAAGATGTAAACAGGGGTAAAGAATGAACAAGCACTGAGAGCAGAGCAGGCTGAAGAATGGAGATGTGTGAGATCCCTAACCCTCTAAGCAAGTCAGAGAACCCCAAAATTGTTAAGAGGAGACAATCCAGTTTCAATACACTAAGCAGAGAAATGCCTACCAAGTATTGCATACTAAAGATGAGGTTATCAACCTGGTTTTCAGAATTAGAACAGGAAGGTGGGACTGCCATTAACCAAGTTATTACTTGGAGGGCTAAAGACACATCATCTACCTTGCCAGGGCTGTTCATCAAAGCTGCCGGGATAGCTCTCACTCTGCAGATGAGTAATAAGGGAGAAAAATAAGGAATGTAAAAAATGCTCAGCCTAACAGCAAGGAACACTTCCCTAAAGACACAGATGAAAATGAAAATCAAGTTTGTGAAAATGACTTTATTCAGGAAATGTATGAAAAAAAAAATTTTTTAAGAAAGGTTTTCCTGGCATTCTTGACTTTTTTTTAAAGCAAGATACAGTTTTAATAAAATTCAAGAAGCTTAGCCCTGAGGATAAAATAAGAAAAAAAATCACAGATAAAAGTAGAATTGCATGAAAAAGAAAAAAAAAGAATTTATAATTCAGTGACAATTTAAGTGTCCATTGAAGGCTGAAAAAACAAAAACACAGCCTAAAATTGAAATGCAAATGAGAAAGACAAAAACATAAAACTCAGAATGCAAAGAGAAAAGACAAGAACAAACATAAGTAAAAAATGATTTTAAGCTAGAAATTATAGATGTTAAAATGGAAGAATAATATTCAGAGACATAATAAAATGAAAATTTTCTCACCTAAAAGAAAGTCAGATTCTTCAAACCAAAAAAGCTCAATGGATTCCAAAAAATTTTTGTGACATAAAAAGTGTCAAGCTTGCACCTAACCTGGTAATTTTTAATTGAAACATTAATTTTGTTTTAATACTGAAATCATTGAGGCAGAAGGAACTGAATAAAAAATCATGAAAGAGAGAAAGAGAAAGAATAAACAAAATTGAGAAAGAGAAATGAAATGGATGATATGAATGAGAGTTTTTGTTTAAAGATTTGTAGTTGTCTATTTTTTTTAAAAGAATGTAATGCAGAGTGGCATGATAACCTTGAAAATTCTAATATAATAGACATTTGATAGAAAGAATAAAAGTTCTAAAACTGATCTAAATAGGAACCTAAGTAGATGAAAAATAAATTATGGAATAAACTGAAATATAATAATGTACCTTAAAAGTTCCAAACAAATCTCTGAATATAGAAGTAATTTAAACAAGCTCTTTTAAATTTTTGAGTAGCAGAAAATTCTAAAACATATAATCATTTCTGGAGCCTAGAAAATTATGGAAAACTGCTCAATTCATGTTATTCCTAAATGTAATACCACATACATATTCGCACGTACCAACAATAGATGAATTTCACTATAAAGAAATACAGTTAAGGGACTTCCCTGGTGGTCCAGTGGTAAAGAATCCACCTTCCAATGCAGGGGACACGGGTTTGATCCCTGGTCAGGGAACTAAGATCCCACATGCCGTGGGGCAACTAAGCCTGCTCACCACAACTACTGAGCTCACGTGCCTCAGTGAGAGAGTCCGCGTTTCACAAACTACAGAGCCCACGCACCCTGGAGCCTGGGCACCAAAACTAGAGAGAGAAAACCTGCACACCACAACTACAGAGAAGCCCTCATGCCGCAATGAAAAGCCCACGGCTCAACGAAAGATCCCATGTGCAGGAACTAAGACCCGACGCAGCCAAAAAAAAACATAATAAATAAATAAAATTTTTTAAAAAAAGAAATACAGTTAATAGTTAGCTATGTTTTTGTTTTTTTTTTTTTTTTTTTTTTGGCGGTACGCGGGCCTCTCACTTTTGTGGCCTCTCCCCATTGCAGAGCACAGGCTCCGGACGCACAGGCTCAGCGGCCATGGCTCATGGGCCTAGCCACTCCGCGGCACGTGGGATCTTCCCGGACCGGGGCATGAACCCATGTCCCCTGCATCGGCAGGAGGACTCTCAACCACTGCATCACCAGGAAAGCCCAGCTATGTTCTTTTCATTGCAATCTTTCCTAGAAGCTCTGAACCAATAAAAAGAAAATAAAAATAATTGATATACCATTTGTCAAAGAGGATACAATTATCAGAAATAAAAGAGAAAGGTTGGTGTGTAAGCATATTCATTGTATTACTATTAACAATAATAAAATTGGAATGAATCTAAATATATTATTCTTTATTTTTAAAGTTTTTATTATGGAATATTTCACATGTTCGCTTGTATCTACAAAAAAAATTTTTAATTTTTGAAAGTTTATTAAAGGAAGTGAAACACTCCCCAAAATACATACATACACAGTTGTAGATACTTTATCTACAGCCCACACTGACACTATGTAGTCTAACTCATCTAAATGTTGACCTAAATTAGACTGAAGTATTAGAGATACACTGTTAGGGATGGGGGCGAACCTACCCCTGTCCCAGTCTTGAGCTTCTGATTCATAAGATACAGGTACTCCATCATAAGCTTTCCCTTTTCTACTTCCTCCAACCTCGGTTTGCTAAACAGCTTTGCAAAATGTAATATCAATTAAAAGTACAATAATACAGTCTGAATTAATTGCACGTAATACCAGCTCGGTGGAATTGAAAAAAAAAAGTAATTAATAATAAGCTACAAGTTGACCTATGACTTTATGATGACTGTGCAGATATTTTTATATAGCCATACACAGGACAGCCTGACCCAAAGCAAAGAGGCTGCTGCTATTACCCTGCCAGTTTTCATCCCTCTGACTGCCCAGAGCTCCCACTGTATTATCTTTGTGTGTGTGTGTATCAGTATGAATTTACCATAAAAATATATTGTTAAGTAAATAAAAGCAAACTGCAGAACAATAGGTATGATCTAATTTACACAATAAAGCAAAAACTACAAGCAATACTCTATGTTTTCTATGAAAAGCACACACAAACATGGGTGTGTACATATTAAAAAAGAGCATGGATACACAACTCATAAGAGTGATTATTTCTGAGGGCAAGGGCAAAGAACTAAAATTAATAGTGCATTAACTTTATCTATAATGTAACATTTTAAAAAATAATAAACACATGTTCACTGTATTATCTTTTATGCCAGTATCTTGAGTTCAAATTGAAGTTATTTCTTATGTGTTATTCAAATCCATTTCCTTCAACTAAATGTATCCAGCTCTTAAAAGAACAGTAATCTATTAATTAATACAAAAGTGAGATGAAGTGTTTGCAATTATCTACCCCAAGGTGTCAGCATTTTAAACAACAATGAGTTCATTAGCTCAAAGAATGAATTCCAAAAAGCAAAGTTTTAGCCAATATATATATGAAGATATGGGGTTCTTTCCAGCCAAATTACCACACACACACACACACACAATTTTTAAATAATAGACCCCAGTAAGTAATATGTAGATAACAGTGAGGTGCCAGTTCGAACCCCCTTTTCTGGGCCAGCACAGTCATCTCTATCCACCCTGAGTAAGTAACGGCTCCTAAAGGCTCAAAGCTGCACCTTCCTTCAGCGAACTGCCCTTAGCTGATGGGAACTAAGCGAAGTTATGCCTCCACCTTGCCATCCAGCCTCACACACAAACCCAGTCCAATGAATAATGATACAGGAGTCCTGCGGCCTCAAGGGAAGGGCTGCGGGATGAGGTTCATTGCTGAACTTGCCCCCTGTAGGCCAGGCTCACACTGGGCTTTGCCTGAGACCGTATCCTTACTCAGTCCTCTTTCCTCTGTCCTGCTTCACTCACTCCCTTAAAGGGTTTTCCTGAAAACGACCATTCCCTCAGCAAAACGCATGTACCTGAATCTCAGTCTCAGGCTCTGCTTCTAGGGAACAAAACCAAAGCAGGATACTTGGTTTTTTCTAAGGTAACTTGACATTTAGCTCCATTCATTGCTGAATTGACTCATTTAATAAAAACATCACCTCTGCTTGTCAATGAAAATAAGAAAGAAATGAAGGTAAAATAGAAGAAAGGATGGGAGACACATGTTTCAATTTCTGTGAATGTTTTGAGCTTTTTTTCTTTAAATAAATAAACCAATTCCTGAGTCATATAGATGATGCTTCAGGCCAGCGTTATTCATAACCTTCATGGTGTATTTGCTTTTTTCACAAGTCACCTACATCCACAGGCCTGTTCTTAATATCAAACTGACTGTACATGTATTTTTTTTTACAATATTTATCTGTGAATATAAATCTATGCTTTTGCTGGATCACATCTAAATTTGTTGGTAAAATTCCTGTGTTTTTTATATATTTATATAGACAGCACAAACCCATTACATAACAAGCATTAAGATACTTACTGAAATACCATAACATTTGCTTAGAAAATATCAGTGAAAACAGAGCAAGGGCGTGTATTTATGATCTATTGGGGAGGAAAAAACCTCGAGCATTTATATTTAGACTAGAAAGGCATGTGCAAGCTTCAGTATTTTCAGAAATACTTTTCTCTGTTTTCAGCTTCTTTGTTAATGAGCAAATAAAGCATCCTGTCACCTAAAATATAAAGGTAAGGGATCTGAAAGCAAGACTGCAGTGTGAGCACTTTTTCTTCGCGATGCCAGAGCCGAGTCCGCAGAGAAGAAAGGAGGCTTGTAATGAGACGTAAGCAGTTGTGAGAAAAGACATCACAGGCAGTTTCCTGACAGAAGCCTGAGATTTAATCACCCGAAACTGCTTTTGCAGCCGCTGCCGAGGCGCGTTGGCTTCGCTGTCAGTGAGCAGAATGCCTGTCAAGCCCGTAGTGAAGCAAACGAATCGCAGTGAAACCAACGCGCTGCCTGCGGACAACGGAAGATGCTCACACGCCGTTTATTTCTCTTCCGCACATTTTGATCGTGTGTTGTGTTATCTACAGAAAATACCGAGCCTGTGTATCACTACAAAGGGACATCTAGGGGGAAAAGATGGTTATCAAACCCATGAAAAGGGAGAGGGAGAAAAAAAGGCTTCTTTGGAGTTTATTTAAGCTACTGGGTAGAATCCCACTGCTGAGCACAGCAGAGATTCATTAGAGTCATAACTTCAAAAGGTATTATATGTTAGAGGTACGTAATTAAATTTTTTGATTTGGAAAGAGGGGGTGGGAAAATGGGCTTATATATTCTGTGTATTATAGTAATAGTTCCATATGTAGGGATGTCCCTTAAGCCAGTCAAGTCACTCATACAACTTATGTGACCTTGAGTGAGTCTGTGTATAAACTGGTAAAGCAAGAGTACGTCATAGCTTCATAGAGGAGCAAACAAAATAATGTATACAGAATGGCAAATTTAAAAAAAGATAATGTATATAGAGACCCTAAACAGATTAGCTCCCTTCCATTCCATGGAGCTAGAGTAAATTCCCAGATTATCCAAGCTGACACTGTGTACTGTCTTCCAATTCACTGTTTCATCAAAACTGTTCAATAAATATTTGTTATTAAAATAATAAATAAAATAAAAATGACTATATCCTAATGTTCACCCCTACTGGGAGAATGTGAGTCTGCACAGAAGATTGGAAGAAGACAAAAACATTGTCACGGTGTTGGAGAATGGGCTAATTAATAATAGAATTTTCATTAATTTCAGAAATGATTCATCCTGATACATCGTTGGGCTTACAGGAGTAGAATTACATGAACTTTGAGGCATTCAAACAATTATTACAAAAGCTATAGTTTTAGCCCTGATGAAATTACAAAAATAAAATCATGAACATAATAATAGCTACCACGTACTGAGCTGACCCTGTGTGCTCTCCAGAAGGACTTGCAGCAGGGTGAATTGTGCCCCCATCCACCCCACCCAAAAGAGGTGTCTACTCAGAACCTGTGAATCTGCTCTTACTTGAAAAACGGGTCTCTGTCAATATAATTAAGGACTTTGAGATGAGATCATCTTGCATTAAGCAAGGCCCTAGATACAATGACAGGTGTCCTTATTTTAAAAAAGACAGAGGGAGATTAGAGATACACAGGAGAAGGCCATGTGAAGACAGAGACAGAAACTGGAATGATGCAGCCACAGGAATCCTGACAGCCACCAAAAACTGGAAGAAGGAAGGACTCTCCCCTAGAGTCTCTAGAGGGAGTGTGGCGCTGACAACACCTTGATTTTGGAATTCTCTTCTCCAGAACTGTGAGAGAATACATTTTTTGTTTTTTTAAGCCACCAAGTTTATAGTAGTTTGTTACAATAACCATAGGAAACAAATACAGTACTTTTAGCATTCTCATAGTAACTGTAAATAAATACACTGGCTCATTTTCTACAGCAAGAAACTCTGGCTCTAAAAGGAAAGTAATTGACTCAGGGCCTCTGAGCTAGAGAGTGACTGAGCCAGGATTTACACACAGATCTGTCCAGTTTTAAGGCCTTTTTTTAAGTCAGTTTTAAACCTTTTCTTGAAATCACCCTTCCTTCTTTTAACTCTGTGGCAGAAGCTGTCTCTTTGGCTTTTTTCTGACAATTTGCTTACCATTTCCTAGAAAAAGTAAGTTTATGTTAAACGTGCATTAAGTTCTCATACTGTTAGTTCACATTATTTTATGTCAAAAGCTTCTGAAGTGGGTTGAGGAGGAAAGAAACATTGAAGATCTGCTTAGTTAATGAACAAGCACCAAAAGATCATTCCTAACGCTTGCTAGGCACCTCAGAGTCTAAGAAGACACTGCTGGCAGACTCTGTATTGTAGGTGCTGAACTTTAGTAGCAGCATTAAACCTCCTACCTCATTTATTCATAGTTTCTGAAAGGAGCCTCTGGGCTCCTAGATGATAGGTCCCAAGGATCTGAGGGTTGCCAGACAATCTTTGAGACAACTCTGATTGGCCCTGTTTGGAACAAGCTGCTGTGTAAAAACAGAGGTTGCCCGGGGATTTTCCCAAAGCAAAGTAAGACCTGTCAGTCAGCTCCAGCCTTTGGCATCCACAACCACTTCCACGAGGTCATCTGTCACAGATTATTTACAAAGATGAGCCTGAAAATGGCTTCCCCATCCTGTCCTCTATAGTGTATTCTCTTCCTCTGTCTTCACATCTGTTTTTTAAACAGCTTTCCTGGGGTATAATTTACATACAATAAAATTCACCTATGTTAATGATACATTTCATGCATGTTGGCAATGTACACAGTCATGTAACCACCACTACATTCAAAACAGAGAACATTTTCGCCACCACAAGTTTTCTCATGCCCTTCTGAGGTCAGTCCCTCTCACCGTGCCCAGTTTTCAGGCATTCATCACCTGATTCCTGCCACTATAGTTCTATCTTTCCTAGAACTTCATATAAATGGAATCATAGAGTATGTAGTCTTTTGTATCTGATTTCTTTCAGTAAGCATGGGGTTTCTGAAATTCATTCAAAATCCAAAATCATTTTGCATGGCTCGGTAGTTCATTCCTATTTATTGCTAAATTCCCATTGTATGGATGTACTGCAATTTGTTTATCCATTTACCAGTTGATGAACATTTGGACTGTTTTCACTTTGGGTATGTTAGGAATAATCCTGCTATCTCTCATCTAATTTTATTTATTTATCTCACTTTTTTTTCTTATTTTCCCCTCTATATCTTCAAGACTGCCTTTCTCTTTCCTACCCCAAACTGACTGGAAATAAAGTTTACGGGGCCTATGGCAGTGGTTCTCAATGTGGTTGTCCCTCAGAGGATTTGTGTCAATACCTGAAACATTTCTGATTGTCACAGCTTGAAGGGGGAGATGCTACTGGCATCTAGTATAGAACCCAAGGATGCTGCTTGACATCCTACAATGCAGAGGACAGTCCCCACAACAAAGAATTCAGTGCAGAATGTCAACAGTGCCCAGATTAAGAAACAAGGCCAAGGAAAGGATCTTATAAAGGACTTTCCATGAAACTTATTATTAGGTGGGAATTTTAAATAAAAATGTCTTCATTTCTTTGACAAAAAGCCTAGAATTAAAGAAGTAGTTTTTCATTTTTAGATATCTACTGCTAATAAAAATACACAAGGCAATAGTACCTGAATCACTGAATTGATTAATAATTCTTTTCTGGGAGCCATGCACCAAAGTCGTTTAGCTCACAGCAGAAAACTTTAGTTAGAATGTAAATGTGGGGCTTCCCTGGTGACGCGGTGGTTAAGAATCTACCTGCCAAAGCAGGGGACACGGGTTCAAGCCCTGGTCCAGAAAAATCCCACATCCTGCGGAACAACTAAACCCGTGCACTACAACTACTGAGCCTGCGCTCTAGAGCCCATGAGCCACAACTACTGAGCACGTGTGTCACAACTACTGAAGCCCACGCGCCTAGAGCCCGTGCTCCACAACAAGAGAAGCCACCGCAATAAGAAGCCCGCACACCGCAACGAAGAGTAGCCCCCTCTCTCCACAACTAGAGAAAGCCCGCGCATAGCAACAAAGACCCAATGAAGCCAAAAATAAATAAATAAATTTATTTTTTTTAATGTAAATGTGTGTCTGATCAGATAGCAGTTGATAAGTCAAACAGCAAGTGTCTCAGGAGTTGGAAGAGGGGAAAATAGTTATTTTGTCACTATTCCCACCGGCCATAAAGGTTAACGGTGTTGCACTGTTCTCTTTCCTTCTCCAGGGTCTCATCAGATATCCTGAAATCCTTCTATTTCAGGGGCTTCTAGGCTTCTCACCAGTTTTCAGCCTCAGCAAGGTGAAGCTGAGTAAATGAAACAGTCCCCAGCTTGAAGAAATGACTGCTTAAGACAATGACTGAATCATACTTTAGGATAAGCCTACTTTAGAAACAAGTTCTGAGAGTATGAAAAGTTATCTGAATTTGGCACAAAACATTTAATTTACTCAATAGAGTCATCAGTCTTCAACCTTTTACATAATATTCTACAAAGAGCATGGATTTGAAGCCAGGAAGGTTTGAATCTTATTTAAAGCGTGAATAATTGGATTTTATATTAACAGTGCCAAATCCCTGAACCTCTCTCAGCCTGGGCATCTTCATCTGTGAAATGGAGGAAACAACAGCTAATTTAGAATTTGTGTAAGGATTAGGTAATGTATTGTATATCTAGGGCTTAGTTCATTGTCTGCCTTTATTTCCTTGTTGCTTTTAACTGTCAGCTTCAAGCTAAATTATTTTTAAAAAACCAACATTCTCTTCAAAACACAACAAGTATTAATGTTTGTTTATATAAATATTTTAAATATTATCTATGCAACATGCATAAAAGGGTATATTTCTTACCTGATATTCATGAAATTTAAGAGTTAGACTGATGTATAGAACAAAGGGAACTTTCACAAGGTCTGCTGATAGAACTAAATAATTTGCAGAAGAAAAAAGTCATAAGATCAAACCACTTTTACCTAGCTGAAGTTATGCATATTTTTGAAAATAACTCGCTTGTGATAGTAAACTAATTTATCAGTCTCTTATTACTGAATATGTTCATAATTCATAAAGTGCACTTCACCCAACATGAATCACAAAAATACTGACTTGGCCATGTTGCTTGAGACACAAATACACCACCTCTTTTTTCTCATACATTATTCTCTTTTCTCTCCCTGTATAACTTTTTTAAAATTTTAGATTTATAACTTTCTTCTGAGCTGTAAAACCATTTCAGACACATTTTACTTGCCCGATGTTATAGAAAACAAAATTATAATTTTCTAATTTAGAATGTACTGTTGTCCCTCAGTATCCACGGGGAATTGGCTCCAGGACACCCCTCAATTACCAAAAACCAAGGATGCTCAAGTACCTTATATAAAAGGTGTAATATTTGCACATAACCTACCCATATCCTCCCATATACTTTAAATCATCTCTAGATTACTTATAATATCTAACACAATGTAAATGCTATGTAAATAGTTTCCTGCAAGCAGCAAATTCAAATTTCACTTTTTGGAACTTTCTACAATTTTTAAAAAATATTTTTGATCCCTGGTTGTTGAATCCACGGGTGCAGAACCAGCAGATGCAGACAGCCAACTATACATGTAAATTTACACTTTGTGGGGAAGTAGAATACCTCTATATCTCTTTACTAACTCTGCACATTAAAAATAATAATAAAAATTTTTTTAAGAACAGAAAGAAAGGGAGAGAGGCAGGGAGAGATGGAAGGAGGGAGGGACGGAGGGAAAAGAAAAAGGAAAAATGCATTTTTTCAGATTAAGCAGCAGCAGCAATAAAACATCCTATGACGTGGGAAGAATATTTTGCATCTTGTCTTCCGGGTCCCCAAATCTCCTTGGTCTTTGGGCTTATGTCTCACAGAAAGTGCTAACACTCATGGTACTAATCTATGCAGTGATGTATAGAGATCTTGTTCCTCTCTCTAGGAAGAAGAAAATAGAAACAGATGTCTTTCTTTATACAAGGATACCCAAGGGAATTATATCACTAATGAGGACAGGAGAAGCTGGATCATTTCATTACATGTGTCCTTAACATCTATCCAACATCATTTTTCACCACTCCACTTCTACCCTCAATACTCAGGTAATTTAAAATCACCTGTTATTCCCTGACAAATCTCATAGGCATTTGCAGGTGCCTCTGCCTGGGATGCGCTCCCTCCCCATCACCATCTAAAAACCAACGAATCTTCTTTTATGACTCAGTTTTCACTTTTGTGGGAGGCCTTCCCAGACTCCGACCAGCTGATTGGAGCTCCTATTTCTCTGCACATTTTTACTCTGCATATAACTCCATTATATACATCAAAATATTATAATTGTCAGTGTGACTGCTGGTGCCCAACTGGATCACAAACACTACATTATGAGGGTAGAAACTGTCCTTTCATCATTGCAAGCACCAATTAAATGTCTGAAACCTAAATGAATAAATTACTAGGTAAATGAATGAATGAATAAATTGGCTACGAATAGAAACAGAGATAAGCTCTTATGAGTCTTGAAGCAACAAAGTCAGAACAGGATCAACCTTATTTTTTAATCCGAATTAAATAAATGTAAACTCAGTGTCCCTAGGACTCAATCGCATCAATGCAGATGGGAGTCAATAATAATTACACAAATACAATGACACAAATGACAATCATACCAGTAATCTGCTCTTGTCCCCATTTACCCACAGTCTCCAGCCTTCTTGAAAGTGTTCCCCCTGGTGCTTCTTAGGTCTCTACAGGTGAGAGGCCACCTGTGCTCTCAAACTCCTTTAAGCTAAAATACCTTGTAACAACCTTGTAACACCTTCTCTGCCTTTCTCTCTTGCCCTGGTATCTCCTTGGCAATAACATTTAGTCTCTCACCTGGTTGAAGAGGCCTCATTGCTGCAATTCCTGATGGTGCCTCCTGTGAGAAATCATCAAGGATGCTGTCTCCTGCGTCCCAAAGCCACCAATCTACAAGAATCAGAAAGGCACTGGTGAACTGCCCTGCTCCTATATTTATCAATTTCTGCTGCCTGGATGATCTAAGTCAATCTACTGTGCTACTTCTCAGCATATATAAAAAAGGTTTCTATGAAATAGTGCTTCATCCAATGCTTCTTCCACAGGTGCTCAAGAAAATGTGTAGAAAGCGTGAACTTGACTCTTTAATGACCCCTTCATTGGTGTTTTCTGTCCTTTATCAGGGATCCTGTGCACCACCCTCACCTTTCCTCCCACAGCCAAAATCATCAGGCTGCCATGTAGATAGATGACTAATAGCCTGTAAACAAATTCCTCAGATAGAGGCAAGGAAATCTGAATTCTCTCCAGGTTCAGCAAGGATTCTGGCTACATAAAGATTAGGCTGATGTCATAATTTTAGAATATTACACCCCAAAATGTCATTGCTTCTTTCATACATTCTTTATGTGAGAGGGAAAAAAATGAACAAAGGTGAACTAGAGCCATAAACCATGAGTATCTACATAGTAAGTGACCCAGGAGACACACTCGTATGGCACTGGCAGAGCAGACATGGTTTGGAAAGGAGAAGATAAGCTAGGTAGGCCATCCGGAATAAGAAATACCTATAATATGGAGAAAAAAAGTTTAAGTTCCCATACACCTAGGAAAAATCTGATTATGTTGTAGCCAGGACAACAAATAATCACCAGAACTGGTTTTAATAAATCACTGTGAACTTGCTTTGGTGAACACACTTCTGTAATCCAACTAATCAGTGACAGTTCTTCTCTTTTGACAGTCAGCCAATTTGATATATACTCACCCCAATTAACAAGCTTCTAAAAGCCAATCTATCAAATACACTCCTACCCAAGTAACCATGTTTCTATAGCTGACATCAACCCATCTCTGAAATACATCCTCTGAAATTCCACCCACTCCCTGATTCGATATTCCCCCAAATCCCTGTATAGAATCAGTTCAATGTTATGCTCAGAGAGGATGTGTTTAAACAGCATAGCTCTCCCTTACTTAACAATAAATTCAGCAGTGTGTGCATGTGTGTGTGTGTGTGTGTGTTTCCAGAGATTAAGTGGTGGTCTCATCCTTTGATATCACTAAAGTTAAATATGTGCCATTGGTTGGGAAAACCATGCTAAGGAATTTTAAGAGGTGTGGCAATAACTAAAAGACAAAACTTAGACTGACACTGGGCCCAGCCATGAAGGACAGCTGTGCCTATTCCCAGTGAGTGCTTTTAGGAGTCACTTCCTGATTCTGACTCCAACAAACCTCTTTATTTTTTTTATTGAAGTATAGCTGATTTACAATGTTGTATTAGTTTAAGGTGTACAGCAAAGTGATTCAGATATAGATATATAGATATAGATATAGATAGATAGATATGCACATGCTATGTATATAAGATATTGAATATCTTGTAATATTGTTATTTATCTATTTTATATATAGCAGGGTGTATATGTCAATCCCAAACTCCTAATTTATCCCTCCCCCTCAACTTTTGCCCTTTGGAAACAATAAGTGTGTTTTCTAAGTCTGTGAGTCTATTTCTGTTTTGTAAACAAGTTCATTTGTACCATTTTTTTAGGTTCCACATATAAGTGATATCATATAGTATTTGTCTTTCTCTGTATGACTTACTTCACTTAGTATGATAATCTCTAGGTCCATCCATGTAGCTGCAAATGGCATTATTTCATTCTTTTTTATGGCTGAGTAATATTCCATTGTATATATGTACCACATCTTTATCCATTCATCTGTCCATGGACCTTTAGGTTGCTTCCATGTCTTGACTATTGTAAATAGTGCTGCAATGAACACTGGGGTGCCTGTATCTTTTCGAAGTATGGTATTCTCTGGATATATGCCCAGGAGTGGGATTGCTGGATCATATCATAAGGTAATTCTATTTTTAGCTTTTTAAGGAACCTCCATACTGTTCTCTACAGTGACTGTACCAGCTTACATTCCCACAATGTACAAGGGTTCCCTCCAACAAGCTTTTTGACCTTGTGCAACTTATTTAAATTTTCTTAGCCTTTCATTCCTCATCTGTAAAACAGACAAGATAGTATCTGTGTTAATATGATTTCTAAATTATATAATAATGGTGTCATAAATGATAGCCTATTCAAAGGTTGGTAAATACTAATTCACACAACCCCATTCACCCTGGGAGCATGAAAAAATATATAGAGAAAAAATAAATCTTCCTCCCTGTCCTCTTTTCTTCCTTTCCATGCTCCCAAGTGCAATAAATATTATCAGTTTTGGTGTATTCTTCTAGCTGTATTCCTATACTAACATATACATGTGTGTATTATTTTTTAAACAGCACACATATTATGCATCCTGTTCTATGTCTTTTTTTCATTTTACCATAGATTTTAAGGCTCATTCCATATAGTAGAGATAGAACTGTTTTGTTACCATTTAATGGTGACTTAGCACTCCACATTACAGTGTTTCATAATTTATTTAACTTATGATCTACATGGGCATTTAGGTGGTTTCCAATCTTTTGCTGTATCAAAAATTCTTCAGTTAATGAAGTTAATATTTGCACACGCATTGGATATATAAACCATAAGAATAAATCTCAAAGTAGAATTTCTGTATAAAAGAATATATACATTTTAAATTTTAATAGCTATTGTCAAGTTTTTCTCCATAGAGCTTTAACCAACTCACACTCCCATCAATACAACGGTAAATCTCCTGCCAACATTTTTACCAATTTTGTTATTAAAAACGTTGTCGATCTAATAGGTTAAAAAAAGTGGGTTTTGATTTAATATAAATTCACATATTTATTAGGTGTAAATTTGACTGTCTTGTCTTTTGCTTAAAAAATCATTTTTAGTTTCTTCTACAAAATCTGACCATGTTATTTATTCATGTTTCAATTGCCTTTAATAGATTTGTAGTAGTTTTCTATATATTTTGTAATTAGGTCTTCCTCATATATAGGTCTTTTGAGGTGTTTATAGTATTATTATAAGAAGTTTTTATGTATTTTATCAACATTTTATGGCTTTAAAATTTTTACATTGTTCTCCTCATCTGAAATAATATTTAGCTTTTCGGATGAAGCTCTTGGTTTTTCCAGAAATGCAGCCATATCTTCCCCAATTGCTGATAATTGTACATCACCTTTACATTTAGAGACCCCCTTGTTAAAGAAATGTACCTTACTCTGGAATATGTGACAATTTAGAGTTATTACTCACTCGTCCTGAGGGTGGTGGTAGCAGAGTGAGTCTGTCTTTGTTAATACATCCTAATCTTGTATTAAGAGGTCATTTACCCGCAGAGAATCAGAGAAAGCACTTGTCATGTAAGATTCATACAATTATTCTTTGGGTAAAATTCCTTATACTATGTCAACAAAAACATTTATTTGGGGCCACTCCTCTAGATATGGAAAAAGTTTATCACTCTGAGTCTAGAGAATTTCATAAAGATATCTTTCCTTCTGTGAGGAAACATGAAACACAAAACCAACAAAATTTTTCAGTTACAAAAAAATACAGCAGCATCAGAGAGAGCTCCAGAACTGCTGGTGGACTTCATTATGTGGAACCTGGGAAGGTCGGCAGGGGGAGTGAGAGGTAAAGTTTCGTCTGACCCTGGTTTTCTTTGAGTGATATGTTTGTCTGAGGAGGGTTGGGTGGCACTGATGAAGATCGTCAGATCACTTATTAAAAGTCACCAGTCAAAACACTCAATATCTTTTCCCTTTGAATTTCTACCAGAAAGTAGAACTGTACATGCCACTTCTTTTATTCCCTTCATATTCCACTTCTAGACACATAACAGATGCTCAATGAATAATTATAGATTAGCCAGGGATGATGATGACTGTTTATCTCTCTGTCCCTCTCTCTCTCTCTCTCTCATATATATACATATACATATAATATATAATATATACATGCATATAATATATATAATATATACGTATATATTGTGTATATATTATATATATACATAATGTTGGAATTGAGAATCATGCAAATATTATCTTGCTCCACACATAGCTTTTTGGACCATACAGATAAAGCCTAATCTATGTGGCTAACAAGGTTAGTGGCAGCATGAAAATTAGAATCCCAGCACTAATCATCCAATTTCTATTGTCAAATCATTATAATATAATTTGTTTTTTAAAAAGGAATTTTTAAAAATCCTTAATTCATTTTAAAGAAAAATATCTAATATTTCTAGGGTCCAACTCAAGTCTTAACTAAATTTTTACATAAGTGGGGATAACAATTTCATGACCAAAACCTGTGTTGTGAATGTCAATATATTAAGCTGTTCTTTGGCATCTCCCATCCCTCCTCATAATTCTGTCAGGCTTACAAGTATTTGCAGAACTTGGCTTGATAATTTTTAAAAACAGAATGGACTTGTAAATCATGCTATTTTTGAACTGAATACCTGAAGCCAAATGTAAAGCTGGCAAACAATGTTATACAATTGAAATTGTGCAAAAAATTAAAACAGCATAAATATATTAGGGGTGTCTATTCAGGATGCTTTTGCAATAAGTGAAGGAATTGGACCCCTCTCCTAATGCGGTTTGCAAAACGGTTACTTATACACCTGTCTCTTCCTCTATCCCCATAACCACAAGGCAAAACTCAACAGGATATGGTTTTTCTGATTGATCTCTGCCCTGTAAAGGCTCACTGCTTCCGTTCAAACACAGGCAGTGAGGCCCTGAAAGACAGTAGAATCAAGAATAGGTAGATATTCTGTGGAAATATTCTGTAACTTTCCCAAGAAAGTGAAAGAATACCTATAATGCAGGGAGAAAACTTTTTGCACCCATAGCTGACTGATCTAGTTTGGCCTTTAGGTGGCCTTGGGTTAAAAGAAAATAGATTGAGAAAAAAGAATATGTTGTCAATTTTAATTATTCCTTTGCTAAGCACACCATGAACAGGAACTATAAAAGTTTATCATCTGATAAATTTTCCCCTTTCATTGACTTGTAAACCCAGCCTTAACAGCCATTGTGTTCTAAGCTATTGGCTCCAAACTGTTAGAAAACAAAGAAAGTGCAGGCAGAGGCACAATGCTTCGCATATGGTGCAACCTTTGTGTTTCAGCAACTTCACATTTGCCAAGAGCCATCCTCAGGTGGCTGTCAATGCTTAATAAACACAGACTGAAAACATCTGTAACTCCCCTCTTAATGCTTCCTATAGCAGTGCCCAAGTCCCCTCTGTGAGTGCAGGGTCTACAAAAGATAAAAGTTGGCATTAAAACAAAATGGGACAAAAGGAAATCCAAAATTTAGTTAAAATGACACTAGTTACAGTAAGATGTTCTGGTTTCTTTTTCTATTCACGGTGATAGATGTACATGGCTTCATGACATGCCAGAATATGGGAAACAATATGCCAAGGTTAGGAACTCATTCCGCTATTCCACAAAACTGTTTCAAACCCATTTTCATACTAGTCATAATGTTATGTACTAGGGAAACGATGCTGGTAATGTTCCTGTAGAATGAAAGACAAAATTAACTAGCCCTCACAATGATCTAATGTCATATTGTCAATCTGACACAGGTTGATGCTAAACTAATTTTTAATTAAAAAATAATAATGATAATAATAATAACCACAATTCACTGAGTGATCAGTGACCTAAATATTGCGTTTAGTGAGATATATGTGTATGTATTCTATATCAATCCTTATGTAACTTCATCCTGCTTCCACAGCAAACTATGTCAGTCCACAGTATCATCCCAAGATCCTCTTCTATCAAGAGTAGCATAACCTTATTCCCTGACATGTCCCCTAATACCTCCCAGACCTTAAGCGGTCACACAAGTGATTTCTCTTTATCCTCCCAAGTTTCGCACGAAGGGAGAGCTTACACACTGCCACTCGTAGTCAGAGGAGTCCCCACAGGTAACTTGTGTTGCTATGCTATCACCTTCCACAAAGACAGAGTAAAAGATGATCAGGACATGAAAGCTGCGATGGGAACTCACAGTTGCATCCTGGTACAGAGCTCTACATGCCACTCAAACTGTGAAAGAGATATGTATCTTATGCTTAAATAACGAAAAAGGAAGAAGGAAGGATATGTGAGCAGGAAAGAAAAGGAGGGCATCATACCAAGATAGGCCCCAAAGTATTGCGGCCGTGTGATGATGAAGCTCTTGCCCAGCCAAACAGTATGGCAATCCCTCAGAGACAGGGGCTCTGTCAGGGCATCTCCCACCTGTACTGATCCTGGTGCAAGTCAGAGATTCAGTGATGGTTCATTGAGATCCAGGCAGTCTGCAGAGCTGGGACACCAACTAAGTCACCTCCTTTTGGTGCCCCTCCTCTTTAGTGCCTCTTAGTTGTCTCGGTGCCCTCCCATTGCATCTGACATCACAGAAACCTGAGGCTCAGATAGGATACATATCCCAGCTCTGAAGGGGTGCAGATATGGAGGAAACTGGCTAAGTAGTGTCCAGTGTGCTCTAGGGGAAAACCACAAATATACTTTAGAACAAGTTACTATACTCCCTTGAGAAGCAAATGAAGGGTCCGTTGGAATCGTCCAAAAGCTGTGAGGATGGTCTAATCAGACATAGAAAACGACGGTGCAAGTAGGGAGTGGACAAGGGGGAAATACCTTTCTTGGGAAATATGAGAGTCTGACTCAGGGCTCCCCAGCACACCACTTTGTTTATAGGTCTCAAAATTCAGGGAAATGGTTTTCAAACTGCACTCCAAAGAGCTGTACGGCTCAGAGAAGGTGCCTCAAGGAGTGGCCAGAAGGGATTTGGCAGGATCAGCTATTAAGACAGGGAGTCTTGGGGTTTTCACTCCTGTTCCCAACAGAGCAGCTCCATTCTGTATGTTTTACACATTGGGATTTCACATTTGGAAAAAATGGCTCAACTGTTTAAGAATTTTTGACAACCACTGGCTTAAGGACAATGTCATAAAAGTTTTTAGAAACGAAAACATAAATCCCTTGACACATTTTGTTAATGTGTTCTGCATATAATTTAGCACAGTGAGTCATTCCAGCATCCCAAGATCTTATTTATAAACCACTTGACAACAGTAGGTTTGTAGAAGTTAAACTTATCTGTTTCTACAAAGGGATACAGAGAGAGAGAGAGAGAGAGAGAACTGGTCCTGTTCCTGCAGAAGACTGTGAAGTATGAGGGAATTCTCTCCATTTTGAGTAGTGTGTCTTACAACAGAAATATGAGGTAACAGAGAAGTGAGGGAAGGTGGGTGGTTGGTTTAAATGTTTAATGGCAGCCAGTGAGGGTTTTGCTGTAACAAATACATTGTGAGTCCTTGCAGAGATATACTAAAGAGTGTCTGACCACGTTGAGAGTAAAAGGGAACTCTCTCAGGAGTAGAACTGTGAAAAATGGTAGTGTGAGAACTAAACTGTGACGAACTGAAGAGGGAAAGGATCTGAGTTCAGAGCTAGGAATAACCATTTGAGGATAAAGGAGAGAGAATAATCTAAAATGTTAAAACTGATATGAGTTGGGTTCATACAGGATTTACCTCAAGTAATGATAAATGTATTGTAAAGATAAACATACACATGAGGACCACATGAACTCAGGGCAATCCTGGAGCAGAAAATGTCACAGAGACTGAAACTCAGAAGTGGAGACTCGGACAGAGTTCTAGAGAGTGAATGGATTTTCTTTTTACCTGGGTGGCAGAAGTTTATTGCTTCTCTGCTTGCATGATATTCAGCTCCTGTCTGTCTCTGTTTTCTCTCCTTTCAGAAACTATCAACAGCATCCATACGTTTTAATGTATTTCCTTGTGGCCTTCCTGTCCCACCACTTTCTCTGAATGCTTTTTTCAACTTCTGCTTCAACTACCTAATCTCCTGGTCCATATTTCCAGTTTAAATTCACAAGAGTCTAATTTGCTCAGCTGATCCTTGTTTGGGCAGAGTTTTCACATGTCAGATCGCCTCACGGGTAAGGCTTTGGATTGGTCAGGTGCCCACTCCAGATCAGATGCTCTCAGTGAAGGCTAAGGGTTGACGTGGTACAGACTGTGGTCACCCCGTCTCTGGGATGATTGAGACCTCCTTCCTTTGCAGGGGCTGTAGATGAGGCAGTTTCCCTCATGGGGATTAATAGCATGGCCAACTGGTCTAATACAGCAGTGGCGGGAAACAGAGAGAAATAGGGAAATAGATTCAAAAAGGGGAGGGGAGGAGAAAAGGGAGCATATCCAGTGTTCCACGGGAGAGTACAGAGAGATGTGGCCTCCTAGGACCTACATCAAGGCCCAAGAAAGAATGCATTAGCTCTAAGGAAAACTTTAAAATAGTCCTGAATTGCTAAGAATGTGGCATATAAAAGAGGCTCCAGGAGATCTCTAGCCCCTTCCATCATGCGAGGCCACAGCCAGAGGGTGCTGGCTGAGAACCAGGAAGGGGGCCCTGCCCAGAAGGCAACCATGCTAGTACCTTGATCTTAGACTTTCCAACCTCCAGAACAGTGACCAACAAATTTTTAGGAGCCACCCACTGTGTGGGAGCTTATAATAATAGCCCAAACAGACTAAGGCAGTGACCACATAACACATGATCCATTTCACTTCTTTATGTACTGTCTCCAGCCTCCACCAGAATGTGGGCTCCTTGAGGGGTGGAGAATTTTGCCTATTTGTTCATAGTTGTATTTCCAGTGTTCAGAACAATGCCCTGCATATAGTATTCATTCAAAAACATTTGCTGAGTGAATGAATATTTGATATATATTATTTTCTAGTTAATATATAATATAGAAAGTTAAAAAGAGGAAACAAATCTGCAAATAAAGAAACTTTAAGATTCTGCTTCAGTAAGAGATCATCTTAATAAATTTGTGCTAGACAGAGTTATGATCAATGGGTAGCAAATTCATAGAATGGTATCATTCTTCCTATTTATCTTTAGAGACAGAAAAGCGTTGAACTTCTCCAAACTGAAACAAATTGTTCACTTTGGGGCATAACACAACTTGGCAACAAACATCCTGCAAATTCTTTGGTTAAAAATAGTGCCAAGTAATTGAGCTAAAAAAAGTTTTTTAATTACAAAAAAAAAAAAAATGAGTTGCAGAGGGTTGGAAACAGTACCACAGTTTTAAAAATACATTTGGAAAGCTGACTCTTTCATATAAATTACATGGTAAGTGGAATGACTGTGCAAATTCTTACATAATTCTAAGACACTTTCCATATTATTCTTTAAGAAAAAAAAATACCAATATCATTCAAGTAACAGAATATTATGCAAACTGAATACCTTTAATAAAAAGGCAAAAATATACTGTTTTGCAAGAATGCTTGTCTGGCTGGTCTAAAAACACTTCATGAGATAATAGCACAAAATAACATAATCAACTCCCTCTAAAGCTAACATTTATGTCCAAAACAGTATAATATGGTTTTGTTTATTTAGAAAAGTAAAATGTAGTGATACTTTCCAAATTTCTTTTCTAGCATCTTAAAAAAAAAAAAGAATAGAATATGAAAATAAACTTAAGTGCACACGAGTAGGATAAATAGTAAAACTGATACAACTGCAGAAAGATAAAATGAGTTATGTAAATGGTAAACTCTCCAATAAACTACTTCATACTACAAATATACAAATACACTACAAAAAGTATATTTGATAAATGAAAGGGTGTTACAAATACAGATGAAAGAGGTATAATATTAGAATTTTCATTTTTATAAAGACAAATGTTTATTTCATGTTATTTGCAGTTTAAAAATTTTCCTTCAGATATATTTTGTAGCATTAATAAATCGACATGTTTATGACAAATTCATTCTGGCAATCTTTATATTATATGCTTCAAATGCATTCTTCTTTTGCTTAAAGATGATAAAATTTCAACACAACAAGTAATTATTGTTTTACCTCTTTCTTAATCTGACTTGATTATGTGTAAACTTCCATTTCAGGAGAGAGCAACATCTTTTCTCTAGGCTCCTTTAGGTATCAGGAATTGGAAGTATAATCCAATAAAATTCCAATGTGTGTGGAATACCTAATACCATACTAACCACTCCCATGAGATTATACATTTTACTTCAACACTTTTTGCCACTTGCGGTGGCTTTTTGTCCCCTTCCTTATAAGCATAAAAAATTTACAATTCCTCTAACATGAACTTATGCTGTTTTTTCTTTATAGCATAAACATATCACTAAAAAACTCACTGTAAATAAAATTATATTAATATTAATAAATGTATAATTTTATTATAAAAATACAGGTTAAATACATACTATTTGAAAACTCAAAATAATTTTTTTTAATCTTCTAAGTTTAGAAAAGTAAGTTTCTCAGTTTAGTATGCAGGCTTTAAACATTCTTAATTAAAATTAATTTTTAATTACACAATTTAAAAGTGCTTTTCCTTACTTAAAAATTTCGATGAAAATTTTCTTTTGCCATCAAATATTCTTCTAAAGTATGAGACAACAATAAGCAGATCCTTATAGGATTTCTGAGAACTCACCCATTTTGTCTGGATTTGTGCTAATCCTTTAGCAGTCTGTTACTTTTAAAAATCATAACCCATACTATATTGTCTTGAAATATCACTTATTATTACTTCCCCTCTTCCTAGTGTATAATTGCATGGCAAAAAAATGTGTCTCTTAGCCATCCTTCTACTGCCATTGTCTAGAACATATAGGCAGACAAACCTATCACAATTCCTTAAACTAAACCGTAATATTGTTATATTATAGCGATGTCCTTTGATGTAACTATTTCTTCTTCTTTTTTGTTTATTATTATGGAAAATTTCAAACAGAATAGAATAATGACCCCCATGCTCCCCTCACCCTGTTTCAAAATTATCAGTTCATGGCAATCATTTTTACCTATATCCTCATCCACTACCTCCACCAATTTTATTTTGAAGCAAATCCCTGAATGATATTACTTCCTCTTAAAATGTTTTAGTATGAATTTTTAAAGCTAAGAACTCTTTTAAACATAACCACAACACCATTATCACACCCAAAATAATTTAATATTTATTCCTTAATGTCATCCAATATCCAGTCAGTGAGAATAATTATTTCTTCTATTTGTCCCAAACTGTATTTAGTAATACATATCAAATTAATACTAGTATACCCAGAAGAGACTCTCAGATCTAAGAAATTTTGAAGTAAAATGTAAAGCATAAAATATTACTAAGGTAGAAAACCACAGTATAGGGAAAATACATTTTATTTACTTTTTATATGAGACAGCACTGAGAAAATAGTATTTAAGTTTGAATTCTCATGGTGTCTCTGCTTTCATTTGTTTAGAAAAACTAAAGCCTTCACGAGCATGTGTGCTCTAGAGCATGAGCTCATACCTCTCCATTCTCTGATCAAAGAATAAATCTTTCCTTTGCTTCTGAGCCAAAAAAATAAATAAATAAATAAAATCTTCACAAAATTATTAACCAAGAAAAGGCTTCGCTGTTGTGCTTAAGTACTCCAGAGTCAGATAGCTCAGTGATTACAGGATATTGGCCAGGTCACAACTATTTCCTCACCTGTAAAGGGATCAAATATCACCTACCACCTAAGACTGTTGAGTTAATGCAAACAACGCATCCAGAGAAGTTCCTGACACTTAATAAGTCCTCAATAAATGATCACAGTTATTGCTGTTGTTTTAAAGAGAAATGAGAAAAAGAATACAGACAGCAGAGATGGTTGACCTTTCTTTACTTCATGAACGAAATTCTAAAAGACTTTCTAAAGCACACTAAGGAGCAGAGTTGGAAAATTCTTGTTTGCAGAGGCTTTTAACAGTACATAGAAATTTAAAAACTGATACTGATCGGTAATCCTTAGATAATTATGGAAGACCAAAACTACCTATAATTTCACATAATTCCCAAGATTACAAAAATCCACTACTGTGTTTGGAACAATATAGAAGAGTCCTAAACTATCATCTGACTCATTTTATCGTTAAACACATCTGTTTATTTTTTTAATATCCTATTACAGAAAGGCTTTGGGTTTTATCTTGTGGTTAAGAGTGTTTCCTTAAAATCTACTTTTGTCCAATATAGAAACTACCTCAACAAAAAATGGCTTTTTGAAGTCAAGCGGGGAAAAATCTAGTTCCCTTGTACTTCCAAGGAGAGAGAAGTGACATGAACCACTGGCACAGTATGCTTGGAGAGGTGACTAGCATAAAAGTGGATATTAAGAAATAGTTTAAATTTTAACACAAACTAGGAGAGTTCAGTCTCACACATGAGTTCTTTGCCCGGGCCTCCACCAGGTGCTATGAAAAAGACAGGCAGGGAGGAGACTGCAAGAAACTCCTCAGTGACACATAGGTACAAAACCCAACCCAATCCCTAGACCCTTCTCCCACACAAAGCAAAAGCCTTAATCTACTGGGAGACAAGTTGTAAACCATCCCACTCCCAGGGTCTACGCAAATACAAAATGCCTCAGGGGGTGCGGTAGAAAGAACAGCTGTTTGCCCTTGCAGGCAGGCAGGACATTTGCTCAGGCCTAGGATCGTGCACTGATAGAAAGCTGAAATCAGCTCACGTTAGGGCAGCAGAAGGAAACCATCTCCCATCCAAGACCATCCACCCCCAGGCATGCGTGCATGTCACACACACACACACACACACACACACACACACACACAAATACACACATAGATAGATAGAAGGAAGAATTTGGCTCTCATGTGAGGGAGGGAAAGAAATGCTGAGAAATTGTAAAAGCGAGTCCCAAGTACACAGGGCCTGCCTAAGACTGAAGCTGGACCAGGATAGGCAAGAACTCTCCATCCTAACCATGAACCTAACACTGAGTAACAAGCAGCAGGAGTCTATCATTGGAGGCTGGCAAGAGGATGGAGAGAGAACCCCTCACTGTGCACACGTGTGCAGGGACTGCTCATAGTGGGGAATGGACCAGAAACATGGAGAAACCTAGCCAGTACCCCAAATCCAACACTAAGCACAATGTAGCAGTGGTTCATGCCTGGAAAAATCTAAAGTCTGTTGAGCACTAAATTTGATTATAGCAACAATAAAACCAAAACCCAGTTCAACTACTGACTAGATGGATTCAGTCCCCAAAACTAATGACCAGAAAGGAGAGGAAGGATTGACCATTTCAGGAAGAAATGTTATTTATTATGATACACACCAAAAAAAGCAGAAAGAAAACAATCAGGAGAGAAGATGTTTAACAGAAAAGATTCAGAGATGACCAAGATGTTAGAACGAATAAAGTCTTTAAAATAACTATTCTTAATATATTAAAACCTGTAATGGTAAAGATGACAAAATTCCCATAAAATAAATGGGAAAATTTAGCAGGAAAAATGGAAACAATAAGTCAAATGGAAATGTTAGAAATAAAAACATTAAAAAAAAGAAGAAATAAAAACATTGATATTACATATGAATTCTTTGGATGAGTTCTCATCAGATTGGATAAAGCTAAGGAAAGAATCAATAAAGTTAAAAGCAGGTCAATGGAATTTATCCAAATATAAAGAAAAAAAAAAGAATACAAAAACAGAACAGAACATCCAAGAGTTGTGGGACAATAACAATTGGTCTAATAAATTAACCAATAATTAACTAATAATTAATTAGTTCTGGGAGGAGAAAATAGGGAGAATGGGACAGGAGGAATATTTGAAGAGATAATAGCTAAGAATTTTTAAAGATTAATGAACGACAAACAAACCACGGATCTAAAAAGGTCAGAGAAACCCAAGCAGGAGATATAGGTAGATAGATAGATAGATAGATAGATAGATAAATTTTTTAAATTAGACACATCCTAGTCAAACTGCTTTTAAAAAAAAAATAAAAAGAAAATCATGAAGGCAAGCAAATAATAAGAAACATTACCTACAAATAAAGATGAAGTATTCAGCAGACTTCTTATCAGAAATAATGCAAAACCAGTCAACAATGAAGTACTGAAAGAAAAAACTGTCAAAACAGAAATCTTAACAAAAATATCTTACAAAAATAAAAGCAAAATAAAGACTTTTCAGACAGACAAAAGTCAATAAAATGAGTAGGAGTAATGTAGGAGACCTGTACTACAAGAAATGTTAAAGGAAATCCTTTAGGCAACAGATTTGACACCACATTAAAATTTTTATTTACATAAAGAAAGAGCTACAGAAATGGTAAAAATTATGGTAAATATTTAAAGCCATTTTTATCTGACGTTTAAGTCTCTTTTTAAAATAATTTACAGTTGCCAAGGTATGGGAGCAACCTAAGTGTCCATCAACAGTTGAATGGATAAAGAAGATGTGGTACATATATACAATAGAACATTACTCAGCCATAAAAAAGAATGAAATCTTGTCATTTGCAGCAACATGGATGGACTTGGCATTATGCGAAGTGGAATAAGTCAGACAGAGAAAGACAAATACCCTATATTATCACTTATATGTGGAACTAAAAAGTACAAAAAACTAGTGACTAAAACAAAAAAGAAGCAGACTCACAGGTACAGAGAACAAACTAGTGGTTACCAGTGGGGCGGAGAGAGAAAAAAAGGTAGAGGAAATATAAGGGTAGAAGAAAAAAAGTTATTATGGGATTATATGAAATCACCTGTGTGAAACTTTTGAAAATTGTAAAGCATATAGAATTTAAAGAATCTTTCATTCAATAAAAAAATTTAAAATAATTGTCTAAAATTAAAATAGTAACAATATATTGTGAGATTTACATATATGTAGAAGTGAAATCAATGACAAAATGATTACAAATGAGGAACACAGAGTAAGGGGAATAGTTGTGCAAATGAATATACAATCATAAACTATAAGAAGCACCATGAAGGAAACATTCAGCATTTTTTCAGAAGCTGTCATTTGTGCTTTTACAGAACATGCTAAGAATTTTGAACTGTATTTTAAGAGCATGGGAAATTAAGAAATGATAAGCAAGGAGTATCAAAATAAAATTTTCATTTTAAAGAGGTCATTCTAGTTACTTCCCAAAGAGTTGCTTGTTAGGGCAAAATGGATTCAAGAACAATTGGGAGACTATTTCACCAGTGTAAGAGCCACACAATGGAGTTTTTGGCCTACAATGGATACAAGGGAGAGGGGGCAATGTAGAATGACTTGAGAAATATTTATGAGCTAAAATCAATGGTCCTCAGTGATGGAGAGAGATGTATAAGTTTGTGTTTTTTCACTGTAGGTCATGACTCTTCTGGTGACACACAGGTAATTTCCTAGCAAAAGAAAGTTGAGAGTATTTGGGAAAAATAAAATAAAATATAATAAATCCATATAAAAGATTCTGAGGCCTTATAACTGAATCACTTTGCTATACACTGGAAACATTGTAATCCAACTATACTTCAATTTAAAAATGTCAAAAAACACATTTCAATATCTGCATAGTATATTTGTATGTCTATAGTACAGTAACATTAAGCCAGATGTTTTGAATGTTTCCAATTATAAATAAATTTTAATGAAAAATTTTTTTAAAGTTTCTGAAGCCTAAATAATAGTATTTTAAGATACAGAATGCATTTTAACATAGTTTCTTCCAATGCAAATAGCAAATTAGTAGCATAGTGTGGATATTTTAAATATTGTGATTCCTCGCCTTTTAGGCTGAGCCCTGGTTTTGTGTGCTGAGCCAGACCACCATTTATGAAAGCAGGCAAAAGCTATAGGATTTTAAGTATAGCTGTGTCACGACCATTCAATAAAATCATCTTTTCACAGTATGCTTTTGTTAGCCTTTTAATGACAAGTTAGCACACCACAACGTTGGTTTGCATAACCGCAAAATTTGTAACTTCTAAAATATGTAACTTGCTGTATGGTTATTGTTTTTTTATTCCAAAATGCCTTGTAGTTGCATGAAGAAGAATTTAATTATTCATCCTGCTTTACTTGGAGTTCATTTCTGCCAGATCTTTTAAAACAGAGAAACCAAAAGTTCTGAGACACAGAAACTTCTTTGGCATTCACAACTTTATGGAATGTTTTTTCTTAAATTCTTTAACTTATACTCCTAATTCCACAAACTATAATTCTAAATTATACAGAAATAATATATGAGTACCAATAGGTAATGGTGATTGATGTTCCTTATGTCTAAATAAACTTCATCATAAATAAGAATACTAAGACAAAGATAAGTGTAAGAAAATTATTTTTCTTTGAATGTTTAATTCAAAGATTATCATACTAATTTAATTTTCAAAAATTATGAAAATAATGAATTTTAACTATAGAGATATATTTAGAAAAATATCCACTCCTTCTGGTTCAATATGAAAGGAGAAAAAAACATACGTTATTTTCCCTTTCCCTACAGTCCTGCTGAAATGTCAGAAAAGTACATGAGAAATACAGCACATCTCCAAAAGCTCTGGATTAGGAGAGGATTCTGCAGAGATCACAGTTCCTCTGTCCAGTAACTCCCCAGAAGAATGCTAAGTTTATTATTCACTAGGGTGGAGAGCAAAAGTGGACCATGGAGTGATTATCAAGTTTATTTTAAAAGGCCACAGAAGAGCTGATTAGAGCATTTGCAGATGCCATGATTAGAACACTGTCCAGTTGTACCCAGATCCTCACAGGAGTCACCACTGAGCCTGATTCTTTTATTTCTAGCTTGGAGATCCAGGATGTCATAAATCATGAAAAGAGAAATGGTAATTTTTATTGTCCTAGAAAATTGACCTCTTATCTAGATTTTCAAACTTACTGTATTGAATTACACCTAGCACTCACTGGTAATTTTTTAGAACACTTTTGTTATATGTACATATATTTGCTTTGACAGTTCCAATGTCCTTAATTTATATTTCCCTCTCTTTGGTTTTTTGGTCAGACTAGCCAAGTTGTTGTTCTTAGAATATTCAAAGAATCAACCCTTGATATAACTTATCAGAAAGTCCTGCTGATTTAACCCGCTAAGTATTTCTCAAGAACTTGCTCTTCTCTTCTTTCTCATCATTATCACACTTGTCCAAGCCACCATCATCCTTTGCCTGGCAACTGTGAAAGCTGCCTAACATCGCTACAGCATCTCTCCCTGACCTTCCTCCAATCCATTCTCCACATTGCAGGCAGTGACCTTTACAATAACACAAATTTTACTCCATCTCCTCTCCTGCTTACAACGTTTCAAGGAGTGCCCATTGTGTGCCCATAGGAAAAACGCAAACTCTAACATAGCCTACAAAGTTCTGCCCGGTCAGCACCCCACTGGCCTCTGATCTCTGGCCTCATCTCACCCCATGTGCCCCACTTGTCCTCTCCATTTCATCCACACTGGATTTCTTTCAGTCACTTGTATTCAACACGCTCCCTTATCTCAGCGGACTTTTGCAGTGTAGGTGGGATGATTTAGTCCTGTCTCTTTGCCTCACCAGAGGGTAAACTTTATGAGGGGAGGCTCCCACTAACGTGGCTTCCACTTTATCCCTGGACTTAATAGAGGACCTGGCACACAGTGGACATGCAATACATTTTTGTTAAATTAATGAATGATATTAACAAGTCTGTGACATTGTGTGGTGAGATGGTATGGTTTGGATGGTGAAAGCTTTGAATGTGAAAGTGAACGTTTTTCAGTTCTTCAGTATGTCTCTAAATAGATTCCTCTCCCTCTTTTTCCTCTGCTTTCTTTTTCTGGTACTCCTAATAATTTTTTTTTAATGTCTTGAGATTCATTCTCTAAAATTCTTATCTTTTCCCTACAATTTTAGATCTCTTTGTATTTTGGTTACCTTTTTGGAGATTAATTTCACTTTATCTTCCTACTAATAGATTTTTTAATTAGCCATATATTTCTAATATGTATATATGCTCTGATTATCCCTGTGAGTTTTTAAAATTTTTATGAATAAGTATTATCTCCTTTGAAGTTTTCTTCTACTGCCTGTATTTTCTCTTTTTTCTCTGAGTTTCATTTTCTATTGATTTGGTTTTGGTTTCAGTATTCTATGTTGGAGACTCCTCTCACATGTTTAATTATTATTTTTGATTTATTCATATTTAAGAGATAACAGCCGGCAGATTGGAAGTATTACAGGCGTGGGTGCATTTTGTTTAGTGGAACCCAGCCAATTTATTGAGCCATCCACAGATGTCAGTAATCATGTGTCTTTTCTGAGGAGCGCTACAATTTCTCCAGGGAAGAATCTGTTGATTCTTGAATCTACTTTAATCTACCAGCAATGCTGTGCCAAAAGGCACAAGTCCAAAAGGTACAAGAGAGCTGGGTGGCCTCAGTATTCATTACGTGGGTTTTTACATCATCTTCTCTTTTTGGTATGGCACCTCTTGCTGCTATTCCTGCTGTCCCTGGCTTGGAGTTTCTTGGTTCAGTTTCCCCAAACAAGAAACCTCCAGACTCATGCCAAAATCAGTGAGGGCTGGGTTTCTAACTGCACAGAATACAGGAGGGAACCATAATGTCTAATTGATCTTTTTGGACTTCTAAACAATCCCTAGGTTTCCGCAGTCAGTCCCTACCTTTGGAAATCACCACTGACTTTTGGAGCAAAGAAAATGTTAAAAGGAGTAGTACCATAATTTTTGCTAATTGTTTTATTATGAGACTGAAAGTGCCTTTATGATCAGTAGTCCTCTAATGGGACTTTTCTCCCTAGGCCTACGATCACTAGCTTTTTTACAACTGGTATACGTAGAAGATGTGAAGCAGTGACAGTGTAACAGTACTTCATACTATAACTCAGCTACTTCTCTCACAGTAGAAACTATGTATGCATTTATGTTTGAGATACTCAAGAATTCAAAGCACTGTAGCTAGGATTTTGTTTTCTGCTTGAGAACCAACATGGATCATTGAGAAAAATATCAGACTGGGAACAAAAAGACCTACATGTCAGTTCCAGCTCTCTCAAAAAATTACTTCTGTATCTTTAAACAACTCACTTAACTGCCCTAACAGTTTTTTGATCTGCAGAATGCTGAGATTGGATTAGTAATCTCTAAAAGCCTTTCTATTTCTAATATCATAGGATTGACTAAGGTGATGTGATGGTACTTTGACAAGAACAGAATAATAGACAAAAACACCTACCAACCCTTTAAAAAGCTTTGACTCTCTAACACTTTCAGTAATTAGTTGCCAAGATTAATGACAGTGTCACCTAAAAACAAAAATATCATAACATACTCATTATCAGATAGAATCAAGGATATTGAACTTGCAAAAACGGAGACCCTTTCATTTCTGGTCCTCTTTAATTAAGAATTTGTTTAATTTCTTTTTTAATACTAACAGGGCATTTGTGAAAAGCAGGGCGAAGTTTCTTCCTATAAATGTAGATAAATAATTTCTTACATTTATACAGTTCTTTACAGTTTTAAAGCACTTTTAACTGCATTTTCCATCTAATGGCCATAATGACCTCAATGAAATCAGTAGAACAGGTACTGGTGTTATCCTCATTTCCAAATAACAATATAAAGAGCCCCTGATTGTTACAAAGATAGTAAGCAAAACCAGGACTCCTAACTTCAAGCATGATTTCCATATCTTGTGCTGCTTTCCCAGAAAGGTCCTAGAAAATAAGCACACTATCCTTACAAATAGATATATCTGAGTGGTTTATTAAAGACCAAAGTTTATAAACTAGTAAGTATGGATCCAGTGTCTCACTATCTTCATTCCCAACATGACTTTCAGATTTCAAAAGTAATTTTAACTTTACAACCTAAAGCAGCAAGTTCAATTATACTGTTATGTGTTGGTAGAAGTCAAAAATATATATGTTTTGGCTAAACTTTGTTCCACCAAACTTGGAACACAAAGTAGCATTTAGGTTTAGTTACATCATCCATCCATGACACAAAGCAACACACCCTTCTCTTTTATAACTTCCTAGTGTCCCAAGCTTTAAAGGGTCACTGAGCGCTCGTTAGGTAGGATGCCTGCTGAAGATCTGTAATCCATTCAAAAGTGTTATCAAGGCACTGGGTATGTGTCCCCCTACACCATCAACCACTCCCCCTTCCAGAGCTGAAGGATCATACCCTTCATTCCCTCACATTACTTCCATTAGTCTTTAGAAGAACACACTCAATCTTCTTGAACTGTCCACGATGAATGTCCAGTGTGGCATCACCTTCATTCCTAATGGATGCGACCCCTGTACTCAGAACAGAGGTCTCACTTCTTCCAAGAATGAGTCATTATATGTTCCTCCTCAGGAGCTTCAGCTGTCAATGTCATTGAGATGTATTTTGATCCGGAATTCACTGAGGCAAGCAATGAATTGAAATGGATCATTTAATCCCACCTCCTGTGAATAATTCCCAACCATGACTTAGATCCTTTAAAAATCATGTTCTTTTGTAATCAAATGTAAAGCAGTAGATAAAATTAGAAATTGCAAATTTAAATTTTCACCCTGTGAGATTGCCTAACAATATAGGGAATTTATTGGCTTATGTAACTGAACTGTGTAGAAATGTGATTAAGTGACTGGATACAGGAACTCCAACTTTATCACCCAGGACCTGTTTCCTACCAAGTCTCCACTCTGTTTCTGCAGTGGAGGCACCAGCCTCGGGCTCCACACAGTAACTGGCGACGGGACACTCTACCTCGATGGTAGTAACGTCCTTTTGGGTTTATAAAATTCACATCCTCATGTCCCAACAAAAGTTTCTTTCCATCTCATTGGCTCTGTCTGTGTTATTTACCCATTCCTCAGAGGATCTCTATTGCTAGTAATTTGGCCACTCCTGAGTTCGATTCAACCACACTCAAATAATATCGAATTAGATGAGTGTTTTTCAGACTGCACCTAATCTCATTTGTGGGCCATACACTCACAATGCAATGGACCGCAAGCAGTTTTTTAAAAGAATAGACTAATAGAATAGAACAGAAATAAAAATATCAGCGTGCATTACCATTAGTAATATTTTTTGTTGAAACTTGCTTAGTTTTATACAAATGATGTATGTGTTTGGTGGGTAGTGATGTAATTTGTTTTCTGTGAACTTCCGTGGAAAAGTTTGAAAGGTACTATTTAGAACAAGAGAAATTTGTACCTTTCCCAGGAAAATCAAGGTGTTGATTGGAAATGGGAACAGATGCTGGATAGCAGCTGAAAGACAAATATATACCACATGGTTTTTGTTGATTTATCATCTTTATAGTACACAAACTATTTGCTCTTTTATTTTTTACTAACTGTAGTTACTTTTAAAGTAAGAGCACTAGCCATTTGACAAATGTTTTCTGTGAGTTTGGGAAAGCAGTATTTTTTAAAGGCCATTTAAATCTTTCATCTCTGCCATTCTGAATAAGAGGTATATTTCCCCACCTAACAAGCTTATTCCACTTGTGCCGTGAAGTAAGCATGACCTTTAGCTCTAAAGCTCTGTGTGCTCAAATTCCAAGTTATTTCTTGATAGTTCCTGTTTTTTTTATTCATGATGGTTATTTTAATTTTAATCTACAGACTTCCCTACAATCAGTCTCTGGATGGTGTCTGTGTGCGTAAAGAAGAAATAACGTAACAGCAATCAGGAGGCCCAGACACCAGTCCAGTCCCCAACCAGTCCTAGCAGCTTGGGTCTTGTCATTCTCAGTGGCTCAGTTTCTTGAGATGTTTAACATCTTAAAATGGTGAAGTTCTCTCCTAAGAGAACTTCCATCTTTACAAGACTCATTTGAGTAACAGCAAGTTGAGCAGGGTTTTTCAGTTGTTAAGGAAAAAGATATATAGCAACTTTTATTTCTGTATTACCAGATCATAACACAGTAGGAGGAAAGAAGTCTCCCGGGGAATGGACATACAGGAATACAGGAACAGCAGATAAAGTGTTATGTTTATTAAATGAGTTAAGAGGTGTTAGATATCTAGCACATTGTCTGGGTCTTGGTAGCTTCTCAATAAGAGGAAAGGAATATCAATAAACACCTGGTAAACAATGTTTAATTTCATCAGTAACAAAAGAAATACAATATAATATGATGATATACTATTTTTCACCAGATTAGTGACAGTGACTGAGGGTGACTGTGCCCAAAACTGTTTTAGGTGTATGATGTAAATATGTAGGGCCATGAATATAGAAATCTACAGAAGAATATAACAATAGTTACTTGTATTGTGGTAATATAGGTGGCGTGCGTGTGTGTTTTAAAAATCTCTTGATATTGCACAGCAATTTATAAAATAAAAATAAACTATTTTTTAAAGAAAAGAGGCAAAGATGAGGGGAAAGCAAGTAACAGAGACTTGGAAATAAATTTTTGAAATGACTCGAGGCTATTTCCTTGACAAACTGCCCCAATGGCCCAATTCTGCTCCTAACATGAATTAGCTTTCTGAATCACATAACCATTGCTCAAACCATTAATGAGAACTTAATCTCAGCTTAATCAGAAAATATTTATTAAAGTCTCCTCTGTGCCCATTTTGAGCTATTTGTTGTGATAGATGTAAACCAAAACAATAAATATCCTTAGAAAATGCATAAATTTATTAGGAAGACAAGACTTCACAGTAGAGCAGCAAAGGGTAGAAGCCTAGAGATGAGTAGCAAATTTTGAAATACAGATTAAGAACTGCAGAATTAGAAACAAGAAAAATCAATACAGACTGAATAATCAGAAAGTTTCATACATCAAATAGAATCTACTGTAATCTTCTACAGAGATATCCTTGTGTCTCCTCCACTGACCTCTACATAAACCAAGATATAAACTCACTGTGTATTTCCAAAATCCTCAGAAGCTTATGTAGGGAAAATAAATGAGGACATGGTGTTTGCAAGAACATTACAAAGCCCCTGCCCGTGTAATCATTCCAGGCAGAATTGTCCTCCAACTCTGCAGCCAATGGACTATTCCTTGCCAAAACAACCCTCATGGATCCCTGGACCATCTGCAGTGGTGAATGGAGCAGCCCCCTCTGCTCCACACCCTGTTTGTGTCTGTCACATGTCAGGTTCCCCAGGAAGAAAATGCTGAGGCAGAGTTTCATGTGTAAGACAGTTATTAGGAAGTTCTCTTAGGCTCAATATCTATGGAAAGGAAGAGGGAAAAATTAGAAATTGACAAAAGAAGAAGTTGAATGCAATCTCAGTGGAGGCCTCAGCCAACTCTCTGGGAAGTTGTAAAGCTAGAATGATCCTTCAGAGTTGTCCTGAGTTAAGGAGAGAACACTTTTATTTCCCATGTAGATTAGTCACTGGACACAGGCCTCCCCAGAAATGGAGTGTGACCTTGGGTGGGTTGCTTCTCAGCGGAAGCATATTCTGTAGAGAGATAACAGCTGAGGTCTTTCTGCTTATAGCACTTCTAGCAACTGGGGGAGTAAATCCTTCAATCCTAAAGTGGAAATCTGGGTGGCTTATCACAGTGTCCACCACATGGCCTATGTCGGTAAAGCTGTATCACCCCAATACCCCTGTAGGCCCCCAGAACAGGGTTGTGCTGTTCCTCTCTATTCATATTCCCCATCTTCTCATTGATTCTGCTACCCAAAGACCTCAGAATATACGCTCCACTGAAAAGAGAGTCAGGGATACGAGAAGCCTTAATATGAAAGTCACATTCAGGTCAGAATTCTGCTGTCTCATAGCTCCAGGGGTGCGATCTGTTAGCACGCAGTATTTACAAGAATTCTGTTATCTAGGCATCTCCAGCAACAATGTGGTCTGTGTGTTGTTGGCATTGCTTTCCCTCCATACTTTTCCACTGGATGATGAAGCAATGGTTCCATGTTCCCTTGAGACAACAGCATAACTGCTCTTTGTAACTATTTTTCTTAGTCCATTTGGCCTACTATAACAAAGTACCATAGAATGGGTGGCTTATAGACAGCAGAAATTTATTTCTCACAGTTCTGGAGGCTGAGAAGTCCAAGATCAGGGTGCCTGCATGGTTGGGTGAGGGCCCTTTTCTTGGTTCATAGCCAATGCCTTTTCATGGTGTTCTCAAATGGTGGAAGGGCAAGGGATCTCTGTGGGGTCTCTTTTATAAGAACACTAATTCTGTTCATGAGGACTCCACCCTCATCATCAAGCACCTCTCAAAAGTACCATCTCCTAATACCATCACAGCTGGCATTAGGATTTTAACATATGAATTCGGGGGGAACACAAACGTTCAGACCATAGCACCATCACACCTGAATGCAAGAGAAACCCAGAAAACACAGAATTAAAATACACCCTCCCGCCACTCTGAGGCACTGCTTCTGCTGCTTTGTTATATCATTCCAAGATCTGAAAACTAGGAAGGCCCAGGACCCTCTCCAGAGGGAATGTGTTTTTCCTGTGTCCCCCTAACCCCACCTATCCCTACAGAGAACATTCAGCAACTAAGGCCTGACCTTTCTCTAACAGGGGTCATATTCCCTACCAGCCCCCCCAGGTTTCAACATGGGATGGACAGACTTCCCCTCTCCCAGTCTGGACCCTGTGAGGAAACACTTTCCACACATTTCAGCATAAATGCCTTTACCACAAGGTGAAGGCCAACACGGCAGTTGTTAGCTATTAGGGCCATATAAGGCCAATTTCCTGTCGGTGGGGCTGGAAGATTCAAAAAGGATGCATCTTATTATAGAGAACACAATTGGAAAGACAAGCCTTTCACAGAAGTGTGCAGCATCATTCATTCTGTATTTCAAAATACCAAGTCTGGCATCCTGGGCAACAGATGTTAAAGAGGCTGCCAGTCTGGTTGACTATGTAAGCCTGTAGCAAAGAAGGGAAAGGCTTAAGCTAATATTTTTCTCAGTATAGTGAGCTAAGAAAGTGCCTGCCAGGCTTCCCTGGTGGCGCAGTGGTTGGGAGTCCACCTGCCGATGCAGGGGACACGGGTTTGTGCCCTGGTCTGGGAAGATCCCACATGCCGCGGAGCGGCTGGGCCCGTGAGCCATGGCCGCTGAGCCTGCGCGTCCGGAGCATGTGCTCCTCAACGGGAGAGGCCACAACAGTGAGAGGCCCGCATACCGCCAAAAAAAAAAAAAAAAGAAAGCGCCTGCCTTAGAATCAGATCTGGAGTAAAAGCCCAGCTTTTCAGTTAATAAGTTGTGTGATGTACTGAAAGTACTTTGCCTCTCAACCTTGGTTTCAGGTTGGAAAATGAGAGAAAATATCATTACCCAATAGGACTTTTGTAAAGATTTAATGAATAACTAGATAAATCTCACCCCAATATAGTATCTGGCAGATGGTACACACTCAGAAAATAGGAGCTGTGATTATCACTTCATATGGAATTTGATGGGGCCTGTTCTCTCCAAGGAGCAAGCTATACCTTTGTAAACAAGAACGTTTCGATTTCTTCTATGCTGCATCTATTTTTCTTGGTAATTTCTCACTATTGAGTAAGGCGTTTGAAAAGCTCAGGATTTCTCAGTTGCATTAAGAAAAAAATTTAAGTCAAAACCCGAGTCCATGCAAGTGGTCAGGGAGGCAAGTGCCCACTAAGGGTGGCAGTGTGGCCTGGGGTTGGTCACCACGGTGCTTGCACTAGCTGGGAGAGCATGGAAATTTCAAAGAAAAAGTTGGGGCCTTGGGCTCTTAATTCCTCTTCCCAGAAGATTACCACAGTTTGGAGGTTCTGGGTATTATTATATTAAGAATGCTGCTGTTTCCTGCAATACCTGTATTGTACAAGTAAAATGTACGTGAGGTTTTTCTGAGAGAACACAGAGCTAACATGATTAAAAGAGGGTGGTGCTCAAAGGTCTACAGGGGCTTGGGAGTAACATGCATAAGTGAAGCAAGCCCAGTGGAAGAATGATCAAGAGGCAGTAAGAAGTGTCCAGGGCAGCGATGCTCCAGGCATGAAAGCACACGCCCTGTCCTAAAGGGGCCACACTGACAGCCTGGGAATGTGGACCAGGCATTGCCACAGCTTCCAGTTTTTTTCAAGAGAAAACAGATATCAGGACTTTTATGTAAATTTTTCAATTTTGGCCATTAAACTCAGTTTCATTCAATTTGTGCAAGCCCTAAACCTATGTAGAGAGAGAAGTAAGGATGAGATCATAAAAGTCAGAATATGAACACTCTCATAACTTCAGTTATTACTTTTTTTTATTAACACCTCTCAGTGTTTTATGCGAGAAGAGTATTTCCTCACCAATGAAAACTGGTTTTGTAAACAACAGAGCAGGAGTGGGCCCTGGTCCAAGACATGCCAGTGTGGAACATTTAAGACTCAGTGAATGAGCGTAAGAAATTCTATCAGGCTTCACAGTTAATCGTCCATATTTACACTAAACTATATATTTAGTTACCAAAATGATCATGTGAACAAAGTTTTATATACTGATGCTTTTCCCTACATGCCCACAAAAGACAGTCCTCTTTTATTTCCCCACTGCCAAATCTTCACTGTAACTCATCCATTCTTCAAATCATTATCACTTTTCCACAGTCAATGCCATGGCTGCATGCACTCCATCTCTTTTAATTCTAAACCAGAACACAAGATCTAGGAATATGAAGTTTGTTAAATCCCTTGACCCAGCTAAGTACACAATGCAGTAGATTACAGCAGATGAGGGACGTCTGAACCTGGGGACCAACCTCTCCCGCTGAGGAGGTAGAAGTGCTGAGGCTCATGAATCAGCCTCAGGTGGTTAAGATTCCAGCCAGGAGGGAGTTCAATATCCAGAAGAGGATAACAGACTTAGGTGAAGGTCCAAAGAAGGTGTCAAGGCACTTTGTACATGCTACCTCTTAGAGCTGCCACCATGTAAACGCCAGGCTGATTCCACTCAGGACCAGCTCACAGTTGCACGATTCAATATTACTATTGACAATGAGCTCCTGTCTTTTATGAAGATCTTTTCAGACAAAGTTCTAAAAATAGCAGAAAATGTTTGGTCTCTGAAAACCAGAGAGGAAGGACTGTGTGACAGGAATTTCTACATTTACAGAATGGTTACTCTGTTTTCATACCTGAGTGGTAATTTCACACACAATAATGACACTGGTGGAAAAGCCATCTTCCAGGAGAAATATGCTGCTAAGAACGTTTTCTGGAAGCACACCAGTCCTGGCACCTTGTCTAAGGCAAACGTTGGATCCAATACAAGTGGTTCTAGAGTCTTCATCTGTCCTGCTGGTTAGCTGGATGGAAATAACGTAGTCTCTGGGCTAGTGAAAGGTAGCCCCATGGAAGTGGTCAAAGCCATGGACAGTCAGCCATGCTAACCCCAGCCCTTCTGAATTTGGGTTATCTGCCTTCATATACTACTACTTTGTGCTCTTACTTGTTACCTCTTTTACATTTTCTTTATCCCCTCTGTAAGTTTAACTGAATATCGGAATAAAATTATGGCCACAAAATAGAAACTAATATCAATAATAAATCATTATGAGGCAGAGTGCAGGCACAGGGACAGAGCGGCGGGGGTGTAAGGATGGGTCTAAAAAAGTCCATATACAGAGATCAGGAATGCAGGGCATCACAGAGCTCCAAGTGGACACAGTAGAGCTCAGTAGTTAATACAGGGTATTATGGAAATACAAGCAAGGAAACTAAAGGATAAGACAAATTATTAAGATATCACTAAGATTATTAAGACAGTAATCACTTACTAAAGCCAGTGTCCTCAAGGAACCTGAATCTTAGAATCAAGACAAAAGTCATCCTACCTCCTCTAGGCCAGTGCAAGCCTGGCAGAAAGGACCCCAGAGTCCTGGACTATGTATATGATTTATTTATTTCAGGATTTGTCTAAAGGGGTAAACTCTGTCAGATTAATGCTTTGGGGGAATGTGAAACATGTTATTTTGGCTTTTCTAACTTTTGAAGAGAAGACAAATTTCATGTAAAATTACCAAATATTCAGTATTGGCCACCAATTCAAAACTTAGGGACTGCTCATCCTAGAGGTAGAGGTAAAGGATTCCACTGTATAGACTGCACGTGTAGGAGCAGAAATTAAGGGAGGTTGTTACATGTAAAAAATCAGTAAAATGTAGAGAAGTAAATCCACCTTTCTAATTTAATGGAGAAATGGCTCTTTATATTAGAATTAGGAGAAAAAATCCTTATTTCTTTTTGTGGCCAACTCAATATAATTTGGCAAGAAAATCTAAGATATTTCTTTTCCTTATGTTGATTAAAGATATTTTTAAGAATAGTCATTTTGGATAAGTACAGTTATAAACACAATTAGGTATTTAATAAGGATACTACTGCCTTTTAATTTTTTCAGATTTAAACAAGAAATACCTTTGTCAAGTCAAAGATAATGCCAGATCTGAAATCTGACAGTCTACCCATAGAACATGACTTACAGATTTCCTGGAAGATATTCAAATGCACTCTGGGCAAAGAATGTTCTGGAACTGAAGAAAAGTTTCATTGATATCAGGAGTTCTCACTTTGTGGGTTTTTTTTTTCATATTTTATTTTATTTTATTTTACATCTTTATTGGAGTATAATTGCTTTACAATGGTGTGTTAGTTTCTGCTTTATAACAAAGTGAATCAGTTATACATATACATATATTCCCATATCGCTTCCCTCTTGCATCTCCCTCCCTCCCACCCTACCTATTCCACCCCTCTAGGTGGTCACAAATCACCGAGCTGATCTCCCTGTGTTATGCGGCTGCTTCCCACTAGCTATTTTACATTTGGTAGTGTATATATGTCCAAGGCCAGACACTATCAAACTCTTAGAGGAAAACATAGGCAGAACACTCTATGACATAAATCACAGCAAGATCCTTTTGGACCCACCTCCTAGAGAAATGGAAATAAAAACAAAAATAAACAAATGGGACCTAATGAAACGTCAAAGCTTTTGCACAGCAAAGGAAACCATAAACAAAACCAAAAGACAATCCTCAGAATGGGAGAAAATATTTGCAAATGAAGCAACTGACAAAGGATTAATCTCCACAATTTATAAGCAGTCATACAGCTCAATAACAACAACAAAAAAAAACCCAATCCAAAAATGGGCAGAAGACTTAAATAGACATTTCTCCAAAGAAGATATACAGAATGCCAACAAACACATGAAACAATGCTCAACATCATTAATCATTAGAGAAATGCAAATCAAAACTACAATGAGATATCATCTCACACCAGTCAGAATGGCCATCATCAAAAAATCTAGAAACAATAAATGCTGGAGAGGGTGTGGAGAAAAGGGAACACTCTTGCACTGCTGGTGGGAGTGTGAATTGGTACAGCCACTATGGAGAACAGTATGGAGGTTCCTTAAAAAACTACAAATAGAACTACCATATGACCCAGCAATCCCACTACTGGGCATATACCCTGAGAAAACCATAATTCAAAAAGAGTCATGTACCAAAATGTTCATTGCAGCTCTATTTACAATAGCCAGGACATGGAAGCAACCTAAGTGTCCATCAACAGATGAATGGATAAAGAAGATGTGGCACATATATACAATGGAATATTACTCAGCCATAAAAAGAAACGAAATTGAGCTATTTGTAGTGAGGTGGATAGACCTAGAGTCTGTCATACAGAGTGAAGTAAGTCAGAAAGAGAAAGACAAATACTGTATTCTAACACATATATATGGAATTTAAGAAAAAAAATATGTCATGAAGAACCTAGGGGTAAGACAGGAATAAAGACACAGACCTACTAGAGAATGGACTTGAGGATATGGGGAGGGGGAAGGGTAAGCTGTGACAAAGCAAGAGAGTGGCATGGACATATATTCACTTTGTGTTTTAAGTCTGCCATTTTTTTTAGTAAAACAGGAGCAACTGAACATGCTTCTTTGTCCTAGACATGGAAGACCAATTGAGTTTTCTTTGAAAATGACTTAAGTATTTCAGATTAAATTTTTTCCTAAGTTTTGTATTATTCTCAATTCCAATATGATATAAAAGTTACACACCAAGGAAAAGAAATCCAGTAGAGCAGAGCAACCCCATAAGTACACCTATTGAGCCCCAGAGGATTTGTTCGTATATAAGATTGTAATTCATTTCCCACTTACCCAGAACTTACTGCTATACACTTCTAATAAAACAAACTAGATTGTGAAATTCAGAAACTGCTAAGGTTGGCTAGCAATGCTTTTCCACACAAAAGGAAGCAATTCTGGTGCACCTGAGATGCCGAGGGACTTAGAAAACAAAACCCACTTTTTTCACTTGTCATTTATCTTGGGATGTGTTGGTCAAAATCATAAAGAATGTTTACCAGCTGAAAGCTCTGCTAAAACACTCAAATAATTTGTTTGCATTAGAAAAATACCAGATGCTATCATGTTTTAAAAAATATATTTAAACTATATCAAAGGAGAAATAGGAAGGGATGTGAACACTAGGAACAAAAGGTAAAAGCAATAAATCAAATTAAATCCATACCTAATTAAATCCATGTCGAATCCATATCTAATGGTGGTGAGAATTCTGATGCCTACCAGGATATATAAAACATAGTCCCTTCCTATGGGGATAGGGAGCTAAAGGAGCTAAAATCTAATATACTAGGGAAACAATAAAAGACATGAAATGATAAATAGTTTCACGTACATAAAGTGCAAATACTCCAAGAGGAAGAAATGAGATGAAGCAACACAGTATTAATTACCAAAATAAAGTCACAATCACTACAAAGAAGAAAGGATTGACTTCAGCCTGAGTTTTCCCTGAGAAAGGGAATTTGAGCTCAGTCTTGGAGGATGGGTGGAATAAGTGTGGTTGTAGTGACATATTATGTTTTACACACTTGAACGTGCAAAAATTGTGAAATTACTTTATTTAAATCAAATATGACCCAAGCCTGTGTGGTTCCATGAAGGCAGGTGATTTCTGTGCCAAGTTTGGACAGGAGAATCTTGGTTTATGCCAGAGCCCTGGTAGCCAAGTTTTCTCCTACTTGGTAAAGTAGGAGCTCCTTCATTCCTTTCCACACTGTGCCACCCAGGCTAGCATTGCCAAGGAGAAAGTAAGCATAGGCCTCCCCTATGCTTTACCTGCCAATCTCCTAACATTCCCAGTGTATTACTCTCTCTAGTAGGATGAATAGTGTTCCCCCAAAATCCATATCTACCTGGAACCTCGGAATAAGACCTTATTTGGAAATAGGGTCTCTGCAGATGTAATTTTTTTTTTTTTTTTTTTTTTTTTTTTTTGCAGTACACGGGCCTCTCACCGTTGTGGCCTCTCCCATTGCAGAGCACAGGCTCCGGACGCACAGGCCCAGCGGCCATGGCTCACGGGCCCAGCCGCTCCGCGGCATGTGGGATCTTCCCAGACCAGGGCACGAACCCGTGTCCCCTGCATCGGCAGGCGGACTCTCAACCACTGCACCACCAGGGAAGCCCGTCTGCAGATGTAATTTAATGATCTTGAGATGAAATCATCCTGGGTTTAGGGTGGGCCCAAACTCCAATGTAAGTGTCCTTAGAAGAAGAAGAAAGGACACAGAGACACACAGAATACCTCATGAAGATGGAAGCAAATAATGGAGTTCTGTGTCTCCAAGCCAAGGAACACCAAGGATTGCCAGCAAACTAGGAGGGAGGCCTGGAATAGCTTCTTCTTCGGAGCCTCCAGAAGGAACCAACCCTGCTAACATGTTGATTTTGGACTTTTGGTATCCAGAACTGTAAGAGAATAAATTTCTGTTGTTTCAAGCTACCAAGTTTGTGTTAATTTGTTGCAGTAGCCCTAGGGAACTAATACACTCTCCTTTACTCTTTTTCCCCACTGCCAACACAGTCCCCTTCCTGCTTTCCCTCAATCCCAAACATAAATCTCTCAAGGACTTTGACCTTCTGAATAAAATAAAATCCGGAAAACAGTTTGTCTATCAACAGCTTCTATTTTCTGACTGGAAGATACCCCTTTTCCCCCCTTATTCAAGGATCTACAAGTGCCTGAGAACCTGTTTGGACAAAGGAGGGAAAAAGATATATCAAAATGCAAATAATATTTCCACAAATTATACATGTGGAAAGTATATGGACAAAAGTGCAGGTTGGGAAGTAAATATGCAAAGTACTGACTGGATAAACCATTATCAAGAGACAATGAATGCACCATTCTAGAGATAAAAGTGCATTAAAGTAAGGAAATGGTCTAACATGAATTAAAAAGAATTTGGGGCAATATTTAAAGAACACTGAATGCAAGGCTAAAAGGCTTAGTCAGAGATTTCCATATCTTCGTTCATGGCATCCTTTTTATCTCAGTAATTTTTTCGTGACACCTCTAGACCAAAAGAAATACCTAGTATCTCCATTTATTAAGTAATTAAGTTCAAACAACTTAATAAATATTTATGTCCTAACAAGTCAGTAACCATTTGAAAAATAAATATAACACATTTAAAGAAAAAAATACATTTTCTTTCATTCTTAAGTAACCGTAATTATTTACTAATGGGATGTATATGCTTGTTGGGCACTGCACAACTTCTCAAGAGTCAAAATCAGACTGGATGTTACCATCCTCATTTCATGTCCCACATTGTTTTCCAAGAGGTATTTGATTTTTTCATAGCAATTGTTGAAAAGTCACCTTTGAAAAGATAAGATGCCACCAAAAGGAATTGTAGCACAATCAAATATTGAAACTGCAAACTACCTTGAGATAGTAGTTTCCACAGTGTCTGGCAAATGTCCACTATCCTTCTTTCAATTTTTACAAAAATTCTGTGGCATCCCTATGAATTCACTGCAGTGCCCTGGGTGCTCATAGTCTGGAAACCATTGGCTTACACATTAATCTCTAATGACAAATACTCAAAGTTTTTGAGCAGAGGAATAACCTAATCAAAGCAATGTTTTAGGAAGACTTATTGAAAATTGGAATGCAGACTAGGCTGAAAACGAAGAAAACTAAAGAAGGGAGACTCAGAATTAGGTATTTGGTTCTGCTAAAATATTTTTTACCATAACCATTGTTTAATATGTATGAAAATTTCTTATATGTGGAGGGCCTTTGAGTTGATTGGCAAAAGTAGGGGTGCTATGCTAATGAGAGGAAATATTATAAAGCAAGCACTGTCTTGGGCTAGAGAATGTGACATTAGATATGAGATGTTAAAACGTAAATACTATGGCAAATCATTCATTATTCTGAAACTGCAAGAAGATCCAGAGCTCAACATTCTGAAGCCCTCCTTCTTAGAGCAGACATTTGACAGATGACATAGGCAGCACAAAAACTCCATTTAAAATGGGTTCTCAAAAACCAACGTCATTTGGGGGTGTGGAAAGACAACCAGGTTTCCACTTTTCCTTATGATTCCCTCTTTTCAAAGGAATCATTTGCTCTATTATTGGCAGAATGCTTCACATTCAGGGTTTGTACATGTATATTTGTGAGGGAAGTAGGGATGGTTGCTGTTTGACTTTCAGGGAAAATTTGAGCTTCAGAAGATTTGTGCAAAAGTAGTTTTAGAAGTATAGCACGAAAATTAAGTGATCTATAAAAATATTCTCTATATTCTGTAGTTATAAGTACTTTTTAATAAAGAATTCTTCCTTAGCAGACCAAAAAAAAAAAAAAAAAAGAATCAGTTTCACTAGAAAAACCAAAGAACCAAGGTTCAGGAGACCTCGTTCTAGAGGCAGTTCTGCAACTAATTTGCTGTGATCTTAGAGAAGTCATTTCTCTTCTTTGAGTGTCATGCTTTAGTTCTAAAATAGAATAAAACAATAAAATAAAATAAAATGATTTGTAATAGAACTAGAGATCACAAACAGCTGCTCTGGTCTGGGTATGACATGCAAATAAATGTATTTTGCTTGGCCCACTGTGTTTTCATACGAACTAATTTCACTGCTAAAAGGAGTTTTCACATAAAACTCTAGGTAATCTGTCTGGCTTCTTTTGAACACTCAGCCTCTTTTCTCCCAAAGCAATGAGTAAGACCTCGCTCACTGCTGCCCTCTTTCGATGGGTCACACACTGTAAATGAAACCCAAACAGCTTTGTTTATTATTAGTGCCAGGAGTCTGGCCCTTATAGGATTTGAGTTTATAACCCCTAATCTACATGATTGCTGAGCTTCCAAAATGTCTAAGTACCTCAGATATACACTGAGAAAAGGATAGAATGTGATTAGATATGTATTACACGTGTGTATTTATTTAATTCTATAAATAATTTATTTTGTTATTTTCATTGTATATCTTTTTCTTTATCAAATAACATAACATTGCTCTACAAATTTATTTATCACGCTAAGATTTAACTACCTTTGTGATTATATATATTTGATTTTGTTGTAAACAAATACAAATGTGTTAGAGAAAATAATGAATTATATGTATATAAGGAGATGAAATATATAGAGCATATTTTATCAGCTAAGCAAACTTCAGTGATATGCCAGATCACACATATCTTCACAGCCGATTCACTGAACCATCCAACGCTGCATATGTTTTAGGTAGTGTTATGAATCCATAGTGTTTAAATATAAAGCACATGGGACTTAAGATATGAACTACGGGAAGGAATTATTTTTCATGAATATTTCAATGTTATCAATAAGCCATTAGCTAATTATCCACTAAAATGCAATAAACACATTTAAAATGTCAACATACATTTTAAAAGACAAAAATCTATAATTTACATATCTAAAAACAGTTTTTTAGCTTTTCTTTCCAGAATATGTACATATGGACTTACATGTTTATAGCTGTGAGTAAACAAAATTTTGCTTCTCACTTTTTGCCATTTAGTCTGACATCCCAAACACTTTGCCATGTTGAACAATTTTCATAATTTTTACTTAGTGACACTAGAGTATGACATCCGCTGCCTATACCTTGCTTTACTTAATTATTCCCATGCTTTTAGTATTAAATTTATTCTCAATTTTTTCATTATAATCATTATTGTAATGAGCTTTTTAATACTCATAGCTTTTTTTTTCTTCTTCTGAAGAGTTTCCTCAGAGTAAATTCTCAATAGTAGAATTACAGAGTTGAAGAGTATAAACTTTTCTATGGCTTATGATATATACAGCCAAAGTGGTTTCTGAGAGGTATATGAATTCACATTTAATGTGCCAGCTTTGTGAGGAACTTGCCAGCATTAACCTATTATCATTTTTAATGTCTATGCCAATTTAAAAGATGTTAAAATTGCCTCATTATTGTTTAAATTTGCATTCTCTTGAACATTAGTAATGCCGAAACTTTTAACATGGGACTCAGTATACTGGATCAAAAAGCTAGATAGTCAATTTTTCTTTTCCTAAATAAAAAGTAGAGGGAGATACCCTCATAATGAGTGTTAACACCCCCGGAAAGCTATTTTAAAAAAGAGGTAAGAAAGAACTTTCCTCAGTTTATCCCAACATGCACTGCCATGAATATGATAATTTGTCATGAAACCACCCATCCACGTGGAATTATTTTCCTAAAGGTGATACCTATAAAATATTCAACAGTCTAATATTCTAATATACTCTAAATATACCCACCTTTCAAATAATTCTTTGTTCATGACATTTTCATTTAGTTCTAAAATAGTTCTATATACTTGAATCTTCAAAATAAGATGTGTTTAAAGTTCCTTCTTATGGCTGCCTTGAATAAATAGTGCTTTCCATTGGTTAGGTTCACAATAACTGGGAAACAACTGAGGAAATTTTATGTAGCTTCAACCTTACAATTGCAGCTAAACACAAAATATTCTTAAGGGGGTTACCAAAGACAAGATGTTCTCATTTGCCACCAGCAAGACACATACTTTCTGCTTTTTCTTCAGGTGTTATTGCAGTTGGATGGTTCTTTATTTACCATTGCAACTATGTAGAATTGATTCCAACCAAACTTATTTGTCTAATTTTGACTTAGCAGTAATTTATGAGAAGAATGTGTTTCCCATCAAAAGAATTATCACATGAAAGACTATTTATAGATGTCCCCCAATTATTTTTCTGTGTAGTTTGCTTTAACCAAAATAATAGATAATAATAATAATTAATGAATGATAAATACAACATGCTTAAAGACAACTGTCATGAAACTGAGTTCCAGATTTGAAAAAAACTACCCAAACATTAATATTAGTTATCTAAATTTATTACCTTTTTTTAAAAATAGTCTTTTAAAGTGGACTGACATTAAATGCATCTTTATAATGCTGAAAATGAGGTTAGCTTCTCCACTAAGTGTATAATTTGCAAAAACTGTTCTTTATTTTTGTTTGCTAGACTTCCATGTGTCTTATCAAAGAAAGCTTAACTGCATTTTGGTAGAACTGTCAGGCTCAACAAATCTAGTTCATATGATTTGTACCACAGAATATAGTTTCTGAAAAAGAACTCAATAAGTGTTTCACATACTTTTTGAAGAATATTCCAAAGAAAAAATTATCTAATCAAGGACCCATTTCATCAACTAACATTATTTAAAGATTAAAATGTTTACATAAAAAGAATTATCCATGACAGCCACATAATGTACTTTTTACTGAAGAAGGAAAGAGGGAGGGAAGGAAGGAGGGAAGGGGTGAGTATTCCAATAAATAATTACAATATATAATTAAATTAATAGGTCAAGTTTGAAAATACAGTACAATCTCAGATGCTGAAAAGGCTTTTGATTAAAAGAAAAGTAAATTAAGCTTGGAATAAAATGAGCCATTCTTAATGGGATAAATACAACCTATAAAAAAGATTACCCAATGCCAAATATCAAAGGTATCCCATTCATACTGGAAACAAGTCAAGACTGTCACCTATCAATGCTAAAATCTTATCCTGAAGTTTCTGTTTACTGCTAAAAATAAATCAAAAAAGGAAACAAATATATTTCAATTGGAAAAGAAAGATCAAAATTATAATTTTTTATATTATGTGATTGCCTAGGAAACCTAAGAGAACCAACCATAAAACTCTTAGATTTAATAAGAAAATGCATCAAAGTAGCCAAATAAAACTACACGGAAAAATAATTTTGGGACATCTACAAATAGTCTTTAATGTGACTAATCCTTTGGTGGGAAATACACTCCTCTCATAAATTACTGCTAGTCAAAAGTAGACAAATAGGTTTGGTTGGAATCAAGGGACTATTCTACATAGCTGCAATGAACCAAATAAATAGATTAAAAACAATCTAAATGCAATAGCACATGATGAAAAAGCAGAAGTAATCTAAATATTTAGATTATAATAATCAGTAATAACATTTTAAAAGACCATCCCCATTCACAATAGCAAAAAAATATGTGAAATGTGAAAATATAAGCTTAATCTGAAGGACTTACAATGAAAATTTTAAAAGCATTCTGAGACAGATTTTTTTTAAAGACTGAAATAAAAGAAAGCATATTCCTGAATGAAAGACAAACCTCTGGATATGTAAATTGTAGCCAAATAATATAGAGGTTCAAGAAAATATAATCAATAATAATTAGTAAACATTAATATAAATTAAAATAAATATTTTAAAATATTTTATTGCCAAAAAAATAATTCTTCAGTAAAAAACTTATTTGAAATGGAAATTTTTAATTTAATGCTATTTATTCAGTTTAGAACATACTCCTAATTACATCAGGAAGGAAATCTCTTACCTGTCCTGAACAGTTAAGGACTGATAATTTTCCAGAATACATGAAAGTAGTAGAAGGATTTTTCTAAGCAACTGGAGACAAAGCTCTTATTGTTATTTTGTGTTTGGGGATTAACTAATCTATAATTTCCTCTGATTTCTGTGCCATTTAGATCTTCCTTCCAAATCAAAATACTTGAATTGTTCTATCACTTATTTATGTAAAGTTCAACAAGTTGGTTAATTCCTCCCATTTTGGGGGGCTTCATTATTAAAATGGGATAAGATGTGGATAACAAGTTTACCAGTTGGATCCCCTCCTTTCTACTGTACAAGGAACAAGAACTGCTGTAAAAAGAAAATCCAGTTCACTGATCTGCAAACGTTTTAGAGGTCTTCTGTTGTTCACATCAGACCATGTTTTGACCTTTCAATTATAGAAGAAGGTTAAAAGATTTTTTAAGTACTTTTAAATTAAATCTTTGTATCCTAAATAGATTGATAATTATACTGCTACATATCTGTAATATAGTTTTAGCTGAAGGTTTTCCTTTTACACAAATATGAACAATCATGAACTTCTCTAGAAATAGAATGTATACTACTTAAGTTTTGGAACAATAAGCCTTTCAGTAGCCAAATTACTTAATTGTCTTTCTCATTTGACCTTTCAGCACATTGGCAGAATCAAACAAGAAGAATCAAAGAACATTCACAATCCTAAACTTAAAAGCATCAGAAACAGATTTTATGCAAAACATTTCCCTGAGGCTTAAGGGTGAGATCACATAGTCCTTCTTTGGCTTCTCAAAAACTCTTAATTCTTTGCTTTAACACTTTTCTGATAAAACAGCAGTCAGACTATGAACAGTAATACTCCATAGAGTGATAGATTGAAGTGAGCTTGTCCATTAAACTACAAGATAATGTGCATTTATGAAGTTAATGATAAATGCTCCTTCTCTACATTAATGCATTACTTTATTCACCATAATTATTGATCCCTAAAAGCCATTCTTTGTACTAAAGTGCTTTAACCAAAGTGCCTTAATAGAAAGTTCATTAGTGACCTCATAAAATGACACACATACAAAGGAAAATAGAGAGTTAAATCATATATATACCAAAAACTTGAATATCACATATGCCATTGGAAATCTTTCAATAGAAATCACATAAGAACAAGTAATATAAAGAGAAATCTAAATCTTGTATATGTTGGGTTCTGTCCAAAATGTAATCCAACCAAGATTCCCTACAAGAACATTGCAATGATCAGTCAATAGCAGACATCAGAAAGTAGAAAAACAGTGGTAATATATTAAAACACATTTTCAGTAGACCTAAGACCAAGCTCTTGAAATCTACAAAGAATTAATTTAAGGAGGGAGAGAGAGAATGCACCCCTGCAAAGTATAGCAGTTCATCTTCATTTAATAAAGTATAGGACACACTCAAGTATGTATAAATCACTTTACGTTTGTTCCATTTGTACCATATGTACCTTCATAGGAGTAGTTTGGACACTGTTGATGTCAAAGAGAAGAAACATTACAGCAGTTAGACAAAGAAAGGTTATATTCCTTTTCTGAAGGCACCAAATTCACTTCTGCTAATCTATGATCAGCAACAAGTTCCAAATGGCTGTTGGAATTAGAAAAATTACACATGGTGTAACTAGAAATTTCATGCTCAGAAAATACCTCGCGTTGGCAAACAGTGTTGGCTTAGTAAACATGAAATAAAAGTGTTTCAAATTCTAGCTGTTCGATTCAACGCAATCCCTATCAAACTACCAATGGCATTTTTCACAGAACTAGAACAAAAAATTTCACAATTTGTATGGAAACACAAAAGACCCCAAATAACCAAAGCAATCTTGAGAACGAAAAACAGAGCTGGAGGAATCAGGCTCCCTGACTTCAGATTATACTACAAAGCTACAGTAATCAAGACAGTACGGTACTGGCACAAAAACAGAAATATAGTCAATGGAACAGGATAGAAAGCCCAGAGATAAACCCACACACATATGGTCACCTTATTTTTGATAAAGGAGGCAAGAATATACAGTGGAGAAAAGACAGCCTCTTCAATGAGTGGTGCTGGGAAAACTGGACAGGTATATGTAAAAGTATGAGATTAGAACCCTCCCTAACACCATACACGAAAATAAGCTCAAAATGGATTAAAGACCTAAATGTAAGGCTAGAAACTATCAAACTCTTAGAGGAAAACATAGGCAGAACACTCTATGACATAAATCACAGCAAGATCCTTTTTGACCCACCTCCTAGAGAAATGGAAATAAAAACAAAAATAAACAAATGGGACCCAATGAAACTTAAAAACTTTTGCACAGCAAGGGAAACCATAAACAAGACCAAAAGGCAACCCTCAGAATGGGAGAAAATATTTGCAAATGAAGCAACTGACAAAAGATTAATCTCCAAAATTTACAAGCAGCTCATGCATCTCAATAATAAAAAAAACAAACAAACCAATCCAAAAATGGGCAGAAGACCTAAATAGACATTTCTCCAAAGAAGATATACAGATTGCCAACAAACACATGAAAGAATGCTCAACATCATTAATCATTAGAGAAATGCAAATCAAAACTACAATGAGATATCATCTCACACCAGTCAGAATGGCCATCATCAAAAAATCTAGAAACAATAAATGCTGGAGAGGGTGTGGAGAAAAGGGAACACTCTTGCACTGCTGGTGGGAATGTAAATTGATACAGCCACTATGGAGAACAGTATGGAGGCTCCTTAAAAAACTACAAATAGAACTACCATATGACCCAGCAATCCCACTACTGGGCATATACCCTGAGAAAACCATAATTCAAAAAGAGTCATGTACCACAATGTTCACTGCAGCTCTATTTACAATAACCAGGACATGGAAGCAACCTAAGTGTCCATCATCGGATGATTGGATAAAGAAGATGTGGCACATATATACAATGGAATATTACTCAGCCATAAAAAGAAACGAAATTGAGTTATCTGTACTGAGGTGGATGGACCTAGAGTCTGTCATACAGAGTGAAGTAAGTCAGAAAGAGAAAAACAAATACCGTATGCTAACACATATATATGGAATCTAAGGGGAAAAAAATGTCATGAAGAACCTAGGGGTAAGACAGGAAAATAAAGACACAGACCTACTAGAGAATGGACTTGAGGATATGGGGTGGGGAAAGGGTAAGCTGTGACAAAGTGAGAGAGTGGCATGGACATATATAAACTACCAAACGTAAAATAGATAGCTAGTGGGTAGCAGCCGCATAGCATAGGGAAATCAGCTCAGTGACCACCTAGAGGGGTGGGATAGGGAGGGTGGGAGGGAGGGAGACGCAAGAGGGAAGAGATATGGGAACATATGTATATGTATAACTGATTCACTTTGTTATAAAGCAGAAACTAACACACCATTGTAAAGCAATTATACTCCAATAAAGATGTTAAAAAAAATTCTAGCTGTTCTAAATTTATCATAAGTAATATCTTTTATTAGGTAATATAACAGTAGAGACAAATTCAATCATTTTGGTGGGTAAAAACCTTACAATCTTATCCTGTTGATAACATATACAATCAGCAGATTATGCATTAATTATTTTCTAATAATTAATAATTTATTAGAAACTGTAGCTTAACTGTTTATCCCCATGTTCCTTCTTGCTGTTCTTTTACTATACTTATGTCTTTTGACTAGGGCATTCCTTGGAGATCTGCTTTAAATCTATTATCAGAAGGATTAGAAGGAAATACATTGTAGAAGACACATGTTGAATAATGTCATGTGTCTAACAGACAGAGGTCAAATAGATGAGCTCTTTAAAAAGGGCACTTAGAAAAAGTACCTCAACTCTACTGATTTTTGCTATGTTTACATTCTTACAAATATTTCATAATTGTTTATCCACTTTCAAAAAAGAATGCTTCTGACATCTGATACTATAAAAACTCTAGAGCTCTAATTTGTTTTTTAATTGATTGTTATAAGCCAATAGTTAAGCCCTGATAAACATACCCTGAAATGTTCTTAAGTATATCTAGTATTCCAATTTAAGTTCTTTATTATTTTATCTATGCATTTTAGGAGAAGAGAAAAGCCATTCTGTCCCAGATTGAAAGCCAATAACTAAAGCTAAAACTCTCAAATCTAACCCAAGCGTTCCAGGTTGTGAGAGTACCATAATGATAGAGGAAAAAGAAAGATTCATGTTCAGCCAGTGCTTTGTACAAACGACTAATCTACATATATCACATTATTCCCAAGACAAAAGTAAATATATTCTTCCTTCCTACTGCTGCCATGAAGGCCTCAGGCTGAATGTTCTCTTTTTATTTTTCTCCCATTAATATTATCTTTGATGAAAAACTGTAATCTGATCTCTCCAGTGTAAAACTTTTGGCAAATGAGGTATGAAGATATTTGGGGCATGGGGACCAATCACAGTGTGATTGGTCATAGGACTCAAATATTATCTCAGACAACCACATAAAGCATACTCGATTTCACATCTATATCTTCCTTTCTTCATCTGCATTAAAAAATAAAAAGTTGGGCTTCCCTGGTGGCGCAGTGGTTGAGAGTCCGCCTGCCGATGCAGGGGACACGGGTTCGTGCCCCGATCCCGGAAGATCCCACATGCCGCGGAGCGGCTGGGCCCGCGAGCCATGGCCGCGGAGCCTGTGTGTCCGGAGCCTGTGCTCCGCAACGGGAGAGGCCACAGCAGTGAGAGGCCCGCGTACAGCAAAAAAAATAAAAAAAAATAAAAATAAAAAAAAATAAAAATAAAAAGTTCCTTCATACTATAGTTTCCTTATTTTTACAAAGGAATTATGTGTTTTTCCCCTGCAATTCAGTCAGGATACCATGGGAGGAGGAAAAAGAAAACATGTTAATAAGAAGTAGTAATATATATATTTTTAAATCAAGCTAAAATGCTACTCAGAGGAATTTTATAAGAATCTGCTGCCCTTATGAAGCTTGTGATACTTACAGAGGAGTGAAGATTCATCATCATCTCTGATTTTAGTACCTCCCTCAATAATTTCATTTTATTATTCTCTTCATCCCACTTCAAAGCTCTTCAATCATTCCAGTTTTATTTTCAGTGCTTTTCTTCAGTACCAAAATCTCGTTGAAATAAAACCTGACTGTGGAATCATTATAGGATTTGGTGGCAGTGCGATCGTTAAGATTGTGTGAATATCTCCTTCATCTCTGTTATATTTCTTCTCCTAAGGGCATAACATAACACCAGTACTATACTTTTTATGGGAAGAAATTTCTTCTTGTATGTTCTAAAAATCAGGAGCAAGGGAAATCATACAGCACTAAATTCTTCTGAAACTTTAGTTCGAAAATGGCAGATAAGTAAATAAAAGACGACTACAGTGTTGTTAAGGTTAATCATTAACTATACTTACAGGTTGTAATTTTTTTCATTTATAGAAGAGATAATAATTTAAACAAAATAACTATTGTGCCCCACTATATGGTACTTAAAGACTAATGGAATCAACAGAGCTAGGAAATAAAAGAAACTTAGGGAAAATTTAGGAAACAGAAATAGGAAGAGAGGATCTTGAACTTTAGAGTGCATAAGAATCACTTAAGGAGATTGGTAAAAATACAGCTTCCCATATGTCTCCATCGAAGATTCGAATTTAATGCATTTGGTCAGAATTTGGGGTATCTGCATTTTAGCAAATATTTCCAATGATTCTGATTCAGAGAGTCTGTTTGAGAAATACTTAATGGGCAGAACTCAGGGCCCTTAATTCCAAGTTCAATATTATTTCTGCCATACCACAAGGTCCTTGATTTTCATGGAATTTTTAAATTCCATTTTTAAACAAGGTGTTATAATTTGGAAATATAATTACAAAGTGTCCATTGAGTTTTGACCATGATTTACAGAAATTAGTCATTAGAAATGACATCCTTTCCTCCTGGGAGTACTCATCTCTACCTATTTATCTCCACAGTGCTCACTTTGACTATTTCCATATTACTGTGGTTCTGGCTACAGAGAAAGACGACTAAGATTTGATATGTAGTTTCTAGTCAAAGATATAGCTGGGGACTAAAAACATGACCCTTGGGTTGGAACACAATCCCTGTGCAGTGGCGAGATTTACAAGGACACCACCACCTTGAACAAGAACTACCCTGGGATCACATGAGGGACAGCACTTGATTTACCATCATTAAATGTGCTCTGGTAATAAATAAATAAATAAATAAATATGTATGTATGTATGTATGTATGTATATAATTTTTTTAAGTGCTGCATCTCTCTGAAATTGGAAATTAATCTTAAACTGGCAAATCATTGGAATATTTTACCTTACGTAGAAACTTAGAAAATAAAACTGCAACAAAATGGATTCTGGAGTTGTACATCAAATGTATAAAGCAACTTGTCAATGAATGAAGAGGAAAGAGCAAATTATCCCCCCTTTCACCAGCTTTCTATTTTATCTCCTAGAGGCAGAGTCCCCTGCCCATTCTATTTACCTTGATCAAGCAGAAAAGTGACTATATCTAAAATTGTGCCTAGTGTAAGAAACATTGTAGAAAGTTTTTTTTTCCTCAGAAAGTGAGAGAGTAAACAGAGTTGTTCAATTTAGGATAATTACCAGCTTTTTGCAATTAAATAACAGAGTTTTCTATTCTTTAACTTAATAACCTGGCATGGATTTAAAATGCCACACTACCACAAATAAAAGTTCTTTTTCACAAGAATGAGAGAAGTTTATTCAAAGGAGTTAAAGGATCAGAGTTGAAGGCTTCTTTCTACCACTAACTTGAACCTCTGAAAGCCTGTACCTTGAATCTCTGCTTCACCTATAGATAATGCATGGAATCACCTAAGAGTTTAATAAAATTGGATTATAAAAGTATTTTGCAAACCAGCAAGTCACATTTTTCAATCCCACCCATATTTTGATTTTCTAATTAGGAAATCCATTTCCGTTTTTTTAAAGTTTCTAACATAATTATGAGGATTTATTAAACTTTTAAAAAGTACAGCTTACTCCATTAAGTACAGGCATACCTTAGAGATATTGCAAGTTCAGTTCCAGACCACTACAATAAAGTGAATATCACAATAAAGCAAGTCGCACAAGTTTTTTAGTTTCCCAGTACATATAAAACTTATGTTTACACTATATTGCAGTCTATTAAGTGTGCAATAGCATTATGTCTGAAAAACCAATATGCATACCTTGACTAAAAAATACTTTCACACTAAAAAATGCCAACCAAATGCTAACCTTCAGCAAGCCATAATCTTTTTGCTGGTGGAGGGCTTGAAAGATTGCAAGAAATACCAAAATGTGACACAGAGAAAGAAGTGAGCAAATGCTGTTGGAAAAATGGTGCCAATAGACCTGCTCCACACCGCGTTGCCACAAACCTTCAGTTTGTAAAAAACACAACTCCTTGAAGCATAATAAAAGGAAGCACAATAAAACAAGGTATGCTTGAACACTGAAACATGCACCATGGGATCCTGCCATCGGTGCTCTTGTGGCCTTATAGTACAAAAACACAGCGAAACACCCTGGGAGGATTTCAAAAGAGGAGCACCTCAATTTGGTTATCTATTTTTTGAGAAGTACTCTTGAACACGAAAGCTGCTGAGTGTTAACTGACACCTTCAACTTGAATTAGAGAGTCTCTACAAATTTCATTTTTTGGAAAATGTCATGTTGTACTCCTCACATCATTTTATTCAGTTTTCCTCATTTCCAAAGGAAATACAGTAAGATCACATGGACAGATTTGCTCCCATCAAGGACAATACATATGAAACACAATGACCTGAACCGTATCTCCTTAACGCAACTTTAGTTCAGAAGATAAGGTTATAGATTTCCAAAATTCAGGCTTATATTTCCTTGTTTTCTTTCTTCTTAAATCTTTCCCCATGCATGAAGTAAATTCATAGACTTTTCATTGAAAATGATCCTATTCATTTTAATAAGTGGAAAATACAGCTATTAATAGCTATATTTATCAATTAACTTTCCAACAAAAATGCTAATAACTCTCCATTCCATGCCTACCAGCAGAAGAGAGGCAGGAGTAAGAAAGTCTAATTATAAGAAAATAGCAGGTTCTTAATGCCATCTGGGTAGTGTGCAGAGGAAATAATCTGAGTTGGGGGATGGAGAAATCATGGAGTTCTGACTTGATCTAAGAGAGATTCTATGAAGAAGCTGAGAGTTCAACTGACTTTAAAGGACGGAGCCATTTAAAGTGCAGAGGAGGTAATATCATAATAAGCTGGGGAGTTGAGCAAAGGTGTGGAGGAGGGAGCTTTAGAAAGCTTATTTGGGGTAGATCAGCATACCTGGAGCTAAGGGTCGATTGGGAGATATTTTTGTAAAGACAGATTGGACCCATTAAGTAGAGGACCATAACTACTAAGAACCTTGGACTTGAGAATTTTTAAAATAAAACTCAAAATAAGATTAGCAAACCTTCAACTTTTGAAAAGCTGTAATGAGGGACTTCCCAGGTAGCACAGTGGTTAAGAATACGCCTGCCAATGCTAGGAATGTGGGTTCGATTCCTGGTCCAGTAAGATCCCACATGCCACGGAGCAACTAAGCCCATGTGCCACAACTACCGAGCCCGCATGCCACAACTACTGAAGCCTGTGCACCTAGAGCCCATGCTCTGCAACAAGAGAAGCCTCCGCAATGAGAAGCCCACACACCGCAACAAAGAGTATGCCCCGCTCGCCGCAACTAGAGAAAGCCTGCGTGCAGCAGCGAAGACCCAACACAGCCAAAAATAAATAAATAAAATAAATTATTTTTTAAAAAGTTGTAATAAATAATATGGCAAGCCTGAGTTCACACAAATTTTAACTAGTATGTGAAAATATTAGCAAAATCACAGCTCATACATATATATGTACAAAGTTAAGCAATAATCTGAGATTCATCAGTGAATGCAAAAGTCTACATCTGAGTTATCTGTTTAGTTATTGAGGTCAAATACTGAACACAAAAACAAACGGCTTAAATTGACTTTTTACAAAAACTGAAATTTAGTGACAAAGAAAAAGATGGGACATTTTGTCTCTTTCTTGCCAAATGCTTGTTTGATTAGATTTTTCACATTCCAAACAGATGTTTTAAAGTAATTTCAATAAACTTTATCTTAATGACAGAGAAGTCATGACATTTAAATGTCACAAATATTTGCTATAGAAGTCTATTTTCCCAGCACTTAGATCAAAATACTAAAGAGAAATAAACCAAATGTTAATGGTGGGTGTTTCTGAGTGTATATTAATGAGTGATATTTCTTCTTTGTTCTTTCCAAATCTCCTATAATAAACATATATTCTTACTGTAGTAAACAGTAAAATGAAACTTCCAGTTGATAATACTATATTATTTGGAATAATGATAGAAAACTAGAAAAGGCAAAATAACGGCTCAAACAAGATACATAGTTATGCTCACATGAAATCCCCTCCCCCTCAAGAACCTAGATGTCTTCCATCTCAAGGCTCCAGCATCTCAAAAGTGTGGTCCTCAACCTCTTGGTCCAGTAAAGTTGTAGCTGAGTTTTAGGCAAAAGGATAGAAGCAGACATGAAAAATAAAACGAGAGCAAAGGGCTTGTGCCAGTAGTCTCTGAAAAAGTATGTTAGTAGTAGTTTGTTAGTATGTAGTATGTAGTAGTTAGCTAGTTCTCTGGCTTAGGGTTTCACAGTGTTGCTATGAACGTATTGGCCAGGCTGCATTCTCATCTGGGGGCTCAGCTAGGGAAGAAACCACTTGTAAGATGACCCAGGTTGTTAGCAGAATTTGTTTCCTATGCTTCTAGGACTGAGGGTCCAGCTTATTGCTAGCTGTTGCCTGGAGGCTGCCCTCAGCTCCTAGAGGCCATAGTTCCTAGAGGCTGCCCACAGTTCCTAGAGGCCTCCCATGGTTTCTTGAGGACTCGTGAAGTTCTTTGACACATGGACTTCCCCAGTGTGGCCACTTACTTCACCAAGCTGGGACAGAGAGCCCCTAGAGTTAGTCTGCTGGCAAGATGGAGTCCTATGTAATATAACTTAACTGTGGGAGTAACATCCCATCATCTTCACCATATTTTATTGGTTAGAAACAAGCCACTGATCCTAACCACACTCTCCCAGGGAAAAGGATTCTAGAAGGGCATGAACATCAGAAGACAGAGATAATGAGGGCTTCCCTAGTGCCTTGTCCACCACAGAAAGTTTCCCAGAAACAATCACATAACCTTTCCTCTTGTATACCATTGGCTACAGCTGATCCACATCTAGTTGGAAAATGCAGCCTCTTTTTCTGGCTAGCCATATGTCCTGATACAAGTGTTATTACCTGATATAAGGAGAGATGGAATATTGGGAGACAACTAGCAGATTGCCTTCCAATCAGAGACCTTCCCATCAGAACTTTTATAGCAATTCGGTGAGCTGAGGAACACGACAGCATCTGGCATAGATTAGGAGGCCAAATGATGTTCCCTTATTACATCTACTAAATTGACTACTAGCTGTAGTTTGGTTATTAGAAGAATAAAAATTAAATTCCTTTAGAAGAATAGAAATTAAATTCCTTTAAAAGAAGAAAAGTGTTTGAAAAGAATATAATGTTCAATTCACTTGTACACTGAGAGCTAGTCTCAGGTAAATCAATTCGATCTAGTGTTATAGCTTTTTTTTTTCTTCTAAACATGATCAACCTGGTTACCATTTTTAAAATTTTTGTGTGGGCTTCCCTGGTGGCGCAGTGGTTGAGAGTCTGCCTGCCGATGCAGGGGACACGGGTTCGTGCCCCAGTCCGGGAAGATCCCACATGCCGCGGAGCGGCTGGGTCCGTGAGCCATGGCCACTCAGCCTGCACGTACGGAGCCTGTGCTCCGCAACGGGAGAGGCAACAACAGTGAGAGGCCCGCGTACTGCAAAAAAAAAAAACAACTGTGTATCTATATAACCCTTTTTAAATTGCATAGCACTTTCTCACATATCTCATTTTATTTTCATTTCTCTCAATGAGTGTCCATTACTCTGTTTACCAAGTGAAGTTAAGTGACCAACCCAAAGATAAGTAACTGGAAAATAGCACAGCCCAAGCTGAGGCCCAGGTTGTATACCTCTATATAGATTCTACTACACTATAATGTCAAGAAATCAATTTTGTTGAAGAACAAAAATTTGAGTATATTACACATTTGAACAAATGCTAGATGTTGTTCAAGCTCCAAAAGTGTGGATATATCCAGATAATTGATGGATTTTTGTTTGGTGTCTCTCTGCTGTGTCTGACATAGCCCCAACCAAAAGGACTGATGAAGAGAAGGAAAGAAGGAGAGGAAGGCAGGTCAAAGGAAGGGACAGTAGGTTAGGTTGCTAGAGGATGCTGCACCATTAAAAGAGCTTTAACATTTGAATGTGACTATAAAGAAAATTTTTAAGTATTAAAAAGTATTAGTTACATAGTCAATCCAATCCTCCAGAAAACAATTAAGTGGGGTCAGGTGGTTGCAAACACTGAGACTTTTCTAAAACAGGTTCCTGCTAGACTACTGAAATTAAACTCACAAATACACATCCTACCCTTCACTCGCTATTACCCTGGACACTCTGTGCTTGTGGGTTGTTTTTTTTTTTTTTCTGCAAAATGAAACAATGAAATCAGGCTAGGTACCATGATTCACTGAAAATCAGTCCCATAGGTAAGTTTCTCTGACCCCTTAAACACCCTCACTCCTCCCCAGACTAGGTCAGGTTGCCTGATACTCATTCTCATCACCCTGTATGTTTTCACTGCGGCACTAAAAATAGTACATGATAATTGTAAGTAATGTTGTACTTAAATTAACTGTCAATTTAGCTGTGTAATGACAACGTGAAAGTCAGGAGATCAGGGTCTGCTGCAATCTTTCTAACTCACCACTACATTTCTACAGCACATTATATATATATATCAATACATATCTACCCCATATATATTTGATGACGGTGTAAATATAACTCATTCAATAATGAAATGAGCCTGAGTTTTGAAAGTAAATTTTTGCCAATCATCTTTTTTTCTTTTCTTTTTCTTTCCCCTCTCTCTTACCCACCCCATACCCAATCTACCTCAAAGGTCACTATCACTGTGCTTATTTTGGAACGTTACTTCCTAAGACTGATTTTCTTCTTCTACACAATTATAATACATTTTGCTGAGCTTTTATCTACTGATACATTATATAACAGCATACAAAGAGCTCCAACATGTGACAAGTTCTTGTTTTCTGTCTCATTGCCATCCCTGTTGCTATTAATGTGTAGAGGTTCTATCATTACTTTTGTCAAAATTGTCAAGTTCTTAGGTAAAGGAGTTATATAAAACTCACAGAGACAAACATGTATATAAAATAACCAAGACTGACTTCAAGGAATGCTAACACACAGTCTATTATTTATAAAGTAATATAAATTAAGTTGACATGGTTCTCCTGGCTTCATTTTGTTTAAATTCTATCCTATAATGAAAAGTAATAGTTTTCTATATTGAGTTAAAGTTAAGATTTTTCACAAGAGCCAGAAAGCTGTTGCCCCCAGAATAGTCAGGCTTGGATAAAAAATACTTCTGTTATCATCCCAAGCCCTTTAACCCAGTTTAAGATTTTTTCTTTTGCTGTAAATACAAGGCTATGACAAGTTTTAGAACTCTAGAGGGTCTGCACTAACCCTATTCCCTGCCCTTATCAACAAGAGAATTGAGTTCTAAATGTATAATTTATATATAAAACCATAGGCACAAACTGTGAATGGAATCTTTCAAAGATTAATTCTTAAATATACATTACATACAGAGCTTAAGGAAAAGAATGTTTTAAGATCTGGATTCATTTGTCCAATCAACACTTATTTATCTTTTCCAGAGGGCTGAGCTCTATCTTGTGGAGGGAAAATAAAATGATCATGGATTCCCGAGTAAAATGAGACTTTAGAGAAAAATGTTTGGGTTTAACCAATAGATTCCAGTAATTTCATTTCATTTCTGTGTACGTGTTTGATTTCAAGTGTGAGTTTTAAGAAAAATGAATGAGGGCATCTACTATTTTTTTTCTCAGAAGGCAGAAGATGCTGAACAACACAAATTTGACGCTCAGTGAGCTGAGTTCCCATTTTCTATTTCTTCTATTACTACTGAGAGCTCTTGCTCATGACTGAGGGAAAAAAACTATACCATAAATTTTTCCTATCCCAATTAAATTTTCATTTATTTATACTCACAGTTCTCTAATTCAAATGTTTGGCAGAGAATTCAGTCCAAACACCTCAAGCCTAAGAATATTGGATACGTCAATCCACAATGTACAGGGCATCTAAATTTTCTCTGCTATTTCTCTTTTTTCTAACAACTTTTTATATCACTATTTCAAAGATACTTTCAAAGGAGCAAAACAAAATTAATTCATACAACTCCTACTTCTTGAATATTTATTATTTTCTTCAACCTCTTGAAATCGAAGGATCAGATATAATGGAGAAACATCATTATAGGTAGGGAAAGTGTTCTGGGGTCTTTCTATGAAGGCTGTTTTCACACAGATTGAAAGAGAAATCATCCATTTTACTCTCACAATGAATCTCTCTTGTACTACATGGCATGAGGCCAAGCTATAAAATGATGTTTTAATGTTGCAAGCTAGATCAAAGAAACATGTTAATGATGTTTGGTCCTGCCTGAATATTGAGATAGCTTTGAAGACTCACACAGTATGTTCTACAATCTGACGATTGCTTGTATTTCCCCATTAAAATGAAACAAAACAACAGTATTTCAATACTTTATGCTAAACCTATAGATATGAATATGTTTATACTGCCAAATAGTCATCACCCAAGGCTGGTAATTAACTACATACATTATGATCAGAACAGAAGAACTTAAACTAGTTGCACATTAGGAAAACAGCTATTTTTGAGGACAAAGCATTTGAAAATTAAACAGAAATGATAGAAAATAATGTGTAGAGGTGTTTTTTGGCTAAGAAATAAAAACAACTTTTAATGACAGAATATTATAAGGTGATTTCCTTTATCAGGGACAATGTAAAACATTACCTATTATCTAAGAAAATAACTTCTTTCTCTTCTTTAGTTCATTTTAAATGACCACTGTTGTGCAAGGCCCTGTACCTGGGACAGTGGAAGACACAAAATGAACCAGGGAGGGATACAGCCCTCAAGGAGGTAAGGCTGTAGCATCTGTTAACCTGTTTCCAAATCTTGCTACTTTTTACTATGCCAAAGGCCCTATATTTTTTAACAAACCACTTCCGTTTCATTGATAGTTTACCTAATCGACTGTATCAGAAGCAAATTAAAATCCTGACTTTAAGTGGGACCTTCAAGATGGCGGAGGAGTAACGTGGAAATCACCTTCCTCCCCACAAATACATCAAAATTACATCTACATGTGGAAAAACTGCTACAGAATACCTACTGAATGCTGGCAGAAGACCTCAGATTTCTCAAAAGTTCAGAGAGTGAAGAAAGAGGTACTAACTGGTGTAAACCAAGAAGAATCTATAGGATAGACAGCAAAGGATTGGGCTGTGGGCAGACTAGACTGAACAACAACTGCTGGGATTTCTAAGCTCCAGAGGCAAAAAGTCGTGTGGCTGACAGGATCTTGGTGCTCCTGCCGGGTGTCAGACCTGTGCCTCTGATGTGGGAGAGCTGAGTTCAGGACATTGGTCCACCAGAGACCTCCAGGCTCCATGCAATATCAAACAGCGAAAGTTCTCCCCGAGATCTCCAACTCAACACTAAGACCTAGCTCCACTAAACAATCAGCAAGCTATAGTGCAGGACACCCTATAACAAACAACTAGCAAGGCAGAAACACAGCCCCACCCATTAGCAGAGAGGCTGCCTAAAATCATAATAAGTACACAGAAACCTCAAAACACACCACCAGACGCGGTCCTGCCCACCAGAAAGACGAGATCCAGCCTCATCCACCAGAACACAGGCACTAGTCCCCTCCACCAGGAAGCCTACACAACCCACTGAATCTACCTTAGTCACTGGGGGCAGACACCAAAAACAATGGAATCTACAAACCTGCAGCCTGCAAAAAGGAGACCCCAGACACAGTAAGTTAAGCAAAATGAGAAAACAGAGAAACACACAGCAGATGAAGGAGCAAGGTAAAAACCCACCAGACCAAACAAATGAAGAGGAAATAGGCAGTCTACCTGAAAAAGAATTCAGAATAATGATAGTAAATATGATCCAAAATCTCAGGAATAGAATGGAGAAGATACAAGAAACATTTAACAAGAACCTAGAAAAACTAAAGAGCAAACAAACAATAATGAACAACACAATAAATGAAATTTAAAATTCTCTAGGGGCTTCCCTGGTGGCGCAGTGGTTGAGAGTCCGCCTGCCGATGCAGGGGACACGGGTTCGTGCCCCGATCCCGGAAGATCCCACATGCCGCGGAGCGGCTGGGCCCACGAGCCATGGCCGCGGAGCCTGTGTGTCCGGAGCCTGTGCTCCGCAACGGGAGAGGCCACAGCAGTGAGAGGCCCGCGTACAGCAAAAAATAAATAAATAAATAAATAAATAAATAAATAAATAAAATTCTCTAGAAGGAATCAATAGCAGAATAACTAAGGCAGAAGAACAAATAAGTGACCTGGAAGATAAAATAGTGGAAATAACTATCACAGACCAGAATAAAGAAAAAAATAATTAAAAGAATTGAGGACAGCCTCAGAGACCTCTGGGACAACATTAAACGCACCAACATTCAAATTATAAGGGTCCCAGAAGAAGAAGAGAAAAAGAAAGGGTCTGAGAAAATATTTCAAGGGATTATAGTTGAAAACTTCCCTAATATGGGAAACGAAATAGTCAATCAAGTCCAGGAAGTACAGAGAGTCCCATAGGGGATAAATCCAAGGAGAAACACGCAAAGACACACATTAATCAAACTATCAAAAAGTAAATACAAAGAAAAACTATTAAAAGCAGCAAGGGAAAAACAACAAATAGCATACAAGGGAAACCCCATAAGGTTAACAGCTCATTTTTCAGCAGAAACTCCGCAAGCCAGAAGGGACTGGCAGGACATATTTAAACTGATGAAAGGGAAAAACCTACAACCAAGATTACTCTACCCAGCAAGGACCTCATTCACATTCGATGGAGAAATTAAAACCTTTACAGAAAAGCAAAAGCTAAGAGAATTCAGCACCACCAAACCAGCTCTACAACAAATGCTAAAGGAACTTCTCTAGGGAGGAAACACAACAGAAGGAAAAGACCTACAATAACAAACCCAAAACAATTAAGAAAATGGTAATAGGAACATACATATCGATAACTACCTTAAATGTAAATGGATTAAATGCTCCAACCAAAAGACATAGACTGGCTGAATGGATACAAAAACAAGACCTGTATATATGCCATCTATCAGAGACCTGCTTCAGACCTACAGACACATACAGACCGAAAGTGAGGGGATGGAAAAACATATTCCATGCAAATGGAAATCAAAAGAAATCTGTGGAGTATCAATTCTCATATCAGACAAAATAGACTTTAAAATAAAGACTATAACAAGAGACAAAGAAGGACGCCACATAATGATCAAGGGATCAATCCAAGAAGAAGATATAACAATTGTAAATATTTATGCACCCAACATAGGAGCACCTCAATACATAAGGCAAATGCTAACAGCCATAAAAGGGGAAATCGACAGTAACACAATCATAGTAGGGGACTTTAACACCCCACTTTCACCAATGGACTGACCATCCAAAATGAAAATAAATAAGGAAACACAAGCTTTAAATGATACATTAAACACGATGGACTTAATTGTTATTTATAGAACATTCCATCCAAAAACAACAGAATACACTTTCTTCTCAAGTGCTCATGGAACATTCTCCAGGACAGATCATATCTTGGGTCAAAAATCAAGCCATGGTAAATCTAAGAAAATTGAAATCGTATCAAGTATCTTTTCTGACCACAATGCTATGAGACTAGATATCGATTAGAGGGAAAAATATCTGTAAAAAACACAAACACATGGAGGCTAAACAATACACTACTAAATAACCAAGAGATCACTGAAGAAATCAAAGAATACCTAGAAACAAATGACAATGAAAATACGACAACCTAAAATCTATGGGATGCAACAAAAGCAGTTCTAAGAGGGAAGTTTATAGCATTACAATCCTACCTCAAGAAACAAGAAATATCTCAAATAAACAACCTAACCTTACACCGAAAGCAATTAGAGAAAGAAGAACAAAAAAACGCCCGAAGTTCACAGAAGGAAAAAAATCATAAAGATCAGATCAGAAATAAATGAAAAAGAAATGAAGGAAACAATAGCAAAGATCAATACAACTAAAAGCTCGTTCTTTGGGAAGATAGACAAAATTGATAAGCCATTAGCCAGACTCATCAAAAAAAAAAAAAAAGGGAGAAGACTCAAATCAATAGAATTAGAAATGAAAAAGGAGAAGTAACAACTGACACTGCAGAAATACAAAGGATCATGAAAGATTACTACAAGCAACTATATGCCCATAAAATGGACAACCTGGAAGAAATGGACAAATTCTTAGAAAAGCACAACCTTCCAAGACTGAACCACGAAGAAACAGAAAATATAAAGAGAACAATCACAAGCACTGAAATTGACTGTGATTAAAAATCATCCAACAGGGAGAGGGGGAAGATGGCGGAAGAGTAAGACGTGGAGATCACCCTCCTCCCCACAGATACATCAGAAATACATCTACACGTGGAACAGCTCCTACAGAACACCCACTGAACGCTGGCAGAAGACCTCAGACCTCCCAAAAGGCAAGAAACTCCCCCATACCTGGGTAGGGCCAAAGAAAAAAGAATAAACAGAGACAAAAGAATAGGGACAGGACCTGCACCAGTGGGAGGGAGCTGTGAAGGAGGAAAGGTTTCCACATACTAGGAAGCCCCTTCACGGGCGGAGACTGCGGATGGCGGAGGGGGGAGCTTCGGAGCCGCGGAGGAGAGCACAGCAACAGGGGTGCAGAGGGCAAAGCGGAGAGATTCCCGCACAGAGGATCAGAGCCGACCGGCACTCACCAGCCCGAGAGGCTTGTCGGCTCACCCGCCGGGGAGGGCAGGGCTGGGAGCTGAGGTTTGGTCTTCCGACAGATCGTAGGGAGAGGACTGGCTACGTGAACACAGCCTGCAGGGGCTAGTGCGCCACGGCTAGCCGGGAGGGAGTCCGGGAGAAGTCTGGAGCTGCTGAAGAGGCAAGAGACTTTTTCTTCCCTCTTTGTTTCCTGGTGCGCGAGGAGAGGGGATTAAGAGTGCTGCTTAAAAGAGCTCCAGAGACGGGCGTGAGCCGCGGCGATCACCTCAGACCCCAGAGACGGGCATGCGACGCTAAGGCCGCTGCTGCCGCCACCAAGAAGCCTGCGTGCGAGCACAGGTCACTTTCCACACCTCCCCACCTGGGAGCCTGTGCAGCCCGCCACTGCCAGGGTCCCGTGATCCAGGGAAAACTTCCCCGGAAGAACGCACGGCGGGCCTCAGGCTGGTGCAATGTCACTCTGGCTTCTACCGCCGCAGGCTCGCCCCGCATCTGTACCCCTCCCACCCCCGGCCTGAGTGAGGCAGAGCCCCCGAATCAGCTGCTCCTTTAACCCCGTCCTGTCTGAGCGAAGAACAGACGCCCTCCGGCGACCTACATGCAGAGGTGGGGCCAAATACAAAGCTGAACACCAGGAGCTTTGTGTGAACAAAGAAGAGAAAGGGAGTTCCGGGTAAGATGGCGGAAGAGTAAGACGCGGAGATCACCTTCCTCCCCACGGATACACCAGAAATACAGCTACACGTGGAACAACTCCTACAGAACACCTACTGAACGCTGGCAGAAGACCCCAGACCTCCCAAAAGGCAAGAAACTCCCCACATACCTGGGTAGGGCAAAGCGGAGAGATTCCCGCACAGAGGATCGGTGCCGAGCGGCACTCACCAGCCCGAGAGGCTTGTCTGCTCGCCCGCCGGGGCACGCAGTGCTGGAAGCTGAGGCTCGGGCTTCGGTCAGAGCGCAGGGAGAGGACTGGGGCTGGTGGCGAGAACTCAGCCTGAAGGGGGCTAATGTGCCACAGCTAGCCGGGAGGGAGTCCGGGAAAACTCTAGAGCTGCCGAAGAGGCAAGAGACTTTTTCTTCCCTCTTGGTTTCCTGGTGCGCGAGGAGAGGGGATTAAGAGCGCTGCTTAAAGGGGCTCCACGGACGGGCGCGAGTCGCGACTGAAAGCGCGGAGCCCAGTGACAGGCGTGGGACGCTGGGGCTGCTGCTGCCGCCGCCAAGAAGCCTGTGTGCGAGCGCAGGTCACTGCCCACACCGCCCTTCCGGGAGCCTGTGCAGCCCGCCACTGCCGGAGTCCCGGGATCCAGGGGCGGCTTCCCTGGGAGAACGCACGGCGCGCCTCGGGCTGGTGCAACGTCACGCCGACCTCTGCCGCTGCAGGCTCGCCCCGCACTCCGTGCCCCTCCCTCCCTCCTGGCCTGAGTGAGCCAGAGTCCCCGAAGAGGCTGCTCCTTTAACCCTGTCCTATCTGAGCGAAGAACAGACGCCCTCTGGCGACCTACACGCAGAGGCGGGGCCAAATCCAAAGCTGAGACCTAGGAGCTGTGAGAACAAAGAAGAGAAAGGGAAACCTCTCCCAGCAGCCTCAGAAGCAGCGGATTAAAGCTCCACAATCAACTTGATGTACCCTGCATCTGTGGAATACATGAATAGACAACACATCATCCCAAATTGAGGAGCCCGGAGTCAGTGCTGTGCCTCTGAGGTGGGAGAGCCAACTTCAGGACACTGGTCCACAAGAGACCTCCCAGCTCCACATAATATCAAACGGCGAAAATCTTCCAGAGATCTCCATCTCAACACCAGCACCCAGCTTCACTCAACGACCAGCAGGCTACAGTGCTGGACACCCTAAGCCAAACAACTAGCAAGACAGGAACACAACGCCACCCATTAGCAGAGAGGTGGCCTAAAATCATAAAAAGTCCACAGACACCCCAAAACACACCACCAGACGTGGACCTGCCCACCAGAAAGACAAGATCCAGCCTCATCCACCAGAACACAGGCACTAGTCCCCTCCACCAGGAAGCCTACACAACCCACTAAACCAACCTTAGCCACTGGGGACAGACACCAAAAACAACAGGAACTACGAACCTGCAGCCTGCAAAAAGGAGACCCCAAACACAGTAACATAAGCAAAATGAGAAGACAGAAAAACACACAGCAGGAGAAGGAGCAAGATAAAAACCCACCAGACCTAACAAATGAAGAGGTAATAGGCACTCTACCTGAAAAAGAATTCAGAATAATGATGGTAAAGATGATCCAAGATTCTATTTCCCAGATACAAAATCTTGGAAATAGAACAGACAAAATGCAAGAAACAGTTAACAAGGACCTAGAAGAACTAAAGATGAATCAAGCATCGATTAAAAACACAATACATGAAATAAAAAATACTCTAGATGGGATCAATAGCAGAATAACTGAGGCAGAAGAACGGATAAGTGAGGTGGAAGATAAAATAGTGGAAATAACTGCTGCAGAGCAAAATAAAGAAAAAAGAATGAAAAGAACAGAGGACAGTCTCAGAGACCTCTGGGACAACATTAAACGCACCAACATTCGAATTATAGGGGTTCCAGAAGAAGAAGAGAAAAAGAAAGGGACTGAGAAAATATTTGAAGAGATTATAGTTGAAAACTTCCCTAATATGGGAAAGGAAATAGTTAATCAAGTCCAGGAGGCACAGAGAGTCCCATACAGAATAAATCCAAGGAGAAATACGCCAAGACACATATTAATCAAACTGTCAAAAATTAAACACAAAGAAATCATATTAAAAGCAGCAAGGCAAAAACAACAAATAACACACAAGGGAATCCCCATCAGGATAACAGCTGATCTCTCAGCAGAAACTCTACAAGCCAGAAGGGAGTGGCAGGACATACTTAAAGTGATGAAGGAGAAAAACCTGCAACCAAGATTACTCTACCCAGCAAGGATCTCATTCAGATTTGATGGAGAAATTAAAACGTTTACAGACAAGCAAAAGCTGAGAGAGTTCAGCACCACCAAACCAGCTTTACAACAAATGCTAAAGGAACTTCTCTAGGCAAGAAACACAACAGAAGGAAAAGACCTACAATAATGAACCCAAAACAATTAAGAAAATGGGAATAGGAACATACATATCGATAATTACCTTAAATGTAAATGGACTAAATGCTCCCACCAAAAGACACAGAGTGGCTGAATGGATACAAAAACAAGACCCATCTATATGCTGTCTACAAGAGACCCACTTCAGACCTAGAGACACATACAGACTGAAAGTAAGGGGATGGAAAAAGATATTCCATGCAAATGGAAACCAAAAGAAAGCTGGAGTAGCAATTCTCATATCAGACAAAATAGACTTTAAAATAAGGACTACTAGAAGAGACAAAGAAGGACACTACATAATGATCAAGGGATCGATCCAAGAAGAAGATATAACAATTGTAAATATTTATGCACCCAACATAGGAGCACCTCAATACATAAGGCAAATACTAACAGCCATAAAAGGAGAAATCGACAGTAACACACTCATAGTAGGGGACTTTAACACCCCACTTTCACCAATGGACAGATCATCCAAAATGAAAATAAATAAGGAAACACAAGCTTTAAATGATACATTAAACAAGATGGACTTAATTGATATTTATAGGACATTCCATCCAAAAACAACAGAATACACATTTTTCTCAAGTGCTCATGGAACATTCTCCAGGATAGATCATATCTTGGGTCACAAATCAAGCCTTGGTAAATTTAAGAAAATTGAAATTGTATCAAGTATCTTTTCCGACCACAATGCTATGAGACTAGATATCAATTACAGGAAAAGAGCTGTAAAAAATACAAACACATGGAGGCTAAACAATACACTACTTAATAACGAAGTGATCACTGAAGAAATCAAAGAGGAAATTAAAAAATACCTAGAAACAAATGACAATGGAGACACGACGACCCAAAACCTATGGGATGCAGCAAAAGCAGTGCTAAGAGGGAAGTTTATAGCAATACAATCCCACCTTAAGAAACAGGAAACATCTCGAATAAACAACCTAACCTTGCACCTAAAGCAATTAGAGAAAGAAGAACAAAAACATCCCAAAGTTAGCAGAAGGAAAGAAATCATAAAAATCAGATCAGAAATAAATGAAAAAGAAATGAAGGAAACGATAGCAAAGATCAATAAAACTAAAAGCTGGTTCTTTGAGAAGATAAACAAAAGTGATAAACCATTAGCCAGACTCATCAAGAAAAAAAGGGAGAAGACTCAAATCAATAGAATTAGAAATGAAAAAGGAGAAGTAACAACTGACACTACAGAAATAAAAAAGATCATGAGAGATTACTATAAGCAACTCTATGCCAATAAAATGGACAACCTGGAAGAAATGGACAAATTCTTAGAAATGCACAACCTGCCGAGACTGAATCAGGAAGAAATAGAAAATATGAACAGACCAATCACAAGCACTGAAATTGAAACTGTGATAAAAAATCTTCCAACAAACAAAAGCCCAGGACCAGATGGCTTCACAGGTGAATTCTATCAAGCATTTAGAGAAGAGCTAACACCTGTCCTTCTGAAACTCTTCCAAAATATAGCAGAGGGAGGAACACTCCCAAACTCATTCTACGAGGCCACCATCACCTTGATACCAAAACCAGGCAAGGATGTCACAAAGAAAGAAAACTACAGGCCAATATCACTGATGAACATAGATGCAAAAATCCTCAACAAAATCCTAGCAAACAGAATCCAACAGCACATTAAAAGGATCATACACCATGATCAAGTGGGGTTTATTCCAGGAATGCAAGGATTCTTCAATATACGCAAATCAATCAACGTGATACACCATATTAACAAACTGAAGGAGAAAAACCACATGATCATCTCAATAGATGCAGAGAAAGCTTTCGACAAAATTCAACACCCATTTATGATAAAAACCCTGCAGAAAGTAGGCATAGAGGGAACTTTCCTCAACATAATAAAGGCCATATATGACAAACCCACAGCCAGCATCGTCCTCAATGGTGAAAAACTGAAACCATTTCCACTAAGATCAGGAACTAGACAAGGTTGCCCACTTTCACCACTCTTATTCAACCTAGTTTTGGAAGTTTTAGCCACAGCAATCAGAGAAGAAAAGGAAATAAAAGGAATCCAAATTGGAAAAGAAGAAGTAAAGCTGTCACTGTTTGCAGATGACATGATACTATACATAGAGAATCCTAAAGATGCTACCAGAAAACTACTAGAGTTAATCAATGAATTTGGTAAAGTTGCAGGATACAAAATTAATGCACAGAAATCTCTGGCATTCCTATATACTGATGATGAAAAATCTGAAAGAGAAATCAAGGAAACACTCCCATTTACCATTGCAACAAAAAGAATAAAATATCTAGGAATAAACCTACCTAAGGAGACAAAAGACCTGTATGCAGAAAATTATAAGACACTGATGAAAGAAATTAAAGATGATACAAATAGATGGAGAGATGTACCATGTTCTTGGATTGGAAGAATCAACATTGTGAAAATGACTCTACTACCCAAAGCAATCTACAGGTTCAATGCAATCCCTATCAAACTACCACTGGCATTTTTCACAGAACTAGAACAAAAACTTTCACAATTTGTATGGAAACACAAAAGACCCCGAATAGCCAAAGCAATCTTGAGAACGAAAAATGGAGCTGGAGGAATCAGGCTCCCTGACTTCAGACTATACTACAAAGCTACAGTAATCAAGACAGTATGGTACTGGCACAAAAACAGAAAGATAGATCAATGGAACAGGATAGAAAGCCCAGAGTTAAACCCACGGACATATGCTCACCTTATCTTTGATAAAGGAGGCAGGAATGTACAGTGGAGAAAGGACAGTCTCTTCAATAAGTGGTGCTGGGAAAACTGGATAGGGACATGTAAAACTATGAGATTAGATCATTCCCTAACACCATACACAAAAATAAGCTCAAAATGGATTAAAGACCTAAATGTAAGGCCAGACACTATCAAACTCTTAGAGGAAAACATAGGCAGAACACTCTATGACATAAATCACAGCAAGATCCTTTTTGACCCACCTCCTAGAGAAATGGAAATAAAGACAAAAATAAACACATGGGACCTAATGAAACTTAAAAGCTTTTGCACAGCAAAGGAAATCATAAACAAGACCAAAAGACAACCCTCAGAATGGGAGAAAATATTTGCCAATGAAGCAACTGACAAAGGATTAATCTCCAAAATTTATAAGCAGCTCATGCAGCTCAATAGCAAAAAAACAAACAACCCAATCCAAAAATGGGCAGAAGACCTAAATAGACATTTCTCCACAGAAGATATACAGACTGCCAACAAACACATGAAAGGATGCTCAACATCTTTACTCATTAGAGAAATGCAAATCAAAACTACAATGAGATATCATCTCACACCAGTCAGAATGGCCATCATCAAAAAATCTAGAAACAATAAATGCTGGAGAGGGTGTGGAAAAAAGGGAACACTCTTGCACTGCTGGTGGGAATGTGAATTGGTACAGCCGCTATGGAGAACGGTATGGAGGTTCCTTAAAAAACTACAAATAGAACTACCATATGACCCAGCAATCCCACTACTGGGCATATACCCTGAGAAAACCATAATTCAAAAAGAGACATGTACCAAAATGTTCATAGCAGCCCTATTTACAATAGCCCGGAGATGGAAACAACCTAAGTGTCCATCATCGGATGAATGGATAAAGAAGATGTGGCACATATATACAATGGAATATTACTCAGCCATAAAAAGAAATGAAATTGAGCTATTTGTAATGAGGTGGATAGACCTAGAGTCTGTCATACAGAGTGAAGTAAGTCAGAAAGAGAAAGACAAATACTGTATGCTAACACATATATATGGAATTTAAGAAAAAAAAATGTCATGAAGAACATAGGGGTAAGACAGGAATAAAGACACAGACCTACTAGAGAATGGACTTGAGGATATGGGGAGGGGGAAGGGTAAGCTGTGACAAAGTGAAAGAGCGGCATGGACATATATACACTACCAAACGTGAGGTAAATAGCTAGTGGGAAGCAGCCGCATAGCACAGGGAGATCAGCTTGGTACTTTGTGACCGCCTGGAGGGGTGGGATAGGGAGGGTGGGAGGGAGACGCAAAAGGGAGGGGATATGGAAACATATGTATATGTATAACTGATTAAATTTGTTATAAAGCAAAAAAATAAAATAAAATTAAAAAAAAAAAAAAAAAAAAAAAAAAAAAAAAAGAAGAGAAAGGGAAATCTCTCCCAGCAGCCTCAGGAGCAGCGGAGTAAATTGTCACAATCAACTTGATGTACCCTGCATCTGTGGAATACCTGAATAGACATCAAATCATCCCAAATTGAGGAGGTGAACTTTGAGAGCAAGATTTATTATTTTTCCCCCTTTTCCTTTTTAGTGAGTGTGTATGTGTATGCTTCTGTGTGAGATTTTGTCTCTATAACTTTGCTTTCACCATTTGTCCTAGGGTTCTGTCCGTCTGTTTTTGTTTTTGTTTTGATTTGTTTTGTTTTTTTACTTTTCAAAAAAAAAATTTCTTAGTAATTATTTTTTATTTTAATAACTTTATTTTATTTTATTTTATCCTCTTTCTTTCTTTCTTTCTACTTTTTCTCCCTTTTATTCTGAGCCGAGTGGATGAAAGGCTCTTGGTGCTGCAGCCAGGAGTCAGTGCTGTGCCTCTGAGGTGTGAGAGCCAATGTCAGGACACCGGTCCACAAGAGACCTCCCAACTCCACGTAATATCAAACGGTGAAAATCACGCAGAGATCTCCATCTAAACACCAATACCCAGCTTCACTCAACGACCAGAAAGCTACAGTGTTGCACACCCTATGCCAAACAACTAGCAAGACAGGAACACAACCCCATCCATTAGCACAGAGGCGGCTGAAAATCATAATAAGGCCACAGACACCCCAAAACACACCACCAGATGTGGACCTGCCCACCAGACAGTCAAGATCCAGCCTCATCCACCAGAACACAGACACTAGTCCCCTCCACCAGGAAGCCTACACAACCCACTGAACCAACTTTAGCCACTGGGGACAGACACCAAAAACAACAGTAACTACGAACCTGCAGCCTGCAAAAAGGAGACCTGAAACACAGTAAGATAAGCAAAATGAGAAGACAGAAAAACACACAGCAAATGAAGGAGCAAGACAAAACCCCATCAGACCTAACAAATGAAGAGGAAATAGGCAGTCTACCTGAAAAAGAATTCAGAATAATGATAATAAAGATGATCCAAAATCTTAGAAATAGAATAGAGAAAATGCAAGAAACATTTAACAAGGACCTAAAAGAACTAAAGAGGAAACAAGCAACGATCAACAACACAATAAATGAAATTAAAAATACTCTAGAAGGGATCAATAGCAGAATAACTAAGGGATAAGAACGGATAAGTGACCTGGAAGATAAAATAGGGGAAACTGAGTTATTTGTAGTGAGGTGGATGGACCTAGAGTCTTTCATACAGAGTGGCGTAAGCCAGAAAGAGAAAGACAAATACCATATGCTAACACATATATATGGAATCTAAGAAAAAAAAAATGTTATGAAGAAACTAGGGGTAAGATGGGAATAAAGACACAGACCTACTAGAGAATGGACTTGAGGATATGGGGTGGGGGAAGGGTAAGCTGTGACAAAGCGAGAGAGTAGCATGGACATATATACACTACCAAACGTAAAATAGATAGCTAGTGGGAAGCAGCCGCATAGCACAGGCAGATCAGCTCGGTGCTTTTTGACCACCTAGAGGGGTGGGAGGGTGGGAAGGAGGGAGATGCAAGAGGGAAGACATATGGGGATATATGTATATATATAGTTGATTCACTTTGTTATAAAGCAGAAACTAACACACCATTGTAAAGCAATTATACTCCAATAAAGATGTAAAAAAAAAAAAAAATATCTTCCAGCAAAGAAAAGCCCAGGACTAGATGGCCTCACAGGCAAATTCTATCAAGCATTTAGAGACAAGTTAACACCTATCCTTCTCAAACTCTTCTAAAACACAGCGGAGTGAGGAACACTCCCAATCTCATTCTACAAGGCCACCATCACACTGATACCAAAACCAGACAAAGATGTCACAAGGAAAGAAAACTACAGGACAATATCACTGATGAACACAGATGCAAAAACCCTCAACAAAATACTACCAAACAGAATCCAATAGCACATTAAAAGGATCATACACCATGATCAAGTGGGATTTATCTCAGGAATGCAAGGATTCTTTAATACATACAAATCAGTCAATGTGATAAACCATATTAACAAACTGAAGGAGAAACACCATATGATCACTTCAGTAGATGCAGATAAAACTTTCAGTAAAGTTCAACACCCATTTATGATAAAAACCCTCCAGAAAGTAGGCATAGAGGGAACTTGCCTCAACATAATAAAGGCCATATATGAAAAACCCAGAGCCAACATCATTCTCAATGGTGGAAAACTGAAACCATTTCCACTAAGATCAGGAACAAGACAAGGTTGTCCACTCTCACCACCATTATTCAACATAGTTTTGGAAGTTTTAGCCACAGCAATCAGGGAAGAAAACAAAATAAAAGGAATCGAAATTGGAAAAGAAGAAATAAAGATGTCACTGTTTGTAGATTACATGATACCAAACAGAGAGTATCCTAAAGACGCTACCAGAAAACTACTAGAGCTAATCAATAAACTTGGTAAAGTAGCAGGATACAAAATTAATGCACAGAAATCTGTTGCATTCCTACATACTAATAATGAAAAATCTGAAAGATAAACTAAGGAAACACTCCCATTTATCACTGCAACAAAAAGAATAAAATACCTAGGAATAAACCTACCTAAGGAGACAAAGACCTGTATGCAGAAAACCATAAGACACTAATGAAAAAAATTAAAGATGATACAAACAGATGGAGAGAGAGATACACCACGCTCTTGGATTGGAAGAATCAACATTGTGAAAATGACTATACTACCCAAAGCAATCTACACATTCAATGCAATCCCTATCGAACTACCAATGGCATTTTTCACAGAACTACAACAAAAAATTTCAAAATTTGTATGGAAATACAAAAGACCCCAAATAGCCAAAGCAATCTTGAGAAAGAAAAATGGAGCTCGAGGAAGCAGGCTCCCTGACTTCAGACTATACTACAAAGCTATAGTAATCAAGACAGTATGGTACTGCCACAAAAACAGAAATATAGATCAATGGAACAGGACAGAAAGCCCAGAGATAAACCCACACACATATGGTCACCTTAGTTTTGATAAAGGAGGCAAGAATATACAATGGAGAAAAGACAGCCCCTTTAAGAAGTGGTGCTGGGAAAACTGGACAGCTACATGTAAAAGAATGAAATTAGAACACTCCCTAACACCATACACAAAAATAAGCTCAAAATGGATTAAAGACCTAAATGCAAGGCCAGAAACTATCAAACTCTTAGAGGAAAACATACGCAGAACACTCTATAACATAAATCACAGCAAGATCCTTTTTGACCCACCTCCTAGAGCAATGGAAATAAAAACAAAAATAAACAAATGGGACCCAATGAAACTTAAAAGCTTTTGCACAGCAAAGGAAACCATAAAGAAGACCAAAAGACAACACTCAGAATGGGAGAAAATATTTGCAAATGAAGCAACTGACAAAGGATTAATCTCCAAAATTTACAAGCAGCTCATGCAGCTCAATACCAAAAAAACAAACAACCCAATCCAAAAATGGGCAGAAGACCTAAATAGACATTTCTCCAAAGAAGATATACAGACTGCCAACAAACACATGAAAGAATGCTCCACGTCATTAATCATTAGAGAAATGCAAATCAAAACTACAATGAGATATCATCTCACACCAGTCAGAATGGCCATCATCAAAAAACCTAGAAACAATAAATGCTGGAGAGGGTGTGGAAAACAGGGAACACTCTTGCACTGTTGGAGGGAATGTAAATTGATACAGCCACTATGGAGAATAGTATGGAGGTTCCTTACAAAACTACAAATAGAACTACCATATGCCCCAGCAATCCCACTACTGGGCATATACCCTGAGAAAACCATAATTCAAAAAGAGTCATGTACCAAAATGTTCATTGCAGCTCTATTTACAATAGCTAGGACATGGAAGCAACCTAAGTGTCCATCAACAGATGAATGGATAAAGAAGATGTGGCACATATATACAATGGAATATTACTCAGCCATAAAAAGAAACAAAATAGAGTTATTTGTGGTGAGGTGGATGGACTTAGAGTCTGTCATACAGAGTGAAGTTAAGTCAGAAAGAGAAAAACAAATACCGTATGCTAACACATATATATGGAATCTAAGAAAAAAAAAAGGTCATGAAGAACCTAGGGGTAAGACAGGAATAAAGACACAGACCTACTAGAGCATGGACTTGAGGATATGGGTAGGGGGAGGGGTAGGCTGTGACGAGGTGAGAGAGTGTCATGGAAATATATACACTACCAAGCGTAAAGTGGATAGCTAGTGGGAAGCAGCTGTGTAGCACAGGGAGATCAGCTATGTGGTTTGTGACTGCCTAGAGGGGTGGGATAGGGAGGGTGGGAGGGAGGGAGACGTAGGAGGGAAGAGAAATGGGAACATGTGTATATGTATAACTGATTCACTTTGTTATAAAGCAGAAACTAACACAGCATTGTAAAACAATTATACTCCAATAAAGATGTTTAAAAAAAATCTACAAACAGTAAATGCTGGAAAAGTTGTGGAGGAAAAGGAACCCTCTTGCACTGTTGGTGGGAATGTAAACTGATACAGCCACTATGGAGAACAGTATGGAGGTTCCTTAAAAAACTAAAAATAGAACTACCATACGACCCAGCAATCCAACTACTGGGCATATACCCTGAGAAAACCATAATTCAAAAAGTGTCATGTACCACAATGTTCATTGCAGCTCTATTTACAATAGCCAGGACATGGAAGCAACCTAAGTGTCCATCGACAGATGAATGGATAAAGAAGATGTGGCACATATATACAATGGAATATTACTCAGCCATAAAAAGAAACAATATTGAGTTATTTGTAGTGAGGTGGATGGACCTAGAGTCTGTCATACAGAGTGAAGTAAGTCAGAAAGAGAAAAACAAATACCGTATGCTAACACATATATATGGAATCTAAAAAAACAACCACAACAAAAAAAAAGGTTCTGGGGCTTCCCTTGTGGCGCAGTGGTTGAGAGTCCGCCTGCCGATGCAGGGGACACAGGTTCGTGCCCCTGTATGGGAGGATCCCACATGCCACGGAGCAGCTAGGCCCATGAGCCATGGCCACCGAGCCTGCGCATCCGGAGCCTGTGCTCCGCAACGGGAGAGGCCACAACAGTGAGAGGCCCGCGTACCACAAAAAATTTTTTTAAAAAAAGGTTCTGAAGAACCTAGGGGCAGGACAGGAATAAAGAGGTAGAGAATGAACTTGAGGACACGGGGAGGGGGAAGGCTAAGCTAGGAGGAAGTGAGAGAGTGGCATGGACATATATACACTACCAAATGTAAAATAGATAGCTAGTGGGAAGCAGCTGCATAGCACAGAGAGATCAGCTTGGTGCTCTGTGACCACCTAGAGGGGTGGGATAGGGAGGGTGGGAGGGAGAAGCAAGAGGGAGGAGATATTGGGATGTATGTACATGTATAGCCGATTCACTTTGTTATAAAGCAGAAACTAACACACCATTTTAAAGCAATTATACTTCAATAAAGATGTTAAAAAAAATCCTGACTTTACTGTATATTTATTATGAGTAACATAAAAAAAGAGAATTAGTTTTGAAAACCAAATAATTTATACAACAATAAATGTTCATTCTTATAGACCCACATTAAGACACAATCTGTGTTCTCAATAATGCTCTAATGCAAGGGATCTTAAAGTGTAGTCTCAGATTAGCAGTATCTGCTTCACCTGGCAGCTTGTTAAAAATGCAAATTCTCCGACCCTACCGGACTCCTAGTGAATCCAAAACTCTGGGGTGGGGCCCACCAACCTGTGATTTAATAAGCCTTCCAGATTATACTGATGCACCCTAGAATTTGAGAACCACTGCTCTAATCTAGTCTATTAAGTTTAAGTTTGTGTTTTATAAAATAAGGCAAGATTTTCATACTACTAATTCAACCTTGTACACTTTTCACAGGCATGTCTGCAAGGAGACTTAGAGGCAGGTAAAATTCATCTTTTCTGTGGCTTTTGAGAAGCCGATACCACTCCCATTTCTCTTCCTCCTAACCAATCATCTTGGGGAGATTTTTGGTTTTGATCTATTTTCACTTAACATCTCTTGAGACAATGAAGAAAGTTGGGGTACGTTTCCTTGAGCTGAGTTAGCAGTTTCTAGCTAGAATATGCTTTCTTTCAAATCTTCATCCATTACCTTTCAGCAGCTTAACAGTGTCATTGATTACTATAACTATAGATCCAAGCTGAATATTTTCAAGAAAAGTAATACTACACTTACTAGTTATTTCAGGTCAGAAATACTGATGTATTCTTTATTAACACTTGCATTTTAAAAAACTTGTTAGAATAGTATGTTGCTTTAATTTAGACACTGAAAAGTAGAAGAAGACTGTAAATTGAAGTGAGTTTCCCAATCCTTCATAATCATCACCTCCACATAGAAGTATTTAGAGGCAGGGGAAAAAAAACCATCAAAAGATACAAATAATTTTTAAACTATACAAAGCATAAATTCTTAAATCTCCATAATTCAGTGTCTTATTTCAGAGTGACTAAATACAAGGGTCGAATATTTCAATATATAAAAGTGCATAGTTTTGTTCTTTTTCTTTCTTATTAATGGTTTCCACAGGTATTTGATTTACAGAGCTGGGTCTCTGATAAATATATTTCATATTACCTCAGGGCTTCTCAGAGGTTGACAGAAGCCTGAACTTCCATTTTTGAGGTCTCCAGTATTTACGTAAATAGTAATAGTAGATATGCTAAAGGTAGATACAAAAACTGTGGTTTATCCCATAAGTCTAAACCAAAGCTAACACATTTATCACATTAAAAAATATTGTATAAGTTCATTTAGAGATTATACTAAATTTGAGGTTCTTTACAAATGTGAGACACTGGGCTAGAACATCTTCTCCACCTCTGCTTCCGCCACTGCCACAGGTTCTTTGCTGTCTAAAATGAGTGCTGCATAAACTGGAATCTCTTGGGAAGAAAAATTATTCCCTGGCCTTAATACTCCTGGGTTAGGGAAGAAGACAGGAAGGAAAGGCTAGAAGGGACAATGGTTGACACTGCTACCTATTGCCTCTTTACCTTCTGCTGGGCAAGTAAAGAGGAAGGAAATATAGGCAACATATCTATCTGCTATTACACTGGGTTAACTTTCATATGTGCACTGATGGGAACTTGTGGAATAGATCTATAAGACTTGACTATCTCATAGGAAAAAAACACAGAATCCTAAGGTGTCTGTACTTCCAGTTAGATGGTTAGAGTAGCAATCACTGGTGAAGGTAGCAATTCTCCCCAAAGATTCAGGAAATTTGCGCCTCCAATCAAAGATTCATGAATCTTTTCTATTTCCTGAAATCTTGTAGAAGAGCCTGACCTCCTACCCCTATATCAATACATAAGTAACAGAAGAGCAGGGAAGGTTCCTGCTTTTATTTTCTTATTAAAATATTATTTAATATTTAGTAGGTGGACCATTTAGTAGATGTTCAATAATTTTTCTTTTTTTTATTTTTATAACTGGAATGAAGACTGTAAAGGTGCTTGGATGACAGAGCAAGTTCTCCGGAAAAGATGCATTTAAAAAAAAAAAGTAAGTTCTTAAAATTCCTGAAAGGCACAAGACTCCCAGGGGGTGGGGGGCGGGGGGAACCACAACAAAATTAATTAATTAATTTTAAAAACCAATCTAATGCATGTCATCTGGCAAAAGAATTCTACCATCTTGACATTTTCATAGGCTTCCAGAAGGAGTAATTCTTTCAGTTACTTCTGTAACCTCTTTATCAAAAGAGCAAAAAGAATACACAACTTTCAGGCTTTTTAAAATTCCAAGCTAACTCAAAACATGAGAATCTAATCGAAGATCTCGCTATACAGTATCCAAATGCTCCCTTAAAGCTAATAAACGACCAAAATGTTTAATTTCTGTATCATTTGGGTCTCTTTCAATTCCAACAAGGCAGAAATTTCAACTCAAGCTGCCTTAAGACAAAACTGAATTTGGTGATTTGTATTTGAAAATATCCAAAGTTAGGACCTTTTTTCAGCAGCAGCTGGGTTCAGAGCTCAAATATCCCCATCTAGGTTTAGCTTTCCTCCAACTCGCAGGTATGCCTGAGTATTTGCTTCATTCCCAGACTTCACATGGTGACACAAAGAAGCTCTAAGCTCACAACTCACTCTGCAAAGTCCAATGGAAGGGAGTCCCTTTCTTAAGGGGGCCAAAAAAAAGTCCCAAAACGGTGCTTTCTTGTCTCTGACTGGCCAGACTTGGTCATATACTTTTCTGTAAACTAGTCCTAGCTACCAGGAAGATATAATGCTTCTAATGGTCATACCTGAGTCGTGGGTCACCCAGTGAATCATAGTAGTGGCTGACATCACCTGAAGCTTATGGGCCGAGGGGTGCTGGTACGATCCTCAGAATAAACGAGGGCACTGTTTCCATGAAGAGGAGCGAGTAGCTGCGAAGCAAAACCACAAATATCCACTACAAGTTATCATTAGTAGATCCACTTCCCCCACTAGTAAAACTATGCTATGTTAGTGGGTCAAAATGGAATCTAAAAGAAAAAACAAAAAAAAAATCATTCGATTGAGGCTCCTGATCAACCTATAGTTAAGAAGAGTGTAACCTCACACCTTGTATCCAAAATGTTGCTCCAGTTGTTGGCCTTCCATTTGTCTTCAGGAGCTGGAACACGTGGCCTTTAGAAAGCCCGCAAATAGAGGCAATTCCCGGCTTACGACCTCGAAGCCGCCCGCCGTGCTCTGCCAGGTCCAGTGTCACTGGCGGGAGCGCGACCAGAGGGGACTACGAGGGTGTGCCCCCCCTTCCCAGCGCCGCCTCAAGGACTCGCACCCACTTCCCACGCGGAGCAACCCTTCTCATCCTTGGCGGCCGCTACCAATACTGCCCGCAGTGGCCGTCGGAACCGGACGACCAGGGCGGGACGCCCGGGGTCCCCAAGACGAGGGCCGGGCAGGCAGACCCGGGTGCGAGGCGGGCGGATAGAGGCTCCTCCAGCCCCCTGGCTCCCGCCTCCTCCCCTTAAGCCGGCGGGCGGGCGCGGGCGCGGGCGGGTCGGGAGCCGGGAGGCAGCGTGAGGGCGGCGCCGGCGCCGCCGGGCGGGTTCCGGGGCCGCGGAGCGCGTCGGAGCGAGCGCACGAGTCCCCCGCGCGTCCGCCGCGCTCGCCCCGCGGCCGCTCCCGCCCGGCGCCGCCCGCGCTCCCGGATACGCGAGGCGCCCACCGGCCGCGGCCGCGGGGACCCGGGCGCGCGAGGGGAGGGGCCGCCCCCTCCGGGTTCCCGGCACCTCGTCGCCCCTGAGAGAAGCCCGAACGGCGGGGCCGCCGCGAGGAGCCGCGGAGACCGAGGACCCGGGAAGGCGGATCCCGCGGACGCCCGCAGCCTGAGAGAACCACCAGGGACCGGGCGGTCCTCGGCGACTTGGAATGCGGACTCTAGAGGCGGCGCGCACGGTCAGGGCAAGTTTCTCGCGGTTTGAAGGGGTCCTGAAACCGCCACTCGTTTTATTTAATTGTCCTTTCCCCTACTGTTTTAAATAAGTTTATTTAGACAGTGAAGAAAAATAAAAATAGCTTCCTGGATGACTGTAGGTTTGTAAATATAATCCCGAAAGTTTTGCATAGTGTGGTTATTTGCTTATGCAGATTTATTAACCTGTTAACTCTTCAGCTAGACAGAAAATTGACATTTTAAATATTGTTTGAGAAACATTACAAGTTCGCTGCTGCGTTCAGGCATTGTGTTATTTATCAGCTTAGTTAGCATCTGTCTTCCCGAAGTGGTACCCAAACCTGTCCCTTGGCGACCGGTCTTGCATGTGACACTCTTGCCCTCTAGTGCCTCAGCAGCTTGGTAGCAGTTTGATGGCTAATATTAATGAGATGTTACATAACACAAGGGTACTGGGCCTGAACTGGTTATTGCTGCCACTTTTTACAAAAGCCAAAAGGCTGAGCCGGTGGTAGTGGATACTGCTGTTTCAGTTTCTTTTCTATCTATTGAAACTTTCTCAAGCGTTTTCAGCTCTTTCTGTTTTCATTCCAGGTAAGTGTATCTATTTATTTATACTATACATTAATGGCTCACTCATAAATGTAGGAGTAGCAACTTTGTTTTTAATTAATCTAAGAATTTCAGGATTGAATAAGTGCCTAATTTTATCTTTATAGAAGAAATAGAGCATGTAATTAAATTGAGTGAAACAAAGAACTGTCTTCTCCTGGTGTAATTTTAAAGCTTCTCTTTTATAAAATTAAAGTGTTAAGGGGATGATCCCTTATAATTGTTTAAGATCTCCACCAAGAACTTGTAATTATTCTGCAGTAGATTAGTTAGACAGAACAAATGTCTGTTGCTTGATGGACTAGAAATTTGTAAGCAACATCAGAGATTTAAACTATACCTATTTAACTATACAGTAATGATCCTCAACAAATCTTTCTATTTGATGTAATTCATTTTATAAACATTATTTAAAATTGTACAGTTAATAAAATTAAATGCAACTGGCAAGAAATAGCCTAAGTATTGAATACAGAAGCTTTAAATTAAAAGAAAATACATATTCTTCCATTTAATATATCCACTTTTTTTGAAGAGGAAGAACTAAGTTTCATTTTTTTAAGGGGTTTACCTAGATCATCTTCCAACTAGTTCTTCTAGTTCTTCTAATATCTGGAAACTATTTAAGCCTCAAACTCATTTAAAGTTGAAATTTATCCATATTCTTTATAAACATATTGGAATATGGCAACATATGTAATCTGGAAGAGTTTAAAGGAATTCATTCCTAAGTAATGTAAACAACTAAATCTTAATATTAAAATACAAATCAGATATTGAGACACATGAGAAACTGACCTCAAATCCACTTTTTCTTTTTCTTAGAAAATACATTATCAACTATTGAACAGTGCTGTTCACCACTAGAGAGCAGAGTGATGTGGAAGAGAAACTCTCAAACATCTGATATTCACCTGAAGGGCATTTTTTCCCTTTTTCTTTAGCCATAGCTCCCTATTAACATTGTATTTGAGAAGCAGATTTCAAAAGTAAATTTGAAAGATATTCTTTTGGAAAATAGTACTGAACATATCAAGAGGCTTGCCTTAACAGAAACTCTTTTCCTTTTCTTTCTCCAGTTAACACAGACAGTATCTGCCACCTCTCTGATATTTTTATTGTTTTTCTTTATGGTCTTGATGGTAAAGCAGAAGCCTTCTTTCTTTGTCTAAGTAAATATTGATATTAAACTGGTCACATGAGTTAATTTTCTTCATAGTCTTTAGAATAAAGATTCTCACATTACTAAAATATTTTAGATAAAATAAAACTTTTATCTCTTTCTAGAGAAATTTGTTATAGTTCAGTTCAGTTGAGTTATAGTATACCATTTCTTTTAATACATTTTCTTGAGAAAACTATTGTTTCTGAAGATTATGGCAAATATTAGAGTAATCTGTGGTATAACTGAAAGGTTTGTTGAAAAAAATATAGTGGAAGAGATACCCAGGCATTTGAGGTTCTTTTTTTCTGAACAATATATCCTGCTGAAGAAGTTATTATGAGCTAGAATCTATAAATTCAAAGGTTGACTTGTCAATAAGAATTTTAAAATGATAAAGAAATTACAAATTTTTCTTTTAATTCGGGGAATCTTATATGACTTCCTTGAATCCTGGTTGAATCTCAACTGCTCTTTGGTGATTAATGGCAACTTTTAAATTTAAATAAAATTTGAGGTTAAAATACTTTGGTGATTTGTATGCGCTAGAAAAACGGGGACATAGAATTGGTGATAAAAACACTATTCTCAACTAAGTAAATGCCTTGGACTTCTAATTGCTTAACAGTTTAGACAATAGGGGAAAGACTGGAAGTTTACTTATCCTGTGCTGTGGCTGTTGGCGATGAGCATTCACGCTGAAATGCACGAACTCTGAACACCTGTCCATATTCGAGGATGCTGCCAGCCCACAAAAGTAAGAGCTTGCATTATAATGGTAACTAGTGTGAACAATGCTCACAGTTGTGAACAATGCTCACAGTTGTTTTATAACTGAAGTTTCTCTTAGAACACCCAAGAATTGGTTTTAGAAAACCTACTGACTTATTTGTCTGCTTATTTGTTTTTAATAAAAACTATATTCTTAGGCTCTGGGACATCACAATGAGTGATTTATCGCTTCAAGTTGAGCTAAACATTTTTCATCAATTTCACGTAAGTTACATAACTAGAAAAAAAAAGTCAGGCCCTGCTGCAAGTATCCTGTATAATAAATTATTTTACAAAAACTCCTACAAATTAATGAGGGCTGTAACTTCACTACCTGTTGCCAAAAAATCAAGTATTAAAGTTCTATACTAAAACCTTTTAGCATCTCTGTGATGGGTATCCATTTTACAAACATTTCCCTTTTAAATCTTTTTCTTTGATTACAATGTTTGAGAATAACATGAAGTTAGATCTGGATTCTAGGTCTGGTTCTGCCGTGAGAGCTGTAGTCTTGGACAACTCCCTTGCTGACTATGGGCCTTGGTCCCTCACCTGGAAAATAAGGATCTCAGAGATCCTTTCGTATCCTCATTATTGCCCAGCACTGTGGAAATTGTTCTGGAGTACAGGACAAAAAGACATGAAAAAAAGTAAAGAATAATGCAAAACTAAACTTATTGAGAATAACTTATTGAGAATAAACTTACTGAGTACTACAGTCTAGAATTTTAGTAGTAGATATGTTAAGTCATTAAAATGACAGCTAACACTCAGAATGGTTACGTGTACCAGGCACTGTTCTAAGCACTTTACTAATTTTCAGCTCATGCAATCTTCACAAAGATTATTTGAGGTAGATACTGTAATTATTTCCACTTCACAGATGAAGAAATTGAGGCACTGAGAGGTTACCTACATGTCTAAGATGGCATCCTTGCCAAGTGGTAAAGCTGGGATTCAGTTTGACTCTGGCTCCAATGCACATGCCCTTAACAACTAAATTACATTGTAACTCTATGTTTCAAATATTTGTGCTTGATATGCCTATTGATATAACATAGGAAATTCATGTACCACTCTAGTTATTTCCACCACTTCTACCCTTACATATGAAATGATCATTCATTTATTCAAGAAAAATTTACTTAGCACCTATTATTGTACCAGACTTAAAGCGGTTCCCAGAACCCTAATATGTGGTGCCTTCCCTAATGGGGTATATATAATCTAGTTTAGGTGATTTCTTTCTCCTCGTTTCCCCAATTGAGTTGTGTCACTTGTTCTAAAAGATGCCAAAGGCAACAGAGGAAGAATTTGTCTGACTTCTTCATTGATGCATCCATAGGGTAGAGAGTAAGAGAACCAGGACCTCAGAACTCCTTAGGACTCCCTATCATATTTTTTCATTGCTCCTCTCTGCTCTTTTTGCATTATCAACTCTGCAGATTGGCTGCCTCTGCTTCTCTGGTTCATGTAACCTGCCCTAAAACAGCCAAACTGATCTGTAACTTTACATCTTTTTTTTTTTAACATCTTTATTGGAGTATAATTGCTTTACAATGGTGTGTTAGCTTCTGCTTTATAACAAAGTGAACCAGTTATACATATACATATGTTTCCATATCTCTTCCCTCTTGCGTCTCCCTCCCTCCCACCCGCCCTATCCCACCCCTCTAGGTGATCACAAAGCACTGAGCTGATCTCCCTGTGCTATGCGGCTGCTTCCCACTAGCTATCTATTTTACGTTTGTTAGTGTATATATGTCCATGCCACTCGCTCACTTCGTCCCAGCTTACCCTTCCCCCTCCCCGTGTCGTCAAGTCCATTCTCTACATCTGCGTCTTTATTCCTGTCCTGCCCCTAGGTTCTTCAGAACATTTTTTTTTTTTTTAGATTCCATATATATGTGTTAGCACACGGTATTTGTTTTTCTCTTTCTGACTTACTTCACTCTGTATGACAGACTCTAGGTCCATCCACCTCACTACAAATAACTCAATATTGTTTCTTTTTATGGCTGAGTAATATTCCATTGTATATATGTGCCACATCTTCTTTATCCATTCATCTGTTGATGGACACTTAGGTTGCTTCCATGTCCTGGCTATTGTAAATAGAGCTGCAATGAACATTTTGGTACATGACTCTTTTTGAATTATGGTTTTCTCAGGGTATATGCCCAGTAGTGGGATTACTGGGTCATATGGTAATTCTATCTGTAGTTTTTTAAGGAACCTCCATACTGTTCTCCATAGTGGCTGTATCAATTTACATTCCCACCAGCAGTGCAAGAGTGTTCCCTTTTCTCCACACCCTCTTCAGCATTTATTGTTTGTAGATTTTTTTGATGATGGCCATTCTGACCGGTATGAGATGATATCTCATTGTAGTTTTGATTTGCATTTCTCTAATGATTAATGATGTGGTGCATTCTTTCATGTGTTTGTTGGCAGTCTGTATATCTTCTTTGGAGAAATGTCTATTTAGGTCTTCTCCCCATTTATGGATTGGATAGTTTGTTTTGCTGATACTGAGCTGCATGAGCTGCTTGTAAATTTTGGAGATTAATCCTTTGTCAGTTGCTTCATTTGCAAATATTCTCTCCCATTCTGAGGGTTGTCTTTTGGTCTTGTTTATGGTTTCCTTTGCTGTGCAAAAGCTTTTAAGTTTCATTAGGTCCCATTTGTTTATTTTTGTTTTTATTTCCATTTCTCTGGGAGGTGGGTCAAAAAGAATCTTGCTGTGATTTATGTCATAGAGTGTTCTGCCTATGTTTTCCTCTAAAGGTTTGATAGTGTCTGGCCTTACATTTAGGTCTTTAATCCATTTTGAGTTTATTTTTGTGTATGGTGTTAGGGAGTGTTCCAATTTCATACTTTTACATGTACCTGTCCAGTTTGCCCAGCACCACTCATTGAAGAGGCTGTCTTTTCTCCATTGTATATTCTTGCCTCCTTTATCAAAGATAAGGTGACCATATGTGTATGGGTTTATCTCTGGGCTTTCTATCCTGTTCCATTGATCTATATTTCTGTTTTTGTGCCAGTACCATACTGTCTTGATTACTGTAGCTTTGTAGTATAGCCTGAAGTCAGGGAGCCTGATTCCTCCAGCTCTGTTTTTCCTTCTGAAGATTGCTTTGGCTATTCGGGGTCTTTTGTGTTTCCATACAAATTTTGAAATTTTTTGTTCTAGTTCTGTGAAAAATGCCATTGGTAGTTCGATAGGGATTGCATTGAATCTGTAGATTGCTTTGGGTAGTAGAATCATTTTCACAGTGTTGATTCTTCCAGTCCAAGAACATGGTATATCTCTCCATCTGTTTGTATCATCTTTAATTTCTTTCTTCAGTGTCTTATAATTTTCTGCATACAGGTCTTTTGTCTCCTTAGGTAGGTTTTTTCCTAGATATTTTATTCTCTGTGTGTGTGTGTGTGTGTGTGTGTGTGTGTGTGTGTGTGACATATGCGGGCCTCTCACTGTTGTGGCCTCTCCCGTTGCGGAGCATAGGCTCCGGACGCGCAGGCTCAGTGGCCATGGCTCACGGGCCCAGCCACTCCTCAGCATGTGGGATCTTCCCAGACCGGGGCACGAACCCATGTCCCCTGCATCAGCAGGCGGACTCTCAACCACTGCACCACCAGGGAAGCCAGATATTTTATTCTTTTTGTTACAGTGGTAAATGGGAGTATTTTCTTAATTTCACTTTCAGATTTTTCATCATTAGTGTATAGGAATGCCAGAGATTTCTGTGCATTAATTTTGTATCCTGCTACTTTACCAAATTCATTGATTAGCTCCAGTAGTTTTCTGGTAGCATCTTTAGGATTCTCTATGTATAGTATCATGTCACTGCAAACAGTGACATCTTTATTTCTTCTTTTCCAATTTGGATTCCTTTTATTTCCTTTTCTTCCCTGATTGCTGTGGCTAATACTTCCAAAACTATGTTGAATAATGGTGGTGAGAGTGGGCAAACTTGTCTTGTTCCTGATCTTAGTGGAAATGGTTTCAGTTTTTCACCATTGAGGATGATGTTGGCCGTGGGTTTGTCATATATGGCCTTTATTATGTTGAGGAAAGTTCCCTCTATGCCTACTTTCTGGAGAGTTTTTATGTAACTTTACATCTTATGGTCTAGGCAAACTGTAAGAGACTGGGTTAATAATCTCTTGTTCCCAAGTGTCTGAAGAGGATTTAAATGACAAGGGTTAGATTATATCCTGAAAACTGCACTGCAGTATCATAATGCCCTGCTGTTAGGCATGCACTGATGCATACATTCTAGCTGAATTTAAGAGGATGTAGGCAGACTTTTTCCCCTATAAGTCATACAGGCAGAGCAAACAGCAAGCAGCAGTGGGATAGTTTTCTTCTCTTGCCTCACTGGATGGCATAACACTGAGGGAATTGAACAAAATGTATTCTTTCCTTCATAAGAAGGATGGAAAATACACAGAAGGATGGAAAATTGCACTAGAAAGTCATTTTCCATCAATATATCAAACAAAGCTAATATCCCCAAGTGCAGCTTTTCTCCCATCCATCTTACAAACAAAAAAAACCAGTTCTAGTGACAGGGTATTATTCTTGGTTGTACTCCATGCATATCAGCATCTTACTTGCCTACCACAGCAGGATTCAATAAATATGACACAATTTCACACATTCTTTCTCAGAGAAAAGCATGTTCTTTGTCAATTTTTTAGTATCACTGAATTACTTTTAGCAAATTCATGTAATGTATTTGAGGCCTCCCAATGAGTTTTTCAACACTATAAAATATGGTTAATTTTGTGAAAGAGGAATATTGTCAAGATCTTTTAAATCTCTTTCATTTATGTTAGAACCTGAAGTTCTTTAGTTATTAATACTCATTTTCCAGATGGCAATCTTTTTTTCACATTTCTTGTGCTGCCAACATGATTCTATTCCATTTGGAAATTGATTTTTACTTTGGGATGATGTTGGGTGTTAGTGGAAGAAAAAAGATTAGGTTACAGTGACAAGTAGGTGCTTCTCCTTGCAGATTTTGCAATGTTTTGCAAACTGTATGTTTGTATGTAGTCAGTTCTTCACTATGTATATGACATGGCCTGTGATTCCAAAAAAATAATTGCTCCCTCTGCCTTTCATTAATGTAGATAATTAAATAATGGAAAACAGTGGAAAACACTGTTTTCAGTGGAAAACAGATGTTTTCCTTTTTAAAAACAGATGCATTGCAAAACAACCCTAACCACTCTCAATTCTGAAAAATATCAGAAAGGGGGAAATCGGTATTTGAGTAAGAGTCAGTAAAAGGCACATTGTGGATGTGCCTGGTTTGTGGCTGTGGTCAATGTGGTCACTGCCATTCACGGTGTTTATGTTATCACCCTGACTGAGGCCAGCATGACTGATGGAGGGTGTTCATTCATGGAAGATGGTTTGACTTCGTGACTGCTCTGGTTTGTGAATGCAGCTGCTATTTGTAAAATTTAGTAGAGGCTCTTTTTCACTCATTTTTCAAGTATTCAGTGGGATGTTTTAACTTCAGGCACTGTGTTGATATCAAGAATACAGAAGTGAACAGGGCAAGTACTTACAGATTCTTCCCAACTATGAAGAAATATTACGCAGAAAATCACATGACTGACTAACTATGGAACATGACTAATCACATTATAACTATGGAATGTGCTGCAGAGTTCAAGTAGATGGTGATGTGAGAGTGTGTTACAGGGAGCCCTGACAGATCTAGGGAATCAGGGAGGCTTTTGTGAGGCAGGGACATTTATGCTTAGAGCCACAGGATTTGGACAATGAAGCCAAATGAGAAGAGCAGAGAAAACTTCGAGACAAAGAGGACAGCATGTAAGAAGACCCTGAGTCAGTAAAGAGCTCCAGGCAGAGCTCCTGCCTGGAGCTTAGCTGGGAGCACACCATCGAATCAGGCCTGAGATGTCAGAGTGGGAAGCATACCTCAGTGTGTTGTGGGATGTGTATAGGAATTTGGGTTTTAATCCGTAAGTGAGATAGGCAGCCATTGTTGTATTTTCAGCTGGGAAGAAACAATCAGATTTGTACTATGATGCTGGATTGAAAAAAGTGTAGAGGGAGCCAAGAGTGTTTATGGCGGGGCTAGTGGTTGTAGTAGTTCAGGTGAGAGGGACATTGCCTGGAAAAGGAGAGAAAAGCACTGGGTCAGATGAGTTTTAGAAAATGGAAATGAGAGCTCTTGGGTCTATTTAGATAAGCAGGAGTGAGGGAAGAGAAGATGTCAAGGGTGAGCCACCAGATGGTTGTGGGAAGATGAAGATGGTGTTAGAGGGTGGATCACAAATTCAGTTATGGACAGGTTGAGCTTGCTTGTGACATGATTCCAGTGGAGCCAAGGAGTGGTGGGTCTATAATAAGAAAAGGCACAGTTACTGTGAGTTGTTATTATACCAAATCGATAGTTCAATTTGGAGTCCTGGAGCTCAGAGGAAGGAGGTTTGAGTTACAAATAAACATTTGGAATTTGGGGGAGCATAGAGGGTAATGAAAGCCAGGGAGTATATGAGCTTATCTAGGAAAGGGGGAGGCGGGATTAAAAGAAGGCCAAGGATGGACACGGTGCCAATTATGCCTCTCATTGGGCCTCTTACTCTGAGGTGAGATCCATCTGACTTTAGATTTCTGCATCAGAAGTGGACTTCCTGTACTTCCCACCACTCTGCTCATACTAGAATGTTTGTAGCTATCCCTGTATGAACCCTTAATACATTTTTATTCGCCATCTTCAGGATATTGCTCTCATTTACTATGTTATTTATACCATCATCATCATCATCATCATCATCATTATAACAGGTAACATTTAATATATTCATTCTCTGTGCCAGACAATTTTCTAAGAGCTTTTTATACTTTTAACTCATAACCCTCATCAAAACCCTATTAAGTAGGTACCACAAGTATCCCCCATTTCATGAGGAAACGGCAGCATCTAAAGGGAAGAGGTGCTTGATAACCATTTCCTGCATGTCCCTAGCATGAAAGAGATGTGTTGCACTTCTCTTCCTAGGTGGACGGTATCTTTGATGTAGGCTGTCGGGTTCGAAATCACTTCAGCTACTACAAGCTGAGGCATCTTGGGCAGGTTACTTAGCCTTTAAAGGGCCCAAGGCCGTGTTGGCATATAATAAGTGTTCTTTAATGTTAGCTGGGTTGCTGTTGTTATTCTGCCTTCCCACAGGATGTAATTTCCTTCAGTGTGCCTTATAGGAAATCCTGATGAGGTGGTGAGGCTTATAACCAGCCCAACCTTGCAACTTTCCTGTATCTACTGTCACTCTTCCAAAATGCCTGCCTAAATGGTTTGTTGATATTCTAAATTTCATAATCAGTTTCTTGGTCATTCAGCATATTCCTCATCATAGGTCGAATGGGTGGCCAAGTCCAACCACAGCTGTCAGCTCTATGCTTCTAAGACAGACAGTTGTGTCCAGGAAACTCTCTGACATGCAGGCTCGTGTGCCTGTTCTTTAGTCATTCACAGAACCCTTCAGACCATGCAAAAGTCTGTAATTTTCAATATATTTTTGTGAGAGCACTTCAAGAACACTGTTGTCATTATACTAAAGGGTTTACCTGTTGATCTTTTTGGCCTTTAAATATGTTTTTATCCTTTGTCTTGTTTGAAAGATCACTGGGAATAACACAAATCCTATACCCTTGGAAATTTCAGTCTAACAAAACAGAGAGACATTAAACAAATCATGTTGCTAATATTAATAAGAGTTTTGATAAAGGCCCCAAGGGAAAAGTAATTATAATTAGAGTATATAATCTGGAGACCTGGCCTAAAGAGGAGAGGAGTGGAGTTGGTCAGAAAGACTTTTCTGAGGAACTGAGTTTGTGTAGCATATTGAGATTTACCTGTGACCCATCAATTTCAAACATTTCCTTGACTTTCTTATTTGTCAACATCCAACTATTTTTTAGAACACTGTGATTTTGCTCTCTCCCCACACATCATTTAGTCACCTGAACCCTAAGTGTCCATCACTGGCTCAAGTCAGTTTCTGCTCCAAGGTGTTTTTATTACTGGCACTTTTATTCTTCTAGTCCCAAAGCCAGCCGGCCCTTTCCCCAACCAGTAATCGTTTCCTTTTCTCTTTTCCTCCCAAGTCTCTCTTTGTTTTCATTCTCCCTGATAACCACCTTGGTCTGGACTCAGACCACCCCCAACCTGGATTATGCAGCAGCATCTTAGCTGGGACTACCCAGACTCCACCTGCTTCTTCACTGCGTGCAGTGCAGCGTGTACTCTCTCTGTTCATATTACTGCTCTTTGTCCATTCTGGATGTCACTGCTACACTAATTATCTGTAAACACTATTTTTATTGTCTCTCTTCTGTTCAGATACACCCAATGCTGTTTCACACTCTTGAGTTCACAGTCACTTCCAAGGATGTTTGTCAATCTGCAGTACTCTTTCAATCACATGTTATTCCCATTTTCAACCCAACACACAGTGCCTTATAATTAGTTTAGGCTGACTCTCAGATAAACACACTGTAACCATTTCACTTCTTCAACTTTGCCAGGTTTTTATGCCTGATGTGTTCAACTCATCCTGGTACCCAAATCCTGCCCATCATGCCATGTCCCCCTCAAGCACCATGTCTCTTAGAAAGTGCCACTGACTTTCCTTTCATTACTCTCTCTTGCCCTTTCTTCTGAAACTTATAATAGATATAGTCTGTAGAGCACAAATCACTACTTATTATGGGTAACATAGTGTTGGCTGCTGTTTCACAAGTCTCATTTCCCCCATAGAGACCATGCTTCTACAGAGAAGAATCATTCCTAAAATTACTTCTGTGGTGTCCGCAGCACCTAGTACAGCACTAAGCCCAAAGCAGGTGTTCAATAAATACCTAAAGACTGCTTGCAGAATGATTAATTGAAAGGTATCTTTGGGTGGGTGAAGACTTAATATCTACCATAGTTGCTCTTTTGTCCCATGTTGGGATGGTATGAATATATTTCTTAGTAATGAATAAAACAGAGACATTAAATCCAGCAAATTTATGGATAATTGTAACCATTAATAGTGATGTGTAGCCTTAAAAATAATTTATGGCATTAGAATAAAGTAGAAGGGTCAAATTAACCTTTAAGGTTAATATGCCATTGTATTCAACTAATTCCACAAATAGCCATTTGGTGCTTACTCTGTGCCTGACCCTAGGGGCTCAGTGATACACAAAAGAAGCATTATCTCTACTCTTCTAGAGTTTACAGATAAACAGGGGAGACTGACTTTAAACAGAATTTTAATTATAATAGTGTCAAGAAGTACAAAGGAAAGATATTTTCCACAATGGCTGTGTGTGACTGCTGAGTCTTACCATGTTTAGGTCAGCTCCACGCTGAGAAGTTTTCACAAGGGAATTGTGTGGAGGAGTTTAATTTTCCTCATGTAACTGTCTTCTTAGTGATGCCCCACTGGTGAAAGGCTCAGGAGAAGCTGCTACAGGGCCATCTAATGCAGAAGAAGGAGTAACAGCAACAATTCAGTCCATCCCGAGATTTTCAGAGCTAACGGAGACAGAGAGAGCATGGGAAGTTGGTGGTGGTGGACGAGGTTGCAGTAGGAACAGGAAGTTTTGAGAGTCCACCCCAAAGACTAAATTTGACCACAGCGAAGTGAGATGTGCAGCCAAAAAAGGTTTGCAGAAAACTTAGAGAATCTTAATGTATCCATTTAAATATGTTAGACCAAATCCTATGCTCAGGGACGTACACATTGGAATTCCCTTTGGCTTCAGGAGGACACTGGAAGCGTTTAATGGAAAAGACATGTCTTTCAGTATTTTATACTTGCTAATGGAGAAGATAATTTGATAGGTTCCTAATAATCGTCCTGCATAGTGAGACCAAATATTCCTCACCATTCTGCCTCATCATAGGTAAGAATTTTATGAATTACATGCCTTTCACTTCTGAAAATAGGAACAAACTATGAGACACAGCTATCTGAAATGCAAAATGTGGTAATACGTTTTGTATCCAGTCAAAAACACTTCACAGCTAAAATTGAAACAGAGGCCTAGAGAGATGTGAGATTTTGTATCCTGCTATTATACCTCAGACTATTATAGTATTCATAAACATGTACCTAACTTTAAAAGTACAGTTACTTTTTAAAATGAAATAACTACAGTTACAATGAAAACTCTCTGTTGTCCTGGTAATTTTGATTTGCTTAAGTTACACCTAAACCTATGTGAGAATGTTTAAAAGAGTAGGATTTCTTTGAGACCATGTCAGAGCCCTTAATGGCATTTTACTTGGCAGGGTGGTGTACCAGAGACCTCCCATGAAATATGAAGTTCAACACCTCCTTTCTTTGCAGTGTCCCTCAGACTTGTCCCTGCCTACATTCTGTCTGCTGTGTGAGCATTAACAGTCCGTGATTGGACTGTGAGAAATGAGCCTATACTGGCTTTTGCCAGAGTTGACTCTAACACTGCTCTGGGATATATTCCACATTCTTGATTAATTCATTCCCCCCGACCCCGCAAAATCTCACCCTTATCGTGTTATTTCCCAAATCAGGAAAGTTTAATGGCTCCCTACAGGCTTTCTCAACAATGAACTTCTATGCTCTCTAATCTCTCTATAATCTGAGTTACCCATATTTTATTCAGTTTATTTTTAGCTGTTCCTCACTCTTTATTTCAACTCTTCATCAGAGTGTCCCTTACCCAGTATTGTACTCACACCTGCCTCTGTAAAATTACCTCTGTCTCAGATGCCTATTCATTTTACCCTCATCCTTCAAGGCTCTGCCCAAATCCAACCCCCGACACATTGCAGACTCCCCCACTTGCCATGGTGTCTGTGTTCTCTCATCCTGTGCCAATCGTTTGTCTCCAATCAACAACCCATACATTATTGTTTGCATTCTAGTCACTGTCTCTACCTTATAATTTTGTTTCCTTTAAAGAAAGTCACTCTGCTGAACGTTTATATTTTAAATAGAAAGATAAGTATCCCATAACTATTTGAATGAATGATATAGATTCCCTAAATATTTGAATGAAGCACAATATATAATTTAAATAAGATATTTATCCTATAAATATCCTGCAGTTACATTCCAGAATATTATATTCTTCATAAAGATAAATATATATTCAAAATATTGCTCACTGCTTATTTCACAGGTGAATATCACAGAATTTTAGAGCCAAAATGTTCTTGGTGATCATTTATTCTAACCTTATCATTTTACTTAGAAGATACCAGGACCAAAGTGACAATTAATATGAGACAGAAGTGTAATAAACCCTAATCTTATGAAGAACGTCAACTACGATGTTCTCCACTAGCGCTTTCAGCTGTCTTCAGCTAGCTTTTAGCCTGCCTTATGGACAATAATAATACCTTTCTTAAATTTTTTTATATTCCATGATATTTCCATGAAAAGTGCCAGGACTGTAAGACTCTAATAAACTTCTAATCTAAAAAGCACCCATGTTTCTTTCTTATTATTTTTCAAAAGTTACTAAATTTTTCAAAGGTTACTGAAACTTGAAAAGGATTTGAAATTATAGCATAACAAAGTGTTTCATGAAGTTGCAGTTGTTTTCGTTATGTTTTTTAAAAACACTTTTATGGTAGTTTTTTATATAATTACTGAACTTTTTCTAAAAAGCAGAAACTGTTGTCTTAATAGTAGCATTTAATGAAATATATCCAAGCTTTTATGAATTTTCAGTGTATGCAGTTAAAAACAAATAGTTTGAGCCTATATTACATGATATGGCAGTGTATGGCTCAGGTGACCTCTCTGTGATCTTAAGTCTATATGATCTGCAGAATTTGATGCAAAGCTCAAGGAGTAAGAGGCAATTCCTTGTTAGTCCAACATCTTTTCTATACTAGGGATAGAGACCTCTGTTCAATGGAGCCCTTTCCCTCTTTGTGCCCCTCCCACATCCTCATTAAGATCTGAGAGAAGGAAAGAGTGGTTTTCTTACTTACCAAACACCAGTTCATGTGCCTAACAGGTTGCCACTTGTGCCAGTCACAAGTATAAAAACTTGCTCATTTTAATGCTGCAGACTGAATGTTTGATATTCTATTGCATTTTATTCTACTTTTCAGATTATATTTTCTGTGAGTCCTGATCAAGTGACACAAATGTGCTGCAATGGTGACATAAACTATTGATTGAGGCTGGAAAAGTGTCTGAAACATCATCTTTTCTTTTTTTCTTTTATTTTTTTATGGTGCCTCTATTGGAACAGTCTGAGGGAAGTATATACAACATGAGTTTTATCATGAAGCTGCACAGACACTTTCAAAGGACGGTGATTCTGCTTGCCACATTCTGTATGGTGAGCATTATTATTTCTGCTTACTACCTGTACAGTGGCTACAAACAGGAAAATGAACTGTCTGAGATGGCTTCAGAAGTAGACTGTGGGGACTTCCAGCACCTACCATACAGGCTGATGGAAGTGAAGACAAGGAAGCTTTCTGATGCCTCAAGGACAGAACCCACAGTCCTGGTGTTTGTGGAGAGCCAGTACTCATCGCTCGGTCAAGACATCGTTATGATTCTAGAATCCAGCAGATTCCATTATCACATTGAAATTGCTCCTGGAAAAGGGGATCTCCCAGCACTTATAGAAAAAACTAAAGGCAAATACATTCTCATTATTTATGAGAATATTTTAAAGTATATAAATATGGACTCTTGGAATCGAAGCCTTTTAGATAAATACTGTGTTGAATATGGTGTGGGTGTCATTGGATTCCACAAAACTAGTGAGAAGAGCCTACAGAGTTTTCAGTTGAAAGGTTTCCCTTTTTCTGTATATGGAAACCTTGCAGTAAAAGATTGCTGTATTAATCCTCATTCTCCATTGCTTCATGTGACCAAATCTTCTAAGCTTGAAAAAGGTTCTTTACCTGGAACTGACTGGACCATTTTCCAGATTAATCACTCAGCCTACCAACCAGTAATATTTGCCAAAGTAAAGACCCCAGAAAACCTTTCTCCTCCCATCCCTAAAGGCAGTTTTTATGCCACTGTCATACACGACCTGGGGCTCCATGATGGAATTCACAGAGTTCTTTTTGGCAGCAACTTGAACTTTTGGTTGCATAAGCTCATCTTCATAGATGCTGTTTCCTTCTTGTCAGGGAAGAGGCTCACATTGTCCTTGGACAGGTACATTCTCGTGGATATTGATGATATTTTTGTGGGAAAGGAAGGAACAAGAATGAACACCAATGATGTTAAGGTAAGGCTCTTTATCTCAAAGTTTGGTTCATCTCTCAGTAGGTTTGTCTAGGGCTAAGGGATTTCCTGGGACATAGGATTTTTATTTTATTTGGAAATTCTTAGGCAAACTGGGATGAGTTGGCTACCCTCAGCTATTTTTGAGATATGGGGCTATATCTCAGCCCTAGAACAACTAAGTAGATAATACATTTTTCTCTGAATCAAGAAGAAAATGAAGATTGTACTAAAGGATTGAGTGTGGCAGAATCCTGAAATGCATTTCTGTGTGTATTTAAAACTACAGAGTGGAAACCACTTTGTTTAATTACTTTCCAGAAACTATCTACCTCAGTAAACTATTACTAATCTAAGACTTTAGTCCATTTAGCTATGAAATCAAGGTGAATTTATTTTAATGAAAATAAATACTCCCACAAATTTTCAAGAATTAAAGATCTCATAAGTAGCAAGTTCAGATGTTTCTGGAAGTCAAATGTGTGACTCATTTTCTCTTATTACTTTTTTGAAACTCTGAAAATTAGCACTACTAAATATGGAAAGCTATGAATACACAAGCATACCTATTCACATACACACATAAGAATTTACATTAATTTTCAAAATTCATTGAACACTTCTGGTTCATATATGAAACCTATCATGCTACATTTATATTGGATTAGATTTCTTACTGTGTAAAACTGCTGCCCTTAGATAGAAAACAATTATTTGAAGATAGTTGGTTATCATTGTGAAGGGATTATATTACATAAACAACTGGCTGTTTAATATTAATGGAATTTAAGATTAAAATGATCTACATTGATCTTAGTTTCCCATTCGAAATGCCACTGGATTCTATCTCTGTTATACTACATATTGATTTCGCATAAAAGTGAAAGAAGAGATTTTGATACATAATTTTTATTCTATATAGCTTTGACCTTTTGGTAAAATATAAAGTACTGAATCAGATGGAAAAAAAGTCTTGAAACTGCATTCTTTTCTCCAGACACTAAGCATCTGGCAAATAATAGTAATGTTCATCACACTACTTAAATGAGCTAAGAATACCAGAAGGACTATTAAATGTTACCATAAGAGAGTGTGAAGACTGAAAAGAAAAAAAAACCTTTCATATTCTTGGCAATGTTTTAGACTCTTCCTTTTAAGTCAATATAAATTAATTAATGAAGTTGTACTTAAGTTTTCATTAGTCTTTTGAAATAGTCTTTGAAAATGTAGCTAAATTAAATGAAGCTGATAGTTTAAACATTTATTATGAAAAAAACATTTATTATATCCTTGAAAATTACAAACAATATATAATTCTCTAATTTTTCCATTTCAAAATATTATGATAAAAAAATTTTAAGGCTTTATTTCTAAAATACAAGTCTTTAAAAATGTCAAAATATGTTGTTATGTCATTAAAAATATGCTAGATAAATCTCCGAGTTTTTTATGCAAATTCTACTATATCCTCTAAAATTATACAAAATGCCTTTAGTGCTCCTAAGGTTAAGCCATTTTTAAGTGTTATAAAAAATTAAAACCTTACTGAATAAATTCAATAAGAATTTAACGTGTAAAATATTTTATGAATTGCTCACATTTAGATGGGAATATATTTTCTAACCAACCTAAAGGCTTAAAAGAAAGTATGTTTTGAATTATTTGGGTTTTTGAACTACTTCTAAATTGTATCTGTGATTGTGTCTCTAGACATAGTCATTCATCCATTCATTCATTCCTTCATTGATTCATTCTGTAACTAGTTATTAAGCATGTCCTACATGTGAAGTAGTTTTGGTGATATGTAAATAGAAACATACACCATGGTCTTATCCCTTTAGAAGAGAGGGTGGGGAGGGTAAAGTTAGAGAAGCTCAGAAAGCACACAGGTGAAGATTGTGCTGAGCATCTTCCTGCTCAATACTTGGAACGGCCATATCACACACCAGCCATGGAGGTAGGCACTAGGGATACAAAGATAAATAAAGCATGGCTCCCCCTTAATGAGTGTACCACTGTCTTGGTAGGGGTGGAGTGGGAGTGATAAATAGGTAGATAGCTTGCAATATGGTGAGTACAATAGGAAAAGTGCCTGTGTGGTTTTATGTAAGTAATGCTGTGTGAAACACTATACTGTGTGCTGTGTACCAGAACTGTTAAGTCCTATTAAGCAGAACAGATTTAGAAGGCAAAGCTATAGTGATATAATGATTTAGGAGGCTGTAGAGATGATATTCAGACAAAAGAAGATTTCTTGAAACTAGGAAATGAGAATAAGAATGGAGAAGGAATGACCAATATCAGAACAATATTGAAGGTAAAGTTGAAAACTTAGTAATTGGATCAATGGAGATGAAAGAGAATATAATCAAGGATGACATTAAGATTTTTAGCGTAGTTGAATAGAGTTGCCATGTGATTCAGCAGTCCCACTCCCGGGCATATATCCAGACAAAACTATAATTCAAAAAGATACATGCACCCCTATGTTCATAGAAGCACTATTTACAACAGCCAAGACATGGAAACAACTTAAATGTCCATCAACAGATGAATGGATAAAGATGTGGTATGTATATACAGTGGAACATTAGTCATTAAAAGAATGAAATAATGCCATTTGCAGCAACATGGATGGATCTAGAGATTATCATACTAAGTGAAGTAAGTCAGAAAGAGAAAGACATATGATACCACTTATATGTGGAATCTAAAATATGACACAAATGAACGTATCTATGAAACAGAAACAGACTCACAGACATAGAGAACAGACTTGTGGTTGCCAAGGGGGAGGGGGAAGGATTGGGAGTTTGGGATTAGCAGGTGCAAACTATTATATATAGACTGGATAAACAACAAGGTCCTACTGTATAGCAAGGGGAACTATATTCAGTATCCTGGGATAAACCATAATAAAAAAGAATATATATATATATATGTATAGCTGAATCACTTTGCCGTACAATAAAAATTAACACAACATTGTCAATCGACTATACTTCAATAAAAATTTTTTAAAGTTAAAAAATGATATTTAGTGTAGTTGAATAATAGTTGATTATTCCAACAACAAAGAAAGAGGAGAGAGCAAGAAGATCATAATGAAGGTCATTAGAGGTCATATTAAAATTTTCAGTTTTATTTTAGTGCATCTGGGACATACAGGTATAGATGTTTAACAGGTAGTTGGCTCCCGAGAAGTCTGGGTAGCAAGTGTAGTTTTTGAAGTTATCATTCTAATTAGGGGATGGTTCACTTTCAGCATGAAAGTATGTGAGATCAGCCAGGGAAAGGGTTTATAGAGTGACAAGAGAAGAAGATAGAGTGTAGAATCTTGAGGAAAATCATCTTTCAGAAAATAAGTGGAGAGAGAAAATCCTGTGAATAAGAGTCAGAAAATAAGTGGAGAGAGAAAAACCTGTGAATAAGAGTCAGAATAGTCGGAGACCAGAAAGCTGTGATGCTATACAAGCCTTGGGAGTCAAGAGCTTCAGTGAGGGTGTGATCTAATAGCAGGGTCCACTGAGGTAAGAGATGGCAAGTCTCCTTTGGCAAAAGACAAAAAGTCACTGGGGACTCTTACAAGATCCAGGGTAATGGAATGATCGAGGCAGAGGCACAGCTGAAGTAAGTTCAGGAGTAAATTAGGGGGTTAAGATACGAAGAAGGAGAACGTGGAGTACTCAGTGGAGAAATTTTGATATAAAAGAGAGAAGAGAAATTAGCTGGAGGGTGGGCTAGAGTTAGAGGGACCAACTATCCTGGTTTACTTACACTGAGGGCATTCAATGCTAAAATTCAGAGTCCCAGGCAAACTGGAATGCTAGGTCTCCCTAACTAACTAGGGTAAGGGAAGGATTTTTTCCTAGGAAGGAAGATCCAAGAGCAGGTGGTCTAAGAAAAGGTCATGGATGTGGTGATTAATAGTACATAATTAATAGAAATATTTTCATAAAGCTCTTTTATTTAATTATTACCACTAAAAATAACAAGTATTATACTTACCCTATTTGATGTATTAGGAAAATTAAAAAGAATGTGAGGAAATTGAAGGTGACATAGAATGTTTCTTGCAAAATTAGAAGGATGGTTGCATACCACATAAATTTTAACTATGATGCTAATCACTGCAAACGTGCTATTTTTCCTTATGTGGGACAAAAAAACTGTGTTTCCTTATTTAATCGGAAGATTAGAATTAGCAATGCAATATCAGTTTTTACCTGCCTTGCTACTGAATAATATGAGCACGTTTCAAAGAGCCTCAAAGCTACAGAAGAAACTATGACATGGCACAAAATATATGACTCTTCAAGAGGAAGAAGATAAATAATGAACCTAAGGTATTATCTTCATTAGTTGGAGAACTTACAAGCCACAAGCCATAGCCCTTAAAGAACCAAAGAACATAGTGTAGACAAATATTATACTACATTCAGTAAAACTGAAGTCAGGAAGGACATATGTGTGTGTGTGTGTGTGTGTCTGTGTGTGTATTGAACTAAATGGACAAGACTTTTCTCAAATTTACCATGGACTAGTTTTGTGATGTTAGAAAATTCAAGTTCCTAGTGTTCTAACACCTGTCCTCAAACATCCTGAGACTAGTGGTTTTTGGAGAAAGGCTTTTTGGAGAGGGAAAGTGGGTATATAAATAGATACTTCTCCCATTAAAGCATTTTAAAGTTATACATGAAAGCACAGCATGACCAAATGAATACTAACAATTTCAAATTCTCTCTTAGAAGAATGGATTCGCTCGGCCTAAGATGCATTATACCTTTAGACTTAGACCGTTTCGTATAACATTTCAGCCCTAAGATAGGTAGGAAGTGGAACAGGGAGGAGGCTCTGATAAAAGTGGTCTTAAGGGTTTTACTGAACTCTCTGCAGGTATACGTGCAACAAATAAAAGAGCTGGCTATCACTCTCATGCCTATGTTTCTCCCTCCTTCTCCTTCTAGAATAGGCACACGCGCTCTTTCTAACGTTGACAAACTTTCTAACATCCGTGAGAAAATGAAGAACCAGCCCAGCTGTATCTGAGCACACTAAACAGGGGCCTGAGCATGACTGGAGGGACTCAGCAACCATTCCCCGTCCTCACTACCCTAACCTTTCCCACTGCTCCCTTATGCTTCACTATTCCTTAGTTTGGCTGTTTGTTGATTACCTCTTAAATCTACATTTTGTAAGTGGCCTCATAAGAGAGGACAGTTCTCTATGAGTGACTTTATCATTATTTTCCCTGCTAACTGAAGGTCCCAGAGCGCCTAGGGAAAAGAAAGTGCCGAAAATAGAAGTAGGACGCCGTAAAGCTCTGAGAAGTGAGTGGTATCAGGCTCAGAAGACAGACTTAGCTGACTTCTCTGTCATGCAGGGGGAGCTGACCCCCCTGAGGCTGAAATGGAAGCTTCAGTGAAGGGGAGCTTCGTGCTGCCTGACCTCACCCTCTCACAAGAACCTTCCTTGCCCCAGCTAAGGTCAAGCCAGAGGTTTCGTAAAGTCATTGAAAAAGAAACTGACACACCAAATGTTTGCAGGGAAAAGGCAACTGCAACCAGTTACTCTGTCATAAGTAAAAATAGAAAGGAAACATTTCTCCAGATAGCTCACTATTGATGGATGTTAAGGCATGTACATAGCACCAATCTTTGTTTCCCCCTAAACTCATATTTCTCTAATTCCTTTCCATTTTCTGTGATGTTTCTTATTTTTTATTTGCTAATATCCACTTTAATTGCATTGTGCTCTGGAAGCATGTGTCTCTTTGATACCAATACTTTCCATTTGCTAGAATCACTTTATGACTGGATACAATATTCTTATAAGAACATATATTGTACAGTCAAGGTATATCTATTAGCTCAACTTTGTTAACTGTGTGGTTCAGAGCTTCTGTATTCTTCCTGTTTTGATCTTTTTTTGGATGGAGAGGAAGGAATAGAGTGTACTACTTGATGTTACCAAAGGTGGTATGTTTAATTCTCCAACTCTAATAGTGGATTGTAAATATTTCGTTGTTTTTCTGTCAGTTGTTCCCTTACATATTTTGAAGCTATGTTAATTAAGTGTGTGTGTATATATTTACATATTAATTTAATATTTTATTATTCTATGGCTATCTTAATACTAGTAGAGCTACACTGGCTTTTGGGGGGATACTATTTAAAAATTATACTTTATCTCATTTTTATATTTGCTCTATCATGTCTTTACATTTTAAATTAGTTTTTTGTTTGTTTGTTTGTTTGTTTGCTGTACGCGGGCCTCTCACTGTTGTGGCCTCTCCCGTTGTGGAGCACAGGCTCCGGATGTGCAGGCTCAGCGGCCATGACTCATGGGCCCAGCCGCTCCGCGGCATGTGGGATCTTCCCAGACCAGGGCATGAACCCGTGTCCCCTGCATCGGCAGGCGGACTCTCAACCACTGCGCCACCATGGAAGCCCTATAAATTAGTTTTGAGAACAACTTTCTATGACTTTTGCTTTTTATCTACTGTGTCAATATTTGCCTTTTAATTAACAAGATCGGTCTATGTACACTTAATATGATTATCAATGTGTATGGATTAATTTCAGCTACCTTATTTTGTGCTTTATATTTGTCCCACTTGTTCTGTATCTTCTTTTCTTTCTCTCTGTCCTTTATTGCTTTTATTGTCAGTTTCCTTCTCTTTTCTACCCATTCTCGGTTTGAAATATATATATATAATATATATATATAATATATATATTTTTTATATATTTATTTTTAATATATATCAAACTAGTGGTTTCTCCAGAAATTTAAACATATGTGCTAATAAGCAAGGGGTAATATTAATATTCTCACACCTCAGTCAAAAAGTGCAAAGTACTTTGTCTCCAATCATGTCCACTCTCCTTCGGCTGATAAGCCATTCTTTTTTTTTTTAATTTATTTTATTGAAGTATAGTTGATTTGCAATACTGTGTTAATTTGTGAAGTACAGGAAACTGATTCAGTTTATATATATATATATATATATATATATATATATTCTTTTTCATATTCTTTTCCATTATGGTTTATTACGGGATATTGAATATAGTTCCCTGTGCTATACAGTAGGACCTCGTTGTTTATCCATCCTATATATAATAGTTTGCATCTACTAATCCCAAACTCCCAAGCCCTCCCCACCCCACAATGAGCCTTTCTATGTTATGGCTGTTTATTAGACATTATTGTTTTTACTACCATCATGGTTTAATGAGATTGGCCTACTCCTTTTCAACAGGTAAGCCAGAGAGATGTCATTGACATATAATTCAGATCATGTCCTTCTTCTCAGAACCCTCCAGTGACTTCCAGTCTCACCCACGCTAAAAGCCAAAATTCTTAGTCTTTTATACCCTCTCCTTAACTCCCTGATCACATGTCCTGCTCCCCTCCTCTTCACTCTAACCTCCCTAGCCTCCTTGCTGTTCCAGCTCCTGCTTCAGGGTTTTGTACTTGCTGTTCTTTCTGCCTAAAATGTTTTTCCCCCAAATTGGTGCATGGCTCTCTTCCTCACTTCCTTCAGGTCTTTACTCAAATGTCACCTTCTCAGTGACGTCTTCTCTGACCATTCTCTTTAAAATTGCAACACTCTAAGTCTTCCCATCTTTTCCTAATTTTTTTCCCTAGCACTTATGATCATCAATAGTGTGCTGAAATTGGCACATGCTCACCAGGTCAATTGTGTACATCTCTTCCCAGCTTCAATAACATGGCCAGTAGTTTGGCATTTTGGCATGGGCGTAGTATTACCACAGAAACTGGCAAATTCTATAAATTCAGGCTTTTTTCTTTTCAAAGAGCCAGTTGTTAAAGGTTTAATAGCACACTACTGGACAGACTCTATGTAATTACCTATTTTTGTTGGTTTGTGACTTTGGCTACTAAAATGTAAACACCATGAGGACAAGATTTTCATCTGTTTGTTCACTGAGGTATCCCCAGCATCTAAAAGTGTGTCTGGCTCCTTATATATTTGTTGAGTGGATGAATCCCATTCTTCCTGGAGCATATCCTTTAGATGTTCCTTTAGTGAGAGTCTATTCATGGTAAACTCTCAGATTTTATGAAATGTAAATGTTTTTATTCACCCTTGTCTTTGAAAGATAGTTTTGTTGAATTTACAATGCTTAGTTGATAGTTCCTTCATGTATAACCATTGTTGCTCATACTAGGAAAAATAGGGCTCCCTACAAGTCACCTGAATGTTTGTGGTAGTAAAATGTGTCTGAATCCCTCTGGGCCCTATATTGTTTTATAATTGTCAAAAAGTTAGGCAATTTGGGACTGTTCTTATGAACGTATATGAAATGTTTCTCTTTCAGTTTGGTAGAATACTTATTTCTAAATTTTAGATAATGTGATTTATAATATACAAGAAAATACATCATTCTCAATATTATTATCAAAATTAAATAGCCATAGTGTGCTAGCAGCTATAAAGACAATTATATTAAGGAAATAATTTTCTGGAAATAGGTTTTGGCAATAATTTAACATGGGGAAATAAGAAAATAGTTTAGCAAAGGGAAAAACTTTTGTTTCCATAATCTACTTACATTTAATAAATTTTATTAAATTTGTTACATTGTGAGATGGAATGTATCTCTATTACTATTAATATCAAGGAGTCATTTGTTACACAATGACATTCTAAAAGACTGAGTTTTAAATTATTTAAAGGAGAAAAAATGATGTTTCTGAACACCACATGAATATATAAACAATATTTGGTGACTAATTACATTTTTAAAGGTCCGATGTGATGAATTCTTCCCAAGCAGGATAAAGAGCAGGGCAATCATAGATGGTACTAAAGCTCAACCAGGCAATGACAAGTTTTACACACTAGATGAGCAGAAGATTACAAGGGGAAAACTCTCAGTACAGATTTAGATGCTAGAGATATTCAATTCAGTTCAGAGAATTATGAACATCTACTCTAAGTGCCGTGATAAGGATTTCAAGGGGTACATTGATGAATAATGAAACATGTTTTTTATAAAGGAAGTGAAGAACAAAGGAGAAAATTTTACTGGGTTATTTCCTTCTTTGGATTGATTTTTTTCAAACATTCCATAATTCTTGGAAATAAGTCAAAATATAAATGGGTCTTCTTTTATATTTCTGTACTGATGGCTTATAATAATTACATAAAAGATGTAATTATTTTATAATGATATATTTGGGGGTACTTAGCTACTCCCAAGAGGGGTAACACTGAGTACATACATTGTTTTGTGTTTTATATTTATTATTTAATTTTCATTAAAAAATCCTATAAAACAATGATTGTAAGTACCATCACTTCATATGAAGAAACTGAAGTTCACAGTCTAAGATTAAGTTGCCTAAGATCTTTCAACCAGCAAGAGCCAGTCCCAGGATACAAGATGCAGCTCCACCTGCTCCAAAAGCTGAGCTTTCCCCCGCACACTACTCCCCAGTTGCCCCCTAACACAGTACTGTGGTGTCCATATCAAATCATTCCTACTCTACTTTATAGCAAATTAGATCCAAGACAGAGTCTATTATAGTTTGATGGGTCATATCTGAAGCTCTGCCTTGGATTTAATTATAAGTTTGGAAAAAATTATCAATCACTTCTTGAAATGCCTTGGACTTAAGTAACTGCAGTGATTTGGCCAAGGCAGATTTTACTTGAAGATTTGAGTTAACAAGTTCACCTTCCTATGCACTAATGTCTTTTTTCCAGGCACTTTGCCTCAGTTCTGGTAACTGTCATCATTTAAGCAGTTTTGATTGAATTAGGGTGACAAAATGACAGATACTTTTGGTGCTAGCTCAATTAAAGTACAGAAATTTTCCATAATTCAGATAATTTAACTTTTTCTCTCTGTGTACGTTCAGATTTTACAGTCCCTATGATATTTTACTATGCGTTATACAGGTATTCCTAATATTTTTTTAAGCACACACATTTTTTTTAAATGAAGTAAATTCTGGTATATTGTCTTAGTCTCTGGGAGACATTAATTAATAGCTAAAACACTTTTTTTTTTTTTTTTTGCGGTACACGGGCCTCTCACCGCTGCGGCCTCTCCCGTTGCGGAGCACAGGCTCTGGACGCGCAGGCTCAGCGGCCATGGCTCACGGGCCTAGCTGCTCCGCAGCATGTGGGATCTTCCCAGACCGGGGCACGAACCCGTGTCCTCTGCATCGGCAGGCGGACTCTCAACCACTGCGCCACCAGGGAAGCCCTAAAACACTTTTTATTCTTAACTTTTATAGGCCATTTATGCATATGGAACTGTAGCCTCAGATACTAAATAGCTCTTAAAATCACAATGTAAATATAAAATAAATTACGAGATCTACTTGACATAATTTATGGACTATTTATAGACAACAGAAACATAGTTAACTGGTTTTATTAAACTTCAAAGTGGGCTAAAATGTTTAAAGTATTAAAATTACTCATTTGGTACATATTGGAATTTTACCTTAAAAATTAGGTGTCTTCATTTTCATATTAATAATTAGAATGATTATACATAATAATAGTTATAATTATTAATTATACCAATTACTGGGACTTCCCTCCCTGGTGGCACAGTGGTTAAGAATCTGCCTGCCAATGCAGGGGACATGGGTTCAATCCCTGGTCCAAGAAGATCCCATGTGCCGCAGAGCAACTAAGCCCATGTGCCACAACTACTGAGCCTGCACTTTAGAGCCCGCAAGCCACAACTACTGAGCCCGCAAGCCACAGCTACTGAGCCCATGCACTGCAACTACTGGAGCCCGTGTGCCTAGAGCCCGTGCTCCACGACAAGAGAAGCCACCGCAATGAGAAGCCCGTGCACTGCAACGAAGAGTAGCCCCTGCTCACTGCAACTAGAGAAAGTCCATGCTCAGCAATGAAGATCCAACAAAGCCAAAAAAAAAAAAATATATATATATATATATAGCAATATACCAGTATACCAGTAATATACCAATTACTAAAATGTGTTTGTTTCCTTTTGTTCCTGTAACAAAGTACCACTAACTTAGTGGCTTAAAACAACCCAGATTTATCACTTAACAATTCTGGAGGCCAGGGGTCCCACATGGGTGTCACTGAGTTAAGTTCCAGGTATTGGCAGGGCTGTGTTCCTTTCTGGAGGCTTTAGGGGAGAATCTATTGCCTTACCTTTTCCATCTTCCAAAGTCTGCCCACATTCCTTGGCTCATGTTACCTTCCTTCATCTCCAAAGCTGGCAACGTTACATCCTTCTATGCCTTTCTTTCATAGCCACATCTACCTCTAATTAAAACTGGGAAGGTTTTCCACTTTTTAAGGACCCACATGATTTGATTGGCCCACCCACATAATCCCTATATGAAGGTCCTTAATTTAATCACATCTGCCAAATCCTTCTTGCCATATCACATAACATATTCACAGGTTTCAGGGCTTAGTACTCGTTTATCTTGGGGAGGGAAGGGGAGGAAGGAAGCATTATTCTGCCACAAACTATGCTCTTCATGTAGTCATGTCAGCAATTCTTACAGCTGCTCAATCCCCCAAAACACTTTACTACTGTTCTCATTGGGAAATGAAACTTTGATGCCATACCTATGATCGAACAATAAATTTAGCTGAGTCAATGGTAATTAATTAGGGAAAATTAAATTATTGTGCTCATAAACTCTTCCTACCCCTTACACTCTACAAGTTGACACCGGCAAGCAAGTAACCCTTTATTCACTTGGGAAGTTTAAGAAATTTAGCTCTCCAAAGACTGCTCAGTAGGAGCAGTTTGTGACTATCACCAATTCACTACTTCAGTCGTTTCCAAGGTCATTTTTCTAAAAGTGCATCCGTTATGAAACTAACTAAAAAACAATTTTAAAAGCCAGTTTATTAGGACTACCACACAGTTACTTAAGCACTGATCACCAGTTTTATCATACATTTTTTCTCTCTCCATTTTATTGTCTTTGACATATCTTGTGTTCCTGCACCTACCTCAGCCCTTATTTTATCGCTTTTCCCTCTTTAGAATCCTTCCTCTAATTACCCCAATCCAAAAACAACAGTGGAATTCTATTCCATCTGCTTATCCTTTCTCTCCTCCACTCCCCTGCTTTGATTCCCAGTGTTTGGATTTGTAGAGCCATGGTTCATTTTCTCCCCCTTTAGATTTACATATTTATTTTTACGTAACTTACTGTCTCTGTTTTTTTTCTCTGAACTATATATACTGAGTAGAATCAGCTTTCCAAAAAAAGAAAAAACTGCATGTAGAAATTAAGCCAGCTGGTTGGGGCATTGAACAATGATCTATTTGGGAAAAAAGAAAAAAGAAAAAAATAGTTCTTCACTATTCTATTCTTCATTTTGGATTAATCTATCAATATATACATCAGAACAACATATAACAGAGTCATTCCTTGTTCAGGAATCCTAAGAAACAAGGTATTTGAGTTCACCTAGAAAGACAACTTACTTGATACCCTTGAGTAACTGAATTGAGTGGTTTTGACAATAAACCATTCAAAGGTTAGAGTTGCTGTCATCAAAAATAGTTAACACTTGTATCTTGTCAGACTTGAATTTCTGATCTATTGACACTACTGAAAAATACCTTTAAGAGATATTGTATGTTACAAAATTTTTAACAAAAATTATCTGACAATATTTTCAAGAGAAAGAAGGCATTATAATGAAGACTGATTTTAATTCTAGTGTATTTGCTTTGCCAAAAAATAGTTTAGGTGGATATTCAAAATATTTTTTGCCTGATTTGCTAATCTGCTTTAGAAATGTAATAAGCATTTAAAGAGAGTAAAAGGAGAAGAGAAAACACTTCCCCAATTTTGATATTTCTTATCTGATACAGGAGCACTGTCATTGGTCTGACTCAGGGGCAAATGAATAATGGAAAAGGAAAGCTGTATTTTTCATTCTTGTTAGAAGTTTATTGCTAGAATTAGATCTCCAAAATCACTATCACTTGCAACTTCACAAGAGCTAATGAATACTCAAACGCCATTCTCAGTGAAGACCCAGTAGCTTATTGCACTCAGAAAAGTTCCATTTCCCTAAATGGGATCAATCTTTAATGGATGCCAGTGACAGGAGGCTGTTCATCAACCCTTCAGGATAATTCAGAGCCTTAGTAGAGGCCAGTGTTCAGTGCTGTGTACTTGGAAATTGATACAATGTCAATGTAACATCTTCAAGAGCAAGGGCAGCCTAGGAAGGTGATTCACTGAACATCTTCCTTTTTAAGCCATTACATTTTCACACTGGTTCTCTATTATAATTGAATGCCTCTAAGGAGCAAAATCATTACTTAAGCTACCCCTTTAAGCCACTTATGTATAACAAAAGTCAACAGTTTATAACTCTATTGTTGATGAGCCTAAAACAGAGATACTTTTAAAGTCACCATGTACAACATATAACTTGTAAATGAACAAAAAGCAGGGTGCTATTAGTATTTTTTTAAAGGAACAATCCAAGAATTTGCCACTAGTTTCATCTTGACAATCTTTCACTCAGAGATATTTAGATGTATTTAATCACTTTTCAAGATGAGACCCATTTTCATGAGTTTCCAAATCAGAAAAGGCAAAATACTCATTTTAAATGCTTGTTTAAACTGCACATTTCCCAATCACACACTCACAGATTTTGACTTGGTAGATTTAGGGAGAGCAGAGGAATCTATGTTTAATATGCTCACCTAGATGATTCTAATATAGATGGCAGACAAGCAAGTTTGGGGAAATACTGGTTTAAAAAAACTGCATTCAGTATTACTGCAAAATACAAAGACATGGGCCCTATTATCTTTCTGTGAAGAAAGCATGTTAAAATAATTTTGTATAAAAATATTTATAATAACTCTCTCTATATAAGCATATATATAATGGAAAGAGGTCATAATAGAATTAATAGTTTTGTGCCTGATTTCAACCTAATGCTGGAAGAGTTCTTATTTTCACTTATTTTTGAGCCATACATCAAGACTGTTCAACAATACTTTAGTCAATGTGTATACATGTGAAACTTCTTGTGGAGTTGAATAAAGTAGATTTTATATGAAGGCACAAGAAGCAGAGGATTTGAGAAAGTGATTCCAATAAATGGATGGCTTAGTGTGGCCTAGTAAGAAGACAATGGATAATTTTAACAAAGTAAAGTAATGAGAGGTACATTGCTTCTGTGATCTTTCAGGAAGAAGGACTCCAGAGGCAAAGAGGGCCATAAGCAAGAGTTTTATAAGAAGTAGGATAAGTGGTATTTTGCGGGGGAAGGGAAGAGGAGAGAGGAAAAAAGGACCAAAGAAAGACAGGAAGTAGGGTGGGGGAGAGAGAGAGAGAGAGAGAGACAGAGAGAGAGAGAGGGAGAGAAGTGTGAGATATATTCTTTGCGTTTCAAGTCTAAGTGAATGTGCGTATAATACGATATCAGAGAAATCACAGAGGTTTGGGCTGAATTATAGGTGGAATAGAGGTACCCCACTAGATGATTTTTAAAAATCATTAAGAAGTGGAGTACTTTTGAATGAAGAAAAGGTTTAAAGTTTCTTAGGAAGCTTTAAACATTTGTCTCTAATAAGCTACAGCTCGAGTGGGCTAGGCTTGTTTGTTCATTTTGTCCAAAACAAAAATAAATTTTCTTCGTTTTCAAGTAGGTAAATAATACATGCACTTTGTAATAAAAACAATCAAACAATGTAGAAAACTATAAAGAAGAAAGCAAAAAAATAGTCTCCCCTAAGTCCCACTACACACTGGATTTAGTCATTCTTTAATGTTTGAAAATGTGATAGGTAAAAAATTTTATTTCATTAATTTTTAACTTCATTTAATTGTGAAAGCAGATTAACTTGGTCACATATTTTTATTGCCCATTTGCATTTCTCTTTTGGGAATTACCTTTTATCTAGTTTTCCGTTAAGGTGTTTATTTTTGTTATTGATCTGTAGCATACTATCTCTTCACAAAGAAAAAGACAGATACCAAGTGATAGTCTCTCCCTTTTTTCCCCCAATTTAACATGTCATAAGTTACTTTCATTCATTCATGTAATTAAAGGGAGGATTTACTTTCCTTATGTTAATAGGTCTCTCTAGTCAGTTATCATTTTTCCTTTTATTTCACATTCCATACACTTCTGCCTCTTCAGGTGAGACATATAATTCCAAGACACTCTGGTTTCCTTGAATAACTTACTATACATTTATAACATAACATTTAAAATATTTATATAATTACTTATAAATTTTTTTTTTGGCTGTGTTGGGTCTTTGTTGTTGTGCACGGGCTTTCTTTAATTGCAGCGAGAGGGGCTACTCTTTGTTGCCGTGCACGGGCTTCTAATTCCAGTGGCTTCTCTTGTTGCGGAGCATGGGCTCTAGGTGCACGGGCTTAAGTAGTTGTGGTGTGCAGGCTCAGTAGTTGCGGCTCACAGGCTCTAGAGCACAGGCTCAGTAGTTGTGGCGCACAGGCTTAGTTGCTCTATGGCATGTGGGATCTTCCCGGACCAGGGCTCAAACCCATGTCCCATGCATTGGCAGGCGGATTCTTAACCACTGCGCCACCAGAGAAGTCCCTGTAAGCTTACTCTTAATGTGAAATAAATTTCCCAGTCCTGAGCTCTTATGAAATCTTTGATCATTCTGTTCAATCTCAACCATTTGTAGACCTCAACCATTCTCCTTTTGGCTTTCACATTTTCATAGACTGGAAAACTTATCATTTCATCTTTCTGATTATTTACTTTTTCTTGTAAGTTGCATAGCTGAACATAATATTCCTGGTGAAAATAGTTTGGGACCTAAAGTCAGACAAATCAGCCTGGGTCCATATCTCAACTCTGTCCCTTTCTAGCTGAGTAACCCAGGGCAAGTTTCTTAATCTCTCTCATCATCAGTTTCCATATCTTTAAAATGAGAACAATACCTACTTCACAGCATGTATGCCACCTGTGAGGATGACAGTGTATGTCAAATGCCTAATTTCGGTAGACCCTCAATAAATTTAAGCTATTTTTTACTATGAACACACCATGCACAATGAGAGAATATTTGAGCAGCATTTGGGATAAAATTCTAAAATGAGTAAAATTAGTTCTTCTAAATACCTGAGAGATACAAAATCAGCTAGAGGAAAATGAGATCATTTTTGGTTATCCACTCAAAAAATATTGATTGGTGTCTACTATGTGCCAGGCATTCTTTTAGGAGCTGGTGATGTAGTGGTGGCCAAGACAGACAAGTTCGCTGCCCATGTACATCTTACCTCTCTGATGAGGAGAAACAGACAATAAACACGTATACAAATGAACAAATAATCTCAGGTAGAGATAAGAGAGCTATGAAAGAAATAAAACAGGTTCTGTGAGATCAAGAGTGGTGGAAGGTGCAGGGGCCGGGGGCGGGGAGGAGGGTACAAGGAGAGTTCTGATTTGGAAGAAGCTGGATAGGAAAATCATCTCTGATGAATATTTGAACTGAGACCTGAAAGAGGAATGAATCAAAGACCTAGGGTAAGAGAATTCCATGCAGAGGATGCTGTGGAACAAGCCGCATGTGGTCAAGAGGGAGAAAAGGGAGGCCAGTGTGAGTGGAGCACAGGGGCCATGAAGGAGCCTGCCGTGAGATTAGTTCAGAAAGGTAGGCCCCTGCCTTCCTCCTCGAGAGGAGCTTGGGTTTTATTCTAATTTCAGAGAGCAGGCATTGGAGATCTTTGGCAAAGTAGTAATAAGGTCAAATTTAGGGTTTTTTTTTTTAAAAAATCATACTGCCTGTATGGAGAATGGACTGTAGAAAAATAAAGGTGAGAACCCAGGTAAGTGGCCACTGCCAGACAGGCAAGTACTAATGGTGGTAAGAAAGATGGTAAGGGGCTTCCCTGGTGGCGCAGTGGTTGAGAGTCCACCTGCTGATGCAGGGGACATGGGTTCGTGCCCCGGTCCGGGAAGATCCCACATGCCGCTGAGCGGCTGGGCCCGTGAGCCATGGCCGCTGAGCCTGCGCGTCCGGAGCCTGTGCTCCGCAACAGGAGAGGCCATAACAGTGAGAGGCCCTTGTACCGCAAAAAAAAAAAAAAGAAAGATGATAAGAAAACAGCAGGTTTGAGATCTATTTTGGAGATATCACTGAAAGAACTTGCCAATGGATGGTATGTGGGGAGCTTCAAGAAAGGGTTGAATCAAGGATAACTCCTAAGATTTTGGCCTGACAGTGGTGTGTACCCTGAGTTGGGGACCACAGCGAGAAGAGGAGTATCCTGCAGTGGCTGTGAGGGCAGGCACTGTGGACACAGGCTGAGCTGGAATCGCATCTTCATCACTTTGGACAATTAATTAGCCTCTGTGCCTCAGTTTCCTTTTGGGTAAAATTAGACCCATCATAGCACCCATCTCATAGATGTACCCTAAGGATTAAATAACTAAATAATTTAATTAAATAATTATAAGCACTTAGGACAGTGCCTGTCTCCTGGTGTTAGTTACTATTAAGGGAGAAAAATTAAGAGTTCTCTTTCGGACTTGTTTACGATGTTTTTTAGGTGTCCAAGCAGAGATGTGCAGGAGGTTGGGTGTGCAGGCTTAGGGTTCAGGGAGAGGTCAGGCGGAAAGATATAAATCGAGAGCTCATTAGCATAGCATATTGATGGCGTTTAAAGTCCTGGCACTGGAAGAAATCACCTAGGAAAAGACAGTAGAGAAGAGAATAAAACAGGACCCGCCCTGGGCCGCTTCACCATTAAGTTCACAGCTCTGATAAATTTAGATGTCAGAGAAATGGCTGAGAGTCTGAATGAATTCTATCTCACTTGTTATTTTTAGATACATCTTTTTCCTAAATTAATTCATAAAAGTCTCATTCTGGATCACAAACTGTCCTCCATTTCCCATTTCACATATATGCTTTTCCATCAGATTATAGGCTCCTCATGGTAAGATTATCTGGCATACATTTTTTCATGTCCTTCTCTGTCTCTACTACAGAGTAATACACATAGGCGCTCTCAATAAATGTCTCTTGGATATCAGATATTTAAAGAATTATAATGAATAATTTGTCTTTTCCATCTTACCATATGAAGGACTGGTTGCTGAGGACATGAATTTTTTGCTCTAAGGAAGAACATTAACTGAAAGAGTTTAATTGAAAAAATATATATATGACCCCTTTGGAAAACCAAACAGGAATCCCGGCTCATGAATAAATTTATCTTCCTAGAATCTATCTTTCTCTATTGCACAAGGAATAGATTTAAAATGAAAAGATAATGAGGTTTTGGACTAAAGCAAACTTGTGCTCAAATCTCAGATCCATGCAAGTCGTGAGACCTGAACAAGTTACTCAACCTGTCTGAACCCCAGTCTCCTCATCGTTAAAGTAGGGATGATGATAATACCTACCTAATAAAATTTGAAGAAGTTTAAAGGAGACTGTGCTTTGATACTCACACGTTGATTTCCTTTTCTCTCCTACAAATTATACTGCCTTATCTTCTAAAAACTAATTCAACTTGACAGCCCTTAAACACAGTATCACTTAACTGAGAATGGCCTCTGATAAAAGTTTGGAACTTGTTTCAGTCAGTTAGATTTAAATCTCACTATGGTGAGATTGCATGTGAGTTTTATTTCATTCTTAACTCTACAGTGAATAAGCATTTCTTTAACTTTTTAAACTATAAAGAAAATAATTTGGCATATTCAAGTACTCAACATCTTAAATAGATATTAATTACCTTTTTGCTGTATCTGATTTAAATCTTTTTGTTGTTACTGTGGAAGAAATAAAATATTTCAGATACAGGGAAAAGCACCCCCTCCCAATTCCTTTCCCCTTCTTCCTCATTTCCCCCAGAGGTAACCACTATCCTGAAGTTGGTGTGTATCATTCCCAAACAAGCTTTTATATTTTCTACTATGTATGTGTATATATATATATATATAAACAACATATTGTTTTCTCTTTTTAGATTTTATATGAATGGTATCATCGTCTATTGATCATTCTGCAATTTCTTCACTCAATACTATATTTTTGAGATTTATTCATGGTTATAATTAAAATCTAATTCATTAATATTAAAAAATTATACTGCCTTATATATATATTTTTTAAAACCTAATGGAAGGTTTTTTGCACTTATGCATTCATTATTCTCCATATTCATCACAATTACATACATATAAAATGCAGTTTTTTTAAATGATGCATGCAAGTAGTATATTATGTGTTATCTGTAGATATAAAAGTACACTGAGTTATAAAAATGTGCTGTTTAGTTTTACATAAATAAATTTACTTATTTCTAAATCAAATATATATATATGACAAGATCTTTCATATGTAACAGGTGAGACTTGTTACGTGTGTAGTAATTTGTGCTTTTTTTTCCTTTTGTTTTATTCTTTTCCATTATAGGCTACCACAAGACACTGAGTGTAGCTCCCTGTGCTACACAGCAGATCCCTGCTGCTTACCCACCCCATATATAGCACTGTGTATATGCCAATCCCAAACTCCCAATCCATCTATCCCCCCCTCCCACTATTCCCTTTGGTAACCACAAGCCTGCCCTCCACATCTGTGAGTCCATTTCTGTTTTGTAAATAAGTTCATATAAGTTATTTACAAATATATATATTTACAAAATATTTAAGTTTATATATTTTGTAAATGTATATATTTATAAAATATATAAGTTTATATATTTTGTAAATATATATATCACATCTTCTTTATCCATTCATCTGTTGATGGATATTAGGTTGCTTCCATGTATTGGCTATTGTAAACAGTGCTGCTATGAATATTTGGGTGCATGTAATACCTTTTCGAATCATAGTTTTGTCTGGATATATGCCCAGGAGTGGGATTGCAGGATCATATGGTAGCTCTATTTTTAGTTTTTTAAGGAACCTCCATACTGTTTTCCATAGCGGCTGCAGCAACTTACATTCCTACCAAGAGTGTAGGCGGGTTCCATTTTCTCCACACCCTCTCCAGCATTTATTATCTGTAGACTTTTTGATGATGGCCATTCTGACCGGTGTGAGGTAATACCTCATTGTAGTTTTGATTTGCATTTCTCTAATAATTAGCGATATTGAGCATATTTTCATGTGCCTATTGGCCATCTGTATGTCTTCTTTGGAAAAATGTCTATTCGGATCTTCTGTTTTTTAATTGGATTGTTTTATGTAGTTTTTTTATTTGTTATAGTGTTGTATGTGTTCTTTATATATTTTGGGTATGCACCCCTTATCAGGTATATAATTTGCAAATATTTTCTTCCATTCAGTAGTTTACCTTTTCATTTTGTTGATGGTTTCCTTTGCTGTGCAGAAGCCTTTTAGTTTGATGTAGTCCCACTTGCTTACTTTTGCTTTTGTTGCCTTTGCATTTGGAATCAAATCCAAAAAAATCATCAGCAAGACCAATGTCAAGGAGCTTACCGCCTGTTTTCTTCTAGGAACTTTATGGTTTCAGGTCTTACATGCAAGTCCTTAACCATTTTGAGTTAATTTTTGTGATTGATGTAAAATATTAGTCTAATTTCATTCCTTTGCATGTCAATGTTCATTTTCCAACACCATTTATTTTTTTTTTTTTTTTTTTTTTTTTGCAGTACGCGGGCCTCTCACTGTTGTGGCCTCTCCCGTTGCGGAGCACAGGCTCCGGACGCACAGGCTCAGCGGCCATGGCTCACGGGCCCAGCCGCTCCGCGGCATATGGGATCCTCCCAGACCGGGGCACGAACCCGTATCCCCTGCATCGGCAGGCGGACTCTCAACCACTGCGCCACCAGGGAGGCCCCCTCCAACACCATTTATTGAAGACACTTTCCTTTCCCCATTGTATATTTTTAGCTCCTTTGTTGTAAATTAATTCACCATATATGGGTGGGTTTATTTCTGGGCTCTCCATTCTGTTCCATTTATCTATGTGTCTGTGCTTATGGAATACCATACTGTTTTGATTACTATAGCTTTGTAATATAGTTTGAAATAAGGGAGCATGACACCACCAACTTTGTTCTTTCTCAAGATTGCTTTGGCTATTTAGAGTCTTTTGTGCTTCCATACAAATTTTAGAGTTTGCTCTCTTTGTTTGAAAAATTCCATTGGAATTTTGATAGGAATTGCACTGAATCTTTAGATTGCTTTGGGTAGTATGGACATGTAAACAATTTTAATTTTTCCAATCCATGAGCACAGAATAACTTTCCATTTATTTGTGTCTTCTTCCATTTCTTTCATTAACATCTTGTAGTTTTCAATGTACAGATTAAATTTATTACTAGGATTTTATTCTTTTGATGCAATTGCAAAGGGAATTGTTTCCTTTATTTCTCTTTCTGATAGTTCATTATTAGTGTATAGAACTACAATAGATTTTTGTGTGTCAATTTTATATCCTGGAACTTACTGAATTCATTTATTCTAACAGTTTTTTGATGGAGTCATTAGGGTTGTCTATATATAATATGTCACTGGCAAAGAGTAACAGTTTTACTTCTTCCTTTCCAATTTAGATGACTTTTTTTTTTCCTCACCTAATTGTTCTGGCTGGGACTTTCAATCCTATGTTGAATAAAAGTGGTGGGACTGGACATCCTTGTCTTGCTCCTGATATTAGAGGAAAGGCTTCCAGCTTTTCACCATTGAGTATATCCACTTTGTTGAGAGTTTTTATCATAAATGGATGTTGAATTTTGTCAACATTTTTCTGCATCTATTGAGATAATCACATGACTTTTATCCTTTATTTTGGTGTATCACATTGACTGATTTGAGAATGTTGAACCATCCTTGCATCCCTGGTAAAAATCCCACTTGATCATGGTGTATGATTCTTTTAATGTACTGTTGTATTCTTTGGTTTGCTAATATTTTTGTTGGGGATTTTTGCATGTATGTTCATCAGAGATATTGGCCTGTAATTTTGTTTTTTGGTGGTGTCCTTGTTTGGTTTTTGTATCAGGGTAATGCTGGCCTCATAAAATAAGTTTTGAAAGCATTCCCTCTTCTGCAGCTTTTTGAACAGTTTGAGAAGGAAAGGTATTAAATCTTCTTTGAATGTTTGGTATAATTCACCAGTGAAACCATCTGGTCCTGGTCTTTTGTTTGTTGGGATGTTTTGATTACTGATTCAGTCTTCTTACTAGCAATCAGTCATTTCAAATTTTCTATTTCTTCATGATTCAGTCTTGGAAAATTGTATGTTTCTAGAAATTTTTTCATTTCTTCTAGGTTGTCCAATTTGTTGGCCTATAATTGTTCATAGTAGTCTCTTATGATCCTTTGTATTTATTGGTATCAGTTGTAACTTCTCCTCTTTCATTTCTGATTTTATTTATTTGAGCTTTCTCTCTTTTTTTCTTAGTGAGTCTCACTAAATGTTTGTCAATTTTGTTTCTTTTCAAAGAACCAGCTCTTAGTTTCATTGATCTTTTCTACTGTCTTTTTAGTCTCTATTTGTTTACAATCTGATTTTAGTTATTTCCTTCCTTCTACTAACTTTGCACTTCATTTGTTCTTCTTTTTCTAGTTTTTTTAGGTGTAAAGTTAGTTTATTTGAGATTTTTCTAGTTTCTTGAAGTAGGCCTGTATTGCTATGACATTCCTTCTTAGAACTGTTTTTGCTGCATTCCAGAGATTTTGGTGTGTTGTATTTTTCATTTGTCTCAAGGCATTTTTTCATTTCTCCTTTGATTTCTTCACTAACACACTGGTTGTTCAGTAGCATGTTGTTTAATCTCCATATATTTGTGATTTTTCCAGTTTTCTTTCTGTAATTGATTTTTAGTTTCATAGTATTGTGGTTGGAAAAGATGCTTTATATGATTTCAGTCTTCTTAAATTTATTTAGACTTGTTTTGTGGCTGAGCATATGATCTATCCTGGAGAATGTTCCATGTGTACTTGAGAAGATAAAATGTGTATTCTGTTGCTTTTGGATAGAATGTTTTATATATATCTATTAGGTCAATCTGATGTTCAAGGGGTGTCCCCTGTGTGGCCTGCACTTGCCTGTTGGCTTTAGCAAGGCAGCAGGAGAGTACAGGGCTGGGGCATGCCTGCCAGTTTTATCAAGGCGGTGGGAAAACACAGGGCTGGGACATAACCAGCCAGTTTTAGCAAGAGCAGGAGAGCTCAGGGGTGCGGCATGCTTGCTGGCTTTAGTGGGGCAGCCTAGAGAGCTGTGACTACATGCCCGCCAGAGCTAGCAAGGAAGAAAGAGAGTGAAAAAATGACACCTGCCAGTGCCCAGGGAGAGTCCCTCCAGGCCCCTGCCCCTCCAACAGATGCTTTAAGATTAGCAAATGAATCTCTTTCACATGTGATCTAGGTGCTTTTCAAACTGCTGGTTTTGTGCTGGGTCCTGGGGCCAGTAAGTCTGTGCATGAGCACTTTAAGAGCAGAATCTCAGTTCCCTACAGCTCTGTGGGGTTCTAGGACATAAACCTTGTTGGTTTTAAAAGCCAGATGTTTGGGGGGCTTGTCTCTCCAGTGCAGATCCCAAGGGTTGGGGTGCCTGACATGTGGCACAAACCTCTGGCTCCTCAAGGAGAAGTGCCACTTTTGTGAGCTCCCTCCCAACTGTAGGTTGCTGCACTGGGTGGGAGGGGGGCACGTTTGGTGAGACTGCATCTCTCTTTCTCCTACCCATCTCAGTGTAGCTCTTTTATCCTTTATTGCAGAGGAACAGTTCAGCTAGTTTTCAGGTCTTTTTCAGAGGGAGTTATTTCATATGTAACTGTAGACTTGGTGTGTCTGTGGGAGGAGGTGAGTTCAGGATCTTACTATGCTGCCATCTTGAACCACCTCCTCAGCACCTTGCACTTGTCTGGCTTGCAGAAAATTGCAGCTGGGGTTAAGAGCTACATCTGTGCTGGCCAGTAATTTGTTGCTTTTTTTGTTTTGTTTTGGTTTGGTTTGGTTAGTTTTTTTCACTTGAAGTATAGTTGATGTACAATATCATGTAAGTTACAGGTGTACAACAGAGTGATTCACAATTTTTTAAGGTTATACTCCATTTATAGTTATCATAAAATATTGGCTATATTCCCCATGTTATACAATATGTCCTTGTAGCTTATTTTGTACATTATAGTTTGTACTTCTTAATCCCCTACTGCTATATTGCCCCTCCCCCTTCCTTCTCCCCACTGGTAACCACTAATTTGTTCTCTATATCTGTGAGTCTGCTTCTCTTTTGTTTTAGTCACTAGTTTGTTGTACTTTTTAGATTCCACTTATAAATGATAATGTACGGTATTTGTCTTTCCCTGTCTGACTTATTTCACTTAGCATAATATCCTCCAAGTCCATCCATGTTGCTGCAAATGGCAAATTTTCATTCTTTTTATGGTTGAGCAGTATCCCGTTGTATATATATACCACATCTTCTTTATCCATTCATCTGTTGATGTACACTTAGGTTGCTGCCATATCTTGGCAATTGTAAATAATGCTGCTATGAACATTGTAGTGCATGTATCTTTTCAAATTAGTGTTTTTGTTTTCTTCAGATATATACCTAGGAGTGGAATTGCTGGATCATATGGTAGCTCTATTTTTAGTTTTTTGAGAAACCTCCATAATGTTTTCCACAGTGGCTACACCAATTTACATTCCTATCAACAGTGTACAAGGGTTCCACAGCCTTGCAACATTCGTTATTTATGTTCCTTTTTATGATGGCCATTCTGACAGGTGTGAGGTGATATCTCATTGTGGTTTTGATTTGCATTTACCTGATGATTAGTGATGTTGAGCATCTTTTCATGTGCCTGTTGACCATCTGCATTTCCTCTTCGGAAAAATGTCTATTCAGGTCTTCTGCCCATTTTTAAATTAGGTTGTTTGTTTCTTTAAAACAGACTTAGCAAGATCCACAGCAAGGACTGTTATGGTCTCATTATTGCCTGCCCCCCAGAGGATGAACTCTGTTAATGAAGTTCAATTAAAGTGAAAAAAATGCCTCTTTGCTATATCCCCATTAAGCTTTACTTACTGTTGTCTGTTAACAATTTATTAACTATGAATTATAACTCATAGTAAATTAACCCTTCTTTCTCTGCTCAATTTGCCAGAAAAAAATAGTTGCGTAAAGTTATAAACCAGCCTACTGGCTTCATGAGAATATGGATATGAAACTATTTCCTGCAGCTTTGAACATCAGAAGAATTTAACAGCTTTTGTGAATCTAGTACTGGCACTCATTTTTAAGCCAGGAGCAAACATATAAATCATGTGCAGCACAGTGTACCTGTCTTTAGAAAGTTGTTTACAGTCATGTATATTTATTAGTTTTCCATGGTTTCAGGTAATATGTTTTCTTTGCCCTTTCCTGTTTTTCTGTATGCACACACACAAATTTCTATCCCAAAGCCCCTCTGGTTCATCGTGAAACACGGCCTTCAGGAATGATTATTTTCCCACATACATCCTCATGCAGTTGCTTTAGATAGCACCTTAAATAAACTGGATCTTTTCCTGTCCTTGCATGTTTACAATTTTCCCTTCTCCACTTGTTAAGAACTAGGAAGTGGCAGAGATTTCATCCTGTTTGCAAGCCAGCAAGTCAGCCTGCCACAGTCTCATGGATGCTATTAGAAGGTACAAGATTTCTGAGTCAGAGAGAAAGTATATTATTACTCACAGCAATAGCAACAGCCAGAGTATCCACATCTGAGCTGGTTCTCCAAGTCCCACTTCCTATAGGGTGATGTGAAAAGGTCTAGTTGATTCACACCTGCACATGCAGTGGGTTGCATTACAGGAGAGGAACCCTAATGTTGAGGAACCCGAATCTTTTATAATGGGTGATATCCTGCATGACCTTTGCATTGGGGGGTAGACAAGATCTTGTTTATACTGGAAAGTAAGCAACTTGCCCTTTGCTCTGAAGGAAGATACTATCTCTGTTTTACAAAGCTGTCTGTTCTATAAACATCCTTGAAAAGACAGCTCCAAGCAAGGGCAGTCAATGCCTCTGCTCACAAGACATGCAGGCATGCAAGAATACCATGGAGAATTGTCTTCCAACACCACGAAGCTTTTCTTCATGGACTTGTGTTACATTTTATTAATGTTTTCAATACATCCTTTTAAAGTTAAGGTGGATTTAGTGCTATGAACATATAATCCCCAAATCACATAAGTCCTCTTGCAAAGGAATACCCCATATTCTTTTTTTTAACTAAATTAAAATTCGGGGGGGGATGTTTTTGTGGGGTTTTTTTGCAGTACACGGGCCTCTCACTGCCGTGGCCTCTCCCGTCGTGGAGCACAGGCTCCGGACGTGCAGGCTCAGCGGCCATGGCTCACGGGCCTAGTGCAGCACGTGGGATCTTCCCAGACCGGGGCACGAACCCGTGTCCCCTGCATCGGCAGGCGGACTCTCAACCACTGCGCCACCAGGGAAGCCTTAAGATTCAGTTTTTAATTTCTGCTTAATTTACTTAACCTCTGTGTGCCTCAGTTTCCTTATGTGTGTAATGAATTAAATAATAGTATCTGCTTGTTGAATAGATTAAGTGAGATAATCCAATAACAGTGAGTTGCTGAATAGGTTAAATGAGATTGTCCATCCTTAGCACAGAGCCTAGTAAACATTAAATGCCCATTGATCAATAAATGTTAGCTTTAATTAGAACTGGCTATAAATGCAATTGATGAGAGGTACTTAAAACACCTCTTTTACTACACCAACACCATTGGACCCATTTCCAAATGTATCTTGGGGGTGCTGTTTTGCCTTTTGTTGCTGTTGAAGCATTTATCAGGAATAGGGAGAGAAAAAAGGAACTAGCATTTCTGAAGACCTGCTATGTGTTTTAGGTTAATTATTTGTTTTTATTTGTTTTGCTGGGATTTTTTTGGTTTTTTTTTTTTTACTTGAAGCATAATTGATTTACAGTGTTGTGTTTCAGGTGTGCAACAAAGTGATTCAGTTATATATATATATATATATATATATATATATATTCTTTTATATGTATATTCTTTTTCAGATTCTTTTCACTTATAGGTTATTACAGAATATTGAGTATAGTTCCCTGTGCTATACAGTAGGTCTTTGTTGGTTAACTATTTTATAAGTATATAGTAGTGTGTATATGTTATTCCCAAACTCCTAATTTATCCCTCCCCAAGGTTGATTATTTGATCTAGTGCTTCCATGAATTGTTTCAATCATTCTTCATTGCATTCTTATAAAGGAGGTATGATTTTACAAAAGAGTAGACTGTGACTCAGACTTATCAAGGTCATACTGCTTGTAAATGGAAGAGCAGGGGTAAAACCCTGTCTGACTAGTCTGACTCTGTGCCTTTTTAAGTTTTAACTATTTGATCTTACTTCCCTCAACTATCTCCCTATCTTTAGGAACAATAATATATGCAACCTGCTAGGTTTGAGCTGGACTTCTGGCCTAAATGCCACTTTTTGTACCATGGCCTACTGCCAGATTCATAGGCTCAATCAACATGTTTTTCTCAGTCATTTTGAATATATGATTCCTGGTTTTACTCATTTTCAAATCTCTCTCAGAAATCTTAATGACAGGGCCTCCCTGGTGGCGCAGTGGTTGAGAGTCCGCCTGCCGATGCAGGGGATACGGGTTCGTGCCCCGGTCTGGGAGGATCCCATATGCCGCGGAGCGGCTGGGCCCGTGAGCCATGGCCGCTGGGCCTGCGCATCCGGAGCCTGTGCTCCGCAACGGGAGAGGCCACAACAGTGAGAGGCCCGCATACCGCAAAAAGAAAAAAAAAAAAAAAAAAAAGAAATCTTAATGACAGTGTGACATATTTGAGAAATGCAAGCATGACAACTTCTGTAGTATGTTGGCTTTTTTAAGAGCCATTACATTAAACAGAAATTATAAAAGTAAATTATGATAAGCCTGCAATAATAACAAAACCCTCATTCAGGTAAATCATACAAACTCACTTTTAACTTTAGAAGATAGACTCCTAATGCTACACTAAAATAAAGGTCAACTGCCTTTTTAACAGTTCCATAGGAATTTTTTTTTTAGGAACACTGCATGGAAAATCGATTATACATTCTTTAAAGCAACTCATATAAAAATCAGGCTGTGGAAAATAATGATTGCTTCTTAACACTGGAATAAAGTTTGCTATAGATTTGCTGCAGAATTAAGATTCTGTATTTTCTGAAATCTTTATTGACCTTAGTAGACCATATCAAAAGTCTTCTGAAATAATACTTTGAGCTCTCTCAGAAATTCACCACTTCAAGAAAACTCCAAAATAAAAATTTTTTAAAGTCTGTTAGATAGGGAGGGTGGGAGGGAGGGAGACGCAAGAGGGAAGAGATATGGAAACATATGTATATGTATAACTGATTCACTTTGTTATAAAGCAGAAACTAACACACCATTGTAAAGCAATTATACTCCAATAAAGATGTAAAAAAAAAAAGTCTGTTAGAAAAGTTTAGACAACAGTCCAGAACTGCCGAAGAAATTTAGAATTCATATATAATCTTAAACAGATATGAAGGTGGGAAAAGTACTAATAGAAACTGTTCTGGTGCTCTAATTGAAAGTAGTTATATAGTCCCTGAAAATAATAAATTGATGTTATAATATAGGGAAAGCCAGTCAACCAACATAACACACAGAGTGATAAGTGAGTGAAAAAAGCATTGCAGCCTTTTGTTGGTAACGTTGTTTAATCCAGGATCCTACTCCCACTCACATTGATCGCTCTTGGTTACTGTCAACAACTTCGTACATGCTCTACTCTTGTTGTTTTCTGCTCTGCCCCCTCTAAATTTTTTAGAGGAAGAAACATCAGATATATAACATGGCCTTGTGAGAAAACCAAAACATAAAGCCATGAAATGAAGAATTTCACTCTGTCGACCTGTTCAGCTTTCCCTAGGAGTTCAATTACTGTATTGGCTTTTATCTGTTCCACTGAGCATTTACTGAGAACATCGGCTATTATGGACTACAACCTAGATACTTGGCCATACTGTTACTTCACATTTATCTGAAATCCTTTCAAGGATTTCAATAGAGACTTTTATTCTGTTCCATAGCACTACCATTTGTAGGAAAGTTTTATTTTACTTGAATGAGATAGTGAGTAGTCACTTATTTTCTCAGGAACGTACTCTTCCTCTACTGTGGTTATTTCTAAAAATTTCTGTGACTTTCTCATGACTTTTTCATACCCATAACTCCTCTGTCCCTTTCATACAATCTACTTAATATTTCAATTTGAGCCTCTTAGAATCAAGTCTCATTCCAAGAGATTGTTTAAAATCTGAGCTATTTTTAATTTATGAGTAGTTGAGGGAATTTCTCTTTTCACTGAGTTATGAAGTAAAGACTGAGATTCAAACAATGTAGTAAAATCTTTTCAAAGTTTTCCTTTGATTCATTGACATGATCCAGATCCTCATGTGTGCATCTCCCTAGAAACTCTCATTTTAGGAGATTTTTTTCAGTACGCCTAACATCCTAAAACTTAGTCATTCAGACACCACCCACCCGCCCTCTGACACCTTCTTCCTGATTGAAAGAGGCATTTATGTATATGAGTCACCTCCTGCCAGCTTCACAGGAATTACATAAAAGCAATCTGCCTACCAACTTGGCCTGAGGACAGAAAATCACATTTCATGTCAATGTGAAAGACATTCTTGCTTGTGGAAAATCACAATAGAGGACTTTTAAGACCTTAACTCTCAGGATATCAAGCCTTAATCTATACTCTATACTATAAATGAGTGAACTTATAAATGCTGTACTTTCATCAGTTTGGTCTAAGCTTCTTCCATTTTAAATGCTTTTTTTGTGATAGATAAGTGAAAGGCTAATTCATACGCAAGAAAGATTACATAAATATATACACACACACATACACACACAGAAAGGGAGGGAGAGAAAATGAATACAGGGAGAGAATATAGATCAATAAATAAACATACAAACAAAACACACTATGTTTCCTCAGCAGTACAAAAATATTAAGTGTGGGAAGATTTAAAAGACATGGTTTGTGACAGGAAAGTCTGTTTCATAGTCTTAAAAAAAATTGAAAGACTTTTCTGTATAAGATATTATACCTGGAAAGCATATTAGTCAAGATATTTTTCATTTTCTTGTTTCTAGACAAGACAGCTTATACCATATGGAAATATGGGTTTAAATCCCCTATTCTGCCTCTTATTTACTGTGTGGGTTTAGCAAGTCACTTCACATATCTGAGCCTTACTTTCCTTAAATTTAAAGTGGCAATAATAGTGCTTACCCTGACTTTCTTAAGTTGTTGTAAAGGTCAGGCGAGATGATAAATGAAAGCTTTTTGAGAATTATAAGCAATAATACAAATGTAAAGTTATATTATCTTTATCTCAGAATCAGAATTGCAGCATTCTAGTATCTTCAGTCATTACTCTCTTGGTGGCACAAAATATAGAGTGCCAGTTCAGTCTTTCTCTCTTTTGTATCCTTTGTAGTTTTTGGCATTTCTCAGGGTTGGCGATGGGACCCCTGAGTTGGCTGCAGTTGTGAGGATCACTAGAAAGGCTGGGAAAGTCATAATAACCCTTTCTAGCTGATAGAGGATCCTGGGAGGTCCCGTGTATTCCATATTCTCTTCCTTTCTTTCTTACCAGCCCACCCCTCCCCCGCATTCACAAATTCATGGAACCTCAAAGAAAGTGCCATTGAGGCTGTCCAGACACCCTACCATAATATCTCAGAGTATGCATTTCTCTCAGCCATGAGTAGCCCTACTCAATTCCATACTATCCTAGGAATTCAGTGTGTGACACCAATCATCACCACCAATTAGAACCGGAACTTTGGCTGCCAACCCATACCTTCTCCAGTGTTCATACATGGCCTGTTTTGGTGGGGTAGGTTAGGGGAGTGGGGGGCATCTCTGAAAAGCATAAATCATTGTACTGAGGATGATTGCTTTTTAGAGATTCTTTTCAATCTGCATGTCAGGCTTTCTCTCTATGTTACAAAGGACAGCATACAGAGGACAATAAAAGTGTGCACACTTATAGCCAAATCCAGACTTACTTCTATGAGGAGAGACAATTCCAAGTTCGGTAGATTTTCATGGAAGGGAGACTGACTGACCGTAACAGTTCTCAACTAGGATAGGCTTTCCCAAGTACAACCTGTGGGATGTTGTCAGACATAAGGAAACTCATCATACTAGGGCTGTTAGAGGAGAGTTATAATGTTACATCATTTTCTTTCTTTGGTTTCAATTCCCATCCTTATTCAGAGTGAAGTTGAAAATAAGTGGAACCATTGACAATAAAACCTTAATCACCGCTTGGGTTTTCTGTGAAGGTACCAGTCAAATCACAGAAATGACAGTCATCTAGGTAAGCTCCAGTGGTAAATTTTTTTTTTAATATTGAGAATAAAAATAATAGCAGTGAGAGAATTGTAAATAGTGTTTTAAACCATTCCTTATCAAAATAATACTATTCAGAATTTGATAAAAGCAGATTTTTAGGTTACCTGCAGTGACTAAAACCATGGTCAAAATAAAATATATGTTTTTTTCCCTAGGCTAGTCCTAGGGCATCTAATTGTGCATGGCAAGCAAGCTAACGTTCACAGAATACAAATAAATATGAAGCTCAAAATGATCTGAATAAGTGCCCATTGCTCTCCTCAGCTGACTCAAAATGGGGCGTGGCCAGGACGTGACCAGCTCTACCTTGTGCTGCTCCCAGGACCCGGCTCCCTGAAGAAACACTCTTCTACTCTCAGTCCAATCAGCATATTTACAGTGTTTCTTAGAATGTTAATTTTACACAATCTGTAGTAACAACCTTACGAACCAAAGAAGTTGTAATTTAGTTTTTGTCAGTTTGTGTGACTTCATTAATCTCTGAAATGTTTGTATTCAAACTAACACAAAGACTCTCGTCTGTTTGCAAGGAGGGCCTTTCTAAAGCCCACTTTGAAAAACGTACATATTTTCAAACAGAGAAATAAAGAACAAAGTGGCTAGGAACTTCCTTGACACATCAGTTTTGCCTTTGTTGAGGAGTTTAGGTATTAGGTATTCCAGAATATTTCTGATTTTAGAATTCATAGTACCCATTACTTATGTGGCTTGTAAAATCATTGACTAGCTGAATGCCTCCTGTGTACCAAGAATTTTGCTATATAGTGGACATCAAAGATTTCATATTCTCAAAGAAAAAACATGCCTATAAGTAAATGAGAACCTGTGTTGAGCTATTTGAAATCAAGGAATAGGACAGTGATTCTTAGAGTGTGGTATAATGTCACCTATATCAGAATCATCTGGGATGCTTTGGGCCTGCTTCGACACTATTGTTCAGCATCTCTGGGTTAGAACCCAGGAATTTGCATTTTATTAAGCTTTTAAGATGATCTTCATGTACACAGAAGTTTGAGAAGCACTGATATAGGGAATGCTTTTATTTTAGCCCTTTTACAAATAATTTGAAAATCAAATGCTTTATAATTACTTTTTTGGATATGAAATATGTTGAAATTAATTCATCAAGATTCAAAACAGCTTATGAAAGTAGAATAGCAAAAGAATGTTCCACAATATTATTGTCTTTATTAATTTATTACACTATAAGATCAATCAGAAATTCATTAATGTCCCCATTCAACAAATAGTTACTTGCCCCTCTTCTGCTCCTGACATCATGCTGAACTTTAGTGGTGAAAAGTGAATTGGACAGAGTCACTACCTCATGGAATTTATAGTCTAGCTTCAGCCTCACATTTTTTTTTTTTTTTTTTTTTTGCGGTATGCGGGCCTCTCACTGTTGTGGCCTCTCCCGTTGCGGAGCACAGGCTCCGGATGCGCAGGCCCAGCGGCCATGGCTCACGGGCCCAGCCGCTCCGCGGCATATGGGATCCTCCCAGACCGGGGCACGAACCCGTATCCCCCGCATCGGCAGGCGGACTCTCAACCACTGCGCCACCAGGGAGGCCCCAGCCTCACATTTTGTTTTTAACATATAACCCAAAATTTATTTGGTGGGGAGTGGTGACTAGGGAACATTTTATCAGTTTAAGTATTTAGCACTTTCACTTCTTCAACAGAACAGATATGCTACTTAAGGGGTTTCCAACATAACTCTGCAACTGTTAAAGGAAACCTAATTTGCTCTGGAATAATAGTACATGGGTTGAGATGCTTCAGTCCCTTCATATGGAATCTTATACCTCTCCTTCTTTGCTGCTCGAAGCAAGTATTTTAAATTATTAAGGTGTTAAAATTATGTTTATTACAACACATAAAAACCTTTTCTCTATAATTGAATGAGTGAGATATAACTTACAGTTGCCTAAAGATGCTGCATTGTAAGGAACTGTGAACTACCTTTTATTTTTTTTTATTTTTATTTATTTATTTATTTATTTATTTTTAGATGTTGGGGGTAGGAGTTTTTATTAATTTATTTATTTATTTTTGCTGTGTGGGGTCTGCGTTTCTGTGTGGGCTTTCTCTAGTTGTGGCAAGCGGGGGCCACTCTTCATCGCGGTGCGTGGGCCTCTCACTATTGCGGCCTCTCTTGTTGCAGAGCACAGGCTCCAGACGCGCAGGCTCAGTAGTTGTGGCTCACGGGCCTAGTTGCTCCGTGGCATGTGGGATCCTCCCAGACCAGGGCTCGAACTCGTGTCCCCTGCATTAGCAGGCAGATTCTCAACCACTGCACCACCAGGGAAGCCCACTACCTTTTATTTTTATTTCTTTGTTTTTAAAAAAGTACATTAGTATTTTGACTAAGTATATCAACCATAAGCTAAATAGAATATGTATAACAATTTCAAATGAATGCTTAATGAGAATAGTACTTACCTGCTTTCTGTTTTCCCACTCACTTATCATTATTTACCAATTTCAGTTCAACAAACGTTCTAGCAAAACCATCTCTCACCTGTACAATTTAGAGGTTATGTATAATGTGTGCTCTGACAGTTTAAGTATGTAACAAATAATTCAAGATTACTATGCTACTCTTTTCTCCTTGGCTTTCACAAAAACCTTTGTCCTTCCACTATTACTCCAATACAAACAATAAAATACATGAACCTTGCAATGGAGAATAAAGAATTCAGTAAGGTCACTTAGAAAGAATTACAAAGCCTTGTGAAAGTTACTATAATATAGCTACTTGAACCATCTTCCTCTTTTGTTTAAAATCCTCAGTGCTGATTAGATAACTCCAAAAGTGCCAAGGCTTAATTTGAAAATATTTAAAATTTTAGGCATATGCCTGATTTTACTCCAAGCGGGCAGCAGTAAGAAATACAAGATGGCATTTTGTGACAAGATGATAAGGAAATATTAAGGTTGACAGAGGAAGGGACAAAGAATTCCATTCATAGGGCTAAAGCTCCGCTTCTGTGTGCTAGAAAAGGTTTTAGGGCCATGTGTCCACGTTCACATTTGATCTTCATACCATACCCATGAGCATCTCTGATGCCTGTGTGTGTGTGTGTATGTGTGTGTGTGTTTGTGTGTGTACACACAATAGATACAGGAGCTTATAATTAGCTGCCAAATTCTTTTCATTTACTTTAGCAGATATGGATACATTATATATATTTATAATTATCATTTGGTTGATTAAGGAAATATTAACTCTAAAAATTCTGTGCTGAAACATACTTTTGCCTACTGCTGAAAAACCATATTTAACACTAAAATTTCTTTCCCAGTCATTTTCTTTTTGAATTTTATTTTATTTATTTTTTTATACAGCAGGTTCTTATTAGTTATCTATTTTATACCTATTAGTACATATATGTCAATCCCACTCTCCCAATTCATCCCACTACCACCACCACCCCTGCCACTTTCTTCCCTTGGTGTCCATATGTTTGTCCTCTACAGCTGTGTCTCTATTTCTGCCCTACAAACCAGTTCATCTGTACCATTTTTCTAGGTTCCACATATATGCATTAATATACAATATTTGTTTTTCCCTTTCTGACTTACTTCACTCTGTATGACAGTCTCTAGATCCATCCACGTCTCTACAAATGACCCAATTTAGTTCCTTTTTATGGCTAAGTAATATTCCATTGTATATATGTACCACATCTTTTTTATCCATTTGTCTTTCCCAGTCTTAATTTGGTCGCCAAATACTTTTGTTAACTTACAAAATATAAAATAGGTCAAAATAATATAATCTAAGAAGCTCAGATAAGAAACGAAAAGCTAGCAGATATTTCCCCAGAATGTCACACATGTAATGAGTCCTAACATGAATCTCCATGTAAAACTCTTCTGCAGTTATTTTTAAATTTCTGTCTCTTCTATTTGCTTTAATTGATATATTCATTCTGTTTAAGAAAGTTGGAGAAAATCCAAAGATATATAAAATCTCCCATTTTGCTCAGTTCTCAAGAGTTCAATTCCTTTAAATTAGATCTTTTTTATAAGTATTTTCAAATTTGCTCAGAAACTGTTTTGTTTACTGAAGAGTAAGCAAAATTATTTTCTCCTGCAGAAATGGTTACTTCTTTGCTATATAAATATGTATTGATACACAGAGCAGTGTTTATATTAGACAAAAAATTTAAATAATCTAAATGTACAACAGTAGTATAAAATAGTTTAAAAAATTATAGTATATCCATTTGATGTAATATTCAGCATTCATTAACAATTTTGGTTTTGGATGGTTAATGTGACAGGAAAAAGCTCATGATATACTGTTAAATGGAAAAGGCAAAATTCAAAACTCTGTATTTTTAATCATAATTGATACAGTTCTAATCTTTACTTTATGGCTCTAATTTCACTTATACATCTATATAGCTACATATACATAGGTATATGTAGTTTTTGGTAAAAATGGGATGGGATTACATCATAATATTAATTTATCCTGAGAGGTAGATTTATTAATGATTTTAATTAGAAAAAAAAGTGATATTTTAAAGATAATCACTGACACGTAGAATTGTGAATTATCCTGCTAAATATATTCAAAGTTTTGGAACACTTAAAGTACCATTTTTCAATAATCAGACCATTTCTGACAGTACACATCTATGTTCTTAGGGTTCTTAGATTGGAGGAGACCAGTAAATAATACCTCTGCATGTGGCAGTGATCAATTACCTCCTCCATGGCCAAAGTAGTTTGCATACCAGAGAGTGTTTCCTTGCCCAGAATACATGTGGTTTTCTGAATTTGGTACTGGAATATTGAATTAGATTATTATGATTAGATTTTAGATATTATTACAGCATTTTAGATGTGTTGCACATAAAGGATAAAGCATTTTAGACATGTTGCACATAAAGTATTATTTTATATCATTTTATATAAATGTTCATAGGAATAATAGACTATATCAGTTGTAAATAGAATAATGATGAATAAAAACATTCTAGCAATGAAGAGTTTAATGAAAAGGATATGATTTAAGAATATACTGAGTATTCAAGCTTCCTGCACAAAAGCATATTTTGAAAAGACAGAAATAATGGGAGAATATATAACATTGTTCTCATAGACACTCCCAAAATCTGGTTCATAAAAGCAATGTAAAAAATAAGAAATATTACTACTTAACTTTATAAATTATTATCTAGAAATAAACTTCCCTCTTCACTATACGTAGTCATAATATTAGTAGCTGCCATCTGTTTCAATATATCTTTTATGTGTTTTAATGTTTATTTCTAGAACATTGAATAAATATGTAAAATGCCAAGTCAAGCCTGCAAAATCAGAGCTAATTCATTAATTTGAGTCAGTGTATTGTAGCTGATTTAGAGGTTAGTTAACGGGTACTGAAGTTGCTTCCAAGGTCTAATCATAGGATAGATATGTTTGGGTTTTTTCCTATTAAATATTGTAAATGTAAATTTTTTAAAAACAATCTAGAATCACAAAGTAAAGTTCAAGTGTAGTTTGGGGATTTTATTTTCAGGGATATAAAAAGAAAAAATTTCTAACTTTAAGAATAAAGCAGTGAACACACAAGAAATGATTTTAAAATGGATTTTTGAATACATATTTTCACCAATGAAAGGAGAAAAATAAGAGAATGAAATGAAGTAAGATGGATGAAGAAGAAAGATAAGATCTAAGGGGAAGGAAAGATAGGAAGAGCCAACTAGAATATTCAGCTGAGTAGAAGAAATAAGCAAGAAGAAGGGGAGAAAGAAGGGTAGGAGGATACTGAAGGTAAATAAAATGAGGGGAAAAAACCTTCAAGAAATAAATAAGATCTCAAGATGATGGAGTACGAAGACCCTGAACTCACCTCCTTTCATGGGCACACCAAAATTACAACTACTTACAGAGCAACTATCTATAGAACAACCTGAAGAGTAGTAGAAAAGAGCTTCCACAACTGAAGATATAAAGAAGGAGCTACAACAAGATGGGTAGGAAGGGCAGAGATGCTATCTAGTCAAGACCCACACCCCCTGGTTGATGACCCATAAACAGGAGTTCCTCCCCTCCCCAAGGAGTGAGAGGTCTGAGCCCCATATCAAGCTCCCCAGCCCAGGGGTCCTGTACTATGAAGACAAGCCCTTAGAAAGTCAGACTTTGAAAACCAGCAGAGCTTACATTCAGGAGAGCCAAAGTTCTATAGGATAATGAACTCTGTGTTTAAAGGACATGCACAAAGGGCACCCACAAAATCTCACACAGTCCAAGTCCCAGTGTTGAGGCAGTAATTTGAGAAGTGCCTGGGTCAGAACCACTGGCTGATATTGGAGAGCCTCTCAGAGAGGCAAAAGGCAACTGAGACTCCCCATGAGACTCTGGCAACAGCCGTCTTTGAAATGTCATTGTACAGTGCTGACACAGGCACTGGCAAGTGCCATTTTGGAATCCACCTTCTAGCCCATTATCATGGGAGACTTGCCCTGCCCACCAGCAGGCCCTTGGCAACCAGCTGGGCCAGAAACCAGCTCCACCTACCAGCACAGCCATGATAGTCGGCCCTGATACAACAGAAGGGCACACATACAGCCCACATAGGAGACACCTCTGTAACATCTATCTTAGGTGGCCAGCAGGGAGCTTTCTGCTGGTCCCCATAAGATGTCTCCTACATAAGGCTACTTCTCTGAGATTGGAAGACATAATACCACTATCTAATACATAGGAAAAAAACAGAGAATTAGACAAAATGAGGAGATGAAGGAATATGTTCCATATGATGGAACAAGACAAAATCCCAGGTAAAAACATTAACCAAAATGGAGATAAGCAACATACCCAATAAAGAGCTCAAAGTAATGATCATAAAGATGCTCACTGATCTCAGGAGAAGAATGGATGAACACAGTGAAAACTACAACAAAGAATTAGAAAATATAAGAAAGAACCCAGCAGAGCTGAAGAATACAATAAATGGGATGAAAAATATACTAGAGGAAATCAACAGTAGATTAGATGATACAGAAGAACAGATCACCAATCTGAAAGACAGAGTAGTGGAAATCACCCAAGCTGAACAGAAAAGAGAAAAAAATTGTTTTGATAAGAATGGCTTAAGAGACTTCTGGGACAACATCAAGCATATTAACATTCACATTATAGAGTCCCAGAAGAAGAAGAGAGGAGAAGACAGCAGAAAACTTTTTTTAAGAAAAACTAGCCGGGGACTTCCCTGGTGGTCCAGTGGTTAAGAATCCGCCTTCCAATGCAGGGGACATGGGTTTGATCCCTGGTTGGGGAACTAAGATCCCACATGCCATGGGGCAACTAAGCCTGTGCACTCTAGAGTCTGCACACCACAACTGGAGAGCCTGCATGCCGCAACTACTGAGCCCATGCGCTCTGGAGCCCATGCGCCACAACTAGAGAGAAGCCTGTGCACCATGACCAGAGAGAAGCCCGCGTGCCGCAACAAAGAGCCCATGCACCTCAATGAAAGATCCCACATGCCTCAGTGAAGATCCCATAACTAAGACCCGATGCAGCCAAATAAATAAATATTAAAGAAAAAAAAGAAAAGAAAAATAGCTGAAAATTTCCCTAACCCTGGGAAGGAAATAGACATCCAGTTTCAAGAAGCACAGAGAGTTCCCAAGAAGATGAAGTCAAAGAGGTCCACACCAATACACATTTTAACTAAAATTAAAGAGAGAATCTTAAAGTCAGCATGAGAAAAAACAACTAGTTATGTACAAGGAAACTGCCCTAAGACCATGAGCTGACTTTTCATCAGATGCTTTGGCAGGCTAGAAGAGAGTGGCATGATAATTCAAAGTGCCAAAAGGAAAAAACCTACAACCAAGAATATTCTACCCGTTAAGGTTAAAGTTCACAGTTGAAGGAGACAAAGTGTTTTACAGATGAGCAAGTGCTGAAAGAGTTCATCACTGCTAAACTGGCCTTACAAGAAATGTTAAAGGCACTTTACTGTGCAGAAAAGAAAAAGCCACAACTAGAAATAAGAAAAGTATGAAAGGAAAAATCTCATTGATAAAAGCAAACATATAGCAAAGGTAGTGGATTAATCACATGTAAACTAGTAGGAAGGTTAAAAGACAAAAGTAGTAAAATGATCTATATCTACAATAAGTAATTAAAGGATACATAAAATAAAATGATGTAAAATATGACATCAAAAACATAAAATCTGGGGGTGTGTAAAAATATAAGGCTGTTAGAATGTGTTTGAGCTTAAGAGATCATCAGCTTAAAATAAGCATACATAAATGTTGTTATATATAAACCTCATGGTAACCACAAACCAAAAACCTATAATAGATACATAAAAAATAAGGAGAAAGGAATCCAAACATAACACTAACAATAGTCATCAAATCATAAGGGAAGAGGGCAAGAGAAGAAGAAAAGAACAAAGAACTACAAAAAAAAATAGAAAACAATAAAAAATGGCAATAAATACATACCTATCAATAATTGCTTTAAATGTAAAGGGACTAAATGCTCCAATCAAAAGATATAGAGTTGAATGGATTAAAAAACAAGACCCAAATATATATGCCTACAAGAGACTCATTTCAGATTTAAAACACAGACTGTCAGTGAGGGAATGAAAAAAGATATTCCATGCAAATGGAAACAAAAAGAAAGCTGGTATTGCAATACTTATATTAGACAAAATAGAGTTTAGAACAAAGACTGTAACAAGAGACAAAGAAGAGCTTACATAATGATAAAGGGATCGATCCAACAAAAAGCTATAACACTTGTAAGTATATATGCAAACACCTGTAAGTATATAGAAGCACCTTAATACATAAAGCAAATATTAACAGACATAAAGGAAGAAGTTGACAGTAACACAATAATAGTAGGGGACAATGGACAGATCATCCAGACAGAAAATCACTAAGGAAACACTGGCCTTAAATGATACATTAGATAAAATTGACTTAGTAGATGTATATATAGAACATTCCATCCAAAAGCAGAATACACATTCTTTTCAAGAGCACATGGATCTTTCTGTAGAATAGATCACATGCTAGGCCACGAAAAAAAGTCTCAGTAAATTTAAGAAAATTGAAATCGTAGCAAGCATCTTTCTGACCACAATACTGAGACTAGAAATCAACTAAAAGAAAAAACCACAAAAAATAAAAACATGTGAATGCTAAACAATATGCTACTAAACAACCAATGGGTCATTGAAGAAATCAAAGAGGAAATTTAAAAATACTTGAAATAAATGAAAATGGAATCACAGTGTTCCAAAATCTATGGAAAGTAGCAAAACAGTTCTAACAGGGAAGTTTATAGAGATATAGGCTTACCCCAGGAACAAGAAAATCTCAAATAAACAATCTAACCTTACACCTAAAGGAACTAGGAAAAGAAGAACAAACAAAACCCAACATTAGTAAAAGGAAGGAAATAATAAAGATCTGAGTCGAAATAAATGAAATAGAGACTAAAAAAACAACAGGAAAAAATCAATGAAACTAATAGCTGGTTTTTAGAAAAGATAAACAAAATTGATGAACCTTAGCTACACTCATCAAGAAAAAAAGAGAGAGGGCCCAGATAAATAAAATCAGAAATAAAAGAGGAGAAGGTACAACTAGCATCACAGAAATACAAAGGATCCTAAGAGATTACTAGGAACAGCTATATGCCAACAAATTGGGCAAACTATTAGAAATGGATATATTCCTAGAAATGTATAATCTCACAGACTGAATCAGGAAGAAATAGAAAATCTGAACAGAAGAGTAATGAAATTGAATCAGTAATCAAAAATATTCCAACAAAAAAATTTCCAGGACCAGGCGGCTTCACAGGTGAATTCTACCAAACATTTAAAGAGTTAACATCTCTTTCAAACTATTCCAAAAAACTGAAGAGGAGAGAACGCTTCTAAATTCATTCTATGAGGCCAGCATCACCCTGGTACCAAAACCTGACAAAGACACCACAAAAAAAGGAATATTACAGGCCAGTATCACTATGAACATAGATACAAAAATCTTCAAAAAGTATTAGCAAACAAAATTCAGCAATACGTTAAAAGGATCATACACCATGATCAAGCGGGATTTTTACCAGGGATGGAAGGATGGTTCAAAATCCACAACTCAATCAATGTTATACACCACATTAACAAAATAAAGGATAAAAATCACATAATCATCTCACTAGATGCAAAAAATATTTCTGACAAAGTTCAACATCCATTTATGATAAAGAACTCTCAACAAAGTGGTTATAGAGGGACTGTACCTCAACATACTCAAGGCCGTATATGACAAACCCACAGCCAACATCAGAACCAACCGTGAAGAGTTAAAAACTTTTCCTCTAAGATCAGGAACAAGACAAAGATATGCCCCTCTCACAACATAGTATCAGAAGTCTGAGCCACAGCAAAGAGACCAAAAAAAAAAGGAATAAAAGGAATCCAAATTGGAAAGGAAGAAGCAAAACTGTCACTGTTTGATACTTTATATAGAAATCCCTAAAGGCTCCACCAAAAAAACTATTATAACTAATAAATGAATTCAAAAAAGTTTCAGGATACAAAATCAGTGCAAAAATCAGTTGCATTTCTAGACACTAGTAATGAACTATCAGAGAAATTAAGAAAAGGATGCCGTTTACAATTGCATCAAAAAGAATAAAATACCTAGGAATGAATCTAACCAAGGAGGCAAAAGTCTTGTACTCCAAAGACTAAGACACTGATGAAAGAAATTAAAGATTACACAAACAAATGGAAAGATATACTGTGCTCATGGATTGGAAAAATTAATATTGTTTAAATCTCCAGAGTACCCAAGGCAATCTACAGATTCAGTGCAAATCCTATCAAAAAACCAATGACATTTTTCACAGAACTAGAACAGATAACTCTAAAATTTGCATGGAATTACAAAAGACCCCAAATAACCAAAACAATTTTGAGAAAGAACAAAGCTGAAGGTATCATGCTCCCTGATTTCATGCAGTCCTACAAAGCTACAGTAATCAAAATATTATGGTACTGGCACAAAAACAGACACATAGAACAGTGGAACAAAATAGAGAACACAGAAATAAACCACACTTAGATGGTCAATTAATCTATGACAAAGGAGACAAGAATATAAAATGGGGAAAAGACAGCCTCTTTAATAAATGGTGCTTGGAAAACTGGACAGCTATATGCAAAAGGATCAAACTGGAGCACTTTCTCATACCATATACAGAAATAAACTCAATATGGATTAAAGACTTAAATGTTAAGACCTGACACCATAAAACTTCTAGAAAAAAACATAGGCAGTACGTTCTTTGACATCAGTCTTAACAATATTTTTTGAATGTATCTTCTCAGGCAAGGAAAACAAATGTAAAAAGAAACAAGTAGGACTATATCAAACTAAAAGCTTTTTGAAGAAAACCATCAACAAAATGAAAAGGCAGACTACTGAATGGTAGAAGATATTTGTAAATGACATATCCAATAAGGGGCTGATATCCAAAATACATAAAAAATTCATGAAACTCAATACCATACCAAAAAAACCCAATCCATTTAAAAATGGGTAGAGGATCTGAATAGACATTATTCCAAAGAAGACATACAGATGGCCAACAGACACATGAAAAGATGTCTGTCAGAATAACTACCATCAAAATGACAAGAAATAGCCAGTGCTAGATATCGAGAAAAGGGAACCCTCATATACTATTGGTGGGATTGTAAATTGGTGCAGCCACTATGGAAAACAGTACGAAGCTTCCTCAAAAACTTAAAAATAGAACTACCATATCATCCAGCAATTTCACTTCTGAGTATTTACCCAAAGAAAACAAAAACACTAATTCAAAAACATATGTGCAAAAGACAACCCTCAGAATGGGAGAACATAGTTGCAAACGAAGCAACTGACAAAGGATTAATCTCCAAAATATACAAGCAGCTCACGCAGCTCAATATCAAAAAAACAAACAACCCAATCCAAAAATGGGCAGAAGACCTAAATAGACATTTCTCCAAAGGATATACAGATTGCCATCAAACACATGAAAGGATGCTCAACATTACTAATCATTAGAGAAATGCAAATCAAAACGACAATGAGGTATCACCTCACACTGGTCAGAATGGCCATCATCAAAAAATCTACAAACAATAAATGCTGGAGAGGGTGTGGAGAAAAGGGAACCCTCTTGCACTGTTGGTGGGAATGTTCTCCACTATGGAGAACAGTTAAAAAAAACTAAAAACTAAAAATAGTTTTAGTTTTTAGTTTTAGTTTTTAGTTTTTTAGGTTCCTTAAAAAACTAAAAATAGAACTACCATACAACCCAGCAATTCCACTACTGGGCATATACCCTGAGAAAACCATAATTCAAAAAAGTGTCATGTACCACAATATCCATTGCAGCTCTATTTACAATAGCCAGTACATGGAAGCAACCTAAGTGTCCATTGACAGATGAATGGATAAAGAAGATGTGACACATATATACAATGGAATGTTACTCAGCTATAAAAAGAAATGAAATTGAGTTATTTGTAGTGAGGTGGATGGACCTAGAGTCTGTCATACAGAGTGAAGTCAGAAAGAGAAAAACAAGTACCAAATGCTAACACATATATATGGAATCTAAGAAAACAAAATGGTTCTGAAGAACCTAGGGGCAGGACAAGAATAAAGATGCAGATGTAGAGAATGGACTTGAGGACACGAGGAGAGGGAAGGGTAAGCTGGGACGAAGTGAGAGAGTGGCATTGACATTTATACACTACCAAGTGTAAAACAGATAGCTAGTGGGAAGCAGCCACGTAGCACAGGCAGATCAGCTCAGTGCTTTGTGACCACCTAGAGAGGTGGGGTAGGGAGGGTGGGAGGGAGACGCAAGAGGGAGGGAATATGGGGATATATGTATATGTATAGCTGATTCACTTTGTTATACAGCAGAAACTAACACAACATTGTAAAGTAATTATACTCCAATGAAGATGTTAAAAATAAATAAAATAAATTTAAAAAATATGTGCACCCCTATGTTCATTGTAGTATTATTTATAATAGCCAAGATATGGAAGCAACCTAAGGTCCATTGATGGATGAATGGATAAAGAAGAGTGGTATGTATATACAGTAGAATATTAGCCATAAAAAAGAGTGAAATCTTGCCATGGGACAGCATGGATGGATCTAGAGGGTATTATGCTAAGTGAAGTAAATAGACAGAGAAAGATAAATTCCATATGATCTCACTTATATGTAGAGTCTAAAAAACAAAACAAACAAACAAAACAAAATGTAAACAGACTCGCAGATACTAAGAACAAATGGGTGGTTGCCAAAGGGCAGGGGTGTGGGGGAAATGAGTGAAATATGTGAGGGAGATTAAGAAGTACAAACTTCTGATTATAAAATGAATAAGTCGTGGGGATGTAATTTTCACATAAGGAATATGGTCAGTAATACTGTAACAACTTTGTGTGGGGACGACAGATGGTTGCTAGACTTCAGGTGTTGATCATTTCATAGTATAAATGTCAAATCACTATTTTATACTCCTGAAGCTAACATAATATTGTATGTCAACTATATTTCAATTAAAAAAATAAGTAGATGAGATATATATAATATACAGATATATATACAGATATAGATAATTATAGATATAATTATCAGTAATATATAATTATATACATATAATTATATTAATATATAATATATTGCTGATAATATTTTTTTAATCTTTATTGGAGTATAGTTGCTTTACAATGTTGTATTAGCTTCTACTGCACAGCAAAATGAATCATCCATACATATACATATATCCCGTCCCTTTTGGATTTCCCTCCCAGTTAGGACACCACAGTGCATTAAGTAGAGTTTCCTGTGCTATACAGTATGTTCTCATCAGCTGTCTATTTTATACATAGTATCAATAGTGTATATGTGTCAATCCCAATCTCCCAGTTCCTCCCACCCTACCCCTTTCCCCCATGGTATCCATATATTTGTTCTCTACGTCTGTGTCTCTATTTCTGCTTGGCAAATAGGGTCATCTATACCATTTTTCTAGATTCCATGTATATGCATTAATATACAATATTTGTTTTTCGCTTTCTGACTTACTTCACTCTGTATGACACTCTAGGTCCATCCATGTCTCTACAAATGACCCAGTTTTGTTCCTTTTTATGGCTGAGTAGTATCCCATTGTATATATGTACCACATCTTCTTTATCTATTTTATGCCACTTTTAAAAAAATTTATCAAGCACTTCCACATATAGTATCTCTTTAATATTCCTCATCATAATTCTCTGAGTTAGATAATTGTCTCGACTTTAATAAATGAAGGGAAAAGTTCAGAGAGATGATATGTATTATCTATCACTAACAACAACCATATTAGGAGTAGTAATAGTAGCAGCAGCAATAATAGAGGGGTGGCAACTAATAATTGCTGAACACATACAATCATGAGAGGGTCTCTGAATAATATGTATATCTGTTTATCCCCAAAAAAACACTGAGACCGTGAACATGATGGGGCAGAACTTCCAGATATCAGCTACACTATTAAGAAAAGATTTTGCTGTGGATCCAGCAGTACTATGGAAGGGTGGGGAAAGATTTGGTGTGGTAGAGTAAAAAGAGTACCTAATATGGAATCAGGTGATCTATATCCTTAACCTTGGATCTACCACTAATTTTATCTTTGAAAATGGGCAAGTCATTTCTCCTTAGTTTCTTCATATATAAAAGAAATGTTGACTAAGATCCTTTACAAATCTACCATTTAGTGTTACTTTTTGCCTCATTGAGGTGGGCACTCAACTACCAGAGTCTGGGGGAGGGGGAGAGAGGAATAAATTATAGATTTACTTTACCATGATATCCATTTTTGAAGAATAATCACTATCTTTGGGGAATCTAAGACTTAAAGGTTGAAAAGTCTTATATTTTGAAGACCAAAGATATATCTGAAAAAAAACAATCTGTTTCTTTCAATATATGTTCTTGCATAGTTTCACTTAAACAGAATGTCCTTCTGGTGAACTACGTCCCTGAGGGGTAAAGGGAGATGTATTTTATGTACTAGGTACTACTTCCTTTGATACATGAAGAATAAACTTTTCATTTAACTTCCTTTTTATAGCTGACATTTTTTGCTGATTTATTGCAGCTAAAGGATAAATATAAGTATGTATTTATGTAATCTCAGAAGCTTCTTGCTAGTTGTAAGGTGGTAAAGAAACCACTTTCCATCATTTAATTCTCTCATGTCTAAAGGAGTAGTTTTACCTTTTGAATGCTAAAGGAAGATATCTTCTCAAGGCCATGCTCTACCTGATATATATTTTTTTAATTATGTATTTCAGGCCCTGCTTGATACTCAGAATCTTTTGCGTGCACAAATCACAAATTTTACATTCAACCTGGGATTTTCAGGGAAATTTTACCATACAGGTAAGAAAAAGGAGATTAACTATTCTCATTAAAGCCTCTCTGACCACTCTTTTTAAAATTATGACCCCTCTTCACACCTTCCTGTATTCCCTGTGTCTCTCCCCTACTTTATTTTCTTCATATTATTCAATTTCATTTAACCTATTATTTTTTCACCTTTACAAAATTAATAGTTGGAAAGTTTATTCACCATATTATTATTTAATGGGCTTTTTTCTATTGAACTATAATTTACATATATAAAACTGCATAAATAATAGGTATAGTGCTCAATGAATTTTCACAAAGTGTACAGAGCTCCATAACCAGCATGCAGATCAAGAAGGAGATACTTCCAGAATCTCACACACCCCCTCCTTTGTGCTGCCTTAGTCACTAGCTTCCCTCAAAGAAAACCACTATCCTAACTTCTAATATCATAAATTAGTTTGCCTGGCTTTGAGGTGTGTATAAAAGTATGGACTCTTATATAGTATGGACTCTTCTATATACAGCTTGTTTTGTTCAACATTATTTTGGTTTTGCAGACATCATTGTGTATAGTTGTAATTCTTTCATCGTCATTGTTCTGTAGTATTCCATTTTTTAAATTTACCAGAATTTCTTTATTCCATTCCTCCAATGTGGATGGTTGGGTTGTTTCCAGTCTTTGGCTTTTTTTTGCATAGTTGTGTTAACAACATTTTTGTACCTGTCCTTCAGAGGACATATGTATTCTTTTCTGTTGGTTATCAACCAGGAGTTAGAATTGCTAGTTATGTGGTACATTGATGATCAGCTTTAGTAGAAAATGCCAAACAGATTTTCAGAGTGGTTGTACCAGTTTTTATTTCCAACAGTATGTAAGTTTTCCTGTTGCTCTACATTCTCACCAGTATTTAATATTATTTGTCTTTTTAACTCTAGCCTTTCTGGTGGGCAGTAGAGATATCACATTATATATGATTTAAATGCACATTTCACTAAGTTGTGAAATGGAGCTTCTTTCATATATTTATTGACCATTTGGATATCTTCTGTTTTGAAATACTTCAGTGTTTTTTTTTTATTGAGTTGTCTGCTTTTACTTATTGATTTGTAGAAATTCGTTATATACTCTTAATGAGCCCTTTGTCAGTTATCTGTGTTGCAAATACTTTCTCCTAATGTGTGGTTTATCATTTTTACATTCCTACTGGTATTTTTTGATGAACAAACATTTTAATGTAGTCCAATTTATCTTTTTTTTTCCTTTTTTGTGTCTTTTTAAAGACATCTCTGCATGCCACAAGATCATGAAAATATATTCCTACATGCTTAAAATGTATGTATCTGAGATCCATCTGGAATTGATCCATCTGGAATTTGTGTATGTGTGAGATAAGGGCCAAGATACCTTCTTTTTTTCCATAAAGATGTCAAGTTGGTACCAAGTATTGAAAAGACCATCCTTTTCTCACTGTACCATGGTATCATCATTGTCACAAATTAGATGACCATATATATGTGTACTCTGTTTCTGTACTCCCCTGTCCATTGGTTCCATTTGTGTCATCATACTGTCTTATTTACTGTAATTTTATAATTAATTTTAATATCTGCTATTGTAAGTCCTCTAAGTTTGTTCATCTTCTTCAAGATTGCCTTGGCAATTCTTGGCCCTTTGCAGTGTTATGTAAATTTTAAAATCAGCTTACCAATATCCACAAAGAACCTCAAATTTTTATTTTAAATTTTTTATTTTATTTAAATTTAAAACCTTAAATTTTTATTTAAATTACATTAAATCTATTAATTAGTTTGGGGAGAATTGCTATCCTAAATATTGATTCTTCCTATTCTTGAACACATTTAGGACCTCTTTAACTACACTTGATACAACTTTATTGTTTTTATATTAATTCCTTGGTGGGGTTTTTTGATGCAATAGTAAATGGTGTCTTTTTTTAAAGTTTTCCATTTCTCTGTTGTTAGTATAATAATAATAATATAATTGATTTTGTATACGATCTTGTATTTAGCAACCTTGCTACATTCACTTATTAATTTTATAGTTTATAGATTCTTTTGGATTTTCTACCTATTCAATCATATAATTTTTGAATAGTAAAAATTTTATTTCTTTCTTTCTAAGTTTTATGAATTTTTTTCTTTTCCTTGCCTATTGCACTAGCTTGGATCTCCCATAAACATTAAAGATGGTGATAGTAACACTCATATCTTGTTCCTGACCTCAGGGGAAATCCTTCAGTAGTTTTCTACCTTTTCTTGAGGGGAATTCTTTCAATGGACAGTTTTATAGAAAGTCTTTATTAGCTTAAGAAAGCTCCCTTCTAGTCCTAGATTTCTAAATGTTTCATCATGAATGGATGTTGAATGTACTTTATTTTTAAATTATCTGTTGTCTTTCTTCCCTCACTAAAATGAACTCTACAAAGGCTTTACTGCTGTAACACCAGCAAGTAGGACAGTGCCTATTGAAAAAAAATGAGTTAATGAATAAATGATTGAATGAAAATGAAATTACCTTTATTTTAACTATTAGTATTTATATGGAACAAGGTCAGAGAATAAAATGTGACCATGTTGTGTTATAAAAGAAAATCACTCTAAATATTAAGAATAATTAAAACTTTTTCCCAAACATAATAGAAATATAATAAAGCACTCCTGGCAACTCAGTTTTTTGCCCAGTGATGAATGCTAAGAATGACTGTAGCCAGTGGCTCTCCTTCATTCTTGTTTCTGAAAGATTTGTCTTCTTTCCTTACTTGGGTATTTCCCACAGCTCACAGTAGGTAGGTATATCCTCTCTGTAAGCCAAGGACAGTAGAACACAGGAGGAATCTAAGGAGAAGGCTTGAAAAGAGTTTTGTTGTCTGTATAAGACCTGCAAGCTTCCACAAAAACTTAGCTAGACTTGTCTAAAACCAGTAAAATCAGTTTTCAATGGGAACAGATATAAAATTTAATACTCTGAATCCTTCAAAAATTAAATATTGTAAAGTTTAATTGAATTACATGGCCTTCCTTTCTAAATGAGTAACTCCTTTTTCTATTAAAAATTCTATTTTATTCAGTCTTTAAGGGAAGGAGAAAAACAGCACTGTCATACTAGTAAGACTTCATTTCAGGAGAGGGTTTCATCTTGTTTGATGTACTTTACTTTTTGAAAGACTTGTGCATTTTGTGAGAAATAGAGAGATGAAAGGATAAAAATTATAGTTCCCTTTTAGTGAGCAGCACCATATTCTAGGTACTTAGCTAAGCACTTTTCATGTACCTTTTCATTGAATCCTAGGAGTTAAAGAATGTGTTACCTTGTTTTGTAGATAATAACAGAGAAACTTAGAGGGGCCCAAGGTCATATAGCTACTTAAGTGTCAAAAAATACTCTTAAGGTAAGTCAGAGCCCAAGTCTTATGTATTAGAAAAAAAAATGGGTTTTTATCATTTAATTGGCAATCCTTGATTAAGGAAGCTGAATGGCAAAAGGTTCCTTCCCCTTATCTATAGGTTCTCTAGGTTTGTATATTTTCCCAAATCACTGAGAGTATTTGTAAATTCTATCACAGAATTAATTAACAATGTGAAGAGCAATGTTACATGAATTAGTAAATGCTAATCTTATTTCTAAACTCCACATTTGGTCAGTGAATGATGGTTAAGGGTCCTGAATTTAGAGTTGTGTAATATGGGTTAGATTTCAGGTTCTGAATTCAGGTTCTATCCCAGTATTCCCAGTGACTTGTGACAAATTACTTTGCCTCTCCAAATATCAATTTCCTTATCTGTAAAATGGCATTAGCAGTAGCCCCTAGCGCATAGGGTTGTAGTGAGAATTAAATGAGACTATACTTGAAAAACACTTAAGACAGTCTCAATCAATAATGGTTTTTAATATAATATCAGAGTAGGAAATACTACAGATAAAATACTGAAGAGACATAAGTTATTTAAATAGATATATAATAAAATAATAATTTGCATTAACTATAAAATTTCAGTGTAGTTTTGTAACAACTTAAGAAATGACACTTAAAATTGAGGAATTTGACTTCTAGTTCTTCTCTCTCCAGTTCTGGCAAAAGTGTGTAAAGTGGAGGAATAAAGGAGTGGCAAGAGGCCAGCACAATCCAACCATGAATAATTATGTTTCAGCTGTTTTTTATCATGATGTTTAAAAGTGTTAGGCAAAGACACTTGTTCTCAATATAATTAATTCTGATGTAAAACATCCCCAAAGTAGGATTAAAGGAAATCAGATAAGAGAGAGTTATAAAGAAAAAAGGAAAGGCATACAATTATGCCTACTATGATTTTATATGTCTGTCAGAGGGCAGACATTGTTTGTCTGACTCTTGCATGATTAAAATGTATGAATATTTTAATAGCAGATTTCACCATGATATTCAGGAAAGGACACCAAATACCTGAGCAATCTTTCCAAAGAATTCTGAAATCTGTTTTGCTGTCCTCATAAATAAACTTTGGGTAAAGGCCAACTAGAAAAATAAATAAAGAGATAAGAAGAAGGATGCAGGTAAAGATAGGAGTTATAGGAGTCGGGGAATAAAGATTAAAAGTAGTAGGAAGGGTGGCTTTTCATAAACTAGGAAATCTCAGCTCACTTTTCCCAGGGGAGGTGGAAATCAGAAATGAACTGATTACTGGGAAACCCCAAGAGACATCTGCCTATTTTCAGTATGGGAAAGTAAAACTGCAACAAGTAACTGACTGTAATCTTAACTAATACGGTGTCCTGAGGACAAACAAAATGTTAAACAAGAGGAGAGTATGTAAGTAGAGATGTTTAATTGCAGGGAAACCAAATGACATCATCCTTATGTAAAAACAAAACAACAAAAAAAAAAACCCAACATGTATTTAAGCATCACCAGTCGCACATAGCTAATATTTCTTTACCAGGGCTGCCTTATTTACCACCTAAAAGGTAGCAGGGTGCAAGACTTTGCCATGATTGGGGTCATCAGATATTCTAAGCCCCTACCTCCATTTTCCTATTCCTTTGCATTCCTCTCTAGATGGCTTCCCAGAGCTGTAAGATAATCACTCAGAAGCCCCAAGAATGCTCGATGTGGGTGACTCGTTTATCAGGCCAGTCAGTTAATATAATGGCTTGATCAGTTCTTACATTCTTAAATACAGTGTTCCCTCTGCCACATAACACTCATGTCAGTGCCCCCCCCATGCAGTATTATAGTGAAAAAAAAAAAAAAAAAAACACAGAGACATGTAGAAGAACAGGAGCAAGAAATACAGGAGGGAAAGACGTGGGCATTTTAGATTACCCAGTATGTGCCAGGACTGTGTAGACACTTCCTCCCAAATAGAATAAAATAGGTATTGCTATCCGTGTGTTTTGCCTACATGAATACCAACATTAAAGGAGTTATGTGACTTGCCCACAGTTACACAACTCAAATGTGTTGGAAACTACAAATAAACTAAACACTTCTGACTCCAAAGGCTATACTTGTTCAACTACACTGTGGTAACATGAGTGTATGATGAAGAGGAAAAAATAAGGGAAATAAAACAGATTCAAGTTAAAGATGCCCTTTACAGAGAGAGAAAAATTTCCTTCATATCAGCAGAGTATTGATACTTAAGTATATGAAAGTGAAATTGAAGACTTTCCTTGTTGAAAGATTATTTTATTCCACTCAGTCTATATCACTAATTCTGTTCTTCCTGCATACAGTGGAGCAACCATACAGCCTCATACTACACCTTTATCTTTGGTCTCCTTCACTGCACAGTAAATCATAGGATCTGATTCTTTTCCTATCAATAGGCTCTGCCTTCCTTCTCTTGGAAAATTAAATGAAAGAAGAGTGGTAACAAGCACCGGGCTCAGTTGGCTGAGCCGGGGAAGCAGTCCACCCTCCATCTTTAGCCCCTAGCACCCTATTAGAACCGGTCACATCAGAACTGCTATTGAAAATATGAGAGGAGGTTTTTTCTCCACAAAGAAGGGACATGATTTGAAGAAACCCCTGTTCTAGGACCTTACTGGATTCAGTGTTGTGGCTGAAATTAAAGTGTGGCTGCATAATTTTGTGATGATTAATATCATTTTATGATATGACAGGACAGGCACCTTACACTGCTCTCATTTCATGCTTTAGTAAAGAAACTCTGCCTGGGGAAATACAAAAAGAGACTCCTACCCCCTCACATAAGTTAGAGAACTGTGTAATTTCTCACACTCAACTAAACTGCAGGTCGTGGAAAAGGGAGGCATTAAAACAAGCTCAAATATGAAAAATCAGAGGAACAACAACAAAGCTGACTCTCAAGGAAATAGAGGTCTCTTGATGGAAAGTTTGCTTCCAAGAACTTGAGAGAAAGGGCAAACATGAGGAACATAAGTAGCACCAGGGAGCATGGTGGTACTTGGATTGTTTTACAGTGACTTCACCACTTCTCACCTTCTTTCTATCACTGTCTTTGCTTTCTCTTTCCTTCAGTTTTCTCTCATTTTCTCAATAATAATTCCTACATTTCCCTTTTTTCTCCTTTTTATGCCTTAGTTTTCACTAAATATATACTAAATACCTTCTTCTCAGACTTAAGGAGTAACCCAAATAAATTATGGAATTGTTTTGTTGCAACTGTTGTGTCACAACCCATGTCTAATGATCAACCATTAGAGCTCTGCTGCACATTTCCTCACTCATATTCCCTTGACTACATTCCCGACTTATCCCCCATTCTCTCCAAACTGCAAATTATATAAATATCCTAAAAGTTAGAAGTTCTAAAGTCCTTTGGAATGGTTGTGTACTTCCATCTTGCAGTGATTTTATATCCATGTCTCATGTTTTAAAACTTTAAAAAGAGTTGTATCACAGTCTCTGGTTGTTCCTCAAGTAACAGATTTTCCTTTGTTACATTTCATGTTCCAAGTCTTATATGTATCTAAGATAGTATAAATGGTACCTTCTAAATATATATATACGATTACATAATTAGATGCATGGACGGATGGGTGGATGGACAGATAGATATACAGATAAAGAGACAATCAGTATAACTAAAATTAATTGAATAATCTTTCTCCTCTCCACCCCCCCCACCCAAGGAACTGAAGAGGAAGATGAAGGGGATGACCGTCTTTTGGGGTCTGTGGATGAGTTCTGGTGGTTTCCACATATGTGGAGCCACATGCAGCCCCACCTCTTCCATAATGAGTCATCTTTGGTGGAGCAGATGATTCTTAACAAAAAATTTGCCTTAGTAAGTAACTCACTTTGAACACTACATTGAACTAATGTGCAATGACTACAGAAATGACCAGCTTTTTATACTGAGAATGTCTTAGAGATTTTTGGCATATTGCACTTTTTAAGCAGGCTTTTCTATGTGATCATTGGAACAGTTTGGTAGTGCATCCTTTCAGTATGTGACTTTTGACTTTGTATTGGGTGCTCATCACTATGCTTAATGCTTTGAGGGGTCTACTTTAAAAGGAACTTCGCAAGACACTCACAGGACTCAGTTACATGACATTATAGTCAGAGCTCATAAAAGATGGTTCCCATCCAGAAGGAGCTTCCTGCTGCACTTCAAAAGAAAAATATACACATAAAACAATTCTCCACATAGAAAGCAAACTTATGGTTACCAAAGGGGATGGGGGAGGGATAAAGTAGGAGTTTGGGATTAGCAGATACAAACTACTATATATAAAATAGATAAACAAAAAGGTTTTACTGTATAACACAGGGAACTATATTCAATATCGTGTAATTAACCATAACGGAAAAGAATATGAAAAAGAATATGTGTGTATATATATATATATATATAAAATTGAATCACTTTGCTGTACACCAGAAACTAACACAACATTGTAAATCAACTATAGTTCAATCTTTTTTAAAAGTCTCCAATAAAATGAGATATTCCAGGACCTAGTACCAAACCGTGTAGACATAAAACCTACAGTTCAGAGAAGTAAGTGTCATTGGGAGTGCCCAGGGAAATGCTGTGCAAATAGGAGTTTAGGTACACTCTGAAATAAGAATAAGATTTAAGCGTCAGGGAGGATTTGTAGTTAAATGAGGCTGAGGGAAAACACCAGGTAGAAGACCATATTGTGGTATGAGGTAATGAAGAGTCGATCCAGAAAGGCAATAGAATTGGGAAGAAAACTATTTCAAAGACATCACACCTATAATATAGGATGGAACATTCACTTGACTGAGCAGGATACACTGTTTTATACTATAGGGATTCTGATTCTGGACAGGAAAATTTACAGTAAAAGCTCTAATACATACATTACATTGTAAGATGTGCTTGTGATGAGCGGAGACAGTATACAGTGATTAACAAGCCAATAAGGCTTATGTTTGGGGTGGGGAAGATGTTTTATCTTTGTTTCTATGAATTATTCTAATGGGCACACAAACATGTAGAGGGAGTCCAGACAAGTAATTGTTTATTTACTCAGCATTCTCCCTCCCTGGGCAGGGAGTACTTTGGGGGCAGGAACTATATTCTGTCTATCACAGTTCCTTGCTCATAAACGTACTCCGTGAGTATGTGTAGTATAAATGATCAAGGCAGCAGAAATTACCACTCAAAAAGCAAGTGAAGTGTAATATATCTTTATGTATTACAGCATTTCTCTTATTTGCAAACCCCAAAACTTACATTACAATGTTCACAGATTATGTTGTTAATAAATCTAAAAACATCAAATCATGTTTCTAGGTAAATTCTACTAAATGTAGACTAAACCTAGAGTGCAAAATAATTAAAATACACTACACTGGTTAATTTGGATATGAGTTGGAAAATTCTAAAATATAACCACTCCACTGACAGACAGAAAATGTTTTTCTAGAGATTTGAAGTCCTGACCCTAAAACTAGAAATGACTGATTTGAAGTATAATCTGCTCAATTTTGAGATTTCCTACACATACATGCCTTTCCTAACGTTATAGTTCCTAAACCCTGAAGATATACTATTTCCATACATACCTGCCCTTAACATATTTATACTCTAAAATGGCGTAGAGAGATTGTGGCTGTACTCTGTGGAAACAAGAGCACGTGTTACATCTCCCTTGGCTGGCCACCCAGCCATGTTAACTATTAGTTTTTTTGGCTAGTCAGAATTTAAGAAAGTACTGATGCCCACTTGCCCACTTACCATGGAATGTATTCTACATAAACTTGTAAAGCTCCAAGATGTTTTAGTTGAAACACATGATACCTTACTCAAATTTGTACAAGAAAAGGTTAGAATTTATAAAATATATTGCTTTTTCCATGAGGATATAGAAGACCAAATACTTATGGGTAGTATCAGGAGCTCATACTTACCTTTTAACTTCAGTCTATTCCCCAAAATAGACAGCTTCAAGTATACCTTTGCCAGGCATTGATATTTTGTCAAGAAAGCAAGAATAGTGTCCTACATGCTAATATTGTGTATATATTTTGACAGTATTTGCAAACTCCTGTGAGATGGAGAGCCAGTATTTTTTCACCAAAAGTATAAACAGGAATAGTAAACAGCATGTGAAAGTGGGTAAACATTGCCACAGTTTGTAATACAGAGCACTAAAAATCCCCTCAATGCAGCAAACATTAATTCTATGATCTTCAGAAGTCTAAAAGACTGCCAATATTAGCAACATTAATCAGCAAGAGAGGATGTGGAGAAGAAAATTACTTTGTAGTTTATTTTTAAATCTGTGGAGAAAGAGAGGAATTTGTAAAAGAAGAAAATACATAAAGTAAAAGAGTGTGCCAATAAAAGATAAATTAAGAAGTGAGGAGGAAGATTTTTAGGTTTGTTGTTATTGTTTAGGTAGCCTTCAAAAAAAGTTTATCAAGGCAGATTTGATGAAAGACATGACATTCACTGTTATATTCTCCTGAAAATAGAACACTATCTAAAATAATGGTATTCTATTATGACTTGGATGAATGAATCAATGCATGCCAATATTATGGTTACACCTAACAAATGTAAATACTTGAAAGTACATACAGTAAGAACCGATGCACAGGAGTTATACATTTTTTGGAATTCTCAACTACAGAGCATCATGAATTGAAAGAATAATTCAAAATTGAAATTTAGTCATTCTTAACCTCAAGTGCCAAGCAGAAGATATTTCTTAAAAATGTCATTCCTAGCTTCAGGTTGACAAGCCAAATTATGGTCCTTGAGGCAGTAGAGAACATTCATAAAAGTTTAATCAAATACAGAACTGGTCTGCTTTTTTGTCAGAAGAGGACACACATGAAAAGAGGTTGAATCCAGGGTCAGTCCCTCCCCAGACATAACAATGTGAAAGAGAACAAAAGCATTTGGGAACAGTGATTAGTACATAACACACATTCAGTAGATAACAGCTGTTGTTTTTATTATCATTATATTCAGTATCATAAAACTGCCATCTTCAGTTTTTACCTAGGTTCCTGAGGTGTTTAGAGTGACAGGTAAAAGGGACAAAAATCCTCAAGTTTAAAAGCTTATTTTGTATTGGAAAGACATTTGGTTCATGTGAATTCTACACATTTTCTAATGTGTGGTAACTCCTTTACTTCCCACTAAGGCATTAGGATTACAAAGCTGCTTTGCTGCTAAATTTAAAGATGTAATAAGAAAAGTTCAAGTGTTTTATTTTCTTTTTTTTATATAATCTGTATTATTTCCTTTAATTCTTACAGCAACCCTGAATTGTAAGTATATTTATTCTCACACTATAGAGAATAAAACTGAAAAGTCAGAGAAATACAGTGACACACTCATGATGATAAAGCTCACTAGTCGTAGAATTTAAAACCAGAAATCCTGGGGACTTCCCTGGCGGTCCAGTGGTTAAGACTCCATGCTTCCACTGCAGGGGGCACGGGTTCGATCCCTAGTTGGGGGAATTAAGATCCCACAGGGCACGTGGCGCAGCCAAAACAAACAAACAGAAAACCCGAGAAATCCTGGTTTTCTAAAACTGCATAAATTGTGATCTCCAAGTTTCCTCACTAGCCTCCCAAACCAATTCACACATGTAAGTCTAGATTTCTCTTTTGCCTGGTAATCCAAGGGGGTATCTGGTAATTCTGCTAACATAAGAGGAATTGAGCGCTAGAGGTGGAACTAATAGGGCAACTTTTCCCTTAGGTTCCCAAAGGTTCCCTACAGTAGGCAGAGGTTCTACAATGTTGGGAAGGGAGACAAACAACTGAATCTGAGGAACTTTCCACATGACTATCATTTATCATGTATGGATATAGAGTCTACTCTTATTCAAAGAAACTATTTTGGAGGAATTCTGCCTCAACTCTCGTCTCACTAGATCTAAGAACCAGCAGTATTGTGCTGATATTGCATTTCTAAATTGGGTCACGTTCTGCTTTTTTCCACCAGCTTGGAAGCTCTAAATTTAAAGATGAACATGCGTGTTTCCCAATGAAGGAACTGAAAGACATACAAAGAAGCAACTAGGTGTTCAAACAAGACTAGAGGCCATGGATAAAATGTAGTATTCACATGAGTGATTGAGTTAGAGGACACTTAAATACTTTTCCAGCTCAGAGAATCTGAGACTATGATGTAAGACTCTTTGGTTGGGCCTTCTCTATCACCATCTACAGGCAAACACCTGCTATTTTCATTGAGTTTTAGCAAACGTATCTGACCTACTAATCCTTTTGCACAATGTGGACACTTCTATCTCTCAAGGGAATTTAATGTCTGTTTTAATTTACTTTGAAAGCTCTGTCTAATTGCTTACTGTGGAAGGTCAAGCAAATCCTTTAAGCAAACTTGCATTTGATGATTACAGCCATCAGGAAATACAGCTTTAGAGGTTGATTAGAAAAATATTTTTAGTTATCAAATATGGGCTAATTCACTTATTAAAATGAAATTTCAACAGGGGATTTTTTTGGAAAGGTACCATTTTTGAAGCAAAGATTAATTGTAACATTAATTATTGACCTACAACACAGTAGAAATATCTATTATACAGTTTTTAAAATTCCATTGGAAAAATAAAATAACTTATTGCATTTAAACCTCAAAAAATATCATCAGTATATATACTCTCAGTTAGAGAATTGGATTTACATTTTAGTGAATTATGGTAGTTTAATTTTTAGAGATAAAATAATTAGAAATTTTATCATACAACTCATTGCCAATATCAATGATACTTAGCACTGTTTACAGACAATACCATTAAAATTAGTAGTAGTGAAACAATGTTCCCGATCCTGAAAACATAAAATCTTGCCCAAGATTGTACTTTTTGATTGTATTATCATTATTCTTTCAAACAGTATCCTTTTCCCCCCTCTTTTCCAAGTTCAGCAGAACCCACTAATTTACATTAGCTGAAATGTCTAGTATCAATTATGCAACTCCTTAGGTTAGTGAGCACATTAACTTTTCTAAAATGGAAATAAAGATTATAGTATCAAATATAATTTAAAATATATTGAAAGACTTGCTGGCTTAAGGAATATATAATAATCTTTTAATTAGTTTGCTTGCCAGCTAGAGAATGACTGAATAGTATCATTTTTACTTCAGAGAAGCACTTTATAAAAAAAGGGACATTAGATTTTCATTTTATTGATATTGAAAACAAAGTATAATTCTAATGGTCCTAATAGAAATAGAGCTCAACTCAGGATGCACAAAGTCTAGTCTGAGCTGGTAGACCATTTCTGGACTAATGCAAACTGCACAGTTAAGAAAGACACTAGCCATTATTCAGAGCAGGATGACCAATATGGTGAAGTATATAATTTACTTCACAAAAAGAATGTCTGAAGGAACTAGGAGAGGGCAAGAAATAGAAGAGAAGGGCTTCCCTGGTGGCACAGTGGTTGGGAGTCCGCCTGCCGATGCAGGGGACACGGGTTCGTGCCCCGGTCCGGGAGGATCCCACATGCCGCGGAGCGGCTGGGCCCGTGAGCCATGGCCGCTGAGCCTGCGTGTCCGGAGCCTGTGCTCTGCAATGGGAGAGGCCACAACAGTGAGAGGCCCGCATACCGCAAAAAAAAAAAAAAAAAAAAAAAAAAAAAAAAAAAAAAAGAAAGAAATAGAAGAGAAGACTAAGGGATATATTATCAGGGTTAATATTAAACTTAAAAGTACTGGTATGGCAATGCCAGTTATTACAATATTGAAAAGCGTCAATACCTTCAGTTGGGAACTGAAGGGACCTGGCTTGTGGTCTCCAACATCCAGCTCCAGCTCTACAGCTGGCAAAAGGTCTGATTGATCAGTGGATGGCATGCTGGCTGGTAAATATTTTGAATGTCACCCCTGAATATGATTAATCAATCAATGAAAGTAAAATCCTCACAACTGCTAACTTTGTGTCTGCTTTGGCTTTTTCGTATCTTCCACTCCAAGTTCCCAATCATTCAGTAGTTTCTGTGAATTCTTCCTTTTGTACCATATCCTACTCCATTTCAAAACTTTCCATCCCCACTCCACTTCCAAATTTTTTATCCCACATCTGGTTCATTGCAGCAGCATCCAAACTAGTCTCCCCAGTTCCGCATTCTTTTCCTTTAATTTATGCTCAGATCAGGGAAAACTGTGAAACTTGAAATTCTATTATCCTGTTTTCCCTATATGAAACAGAACCTTGCATTTCAGTGAGAAAGATTCTTGACTCTCCAGAGGAAATGTAGGAAGAGAACTCCAGATATCTACCAGACATTGTGCTTAGTGCTTTCCACGCATCTATCCCCAATTAATCCTCACAACCACCTGTGAGCCTAGTTATTCCCATATTTAAAATGCAAAAAGTGAGGCTCAGAGAGCTTATGTAATTTTCTTAAGATCACGTTGCCAGTGAAAGCTGGCGAAAGGATTTGATCCCAGGTCTATCAAGTTCCAAAGCCACCATAACCAACGTGGTTTGGGTAACTGAAAGTTGCCATGCCACTGATACTGCTATCGATTGCTGTTACAAAAACCTCACAACCAGAATGTTATTACTTCCTGAAGAGTTATATTTTTTAAACAAATTCAGAACATTAAAATCTGACTTTTACAATGTTTTTCTTTTAGTCGCTGTTTATATGATTCATGTCATTTCTTGTGTTTGTGCAACCATCACACAAGTATGGTGCAACATCACTGTCCTGACGGCTATTATAAATACCAGAGAGTATGCAATAGTTATAACAAACAAAGATCAATATCAACTTCTCTATTCTGTCAGTAATATTACTTCAGTTAAAATACCATGCAGACTTAAAGACTCCTAGTCTAATCAACCTTTTATATATTTTCAGAAAGATTAAATGTGTTTGCAAATACTTTGGGAATTTAAGCCTGTGTCTGAATTATTTATAGGTTTATTACCTCTCAAGTACCCCAAAGGTCCATGTTAAACTCATGGCTTCAAACTCTGAGAAAGCTGGATTAGACTAAATGCTTCAATTCCTCCACTACGTCTCTAGATAATTTCATTTTCAGTTATTTTGCTATAGCATAAAAAAATAAACCTTCATAGATTCATTTTTTTACATTTCTACAAACTCCTTCATGTGTTTACTTGAAGAAATTTTAGCAATTCAAAAAAATCAACCTGGCCTGTGCAAAGTACAAGTGTTTACATCAGTCTTTTGAGTATTCTTAAAAAAGCACACCCTTTAGAGGTGTGTTTAGTTATGAGACACTCAACAAAGATATGATGATAATTCAAACATTTGAAGGGAACTCTAAGAGAGGAAAACAGCATGCTCTGTTAAATGAAACTAACTTGAAATAAACTACATAATTATTGGGGAGGACTAGAAGAAAATCTGTCACTCTCCCCGAAATAATTCTTTCTGAGAGGTTACAAGTGAAAATGAAGGTTAAAGCTGAGTATACACACCTTTTGTAAACCTTTTTCTGTATTGGTACTGAATTATTAGCTTAACTTTCATTTCTGGAATTTCTTTTTTTTTCTTCCAGTTTTATTGAGATATAATTGATACACAGCACTGTATAAGTTTAAGGTGTGCAGCATAATGATCTGACTTACATATATCATGAAATGATTACCACAGCGAGCTAACATCCATCATCTCATATAGATGCAAAATTAAAGAAACAGAAAAAATATGTTTTTCCTTGGGATGAGAACTCCTAGGATTTATTGTCTCAACAACTTTCATTATATATTTATCATGCCATGTATTACATACCTAGTACTTCCTTTATCTTGTAACTGGAAGTTTGTACCTTTTAACTACTTTCCTCCCCATCCCCTACATCTGGTAACTACAAATCTGATCTCTTCTTCTATGAGTTTGTTTTCGAAGTATAACTGACCTACAACACCATTTTAGTTCCTGTTACACAACATAGTAATTTGATGTTTTTACACGTGTTTCTGGAATTTCTTAATGCATTTGGCTTACTAAATTTCATTAAAGTTCTTCAAATAATTCAGCTATTAACTTGGGGTAGTACTTGAAGGGGAAGATGTAGTGTCAAGAAAGGGCTTTTGCTGATGTCATTGTTATGGTCTTATCAAATTCATGGTTCACCGAGGATTTTTTAATTCTTTTTCAAATTTTTTCCCATTCAGGTTGTTCCATAATATTGAGCAGAGTTCCCTGTGCTATACACAGTAGGTCCCTGTTAGTCATCCAGTTTAAATACAGCAGTGTGTACATGTCAATCCCAAACTCCCTAACCATCCCTTCTCCCCCTCTGCCCCCACCCCATAACCATAAGTTTGGGGACCTAGAGATTGTCATACTGAGTGAAGTAAGTCAGACAAAGTGAACTATTATATGATATCACTTATATGAGGAGTCTATTAAAAATGATACTCTGGAGATTAATCCTTTGTTGTTTCATTTGCAAAAAAAAAATGATACAAATGAACTTGTCTACGAAGGGGAAAGGACTCACCAAGGATATTTATACCTCCTACTTTATACATAATATCAATTACTTTTTCCAGAAGAAATGTATACTGTTTGGTGAAACTTTTTTTAGATAAGGCTGATAATGAGAGTGTATCTTTTATTTATTTGCAGGCGAGGGCTACTCTTCATTGTGGTGCGAGGGGCTTATCATTGCGGTGGCTTCTCTTATTGTGGAGCACAGGCTCTAGGCACACGGGCTTCAGTAGCTGTGGCACGTGGGCTCATTAGTTGTGGCTCGCGGGCTCTAGAGCGCAGGCTCAGTAATTGTGGCACACGGGCTTAGTTGCTCCCCGGCATGTGGGATCTTCCTGGAGCGGGGTTCGAACCCATGTCCCCTGCATTGGCAAGCAGATTCTTAACCACTGTGCCACCAGGGAAGTCCCGTGTGTCTTCTTTTAAGGGATGTCTTCTCTTAAATAAGAATCCTGAGTTTTGGCAGTGGCTGGAAGTGATGGTGGAAGGATTCTTAGTTTACCTCTGTTCCCGTGTTTTACTTGTTGTTTCAATAAGAAAGAGAATAATATTAATAAGATGAAAGGAAATTAAATTGCACTTGATCTATAATGTTGCTTATATCTTTCATTCTCTACATCTCAGTAAGATAATTTGTTTTATTACCCCTACTTGGAAAATAAAGAAATTTAGGTTTAGTGAAGTTGTATAACCTGCCCAAGATTCTACAACTAATGAAGGGCAGCACTGAGACTGAGCCCAGGACTTCTAAATGTGTGCTTCCTCCACGATACTAAACTGTTCCCTATCCCCAGGATTCCCTGATAGATACTGATCATTTTATTGTCATGAGTTTGACTTTGTTTTACATTTTTAAAAAATTTCACTGAAGTATAGTTGATTTAAAATGTGTTAATTTCTGCTGTACAGCAAAGTGATTCAGTTATACACATATATATTCTTTTTCATATTCTTTTCCATTATGGTTTATCACAGGATATTGAATATAGTTCCCTGTGCTATACCATAGGACCTTGTTGTTTATCCATCCTATGTATAATAGTCTGCATCGGCTAACCCAAACTCCCAATCCATCCCTCCCTCCCGGAATCTCTTTGAATATGGGAAAAAATAAGATTATTTTCTCACTATATAGTTAATCAAACACTACAGACTCTTCTCCAGATCTGATTGACTTCAGAGTGACGAGATCATACTTCTGTTTTATGAGTTACTGTAATGACATTCTGTTTCACAAGACCTCATTATTAACACCTTTATCCAAAGACTTCTGTACCTTTTGTTACTGTAGCCATGTTTTTTTAAAATCCAAACTGTGAGACAAAGAATATCACCTTCCTGGGGCTTCTGGACTCATAGGAATATCACTAACTAGGGAAGCTTGCCTCAGCTTTGACGTTCAGTGTTTTTATTGGAGTTTCATTTCATAGACATGATGACTGACTGACTGCATGATTGAACTCAATCTCCAACTCTCCTCCCCTGCCTAGAGGTCTGATATAAACTAGCTCAAAGTCCCAACTCTCTAATTGAATGGTTGGTCTTTCTGGCATGGCCAAACTCTGAACTGAGTCATTCTGTTAACATAAACTCAGATCCTTGGTCTCAGGGACCCACCATGAATAACAAGACATTCTTATAACTTAGAAAATTCAAAGGATTTAGGGCTTACCTCCCAGCAACCAGAGATGATAAAGACCAGCCAGCTTTTTAATTATACAACAGCTGTCAACAGAGGATGATTTTAAACTCTTAAACCAAATCTATTAAAAACAACATGATCATCACTGCAGATTTTTCACATACCAGCTGGCAAACAGAATTTATATTATGAATTAAAGAGCACCCTGTTAAAAAAAAAAAACTAGAAAGAAATCTAGGGGCCAGTTCTATAAATATTAACCAAATTTATGTAAATATGCCTATCACATTTTAGAGCATTATCACTTACTTAAATATGTAGGAAGAAAAGTACACATGTTAGTTTAAGATTAGATCATGGATTAAAAATAGTGCATTTATATTTAGCATCCAAATATGACTGCTTCTAAAACCACAAAGATTATGTCAAAGAAACATAGGATTTTAAATCTGAATCTTAGTGACTACTTGTACAGCCCCTTTATTTCACAGTTGAAAAAAATGAAAAATCAGATTCTTATACTAAGGTAATTATTTCTTTCAGGATCTTTCATTTCATACCACGCCAGAAGTACTTCCATTTATCACAGGAACATACTCTAATATTTACACTCTTAGCATTCAGTACCAAACCTAATTCCCTAACCTAAAGATAAATCCTGACTTGCCTGGTTTTGTCCTAGATGAAGAAGGAAGTAAGACTCCTTCAAATAGTAACTTTAGGTACATTGGGTCACCATCACTGCCATTTCTTACTTCTCCTGAGTCACAGCAACTGCTATAGGACTCCTTTAAGTGCCAGAGGCCCCACAGTTTCTCATAAAATTCATGTGTGGCTCATTAGTATTACCTTAGGAAAACAGTCTTTAGAAGATTTAAAGTGCTCCTCAAATTCAAGGGAATAGTTTCATAAATTTGTTTTCTTCATATACTGTGTGTGTATGTGTATGTACATGCATATGTGTATGTGTATGCATGTGTCTTTTAGTGAAAAGGTTCTAATTCCACTCTCCAAACGAGCTCCTATTATCTGGAAAAATGTTTTATTTCCTATGTGAAATAATATCTCAAACAGCCACAGCTTTTAAGAAAGTCACTTTAAAAATCTATTTTTAAAAAGCAATTTTTTCTAGAAACAACTCCAAAATATACCACCAAATATAAACATCGGGAAACTTTATTGCAAGTCCATTTTTAATTGTAAATGTAAATTCTCAATACTATCAGATAGTTAACCAAAGCATGAACTTCTACATACTGAGGAAATGGGACATTCTAACCCAAATGTACTATAGGAAAGCATTTAGAAGTATTTTGAAATTATGTGGTAATGAAGTTTTAGATTTTTTCGACTGTAGAGTATAGAATGTCTGTTTGACTTCCTATCACTGTGCATTTTTTTAATTACATTAGTTTGTATTCTTGCTAATCTGAGAAATACAGAGATAGACAACAAATCTTCAGGTCATTAGCATAAATTTAAAATGTTCTCTTTAGAAAGATTGAAATAGAAAAAAATATTAAAGTGTCATTCTTGATAACTAGCAAGAATTTAAATAAAGAAATATTATCAAGGATAGTAAAAAAAACAATGATTTCTTCAGGAATGAAGTTACTGTGTTTCTCAAATACCTAAATGCCAATTTTTTTTTTTTTTTAGTTTTGGGGAAGTTTTTCTAACAAATTTTGAATATCATTATTGAATATCAAATATCACTCTTTGCTTGATAAAATTGTGTTATCTTCACATTCTCCATGTGGAAACATCTGAATAAACAATTTAGGAAAATCTTGCAATTTTTAATTCTATACAGTATAATTTAAATATAAATTCATTATAATAAGTGTCTGTTTTTCACTTGAATCATTTGTAACTACAGTCTCAAAAGTGTTTTCAATTATTACTTATCTAGATGTTAAATTTCTCTGTGAGTTACTGTATGTCCATTCTGCAGATGAACTGACAGTTTGAGATAACTGAGAAAGTGAAAGTCAGAATGAGAGGAAGGTAGTCAGAATCAGTTCACACAGTTGTTCACTAATATTTGTTGACTGCTTATTGTTGGCAAGGCACTGGGCATATAGCAGTGAATAAGACAGAACCCAGAACTCATGGAGCTTATTGTTTAATGAGGAAGAGAGACATTAAAAAACAATTACATGAAGCAATACTCACTTACAAACTGTGCTGTGTACCATGAAAAACAAATGAATGCTGCTAAGAGAAGTCTTAATGTGGACTTCATTTACATTGAGACTTGTCAATGGAGGCTTCTCTGAAGGTATCACAGAATAAAGTACCTAAAAGAGGTGCCAAATTTATCTAAGTGAAGAATTGGAGTAGGGAAATTCCAGTCTGGGAAAACCACATATGGGAAGATGCTGAGGTAGGAAATTGCTTGGTGAGTTTTGGGAAAAGATTAATGTGACTAAAATACAGTGAAAGGTGGAGGGTAGTGCAAAATGAGGCAAGAGAGAGAAGCACGGTCATACCATGCAAGGCTCATGACCACCCTAAGAATTTTGTATTTTATCTTAAGTGCAAGGGGAAACCATGGAAGGATTTTGAGTAGAAAGTCACATGGTCACATTCGGGTCTTTTAAGTATTACTCTGGCTGCTATGTAGAGAATGGATTGGAAGCAGGCAAGAGAGGAAATGGGTAGAATGGTTAGGAACCTGTGCTTGAACCTGGGATAAAATGTTAGATTGGATTAGGGTGATGGTGATGATGATGATAGAACTGGAGAAAAGTGGATAGATTTAAGATTTATACTAGAGGTATACTGATAGGACATGATAATGAACTAGATTTAGGAGAGAATGAGGAAACGGGTGTCAAGAATAGCCTCTATCTTTTTGACATGGCAACTAGTTGGTTGACAATTAATCACATCATTTAGTGGCATGGAGGAACCCTGGGGAAAGAGCATTTCTGGTAGAGCTGAGAGGTGGAGATGAAGGGTTCAATTGTGAGAATAATTAATCCCACTTGTGTTCTAAGTATTTAACATACATTTTATAGTAAATAGCCATATTCCCTAGTCTTTTTGGTCCACTTCCTTTTTTAGGGAAATTTTTACATAGGTTACAGAGTTCCTAGATCTAAGATGCTAGTTTCAATCAAGGACTCATAAAAAGAATAAAGAGAATTAACTTTTTAAGCTAAAATATCTACTCTTTTAAAATTTTTGTCCCCAAGTCCAAAATAATAATTACTTAATTTCAAATTTAAAAATCTGGAAGAGAATAATCAGTCAAAAATTTAGCATTGCAGGGCTTCCCTGGTGGTGCAGTGGTTAAGAATCCGCCTGCCAATGCAGGGGACGCAGGTTCAATACCTGGACCAGGAAGATCCTACATGCCACGGAGCAACTAAGCCCGTGCGCCACAACTACTGAGCCTGTGCTCTAGAGCCCGCGAGCCACAACTACTGAGCCCACATGCCACAACTACTGAAGCCCATGCACCTAGAGCCTGTGCTCCACAAGAGAAACTGCCGCAATGAGAGGCCCACACGCTGCAACGAAGAGTAGCCCCCGCTCACCGCAGCTAGAGAAAGCCCGCGCGCAGCAATGAAGACCCAATGCAGCCAAAACTAAATAAATAAATTTAAAAATAATAAAAAAAATTTTTAAAAAGAAGTTAGCATTGGGACTAAATCTTCTGAAACATAATAGTCTGCATCCCAGAACATACAGACCTGCAATCTTAGCCCCAAGTCTTCTACCCAATAAGATTTCAGGTGTTCTCCCTGGTATTGAATGCAAATTTGGGGGCCAATTTATGTTGCCTTCATCTCATTTAAAAGAGACCACCTACTAGCTAATGTTCAGTGATTCACAAGCTGGAGGCACATGGTTGTGGGTATTTGGATCAGGCGGAAAGCAGGCCCAAGAAGGGATAGTGGGATAGAAGTCACAGAAGCCTCACAAGGGAGAATCCCCAAATCTACCCTTTTCTTTTACTGAAAAAAAGGTTGGCCCAGTATTTTCATAATTTCCACATTAGAGTTAAGTAGGATGATAGCTTATTTTAAAATGGAGGCAGGCCAGTAATGACAACAATAATAAACAACATTCATTGAATGTGTATCATGTTTCAGGAACTGCACTAAATGCTTTCCGTGTATTATATTATTTAATTTCCTCTTAACCTCTTATGAGGCTTAGCGGTCATAAATCATTCTCCAAAGGCCACACAGTTCGTAAATGCAAGAGTGACATGGCCAGTTGTGTTTGACTCCAGGGGGGGAGTTTTCTGCCACTGTGCCACAATGCACCAGCACACAAATAAAAGATGAGACTGAAAAACCTCAGTATTTCTTTAGTGTTAAAAGCTAAAAAGAAAAACACAAATTTTGTATACGATGGTTTGCAAATATTTGGGAATATTCCAAAATAAGGGAAATGTCTCTGCTGTGCTGGACCGTCCTTTTCTTACATAGTGTTCTGAAGAGATAGCTCACCACTTACAGGTATTTAAAACTACCCTGAGCTTTCTGTCAGCATAATTTCTCACAAATTTGGAGATATTTGAATTTTATAATGTAGTTCCTGTCATTGTGAATTTCATTCTTGCTTCTTCCTATACCCTTTTAAAAACTGATAACCCATAATTCTTCACAATTTTTCTTTAAATTTCTGTGATTGAAATTCATTTTCTTTCAACTGTTCCATTATAACTGCACCCCTATTCTTAAACCACTTCAGATGAATACTTCACTGACCTTTTCTAACACAAAGTATGTGTTGGTAAGTAATTTTTAGTTGAAAAAAATTGCCTTAGAGTTTTTAAAAACGGGGGAAAGAAAGCAATGAGATATTTCAATTCACTTTGTAGTGAAATTCTAAATGATAATAATAATTGCCTAGTTATGGTAATTTCTAACAAAGATGAAAATAAAATGAAGAACATGAAACTTCCCTCTCACCCTTCAGGAACACAAGTATCATCTACTCCACCCATTCTCTTCCTCATAGCAACAGTGTGGCATCTCCCCTTTCCAGCATCCTCAACTACAACTGTCTGAGCTGAGTTTTGAATGATGAACAGTTTACAAGATAAGAGGAAAGGGGCATTCCAGTTGGGTGGACAATATGTACAGTGTACAGCAAAGACATGAAAGAAATCATCAGAAACTGGGGTGGGGAGGATGAATGCTGACAGGAGATCGGCTATGTTAGGTTGGTTGTGAGCCTTTTATGCCGTATTGAAGGAGTCTGACAGATACTTAGGTAATGGCAACCCTTGTTTCTTCTGCGTTCAAGTGCTCATACACTTCCTTCACCTCCTGTTATTTAGGTTGAGAAACAAAGCTAGCCATGCCTTTTCCACTTCTTCCATATCCATATTTCTACAATTCAGTGCATTTAGCAGCTTAATACTATGGTTCTTTGTATGTGAAATTGGACTTTGGCATGAAGACAAGCGATGACCAAGTCAGAGGAAGTCTATTTGGGTAGAACTTTTGAAGAATATAAAGCAGTTGAAAAATACAGATAGAAAAATAAAATATCATTCAGGAGAAAAAATACATGTCTACTACTGACACCATGAGTGTTCTTTTAATAAAAGACATCTCATCTTTTATGCTAAAGAGACTTTATCAGGAATAATGGACCATCTCAAATGAAGAAGAATAATCACAATTATACAAAGTTTCCCCAAGTCCTCTCCAAAATAGTCTAGTTGTCACGTAGATTTATTTTCAGAATTTCCAGACTTGGTCAGGACCAAGTGAATAGAGGAAGTAGTGAGAGAGAGACAGAGAGAGAAAGAGAGAGAGAGAGAGTAATTTTGAAATGATTTTTTTAAAACTGGACTCATTTTATATACTAAAGCTGGATTTCAAATCAACTAAATTTCCAGATTGTTTGGCTCATTCAGTACCTCCTATTTTCACTATAACCAGGGCTTTGGCTTCAAAGAAAATTGCTCTATAAAATTTTACCACATTTTCTAATCAAAAGTGTGTGCTTCTAACAAGGCAGGGAACATTGTCTATTACTGGCCCTCTTGCTGAGGGAACAACAGAAACATGGCAAACTTGGTAGAAACTGGGCTATAGAAAAAATAAAATCCTGTTAGCAAGTCTAGTGAATGCAGAATGTGTTCTGCCCTCTAAGAAATGCTGGTTTTATTTTGTGGGGAGTGCTGAGTGTTGTCTGTAGCGAGTGTTTGTCATTCAACTTACTGAGATCGTGAGGATAGGTGAGTCACAGGTGACTGTGGCAGGATGCACTGAATGCAGGCTCTTTCACATTATTCATTAAATGTCCTGTCCCATCACCTCTTAAACACACATGTATCACACATGTATCATCATCAAAACTGGTGGAGTGGCTATCAGGCCTCATGAAGTCTAGAAGTCTTAATGTTTATCACTTTAATTTTGCCATACAATTAAATAATGATGGAGTGAAACAAATGTATTTATAGTACATTTGAAAATCCTGGGATAAAAATAGGATCCAGATAAATCTTCCCACATGCTAACTAACATTTGCTTGGCCTTAGGAGCATGGCATTCCTACTGACATGGGCTACGCGGTGGCCCCTCACCATTCGGGCGTCTACCCTGTACACATTCAGCTGTACGAGGCCTGGAAGAAGGTTTGGAATATTAGAATCACCAGCACTGAAGAATACCCACACCTGAAACCAGCTAGATACCGGAGGGGCTTCATCCACAAAAACATCATGGTGAGCTTCCTCTGGTATGCATAGGGTAGACCTCATTCTGCCAGACTTAATTCCTCATTTGAAGAACGAACAAAAGAGAAGAACTAAATATTAAAAGCTTAACAGAAGGAAATGCTCCACACAGCAGGAAACATATTTTTTTCATACCCAAGCAAAGGACGTTTTCATCAAAGTCACTTCTTTTCAATTCTTCAAATATAACTTTAAAATGTTTTTGACTAACACTCTTGCTATTAAGCAGGCACTGACATTAAAATACTAAGGAAACATTACACCTAACTTGCAGATAATTTACAGAAGCCATCATTTCTTCAAAAAGTTATTTAGCATGTAAAACTAACACCATCTCTCTATATATAAACCATGCCGCTCTTGCCAGGTTGTATCCTCTTTATCATATCAGACTAAAAAAAAAAAAAAAAAAAAAACCATTTACAACAAGAAGCCACATATCCTGCATAATCATTAACAGATCATAATATAGAGTACAAATGAGAGATGATGTTAATGAAGTCATTTCTATTCATTGTCGAATTCTCTCCAGAGCTTCTCCATTTTGTTTTGTGTTCTTACACTGGTGACAAATGTATATTGTCAAGATATAATATTACCTAATACTTTGTGAGACCTCTCAAAGTAAGTAATTAAATCCTAATTTTTTCCGAAATCAGAAAATCTAAAGAGCACTAGTGAAGTTAGGAGTAGGCCTCCTGATTTAGACACACACTGGAAAGGAACACCACACAGAACACTATGTGGTCAGGCACCATCACACTGTCAAACTGTGTTTGAACAGATGTCTACCTTCTAGAATTAGGTGTAACTGACTTCCTTTTCAGACAGTTTTCCTATGTCAGCAAAAATTACAGATTGGATAATGACATTTGTATTACTACAGATAGGATAATGAACTTGGATCAACTTCCACCTTAACTTTTCCCTCAATAAAAACTGTTGTAAATGCTATATGGGGACATAATGGCCACATTTTATCCTACCTGCCATTCCTCCTTACTGAAAATGAACTCATTGTGCCGCAAGCTGCCAGTCTTTTGACTTGGGTTATATTATAATTTAAAAGTATGCCAGGGGGCTTCCCTGGTGGCGCAGTGGTTGAGCGTCCGCCTGCCAATGCCGGACACACGGGTTCGAGCTCTGGTCTGGGAAGATCCCACATGCCACGGAGCAGCTGGCCCCGTGAGCCACAATTACTGAGCCTGCGCGTCTGGAGCCTGTGCTCCGCAACAAGAGAGGCCGCGACAGTGAGAGGCCCGCGCACCGCGATGAGGAGTGGCCCCCACTTGCCACAACTAGAGAAAGCCCTCACACAGAAACGAAGACCCAACACAGCCATAAATTAAAAAAAAAAAAAAAAAAAGAGCTGGTGACACGTACGTGCGCCGAGACAGCGCGAATTGGAGAAAAAAAAAAACCTCAATAGGTTACCAGAGTAATTCAAGGTAAACTACAAATAAAGGATAATTGAGACAGAATTTTAAAAAAAATAAATAAAAATAAAATAAAAGTATGCCAGTACTCTCCTGTCATGTTTAAATCATATGCAGTCTTAGTACAATAATAAACTTAAGTCTCCAAGGACTTTATTCAATGGTGTTCTCTTTTGTTTCTGTTTCTCTCTGTAGTGCCAGAAAACTTGCTTGGATATGTCCCATGACATATGTTCATCTTTGTTTCTCCTGAAAACATATTTTACCTGTATTATAAATGCATGAATCTGGCAGGTATTAAAGGCTCTAACAGATTTCCTGTTTTGAGGGAACTGTCCCTGAGGTTCCACTTATGCAGCAATCCGTGGAAGCTCTGTTTGCTTTGTGGACCCTTGTATGAGAATTTCCTAGTGGGAAATGTTCCAAGTTGATGTGTAGTTAGAGAAGACAGGGCTTGAAGTCATCCTAATAGAGTTGTAAGTGGAGACCACAATAGCCAATATGCCCTCCTAGGGAAAGACTGCAAAGAAAAAAGAGCAGGGAACTGAGGAACAAACGTTACTTAGATCACACCCATACCCTGTTGTATGAATGAGGGAAACTGGGTTTTGATGATCTATTCACAAATCAAACTTATAAGGCCTTAAATGAAACTTATTATCTTCCCTTCGAACTAGCTATTGGTCCTGCTATCCCTAATTCAGTTCTGCAATTTGAACATCACACTGACCCCCCATTTCCAATCAGTCTCTACATTCCATCAATAATTCCTTCATAATATTTTTAAATTTCACTTCCTTTCCCACAGCCTAATTCACTGCCTTGACTTTCATTTGTAAACCATGGTGCTGGTTTCTACTTCGTTTATTTACAGCTTCTATCCACCACTCACTGCAGTCCATACCATGGAAAGTGCCAACCTTTTTTTTTTTTTTTTCTTTTTGCGGTATGCGGGCCTCTCACTGTTGTGGCCTCTCCCGTTGCGGAGCACAGGCTCCGGATGCGCAGGCCCAGCGGCCATGGCTCACGGGCCCAGCCGCTCCGCGGCATATGGGATCCTCCCAGACCGGGGCACGAACCCGTATCCCCTGCATCGGCAGGCGGACTCTCAACCACTGCGCCACCAGGGAGGCCCAAGTGCCAACCTTTTAACCCTAAAATGCTGCCTCATCTTGCCTTCCTAACCTGATTCTTTCCAGTTATTTCCATACGCCTTAACTTGCTCTTCAGGGACCTGAAAACAATTTAAACTGTCTACCTTTCCATCTCCTGTTGTCCCGTAGCTAACACAGACTCAGTCCAGACAAAAAGGTCTGCAGCAATATCACTGTGTCTATACCTTTGTCATTCTTTCCACCTTGAAAGACCACTTTCTGATCACTCTCTACCTATTCCTATTCCCTTTATTCCTCAGTATCAAGTTCCATATCTTATATAATTTAATGTAAAGCACCTTGGTATATATATAGCAGCTCAATACCTAGGTCAGGCCTACACTGATCTTATTCTCCTCTGAATTCTTATAACACATCCTCTTGTAACCCCATTAGGAACATAAAAGCTAGATTCAAGCCTTATGTACAGGATATTGGCTTTAGGTCCACTGGCCGAGATTCTTATGACTATGGCTTTCATAACCATCTCCTAGTTATTGTCAGGAGCTAAAAGGTTTCCAGGGGCTCATCAATATCTCAAAGTTTGAATTTGATAGCATTACACTCCCAGAAACAGTTCTAGAGAGCAGTTCACAGCAGAATGCCTAAAACCTCTCATTCCTTCTCTAACACAAGAGAGCCATTTCAAGGAACATGTTCAGTGTCCTGTAGCACTGGATTTAGGGAGCAAGGCAATGGGATATGACCCTCTTCTCTTACACTCTGATGATCTCCTCAGCCTCCTTTGGTGGTCCACTGACCATCCTAGGGCTCATGGTGACTCATCCTCTCAACAAGTGTGATCCTCCCCAGAGTTGCAGGGTAAAGCCTGACACTTCCCCTTCCCTCTGTTCAAACTCAAATAATTTGAGAAATAAATGAAATTCAAATTTCTTTTCACTTCTCTCTCCCTTTTGCATAGAATCAGCTAGGCAATCAAATCCCAAAGTTGGCTCTGTATGTTGCCATAGTTTTTCAAGCAAGATATTCAAACTGAATCCTAAAAGCGATTCAGAATAATGCACGTTAAAATGTAAAACCAACCTGGCGTTTAATTACATGTAGGCATTTCATTATTTAGCTTTGGGGTATTTCTCTTTATCCCAATATACCTTAAATCCTTCAAGAATATAAAGGCTATATCTTTGTGTTCTCCCACCTGGACTTGCAAAGAATTTTGAATAAGTATTTGTTAAATAAATAACTGCTATGTAAAATTTAATTTCCAGGAAATTACATGTTCATGAATTGTTAGGGGATATATTTGATTCAGTTAGAATACCTCTGCACTTAGTTCTTTTTTGTTGTTGATTTTGTGCATAACGTTATGAGAATGCATAATGCTTTTAAACATAAACATCATCAGAGCTAATACTCTGCAATTAAACTGAAGTTCTTGGAATGATTTCATCAAGATAAAATAGCTTCTAAGGATATAACTTTCACCAGTTTACCAAAATAAATAGGATAGATACAGTTTTGATTTACACTGAATATGTAGTTTATTGATTGAGCTGGGAATTATGTTTTCTAAGAAAACTTTCCAAGGACTAGATTGAAATTTATTAAATACATATTCAGTGTATTTCTAGTAGGTTGCAAAACATGGGGATTCCTGTACAGGTAACATTTTGAAAGCACTTACTGAATCAATTGTGCTTTAAGAATCAAGACCAAAAAAAAAAAAAGAAGATCCATTTGCTTAGGACAATAAACAGAAGACCTGCCTGTGTAAGATTCTATAAAACTTGTATCCCTCCAAAGTATAGTAATTCATTTTCTGCTACTTCAAGGGTGTAATGACAAATGACAAATTATGTAATGACTTCATAAAGAAGTCATTATATAAAATTTAGCTAAAGTTTGTACCATCTTGCACAGCTTTTGTTCAGCCCTTCTTTTATAATTGTACTGATATTTTACCAGGAAAGCTGTAAGAATTTGAAAAAAAATCCTTATCACAAATATGTATAACTGAAGTAAATAATGGCTTTTATATACAAAGGATGCAAAGAAGACTTTTTACTGAGTGACCTTTTTATCATTTTGTTTCTGACACTTTATAAAAATTACTAGCCAAATGCATCATCTCTTTCTTACTTTTGGAACTGGCAGGCTTCAGACTTAGAATTTGGGGCAATTACTACAACCTACAGTAGTCCTTTCAGAGTAGAACAGGAACTATGATTTGTGTCTCAAATATTTGTTCTAATTTAAAATGTCATTTCCTAAGAATCACATTAAGTTAATAATTGACTTCATTTTCTAATGCACGCGTAGAATTTGATAGAAGTATTATCCTTAAAAATTTTGCCTACTAGAATTACAATGCAGCACAGGCAAGTCCAGTATTTTTTTTTAATTTTTTTCTTTATTTATTTATGGCTGTGTTGGCTCTTTGTTTCTGTGTGAGGGCTTTCTCTAGTTGCGTCAAGTGGGGGCTACTCCTCATCGCAGTGCGCGGGCCTCTCACTATTGCGGCCTCTCTTGTTGCGGAGCACAGCTTCCAGACGCACAGGCTCAGTAATTGTGGCTCACGGGACTAGTTGCTCTGCGGCATGTGGGCTCTTCCCAGACCGGGGCTCGAAACCCGTGTCCCCTGCATTGGCAGGCAGATTCTTAACCACTGCGCCACCAGGGAAGCCCAAGTCCAGTATTTTTAAAGTCTAATTTGTACTTTTTGTTTGTTTGTTTTATTTCTTAAGATGCTGGAACATACTAGGCTTCAAAACAGAAGTAATGACTTGGAGATTTAAAATAGATAAGTGGCTAAAATAATTCAAAGTCTATCTTAGTTTTAACATATTTCTTCCACTCTCTTCAGTATTCCTGCTGTCATGATGTCATCCCCATTTTCCCACATTGTGAAGAACTTTGGGGGTGTTAGTTAAGAGTTGAATAATGACACCAGCTTGTACATTATTTTCCATGAGGGAAAAAGCTAAGTTTCAACATATTAATTGGTTGAAAGGAAATTTTTCTTTACCTGTTCATTCTTCCTTCAGGTTCTTCCAAGACAAACCTGTGGGCTTTTCACTCACACAATTTTCTATAAAGAATATCCAGGAGGTCCTAAAGAGCTGGACAAGAGTATCGAAGGAGGTGAACTTTTCTTCACTGTGGTCCTCAACCCAGTAAGTACTTTGAGTTATTCTCCAAATAAATAATGAAAAATGACAGGGCAAATGACAAAGAGGCCAGGGTTTTGGTAGTTATCAGCCAATCAAGATGAAGTTTCAGTTCTAAAACAGTAGTTAAAAACTAAATGGAACCACATCTAGTAATGGGGGCAAACTAATTCTACAAGTAGTAATGATATGAGGAACTTATGGAAGAGCCAAGGAAGTGCTCTAGCAAACCCTCCTCTGCATTGGAAAGTGATCAAAATTTAGAGATTCTTGCTTTTTATGCAGAGTAAGATTTTTCACCTATAAAACTCTCCAATTCCCAATGGGACCAGTTTTTCATTTAGATGACTATTCTATTTTTTTCTTATTTAAAATAAAAGTAGAAGCAAAATGGGAGAGGAATTAGATAAGCAAATAGGGTCACTGTTGGAACATTCACATTAGATCTTATCTTGCTGCATCTCAGGCCAGGGCAGAGCAGCCTGTTTTATTGGGCTACTGTTCTTCCTCCTTTACTTCTTAATACTAGGGTGCCAGCTCCCAAATGAACCATTTGTACTTATTTCTGCTTGAGGCCAGTGTTATAAAGTTGTATAGAAAACGAACTAACTGAAGTAAGGTGTATAAGGAAAAGAAGGGATTTTTATTTCCCTTCTGAAGATCACTGACATAAAAAGTAAAGCTGGGGCTTCCCTGGTGGCGCAGTGGTTGAGAGTCTGCCTGCCGATGCAGGGGACATGGGTTCGTGCCCCAGTCTGGGAAGATCCCACATGCTGCAGAGCGGCTGGGCCCGTGAGCCATGGCCGCTGAGCCTGCGTGTCTGGAGCCTGTGCTCCGCAACGGGAGAGGCCACAACAGTGAGAGGCCCGCGTACCGCAAAAAAAAAAAAAAAAAAAAAAAAAAAGTAAAGCTGTATTTATTTATAGTAAATTTGTCCCTGATGTTAGCAATATTCAAGATGAAAAAAAAAGTAATTTTCCAAATGTGAAAAAAATTCTATCAGCATAAAAGTTAGAGAAGAGAGGGATAAAGAGAATAAAATTTGAAAGACCCCTCTCTTGACCTTAATTTTACAGGTCTTGCAAATAAAATTTCAGATATTTTTCATTATCTACTGGTATTCAATCGCTATCTATTTCTCAGCTCCTAGAAAATGAGACAGAAGTAAGAGTAACTCATCTTTGGGCAAAATCAACATGTCTATCCAAAAATCACCATAGTTTGAAGTTAATAAACTTCTTCATACCCCAAAAAAATATAAATAATTCTGAGTTATATATCAGAAATAATCTGGTTCTTCTAACTTTTCTATTCTTAACAAATGGAAGTATCTTTGGAATCATCTCATATGGTTTTGTTCTCTTTTTTTATCAATTCAGCCAGTAACACACAGGCAAAAGAATTAAACTAATGCCTAATGATGAACTGAAAATTCAGTTATAATATTCTTAATATGGTAACATTTTCATCAATAATTTTAAGACTCTTTAATCTATAATCTGTAAAATTCTGATGTTTTATATTTCCTTTCATCATAGAGCAACTGTGAACAAGTAAGTCATCTATTTGATTTTTTTAACCAATAGTTGCTTTGGCACTTAAGAAATTCCTGGTGGTATTGTAATTTCAAAACTTTCTAAACCAAATTAGTTTTATTTACCATGGAAGAAATTCAAAATAAGATCATTCATGTTCAGTAGATTTACAATAAATATTATATTTTTTACTAATTAAAAACCAAAGTATTTTCTTTTCTTTTTTTTTTTTTTTTTTTTTGCGGTATGCGGGCCTCTCACTGTTGTGGCCTCTCCCGTTGCGGAGCACAGGCTCCGGACACGCAGCCTCAGTGGCCATGGCTCACAGGCCCAGCCCCGCCGTGGCACATGGGATCCTCCCGGACCGGGGCACGAACCCGTGTCCCCTGCATCGGCAGGCGGACTCTCAACCACTGCGCCACCAGGGAAGCCCCAAAGTATTTTCTTAATTGAAAAAAGATCTTGTGGTAAAGCTTATGTTATTCTTGGATACTGACTTGGACTAAACTAACTGAACAAACACTTTAAAGTTTAGTAAACCTTGCTACTTTTCAGGCCTTTATCAATAATATTTGGCAATTTTGTTTGTCTTGCTGAGGAGATCCACAGGGAATAAAGGGGAGAATAAACTTCATGAACTTGTTCTTTTCTGATTCAGAAAACTTTCAGTAGACAGTTACTTTCAGATAAATGCTGGAATTCAAAATAAATGACAGATCTTGTTAGACACCATAAGACATGCAAGGAATCCAAATTAACTTCATCTGGCATGTGAACTACGATTTTTGGAAACAACTGTAGTTCCCTAGAGATTTGTGGTTAAGAAGCCCACTTCTAGACTCAGCCCAAGTCTTACCCAAGGAAAGATTACTATCATTAGCTAGTGATGTTTGCTTTGCAGAACAGAGTGAGGAGTAGTGGTCTGTTTCCTATGAATTCTACATCCCAAAATTAAATGTTTAGATAAAGTTTGTGTTAAAATTAAGAAAGGTCCAGGTGCAGTTAGGCATACTAGTAATTTGGCAGATGACACTCTTTTTAGGCCAGAATGAGAATGAGAAACCCTTGATGGAATCAAAGTAGATATTAGCCGCAAGAAAGATAAGAATTTTAATTATAGTGGATTTGAAAGATAGCCATTGTGAGCTTCAGTAATACTCCAGGCCTCGATTAGAAGTATCATTTTCTGAGAATGCTGAATGAGTTTGCTGTTTACTTCAAAAAGGGAGATGTGCATTAGAAATATACATATGGCTTTTAAATATATTCAAATATATTTGAATGAGTTGAAAATGAAAGTATAAGCAGGATTTTATTTAATGTGCTTCTAAATTTTCTTCCTATATGTCAACATAATATCAAGGTATTCCAATAACTTTTACCAGTATTGTGGTGAGAGGTGGTTACAATGAAGTACCTCTCAGAGTTAAACTAGAATAAATCACAGCAAAGATAAGTATGTTCCTTAAACAGAGTAACTCTCTGGCCTGAAATGTTCTACTGTTACCAAAGTAGTTTTCACTGCTAAAGAAAAAAAGTGTCAACCTTGGAAATTTAACACAAAGAGTTTCAAAGACAATGTTAGCACTGCATAAGAGAGAGAAAACCTTGGCCTTTTCCAAATGAGTATTTCCAGTGTCACAGGCCACACACCACGGATGTGGGTTGGATGCAGAGATTTTATTAGACGCTGAGGTTCAGGTGCATTTGAGAGGTGGGCCCATCAGGCTATCTGAGACTGAGACCACTAAGAATTCAATTCTTCTAATTCCCTTTCTGATTCTAAACTCAACCAGCAACTTCCTGAATATAGTTTGCTTTCCTATATAAATCCTACTATAGGAAAAGAATATGTCCATCATAAGAACTTGTACTCACTAGAACAGTAATTTGCAGCACAATTTTATAAATCTTTCAGTTGGTGAATACTTCCCATTTAACCTGATAACCAGGAGAGGACCCTCCAATTGTATATATTTTAATATTTCAGTTCGTCTATAATATATAATTCTCCATTTTAAACTAATGGATGAAATTCTGTTTTTATTTATCAGTTTCAATTGTCTTTGCTAATTTGATTCTGCCCCCCAGAAATGGACACTGTCAGTGTACTCAATCAGGTGTTGGAGCCCATCAGGCTAAGTAACAGGCCCTGAAGTGTTTGTTGATTAATTCAGGAAGGTAATGAATTACCTTATGGATATACCAGGGGAGAGAGCCACTAGAACTATCCCAGAGTCACTGTTAGCTATACACACACAAGCACAAAATTTCTTTTTTTTTAATATATTTTTATTTATTTTTTTTATTATTAAATCAGTTATACATATACATATGTTCCCATATCCCCTCCCTTTTGCGTCTCCCTCCCACCCTCCCCATCCCACCCCTCCAGGCAGTCACAAAGCACCGAGCTGATCTCCCTGTGCTATGCGGCTGCTTCCCACTAGCTAGCTACCTTACGCCTGGTAGAAGCACAAAATTTCTACACAAACATGTAATACACCCACACACAATATTCTTGATCAATTCATAATGCTCCAAGTACCCTTGTATATACTTTAAAAAATAGTGAGAAAGAGTCTACTTTACTTTACATACCTATATAAAATAATATGTAGATGGGTACTAAGAACTAAAATATATGAAGATGACAAAAAATATTAATTCACAGTGACTGCACCTGCCCTCAATAAACAGAACCCTATAAATTTATGACATATATACTTATACAAAAAAAAAAACACTACTAAGAGTATACTGTCCATTTTAATGTGAGTTTCCAGTTCTGCCTACATTAGGTAAATGTGATAATACTTAAGTAGTGTGACAAATGGAATAGTTCTGAATTAGACATGATTGTTCCTCTTTTGGGAGCCATATTATATTCTATTGCTCTGAAAAAGGATGTCCCCTTCCTTCTCCAGTATTCTTATTTCTAATTACAAAACGTCTGAGTCTTTGCTTACACTCTTGTTCAATAAACAGACTCTAGGTATTGAGTCCTTAACAACCGATATCTGTGCCTCCCTCCAACATGCTTGATAATAAACTCAGTGCTTACTTTACTTATTAATCCAGAACAGTTGTGGATTGCCACAAGATTCATGCTCTTACCACACTTGTTTGGAATTCAAGTGGAGCAAATCCCTGACAGCATAGCAATATTATACTTCCTTCATCAAACTGTTAAACATCCCATACAAACAGTAGCTAATCCCCTTATGCCCATGTTTCATTAAATGCTTTTTGTCTCTATGTTTCTCAATTTGATATAGCATCTATACACCATACTCTCCATACCCTCCTACCCAAATCCCTGAAAGCTAAATCTAAATTGTATTTCTCTAATTACAATTACACATGGTGAGTAGAATGACTATTTCAAACTGGGTAACACATGAGTGAATTACAATGAAAGTAAAACAACAGAATTCATACAAGATACTTTGTATAAATAGAAATTAACCCACACTGAAATTTTTTTTAAAACTATAATTTACATGTATATGGCTTATGTGTGCTTATCTATAGAATTCATCTAAAAGAAAACAGCTTTTTTTCCTAATGGGAAATTTTATGTTTCTTTCTTTTCTTATTTACTAATCCTGGAAAACATTGTGATAACAGAAAACTCTTTATTGAAAAATAAATGCTAATAATAACAACAACTTTGGATAGTAGAAAAACAATTCCTGAACATGTCTAATAATGAGTATTACCTGGGACAACTGATTTTAAAAAGTCCAGACTTAATGCATCAGAACCTGCAGGGGACAGTTTGGGGACCTGCATACTTATCATGAACTTTAGGTGATTCTTATGATCAGGCAAATTTGGGAAATACTGCAGAGAAAGAAAATGGAGAAATAATTTTGGTAATCGAAGATTACCAAAAACTGCTATAGAAATTGTGGACCTATGGTCAAGGTATCAGAATTGAAAATGAGTCCAAATCTGCAGTAAGATTTTTTTAAAAACCAATGAGAATGAATGTTTTTTCTTAATGACCAGAGAACTCTAGCTTGAACTGGAGTTTAAAATAGAGGTAACTCCTGTTTATCCTTTAAGGATGGCTTAAGGGTCACTTTCCTCAGGAAACACTCTCTGCTCTGGTTTAGAAGTACCTTCTTGTGTTCCCATAGCATCCTCTGCCGACTCTTCCTAAGTACTTACTATCTTGCATTGTGACTGTGGGTTTGCTGTTAGGCTCTTTGCTTCTTGAGGCAGAAAATGTGTCTTTCATCTCCAAAATCATCCCAGTGCCTAAACATGATGCCTTATACCTAGTTTTTATTTAACACATATTAAGGAAGAGAAACTGACTTTTCTAATGGCCTGATACCAAAAACAAACACAATAAATCTGAAAGGAAAGGACATCTGGGTCCTGGTAAGATAATTCTTGAATCAAAAGCATAAGTAAAACCTGTATCATGAGTTTGATGGGGCTGAATTAAGTACTGTTGTATGTACTCTTCACATATGTAGTTGTCTCTTCTCTATATAGATTTGTTTTCATTGAGTTCCTCTGGCTGTAAGAACTAGAGACCCACTCAAGTTACCTCAAATAATGGAAGTGTGGGACTCCAGAAGGCAGAACAATCAAAGTCCATTGGACCTGGAGGGTTCTTCTGAGTCCAAGGCAGTTTCAGGGCCCATAAAAATGAGAATTACTGATCTTGATCTTGCCTTAGTGCTTTAATACAACACAACAGGTGCTTTTCACGTGTCTGAGTGTCTCATTTTTCTACTACTGACTATATATTACATGTCTGCCTCAAAAGTGCTGCTTGTTTAATGGCTTCTGTGCCCTCATTAATTAATTTTACACATGACCCAATGTGACTGCATCAAATGTTTTCCATATAACATTCAGCTTCAATTCTAACTTGCTAATTATCTCATCCTCTTGTGGTGTCGCAGATCAAATTCCCAAGCAAGGGAATCTATTTGTCCCAGCTTACTTTTTTGAGTCAGCCAATATCAGTCCTGGCCTGCTGTGAACTGACTGCTCCTGGCTATGGGCACCCCACAACTACCTCCAATCTCCATTCTACACTATGACTGGGCAATGGGCTGCCTAAGGGCTATCCTTTCAGCAAAAGCTTGGAAGAGGCAGGTACTATGACTGCTGTCTAGCCTGAATCTGAATCCTGTGGGAATAGTCAGTATGGTCTCAGCCAATTCCAGAGATTTGGGAGGAAGCTAAACCTTTTTGGAGAAGGCCTCAAGATTAAGTTTGAAGCTTGTAAAGTTTAAGTGAGTAGTTCTGTTAGATATAGGACCAATTAATTTCATTCATCATTTTACTGTCTATCTTGCTTCTAGAATGCAAGTTCCAAGACAGCATGTACGTCTTGTGTTTTATTTACTCTACATCTTCAAACTAAGAAGAGTTCCTGGCATGTCACAGGTGCTAACAAAATATTTCATAAGTGGATGAATGAAGTTAAATGTCCAACAACAGGGATGGGGATATTAAAAGAGCAAATTATGTTCCCCCCCATAGAGGAATACATTCAGCCATTAAAAAACACATTGTGGGCTTCCCTGGTGGCGCAGTAGTTTAGAGTCCGCCTGCCGATGCAGGGAACATGGGTTCGTGCCCCGGTCCGGGAAGATCCCACATGCCGCAGAGCAGCTGGGCCCGTGAGCCATGGCCACTGAGCCTGAGCGTCTGGAGCCTGTGCTCCGCAACAGGAGAGGCCACAACAGTGAGAGGCCCGTGTACCGCAAAAAAAAACAAAAAAAAAACCAAAAAAACACATTGTATAATAATTTTTGATGACATGGAAATAGTCATGATATATTCAGTGAAAAAGTATGTTATTAGAAAATTAGATGCAAGCATGGAAATAAACTAGAAGGAATTCAGCCGAATGTTAGCAATGGTTGCCCTAGATAACAGGATTAAAGATGATTTTCTTTGTCATGTTTGTTTGATTTTTATAATATGTCTACATTAAATGTCTATTACTCTTTTTTTTTTTTTTTTTTTTTTTTTTTTTGCGATATGCGGGCCTCTCACTGTTGTGGCCTCTCCCATTGCGGAGCACAGGCTCCAGATGCGCAGGCTCAGCGGCCATGGCTCACGGGCCTAGCCGCTCCGTGGCATGTGGGATCTTCCCAGACCGGGGCACGAACCCGCATCCCCTGCATCAGCAGGCGGACTCTCAACCACTGCACCACCAGGGAAGCCCTGTCTATTACTCTTAAAACCAGCACACAGACACACAGACACACACACACACACACACGCGCGCGCGCGCGCAAAATGCTACATTAAAAACAATAATAAAAAATTATCTAACACTAACAGTGAAGGACGTAAAATGCAATTATTTATTTAGTGATATATCAGGGGTAGAATTAGTATTTACTCAGTTCCAGTTGTTCCCTATCTGTCTCGTATATCACCTAACACCTACCTCACTGCATGGTTATTTGTGTACATATACATCATTTCTCCTATATGAGGGGGCATTCTTGCAGAATTATCTGTGTTTGTTTCATTTTTGTGCTTCCCATGGTGTCTAGATCAATGTTTTAAATCTAATAAATGGTCACTAAATGTTTTTTAAATGATTGACTAAATGTAAGAAGTTATGTTTTAGGGGCATCACTTGACTTATGGCCTATCCAAATGTGAATAATAACAAGCCTGGTTTTAACAAAACTACATTCTGGCAGATTCTCTGCTTTCAAGAGAGTGAAATTCAGGATCCAGGAAATTTTCAAGTGGCCCTAAACATTTGGCAGGTTTTTACAAGTGATGATGAATTAGCCTGACATGGAACAATGGACAATTAAAGCTGGAAGGAACCACAGAATTCATCTACTCAATCACCTAATTTTAGGCTCAAGGTCACTTCTGTATTTTTCTGTTGAGAACCCAGCCTTCCTGACTCTGAGTTTGGTGCTTCTACCACTACAACATGCTGCTTCTGTACTCCTGGGTAAATTGGCCTTAATGTGACGCACATTACCTGTTAATGTGACTCAGTTACCTGGTACCAGGAAAATGTGCAAATGGTTTAAAATTTCTGGCTATTATTTAGAAAAAGCAACCCATCTCCATATGGAGTAAAAAACAAAAAATAAGTGCTTTTGGAAAAAAGCTATAATAAGCAGTTATAGCTAAGGGAAAATGTCAAATGTACTTTTAAAGAACTATGAATAATAAGCTATATATTTTTTATCTTAAAACAATAAATCTTATTGATGTTACTTATATATTGATAAGACTTTTTTAAATTTTTTTAAAATTTATTTTTTATTAGACTTTTAAACTTGTAAAGCCAAAACACTTTATTTCATTTATTTCCTGCTTTCCATATCAGCCCTATTTTTCTATCAGTGTTCTTCATGATTAACTATGGTTTTATATAATTACTTGCCACTGTGAGATTAAGAATATTATAAGAAAGCATGATTGTCTTGATTCTACAGTTAAGAAAAATAGGAGTATGATAAACTCTCAAGCCATTGAGATGGATATTTTTAAGAAATTTAAGAAAATAGATATTAAGTTAGAGAAATGAATATTATGTTATTCTTGTTTAATCCTTTCATAGTTTCAGATAACTTATAGGATAAACAAACAAACAAAAAATCCTTCACTTGGAAAAAAAATTAAGTCTGGCTCCTACCCACCTTTATGGTCTCTGTTTTCAATAATCTCATATATGCACCTTTCAATCCACCCATACCGAAGAATTTGTAGTTCCCTAAACAGGACCTGTTATCTTGTTCTGTGCCTTAGAGTGCTACTGCCTCAGGTTGGAATGCCTTCCAGCAAATCCGAGCTCGTACGTCATCTTTTTACAGAAGACCTCCCCCAACTCTTCAGTTTCTCCTGTGTTCTCATAGCACCCAGGCATAACCCTAACATAACTTGTCCCCAGTACTATAATCAGTTATCTTTCTCATCCAGTAGTTTGTGCATTCCTTGATAGAAAGCATCATGTCTTATTTATTTTGTAATCAAGATATATGCAAAATTTTAGCACATAGTAGGCTCTCAATAAATGACAGTGCATTAACTTGCCATGCATGTATATGTACTATCCTTTGAAGGAAAATCTAGTTGCCTTGGAAATACTTATTCACAGAATTCACTTGACTCAAGAGTTTGCATTATTGTGCTTTCATTTCTCCCAACATGGCATCCAGGGAGATCCTTTTGAAAGTCATTAAATTTATGAAAAGATGGTCAGTTTCACTCATAGGAAGAAAAATCAAGGTTAAACATATTGAGATACCATTTCTTATCCATCATGTTGCCAAAAATTCAAAAGATTGGTAAAATATTCTGTTAACAAGGCTATGGGAAAACAGATATGCTCATACATCCTAGTGGATGTGCAAAGTGGTGCAACCCCTACTGAGGGAATGCAAAATGGTACAGCCGCTATGGAAAACAGTATGGAGTTTCCTCAAAAATTAAAAATAAGGCTACCATATGATCCAGCAACCATACTTCTGGACATCTGTCCAAAAGAATTGAAAACAGGATCTCAAAGAGTTATTTGCCCTCCTACGTTTGTTGCAGCATTATTCTCAATGGCCAAGAGGTAGAAACAACTTAGCTGTCCATTCACAGATGAATGAATAAAGAAAATATGGTACATATGTACAGTAGAATATTATTCAGCCTTAAAAAGAAAGGAAATCCTGTCATATGCTACAACATGAATGAAACTTGAGGACATTATATGCTAAGTGAAATAAGCCAGTCACAAAAGAACAATACTATATGATCCCACTTGTTTGAGGTGTCTAAAGTGGTCAGACTCATAGAAACAAAGTAAAATGGTGGTTGCCAGGGCCTAGAGGGAGGGGAAAATGGGGAGGTGCTATGCAGTGGGTATAGAGTTCCAGCCATGCAAGATGAGAAAGCTCTAGACATGTGCAGTACAATGATGTGCACATACTGTACTGTACATTTAAAAATTTGCTAAGGGTAGATTTCATGTTAATTTTGGCCACAAATGTTTTTAAAATTTTTATTGGAATATAGTTACTTTACAATGTGTTAGTTTCTGCTGTACAGCAAAGTTAATCAGCTTTATGTATACATATATCCCCTCTTTTTCAGATTTCCTTCCTATTCAGGTCACCACAGAGCACTGAGTAGAGTTCCCTGTTCTATACAGTAGGTTCTCATTAGTTATCTATTTTATACGTAGTATTAATAGTGTATATATGTCAATCCCAATCTCCCACCCAATTCATCCCACCCCCCCATTCCCCCGCTTGGTGTCTGTACGTTTGTTCTCTACGTCTGTGTCTCTATTTCTGCTTTGCAAATAGGTTCATCTGTACCATTTTTCTAGATTCCACATATATGTATTAATATATGATATTTGTTTTTCTCTTTCTGACTTACTTCACTCTGTATGACAGTCTCTAAGTCCACCCATGTCTCTGCAAATGACACAGTTTCATTCCTTTTTATGTCTGAGTAACATTCCATTGTATACATGTACCACATCTTCTTTACCCATTCCTCTGACGATGGACATTTAGGTCGCTTCATTCTCCTGGCTGCTGTAAATAATGCTGCCATGAACATTGGGGTGCGTGGGTCTTTGGGATTTATGGTTTTCTCCAGGTATATGCCCAGGAGTGGGATTGCTGGGTCATATGGTAGTTCTATTTGTAGTTTTTTAAGGAACCTCCATACTGTTCTCCATAGTAGCTGTATCAATTTACATTCCCACCAACAGTGTAAGAGGGTTCCCTTTTCTCCATACCCTCTCCAGCATTTATTGTTTGTAGATTTTTTGATGATGGCCATTCTGACCAGTGTGAGGTGATACCTCACTGTAGTTTTGATTTGCATTTCTCTAATAATTAGTCATGTTGAGCATCTTTTCATGTGCCTGTTGGCCATCTGTATGAGTCCACATATAGACATTTCTCTTTGGAGAGACATTGTCTCTCCAAAGAAGAGACATTTCTCCTTGGAGAAATGTCTATTTAGGTCTTCCACCCATTTTTTGATTGGGTTGTTTTTTTTGATACTGAGCTGCATGAGCTGTTTGTATATTTTGGAGATTAATCCCTTGTCAGTTGCTTCATTTGCAAATATTTTCTCCCACTCTGAGAGCTGTCTTTTCATCTTTTTTATGGTTTCCTTTGCTGTGCAAAAGCTTTTAAGTTTCATTAGGTCCCACTTGTTTATTTTTGTTTTTATTTTCATTACTCTAGGACATGGGTCAAAAAAGATATTGTTGTGATTTATGTCAAAGAGTGTTCTGCCTATGTTTTCCTCTAAGAATTTTATAGTGTCCGGCCTTACATTTAGGTCTTTAATCCATTTTGAGTTTATTTTTGTGTATGGTGTTAAGGAGTGTTCTAATGTCATTCTTTTACATGTAGCTGTCCAGTTTTCCCAGCACCACTGATTGAAGAGACTGTCTTTTCTCCATTGTATATTCTTGCCTCCTTTGTCATAGATTAGGTGACCATAGGTGCGTGGGTTTATCTCTGGGCTTTGTATCCTGCTCCATTGATCTATATTTCTGTTTTTGTGCCAGTACGATACCGTCTTGATAACTGTCTTGCAAGGTTTGTAGTGTATCTGAAGTCAGGGAGCCTGATTTCTCCAGCTCCGTTTTTCTTTCTCAAGATTGCTTTGGCTATTCAGGGTCTTTTGTATTTCCATACAAGTTGTAAAATTTTTTGTTCTTATTCTATGAAAACTGCCATTGGTAATTTGATAGGGATTGCATTGAATCTGTAGATTGCTTTGGGTAGTGTAGTCATTTTCACAATATTGATTCTTCCAATCCAAGAGCATGGTATATCTCTCCATCTGTTTGTGTCGTCTTTGATTTCTTTCATCAGTATCTTATAGTTTTCTGAGTACAGGTCTTTTTTTCTGAAAAAGTGAAAGAACTTTAAAAAATACCTTTTTGTATTTTTGACAGTACATTTTAAACATGAATCTAATCATGAAGAAACAATCTCACAAGTCCCAAAATTGGTATATTCTATAAAACAAATGTTCTAGACTTTTCAAAAAAAATATCACGTTTAACAAAATAAAGAAGGGATTCCATGTTGGCGCAGTGGTTAAGAATCTGCCTGCCAGACATGGGTTCGAGCCCTGGTCTGGGAAGATCCCACATGCCTCAGAGCAACTAAGCCCGTGTGCCACAACTACTGAGCCTGCACTCTAGAGCCCGCAAGCCACAACTACTGAAGCCTGTGCACCTAGAGCCTGTGCTCCACAATAAGAGAAGCCACTGCAATGAGAAGCCTTCACACCACAACAAAGAGTAGCCCCTGCTTGCCTCACCTAGAGAAAGCCCGTGTGCAACAACGAAGACACAACGCACCCAAAAATAAAATAAATAAATTTACAAAAAAATAAACAAAGAAAGGAGGATTATTTTAGTTTAAAAGAAACTAAAAGACATAATAATCTAATACAATTTATAAATCTTAAGCCTTCTTTGGATCCTCAATTTTTTTTTTAATATATCTATAAAAATCACTTTTCTAGTTATTACTGCTGGGTAACAAAATACCCCAAAACACAATGGCTTAAAAAGAAAACAGTAATTACTTTATTATCACTCATGATTTCTGTAGGTCAGAATTCAGGGAGGGCTGGACTGGGTGGTGATTCTGGCCTTCAGTGTCTCATGAGGTTGCAGTCAGACGGTGACTGGACCTGGAAAACCAGGCAGCGAGCTGGCAGGACATCTCTTCACAGTGTCTCAGGGCTTTTTCATGTGATCTCTCCCCAAGGGCTTCTAGGGGGCTTCCTCACAGCAGGAGGGCCTCAGGCAGTCATGCGGCTTTAGGGCTCATCAAGCATCAGAGCAACCAAGGCAGAAGCAAAACTGCCTGGGATTCAGAAGTCACAGCAGCATTTCTGCTTCACGAAAGCCTGACCACATTCAAAGGGAGAATTAGATTCCATCTCTTTACGGGAAGTAACAAAGTTCTAGAAGACAGAGAAATTGTGGGAGGCCATCTTTGGAAAATATAATTTACCACAGACAATTATGGAACAATTAGGGAAATTTAAATATGGACTGCACAATAGATGATACTGAAATATGTCTTCCTAGGCGTGATGATATTTGATTTTACAGTAAAATGTACGTGTTCTTAGATGATGCATGCTAAGGGATTTAGTGGCAGTGTCCTGCTGTCTGCAACTTATTTTCAAGCGACTTAGCAAATTAACAGGTATATTTAAGAGTGAAAGAAACACAGAAAATGCAAAGCAAATGTAGTGAAATGTAAGCAACTGGAGAATAAGTGAAGGATATACAGATGTCCACTGTCCTAATTTTTTGCTTTTCTATAGATTTATAACATGTTTCTCAAATAATTGAGTGGGAAATAATGTAAGTCCTATTACATTATTTCTCTGCTCACATCCTCCAAACCTCTCTCTTCAGAGTAGATGCCAGACTCCTTACCATGACCTACAGGACCTGTGTGACCCGAACCCTTACCTCCCTGATATTATCTCCAGACAGAGGGAACAGCAAGTACAAAAGCCCCGGGAGTGTGCTTGGCATGTTTTAGAAACAGCAGGTAGTTTACAATGTCCTATTTTAATTGATGCCTCTTAAACATCTTCTTCATAAATCTTTGTGTACGCATTGTTTCTGGTTTGATGTGAAACCTCAGTTCCCTGCCTACTCACTTCTTTCTTGTTTGTAGGAACTTCAGCCCTAGAAGAACTCAGTCAAAGCCAGATCATTTCTCACTACCCCCCAAAATACCTGAGAATTCTGTTTAGGAAAGGGAAAAGATCCAGCCAGGAAAATTTAAGAAGGTTCCCAGTTACATTCATATTGGAATTTCACCTATTTGATATTCCCCTCAGGATGCCTGGGATCGTTTCAATCTTACCTCCAAGGCATATTGTATTGTATTGGTTTTGAAGTTTAGATTGTCTAAGCATGCCCTGTAGTAACTAGTAGGTTCTTAACAAGATTTTACTTTGCAGGATTTAACCCACTGGCTTTCTTGCTTGGCTGCCTTTGGCTAAAGCTCAGTGTTTGGTTGGACCTCCCTTGCCTGTGGCCCTACACCATGGTGCTGCCTATCACAGGCATTAGTAATTTCCTGTCTTGGCTGGAGGCCCTCACAGAAGCCATATTTTCATTGCATATATTTGTTCCTGATGTTTTGGTCTTAGGTCTCAGCAGAATTGTGGTTCTTTCTGAAGGTCATATGATACTGTTTTCAGGGGAGGTATTAGTCCCACAGATAATTGGGCCTTTTGATTTCCAAGATGAGTAGGTTGGCCACATCTTTCCTTCCAAACCAGTGAACAATGTATTAAGTAGGGCTTGTTGGTAAATTCAGTGTGTCAGGAACTCACAGCCAGATAAGGGGCCAATGAGCTAATAATAACAACAACCCAGGTACCTCTTATTAGAAGCCAGATATTTAATAGACATTAGAAATTAAAGTTCAAAAAATATTACCAGGCTTCCCTGGTGGCGCAGTGGTTGAGAGTCCGCCTGCTGACGCAGGGGACACGGGTTCGTGCCCCGGTCTGGGAAGGTCCCACATGCCGCAGAGTGGCTGGGCCCATGAGCCATGGCCGCTGAGCCTGCACGTCAGGAGCCTGTGCTCCGCAACGGGAGAGGCCACAGCAGTGAGAGGCCCGTGTACAGGGAAAAAAAAAAAAAAAATATATATATATATATATATATATATATATATATATATATATAACCAGGCTATCTGAATGTTCACTGTACTGGCATCAGTAAAGTGAGCAAACCCCAGGTGAGATTGCTATCCGTAGTGAAACAGGCTAAGACAATCATTTGGAGGAAACGGGACAGTTAAATGCCAGGTAGGCTTGGCTAGGTGTCGTCTGTACTAAAATTATAATTCTGAGATTTCCATTTTCCAATTTGGCAAGCCTTAAAAAAAAAAAATCTTCATATCCTTTAACACTGTAATTCCACTTCTAGGAATCTATCTTATATTTAGAAAAAAGTGTTAATTGTAATGAGGAAAGAAAATGGAAATAAATGATGTCCAACTGAACGGAAATGTAGAAATAAATTATGTCCACTTAGGTTATTATGCAGATTTTAAAATTTATGTGTATGAATAATTAGGCAATAACATAAGAAGTAAAAGATATATTATGTATAAATAGGGTACAAAAGTATCAAAATTTTGTTTTAAAAAACTATATATAAACTATACATACTGAAAAGAAATGTATCTTTGGATGTTGAAATTTTGGTATTTTTCTTTCTGCTTTTCTGTATTTTATATTTTTCTTTTTTAAAATATCTTTATTGGAGTAAAATTGCTTTACAATGTTGTGTTAGTTTCTGCTGTACCACAAAGAGAATCAGCTATATGTATACATATATCCCCATATCCCCTTCCTCTTCAGCTCCCTCCCACCCTCTCTATCCCATCCCTATAGGTAGTCACAAAGCATGGAGCTGATCTCCCTGTGCTATGCAGCAGCTTCCCATTAGCCATCCATTTTACATTTGGTAGCGTACATATGTCATTGCTACTCTCTCACTTCGTCCTATAATTTTTCTTTAATGAGTTTCCAACATCTTTTTTAATAAGAAGTGTAAAGCACTGATTTTTAAAGTACTAACACAAGAGTTCCTATTAGCAGAGAATGATCAAACCAGTTTAATTATGAATTACCATTTAAACAAATTATTTTAAGACAAGGGTATCATATTAGGGAATTCGGTTCAGCAGTACTTTTTGAGTATCTTTTTCTTCAAATTTCAAAATATTAACACCTTGTAAAATTCCATAGGATAAGAGGTGAAACACTAATAATTATATTTCTGTAATTCTGCTTTTTCCCTTTAACAAGTGTATGGACTGAAGCAAGAACAAGGCAATAAGCAAGAAGGGCCCTTGAGCAAGAGGGAAGGAGACAAAGGGAACCTGCTCTGTACTAGGCCATGCTTTTTAGAAGGGACCTTATTTCATTCTAGCAACAATTCCGTGAGGCTTTGTGTATATCATCTTATTTGACCTTAACAGCAATCCTATGAGGCATGTCATGGATGAGGAAACTGGGGTTCAAAGAGATTCCCTAATCTGACCAAAGATAAACATATAGTAAGAGAAAGGTCCTCCATTCTACTGTCATTGTGCTTCATTGATAGAATACCCCTGACCCACACTCAGAGCCTTGAATAGCCTCATTTTTAAACAGAATTAAGCCACAATTCTTAGTCTGGTTTCTCATCCTAAGGGACATATTACACACAAACATTTGAACATGAGAGAAAGAACACTAGAGCAATGGCAGTGGAAAATGAAAGCTGACAAAGGAGTAGGACATCCCCCCCAAAAAAAACCCACCTATTACAAAGCACCCAAAAACTCAAAAACCATAGTTATGTGGTAGTATAGAACAGCTTTATGACAAGACATACAACTCTATGCAATGCTGAGGTAATTGTTATATTCAATACTTTATTTTCCATATACTCTGTAATACAGGAGGAATGTAGTACCTACAAGTTATTTTGCACAAAGGTCATCCTAATTCTCTTCTCCAAGGGTTCTGAATGGATGAGGTGTTTGCTTTTGCTGTTTTTGTTATACATAAGAATCTAGTAGAAGACTCACAAACACAAGGTGATTACTAAACTGAGGCACCTCAGAATAGACAGTATCCAAATATAGAACTTGTTTTTTGTTTAAGTAAAAGCCAAGAATAGACTTAACAGCTACTTAGTTATTGATATACCTTGAAATATTTTGCTAGAACAATGTAGAAATGGAATTGAAACATCAAGTGAAGCTTTCTGTGCTACTGTGGTTTCAATTGAATGTTGCGCTTGTATAAACACAATTTTTGTGGTTTAACTTTAGGCTGTTCTCTGCGGTCTTCCCATATAATGGGAATGCGTCAGAAGCACAGCTTCGCTTCCTGTGTAGGCTGGAAACTGTTAACTGCGAAGTTTGGAGATAGTCTCACAGAGCTCTTTGCCATATGTTAAACTAAACTTGATATGAAAAATATCATATCAGTTTCCAGTTTCCCAGAGCATTAAGAAGAAAAAAAAAGGAGCTCAAGCTTTATAAATATAAAAAGCATCTGTCTGCACAGGAAATTCTACTGTGTTATTTTGCAAATGATCCCTGCTTATATTTACAAGAGAAATCAGATCTGATGAAGTAGTGATATATAGGAAGTAGCACACCATTTTGTTCAGAATTTTTTAATATATATTCATAACTCTGAATGGCTGCCTGGACTGTGAACTAACCATCACTGAACAGAGCTCTCAACAGCGCTGCCCAGTATGCTCCTAAGCATTTATGCTTCCAAGTGAAAGGAGATGGAATATTTTGATAGCATGCTGCTAACTTAAACATTTCTGTCGGATGTCATTTTTGTGTTTAACTGCTCCCACCACTCTTTCCAATTAAGGAAGACTCATGAGCATTCACAAAATGTTTGGCACAGTTTTCATTCTGATTTTTTACTTCTCCTTGACTCTCTGAGCCTCAGCATAGACACTCATCCAGATGCAAATATCCTTGAGTTCACCTTCAGTAGCCTTTTTAAGAATCCCTTTCTGTGACTTCCTTTCTACCTGCCTCCCCACTGTCACCTCTAATTTTGACATTTCTTTTGCTCTGAACCACCATTCCATGGCCCTCATAAGATTAACAGCTGAAACCCATACCCAGAACCCTGGTCATTCCTCACAGTCTACGGAGGACTTCATGCTGCCTTTATAATATACCATATATTTACCCTCAGCCCTCTCTCAGATTTGGCTATACACCCTTCGGCTCACTTCATCAATTCAGTGCTCCAGCATTTAGCCTTGATCTCACTGATTGTTTTCTTGCCTCACAGAGAGTACTTAAAGACTTCCACCTGAATCTGTCTGCCTTTTTTATCTAATAGCCTATCCATGCCAGTACTACCAACTAAACTCCCTTTAACCATGAAGTGATAGTTTTTCTTCTGATTTCTTCTTTTTCACACCTTTATCTTGCCTAGTTTTCACTCAGTGTTCATTCTTTTACTAACTTAAGGCTTCTCTTGCTCTCAGTTCCATGTAATTCCCTTCTTTCTTCCAATATCATATATTAGTAACTATTACTCATCCATCACCAAGTATTGCCCACTTTTACCATTTTCACTGGTTTAAAAGTTGCTGTCTCTTCTATTAAGCTTTCACTTGCAGTTCCCTAATTTTGAAAATATATATTAATTTCTCCGTGTGGTCTTGATGCTGTAGTCTTAAGACAAAGAAATAGCACCACTTCCTCCACAGGAGTCAGAAGGAGGGCACTCATGGTACACTGATCATTTTCATTAAAGAAAATTTCTAATTTTCAAACTCCCTCAATTACTTCAATATTTGTCTCTTTTATATCCTATTCTTCGTCCACCTGAACAGAGTGTACTGTAATTCAATTCAGTTCTGATGCTAACCACCTGGCATTAGCATCAGACTCCACAGGTTTAAGGGCCTGGTTCTCAAGAAAACTGCCTTTACTTCAGATGCCAGCCCCAAGTGGCCAGGGGACACACCCCCATCCCCCAGCCACCCATACTTCTGACCAACTGGCTACCAATTCAGGTGTCCCCACTATCTCTTCAAGTTCAATAATTAGCTGGAATGACCCACAGAGACTCAGGAAAGCACTACAATTATGATTACAGTTTTACTATCAAGGATACACAGAGGGCAAGGTTTGGGAAAGAACACAGAGCTTCTTTGCCCGCTCATGGGGAAATCAGGGCATATCACCCTCTGGGCACATCAGTGTGTTCACCAACCAAGAAGCTCCACTGACCTTCAGTACCCAGGGTTTTCATTGGGATTTCATTACATTGGCATGTTTCATTAAATCACTGGCCACATGATCGATCTCAATTTCCAGCCCTCTCCTTCAGAGGAGCTCAGTTTGATATCACATGGTTAAAGCTTCAAACCCTCTAAGTACATGACTGGTCTTTCTGGTTTAGCCTATCCCTATTTGGAGTCATCTCATTAGCATAAACTATGTAGGGTCCAAAGCATAAACTATTAGGACCCACCATGAATAACAAAGAACTTCTATCACTAGGGAAATTCTAAGGGATTAGAGTTTTCCTCCCAGGAACCAGAGACAAAGATCTGTCAAATTCTTTAGTAACAACAATCCTCAAGATGGTGAATAGCCAAAGATTTTTTTACCACTTCCCTTGCAAGACAAATGGTCCAGGCTCTCACTCTGAAATTTAGGATTTAACAGCTTTTATCTTTGGACCTCAGATGAAACTGAAACTAAAATAATTGCATTTTCACATCCTCTTAATTGTTCATTGGCTAAGCTGCATGATTATGCAAAATCCAGCAGATCTGTGGCTTCTATGTTTGTCAGGCTGTGGCTTCTATGTTTGTCAGGCTGGGATAGGGGAATCTGGACTGAGTTTGGAAACTCAGAAGCCTAGGCCCCAGTCTGCATAGATGTACCACAGAGGCTTTCGCTCAAATGGGAGGTCCTGCCAGTTACCCAGGGTAGTAAAAGTGTGGCTAAGGCACCTCCTCACTCACAGAGCCTCTGTCCTAGTTTGAGTTTTGCAGAGTTTTGCACATCTCTCTCCCTCTTCTTTCCTAGCAAAACTCTCTCATAAAACTAGTTCTAAGGAGAAAGCACATGACACAAAATAGTTTAATGAATTGTTTTGTTACACTTGGTATTGAAAGAGAAGATGAACCCTTTTTAAAAAAAGTATCATCTTCTCTGTGATGGCTAATTTTACAAATTCCATGGTAGGCCAGGATAACATTTAACGCTGGATAAACGTTATTGTAGATGTTTCTGGGAAGATACTTTTTGATGAGATAACATTTAAGTTAGTAGATTGACTAAATCAGATTACCCTTCATAATGTGTGTTAGCCTCATCTGATCATTAAAGGCCTGAATGGAAGAGGAAAGGCCAGAAAAAGAGTAAATTCTGCCAGGAGACTGTCTTTGAACTCAAACTGCAACTCTTCCCTTGTATACTGGTATGCCTCCAATATATCCATCTACCATACACACACACACACACACACACACACACACACACATATGCGCATGAACATGTCCTTTGGTTCTATTTCTCTGGAGAAAGCTAACTAATACACTCAATATTGTGTAATAACACAATATCAAGTGTCCATAATTGATTACTATAAATGCGCTTTTATTCTACATACCAAAGAAATAAATTATACTTACCTGTTCTAATAATGAGCATGTCCGTATTTATGGTCTGCATTCTCACCTGAGCCCTCTGACCATGAAAGCAGAATGGTTACAAACCATCTCTAGGCCTTTACATTTCCCATGAAGTGCCTTGTTCTTTATCAATTTTTTTTTCCTGCATTCTTACTCAACTGGCAAATGAAATGAGGCACAAAGAAGTAAGACTTCTATACTTTACTTCAAGGACAGTAAGTATGAATCACCAAATTTCTATACAAAATATCCTATTGGTTTCTTATGTTTTTTAAGAAGTAACAATGCTAAAGAAACATGTAATGGGAAATAGCCACTCAGTTACATCTTCAAAGCTCATTAAAATGTAATTGAAACATAATGGATACATATGCTAAAGTGTATTTTTAAATGCCTATTGAATTTCAAGGAATACTTGAAGTGTTTTATCATATTCATTGAATATTCTAGAAAGCATTTTACTTTATGTATATGTGCAAACTAAAACATTTTTAATAGTCTCTATTCATTTTAATTATTTTATAAATAAGAAAAGCTTACCAAATTTAGTTCACTTTAAAAGGAAAAGAGGGCTTCCCTGGTGGCGCAGTCGTTGAGAGTCCCTGCCCATGCAGGGGAAACGGGTTCGTGCCCCCGTCCAGGAAGATCCCACATGCCGCGGAGCGGCTGGGCCCGTGAGCCATGGCCGCTGAGCCTGCGCGTCCGGAGCCTGTGCTCTGCAACGGGAGAGGCCACAGCAGTGAGAGGCCCAAGTACCGCCAAAAAAAAAAAGGAAAAGAAATCAACTACCAAAAATTAGCATAATATGTAAGATTTGAAATGATAAATCTCTGTCAATTAAAGTCAATAAGTACAAGATTAAATCAAAATGGTAAATAATTTTATTATATTTATTATAAAATATAATTTTATAACATATATAAATGTGCATATATGTGCATGTGTATTTAGATATATAGATCTATAAATACAAAAAAACGCTCTAAGATATTGTTACTTCTTATTAGCTGGTTTTTTAATACCATTTAGAACTTAAAAGCAATGGATTTGATAAGTTTGGAAGGCAAGGAGAGTTAGCTGAACTAACTCTTACATGAGTGCAGTTGTTTATAACAAGTTTAATCTGAAATTAGAGTCAACAAACCTAACGGTTTTGAGCATTCACTCACTCTATACCTGTATACAATTGCTTGGCCTCATATTAAAGTGGCTTTTAACTTCACTTTCTGTTAACTCCAAAAAAACTGTCAATTCTAGAAATATTTATTTAATTTTGTTCAGTTTCTTTTTAATTTAATAATAATAACGTTTTTTGGTTTTTATTTTTTTTTGCGGTACGCGGGCCTCTCACTGCTGTGGCCTCTCCCGTTGCAGAGCACAGGCTCCAGACGCGCAGGCTCAGCGGCCATGGCTCACGGGCCCAGCCGCTCCGCGGCATGTGGGATCTTCCTGGACCGGGGCACGAACCCGTCTCCCCTGCATCGGCAGGCGGACTCTCAACCACTGCGCCACCAGGGAAGCCCAATAACGTTAATATTATCGTTGCTTCTATTTTCTATGTATCTAACATTTCTCTGAAGTTGAGCAGCCTTACCTCCCAATTTATAGTGATAACAGTTTACGTGTAAATAGGGAAGATTTTCACTTATGCAGATGGGCCTCAAGACATACAAACAGACACTCAAAGAGAAAGAGAAAAACTCAAGAGCATACACACACACACACACACACACACAACCTACCCATTTGATCCTCTGCTTACAAAATGACAGACAAGTGAGTTCATTTTCCAGATACAGTTAACTCATTCACATGTCATTTTAAAAAATAGAATGGAAGTCTTGCTAGATACAGTAAACTTTTCCCTGCCTTCTAACTCGGACTGTTCTGCACATAATTTGCTTATCTCCTTGTGCTCTAATAAACTGACATCCACAGAGTATAGGGCACTTTACATTAGATGGTTCCAGTCAGTGATGCTAATGTTCATATATCAGCTTTTTGTAGGTTTTTCTTTCTTTATCTTCAGAGATAAAGCTCAAGATATTAGCCATTTCTGGCTGCTGTTCTCTGCCAGATATGTCAGTGTAGTGCAGTGTGAGACAGTCTAGGCTTTGCATCCAGATAGGCTTGGGTTTAGATACTAGCTCAGCTGTCTTCTAGGTATCTGGCTTGTCTGACTATAAAAGAGGGATTGTAATATCCACCTCCTTATGCGTGATGAGATTAAAAATATATAATAGCCACCACATATTGAGCATTCAATATATATGTGTTCCCTGTCACCACCCTCTACAACATTCACACTAGAAACCTTGCACCATCCTGCTTCTGACCTCTTCCTTCCTGTCATCTGTGATCTAGGCATCTATACAACCAGGAAGGTTTGAATTATGTCTGAACCAAAAGTCAATGATTATAATAGAAATGTTTATTAGAATAAACAATTCTAAGTGTACACTGACTATTAGCAGAATAAAGAATTAAGTCTAAGGGCTGATCAATTTTGACCTTTAAATAGGTAATATTTGAGATAGTCCTTGAAAGGTGGATAGAATTTAGCCTGAAAGACACATAGGTAGAGAAACATTCTCTTTTTTTTTTTTAAGTTTGTTTTTGTTTTTGTTTTGGTTGCGTTGGGTCTTCATTGCTGCGTGTGGGCTTTCTCTAGTTGCAGCGAGTGGGGGGCTACTCTTCGTTGCAGTGCATGGGCTTCTCATTGTGGTGGCTTCTCTTGTTGTGGAGCACAGGCTCTAGGCACGTGGGCTCTAGAGCGCAGGCTCAGCAGTTGTGGCACATGGGCTTAGTTGCTCTGTGGCATATGGGATCTTCCCGGACCAGGGATCAAAGCTATGTCCCCTGCATTGGCAGGTGGATTCTTAACCACTGCTCCACCAGGGAAGTCCCAAGAAGCATCCTTTACAGAGGAAATGGATACCTGGCCTAAAGCATGAGCATTTGGAGAATAAGGAGTAGTTCCATTTGTTCCTTAGAGAGTATATGTGGGGGAAGATAAAACTCAAGAAGGAATATGGGCCTGTTTCATCAAGGATTCTGAGTGCCAGGTAAAGGAGTTTAACTTAGTGGAAAATAAGGAGTTGTTACTATTTTCTAAGCAAAGGAGTTTTGCTTTAAGGAGGATTTTTCTGGTGTTAGCATAAGGGATATAACAGAGTTGGGAGAAATAAAAGTGAACAGATCATTCAGGAAGTTATTAGAGTGGTTCAGGCAAAAAGTAACAGGGCCTAACCCTTACACATTGCTAGTAGGAGTGTAAATTTGTACAATCTCTATGAAAGGCAACTTAGCAACATCTATCAGTATTACAGATGCACATATTTTCCTCAGCAATTCTACCTGCAAGAATTTATGCTCAGATATACTTGCAAAAGAGTGAACTGATGCACCCACAAGGTTATTCATAGTAGCATAAAAATCACAAGGACTCACTGGATAATTAGAGCAATCCATACAACAGAATTATAGTACATCTATACAATAAGAATGAGGAAGTCCCTTATGCACTCATTGAACAATTTCCAAGATTTAAGTTTAAAAAAATCAGGGCATGGGCTTCCCTGGTGGCGCAGTGGTTGAGAGTCCGCCTGCCGATGCAGGGGACACGGGTTCGTGCCCCGGTCCAGGAAGGCCCCACATGCTGTGGAGCGGCTGGGCCCGTGAGCCATGGCCGCTGAGCCTGCGCGTCTGGAGCCTGTGCTCCGCAACGGGAGAGGCCACAACAGTGAGAGGCCCGCGTACCGCAAAAAAAAAAAAAAAAAAAATCAAGGCATAAAACTGTGTGTACAGTTTGCTTCCATTTGTGTTTTAAAAATTAAAAAAGAGGAGGAATACATATACATACTTGGTTTTGTATACATAGAATATTTCTGGAAGAACACACACACCAATGATATTGGTGGCTTCTTGGTAAAAGAACTGAGTGACTGAAAGACAGGAGGAAGAAGAAGATTTTTTACTGTACACCTTGTTGTGCCTTTAGAATTTTATACGACGCAATATTACCTAACCAAAATAAGCTTTAAAAGCAGTGAGGCCTAAAGTCAGAGTGGTAGCTATACGGTTAGAGAGAGAACGTATCAGAAGTTGGTAGTGAGGGATAAACTTTTATAAAGGAAGAATGTAGACGTCCAAGAACAGAAATATGTGGAAAGTCTAGTACTAGTTTGTGCGCTTTAAGCAGAGAGAGAAGTTAAGAAATCATGCATTGCAGCCTGAGCCTTTGGGGAATATAATTATCATCCCATCTTTACAGATGAAGCATCTGAACATGTGGAAGTTTACTGCTTCACCCAAAGTAACAAGTGAGTGTCATAGTAGAAGTCTATGTAAAGCTTTAAATGGGAGCAATATTTAGAAAAGTATAGAAAATTCCCTTCATAGTTGGAAGGGACAGGAGAAACCTGCCCTCCTCCCCTCTGCCTAGTAATCCACCAAATAAGGCAAATTTTCTTATTCAGCAGGCACTATTCCCTAGACATTGGTGTTTAATGAAACCATTTCTAAAAACCCCTGCAATTCTTTCAAAGTTCTGTCTGAGGCTTGCCTGATTGTAATGGTGATGGTGATGGTGATGATGACGATGATATCCAGGCAAATATTTTTAGAATTTTCCTTTAAGTCACTATGAAAATGTTGACCTTAGTAGAAGATGGAACCTACACTTCAAATTTCATAACCTCATTAAATCTCCTTGTACCTGTTATGTGTAGCTCTGGGTAGTTGCTGCTGTGTGAAGGGTTGACAGGAAACATTTTAAAACTCCAGTTCTTCTTAAGCTGATTTACTTAATTCCTCAGATAATTCACTTTTAGAAAATGTAACTCCTCATTACATAACAGTCTTACTTATAGATTTGTATCTATAAATAAGTTATTTTAAAGGACTCACAGCTTATAGCTATAATAAGAAACTATAGACCAAATGTGGGGTTCCTACTACAATTTTTTTTTAAATAGATACTTGGTTTAGTTACAATCTTTTATGACCTCATCACCTTTTAGAAACCTCTGTCATGGTATTGTTCTCATTACAGTTGAAAGAGGCCCTCCACCTGCCAGCAGCTTTGGCAGTAGGTGGCCTCTAGCTGTGCTGACTCATAAGGGTTTGGAATCCTTTCTATTTCTTCTCTTTACCCATCTCTTCAGAAATGCCCTTCTAGTTATCTTGCTTTTAATTAAGTTTCATTAGGCACCTTAGCTGACTCTTATATCTGGGTTGGTCTCCTTCAAAGCCCTGAAAGAACTACTTCACTTCTGCTATCTTGTGCCAAACATTTTATTCTTAAAATGTCTTTTTTTAGTCAAAATAGTAAGCTGTGGCCTGTCAAGCAAGCCCTGGTATTTTTCCTCTCATTGAAGGTATAGAGACCTCAGTGACTCAGTTAATACCTGGTTGAGTGTTTATTCTTTAGTATTGTTCTTTCTTGTCCTCTGAGTTCTCACTGTCTTCATAAATTTCTGTACAAAATAGATGCTCCCAAAATCTGTCCGCATTTTACAAATCACTTTATTAGAGGACCTGCCTTAAAATAAATAATTAAAAAGAAAATTTTTAATGTTTTTGAATATTCAGAAAGGACAACAATTAGTTCCTAGCTTTTAAAAACCTAGCTTTTCTCTACAAAATAAACATACTTCTTTGGCATGGTTATTTTTGCCCCCAGGGTGAATTCAGCTTTATGAGCAAACACAGCTAGTTGAAACCTCCTGATGATCAGAAGCTGATCTTTGTGATTACCTAAATGTAATTCATTCACATAGCCAAAATCAGATTTTCATGTGGGTCCATTTACTTGAAGGATTCTTTTTTTTTAATTCTGTCAGGTTTTTTTCCGTTAAATTAAACACCTTAAGGGAGGTTTAATTTCATCTCCTCTCTACATCTTCATTATGCTGTGGAGGCAGTGCTTTAAAACTAAGAAACAAAGTGTTTTCCACTAGGAAAAAAAAAAGGTTTTCATTGCAAAATTAAATATAACCTTTGTACTACATTGCTGCTTAAATAAGGATTTCTCTTAATTAATCATTTTTAAATCTATAATAAGCTGTAACTATTCATTATCCTGTCACTTTGTAAGTCTAATAGAACAAGAACAGCTGTTGTCTAGTCTCTAAATAACTGCAACAGAGTCTTTCAGAGTAATGCAGAGACAATATCAGAACAGCACACCCAAGGTACACAATGCAAAATTCACTGAAAATTGGTGGTCTGAGAGCTGTAAGCACTCTTGTGCGTGTAAACATTTGTTCAGCAGCTGAAGTAATGGCAATGCATTAAACCAATAGAATTACTTCCTCTGGTACCCGAAAGAAATGTTAAATCATTAGCTTGTAATAAAAGGGCTGAATTTGCAGTTCTGAATGTATAGCCAGAAAAATTAAGTGAGAGACATAAATGTTATAAAAAAGACAAATGTTCCAAGCTAAATTGCTTTAAATTACATTGACCTCATCACTGTACCTTTGAAACCTGTCCCTAATTGAGAGCAATTGATTTACCCTTCCAGCTCCCCTGTAAAGCCCATCAGATCCCAGATTCAAAATGTTAAGGGTCCCTTGCCAAATTATTCTGCAGTTGAGCTTTCCTTTGAGATTCTTTTTTTTTTTTTTTTTTTTTTTTTTGCGGTACACGGGCCTCTCACTGTTGTGGCCTCTCCCATTGCTGGAGCACAGGCTCTGGACACGCAGGCTCAGCGGCCATAGCTCACGGGCCCAGCCGCTCCGCGGCATGCGGGATCTTCCCGGATCAGGGCACGAACACGTGTCCCCTGCATCGGCAGGCGGACTCCCAACCACTGCGCCACCAGGGAAGCCCTCCTTTGAGATTCTTAAATGATGACTAAGGCACAAGCCAGGTAGAAAAATGGCACTCAATGAATTTAAGTCTTAAAAATGAAAGTGACATTTTTTTTACTTCCATTGGGCAAGGTGACAAAATTAATGAAAATGATTTTTAGCGTAAAACAGTTGTAACAGCACAAAAATATGGAAGATATAAGCAACAAAGTGAGCTGTGAGTGAGACCACCGTGAAAAAAATTTCAAATGTCTCACCCACGTCCCAGATAAAATGATCAAGTTTCTGGAAATAAGGAGAATTTGTGAGGAAGACTTTTGGAGAGAGCTGTGCTGTGCAGTGAGCGTGATCCCCACCACTTTCTCCCCACTGGGGAGCAGAGGGTGAAGGGCTGCCCTGCTGCTTATCTCAGCTCTGGCACGAGGGTCACCAGAACAGTCAGAGAGCTCTTGGTATGTGTTCCCAGAAGAGGGACATATTGGGCTGCTGTCTGCCTCATGACTCATAAAACTAAAGCATGAGAGAGAGATTGGCTAAAATGGTCTTTGTCAAAAGAGGAGGGAGCCACATCTAAGAGTATGTGCCCTCTTTTCCACAGTCAGATCAAAGGCCCCTAAATCTCAGGGCCCAGCTGTAGAATTCTTAGTAGGAATGTTAACTGGGAATCTTTTTAAAAGGGCTCCTGACAAGGAACTGAGGGAGGCACTAGCCTTGTAAAGGAAATTGCATTGCTGGGGGCTAGGAGGAATATCTCCAAAGATCTCAAATGGCTTTACACATATGCCATCTTTTGACACATTATCCATCACGTAATAATCCCTGTCTCGACCTACTTGAGAATGGACTTGAGGATATGGGGAGGGGGAAGGGTAAGCTGTGACAAAGCGAAAGAGAGGCATGGACATATATACACTACCAAACGTGGGGTAGATAGATGGTGGGAAGCGGCCGCATGGCACAGGGAGATCAGCTCGGTGCTTTGTGACCGCCTGGAGGGGTGGGATGGGGAGGGTGGGAGGGAGGGAGATGCATGAGGGAAGGGATGTGGGAACAGATGTATGTGTATGACTGATTCACTTTGTTATAAAGCAGAAACTAATAAAAAATTAAAAAAAAAAAAAAAAAAAAAAAAAAAAAATCCCTGTCTCCCTCTCCCTCCTTCATCTCCATGTCCCAAACACTAAGGGATCAGAAGCCTCAGCTAGCAAGATGAAGAATAAAATCACCCACTGGAGAAGAATCAATCAGGCTCTCTTCCCAGCCTCTCTTGCAGATTCTCTCCTATACCAGGTCGCAGCTTAGAGACAGGAGAAGATTTAATATTGCAACAAGTTTGGAGTTTTATTTTCTGGACCAGGAGATTTAAACTACTAAATCAAGATTGTGTTAGCAACCTAAAGCTGCATGAGAGCTCTCTGTTCACTGAAGAAACTAGGGAGGCCATGCTGCCTTCCCTAGCCTTCATCCAGGGATAAGGGGAAAACCGCCCACACTGAATAAACGTTAAAGGGACAGTGCAAAAAAGCGATGGGTTAGTTTAATGATTATATCCCATGAATCTAAAGTGTTTAATGTATGAATTACACAATGATTTTTAAGATTGTAGATGTTATATTTGGAGTTGCTCCCCTTTGACAAGGCATTTTCAATGGAATGGTGGGAACAAAAGACAGATTACAAAGGACTAAAAAGTGAATGGAAATGAGGAGTAAAGACAGCATGTATACGCTGCTCCTTTGAAGACCTTGGCTGGGAAGGACAGTGTCTAGAAAAGAAAAAAACTCAGAGCCTAAGATGAGAGAGACTCAAGCGTGTTTTCAGGCATTAGGGAAGGACTAGTAGAGAGGATTAAAAATAGAGGAAAACACAGGAATAAGTGATAGAATGAGATCTCTTGGGAGTTGAAAGTAGATGGGATAAAAAGCACTTGGAGATATATTAGTCTTGAAAACAAAATGGAACACCGCTGCCTGACACTGAAGGTGTCAGGAGGAATTTTTAGAAGACAAATATCTATGGAGAGGGGTAGGAAGTTGAAAGAGTTCCTGCCTCATGACCGTTACTCCCCATTAATCATGGGGACAAACTAGGGAGATTAGGGAGAGTGAAGACTGAGCAAAAGGCCTCAGGGAAGAATGAGATTTTGAAATAGCTGCTGAAGGAAACTGAAGAGCAAGGAGATAAAGAATGAATAAAAAGAATAGCCAGTAGTATGGAGGATTCCATTGAAATTGGGGGCCGTGAGCTTACGTGACCTGAATAGCTCCTGTTGTATATTTTTTTCTTTAGCTGTGCTGAAAAGTTCATATGTGGGTGTGAAGAAATTGAATGGAAAATTAATCCAAAGTCTCAGACCTGCAGAGCATTGAAAGCAGAAAGAAGGTTGGGAATCTGAGGGTGATAGTGGGAGAGAAGTTCAAATTATTGACCCTAGAATCTTGCCTGGTGGAGGAAGTGATCAGATGAACATTGACAGATGCAGAAAAAAATGAAGGGATTAAGAGACTAGAGGTATAGATAAGGTTGATGAGCTGCTGGAAGGAAGCTATAAATGAGAAATGATGTTCCTGCAAAACCATAGTAATATAACAGCAAAAGCAATATTTATTAAGCAATTACTGTGTCAAGCAGTGCTTTAAATGTTTTATTACATTTAATCATCAGAACAACCGTGTGAAGTAGTTACTATTATTCTACCCCTTTTTTTCCTTTTAATTAAGTAAATTAAAGTACTGAGAGTTTAAATAACTTGTTAAATCAGTATGTGGCAGAGCCCACTTTCTTAACCACCATGAAGGTCAAAGTTAAAGTCCTAAAGATATCGTTTATTTACAAAGGAAGGAAGTTTCACAGGAAACAGAAGGAAATGGGTGGTAAAAAAAATAAATAAACGGAGACTGGGAGGCCAGAGTTCCGCGGAAAGAGTACAGAGCGAACGGGGACAAAGTTGGAAGAGACAAGAATAAATCCTTGAGGAGTCTCACAATTTGAATGGTGCTAAAGGATTACCAGAATGAATGGCACTGTAAAAACAATTGACCCTAGATTTCCCAACTTTTTAATTGGTGCCAACTCAAGGCACATACTATATATCATAGGCAGCTCAGAGAATAAAGTTGAGAAAGCCCCATGCCTGCCCCCAAGGAACTTACAATCTAGACACAAATAAAACAAGCACTTTTTAAAAGCATAATACAAGTCAGAGTAAGAAAATGTCAGAAAGACTAAACTGTAATGCTCTGAGGCTCAAATTTATTAAAGATTTCATTTGCCTAGAAAGATCTGAAAAGGTAGATGTGACCCTGTGGATACCTAGGACAGACAGAAGTAGAAAAGTGAGGCAGTGTATTCTAGAGAGAAGAAACTGCATAAACAAAGCATTGAGGTAGGTGAGTCTAGGGAACACTGGGGAGCAGTAAGCAAAGCAACTGACTGGTACCCGGAGCACAGATAAGATTGGAAAGGTAACCTGAGATCATGGTGTAATTTAGGATGACATCCTGAATTTTACTTAGTTCAGAAAGCAGTGAGGAACTATTAGATGGTTTGAACTGGGAAATTATAGAATTGGAGGTTCAGGCCCAATGCCTCATTAGAAGAGTCTTCTCCTCAGAATTTTTAGCTTATTTTCCAGAAAGAGACAAACTCATGCAATGAAGTACCATTCTTGACAGTGGTGAAACTCATATATTTTTCATGGTAATAAAACTTCCACAGTTTGATCACTACCCCATAAAAAATAAACTGTTTTCCTTATTTTTCCCCTAAAGAAGTTAATTACAGTATGCTTGTCCTCTTCCAGACAATATTTTAAATGCTATGAAATAAAGTAAAAATGAACATGAAAAGCAGCCTATTAAATAGAGAAGTTATAAGACAATATGTATCTGAGAGGTACATGAGGAAACAGAGAAGAATTTTGCTTTGGTAAAAAAACAACACAGGATTGAAGGGGATTTAGGAACCAATTGCGCATGTCTATACGGACCAGTTCTCTTTTGTGTCTCCACACATACGTCAGCAGTGCAGAAGCCCTCCAAAGGCAAAGCCAAGGGCACTTACCAAATTGTTCTTTGTGCCATGGTTAGCTCTAAGCCTAGAACATCAAAATATTCATAAACTTTACATGTTCTTTTTTTTAAATGTATTCAAAAGGATCACTACAGAAAAGCTGATGGCTTTTGGTGAACAAAAAAAAAAATCTTTTCTATGGGAATAAACAATGGGTCTGGCCAGTTTTCCTCAAATCATATTCCAGTGGCACCTGCATCTGGACAACTAGGGATGATCCTCTAAAATGCAGGTACAAGGCCACCCTCCAGATCTAGAAAATCAGAATCTCTGAGTGTAAGACCTGGTGATCTGAACTTTTATAAACTTCCTAGGTGATCTGTATATATGCTAAGGCTTTTGAACCTTTGGTCACCTGGAAGGATACCAAACAAAACAAAACTGGTTGGCTAAAGGATGGAGGTAGGAGGAAAAAGTTTTTTCACTGTAAACTCTTTTGTGTCTTTTGAATTCTAAATTTTTTCACAAAAAAGACTTAAAAAGAATGAGCATCATATTTATATTTGCACCCCTCCAGAACCAATCGGAGCATCTGGCAAATAGGATAAGAAAAATGTTTATGGATTTTAACTAAGCAGCATGGTCATAAATGGCATAGTTTATAGCAAATATTATAACATACTTTTTTATACCCTAACTTCCTCTCCCCTCCCCCCTGACCTTCTCAAAACAAACAGAATAATTACTGCATTGTCAACTGCTTTTGCACCAGGACCCATGTTTCGCTCCTTATTCTTCTTGGTAGTGATTCATCCATCTCCAATACCTGGAACTTATCAGAGGCTGGAAAGTATAGATAAAGCTTCCCACATCTTTCCCTTAGCCATACTTTTACAACTGGTATCTGTTTCCTTTCTCATAAATGCCAGTATATAAGATATTTGGCATTTACCATTTGCCTCTTATAGAAAAAAATCATAGATAAGTATCTTGTTATACAATACTATGTTTATCGGGCTAGAATTTTTTTCAGCTGTTAATCAGATAAACTTTATGTCTTTGGCAGTTTCCAATGATTTGAGTTTTAAGCAGCTGATTAGTCTTTTGGGTAACAAGGAGAATTGTTTGCAGTTTGCTTACAGCAAAAAACTGTTATAGAAATGCAATTGTAACTTCTTTTGACATTTTCCTTCTCACTGGATTCTGCATGTAAAGATAACTTATTTTGACACATTCAATCCTTTTTTAAAAAACAAAACAAAACCCCTTAGTTCTGAAACACTCTTAAAATTATAAAGGCATCTTCTTTAGGAAACGACTAATATCTACTTTCCCTGAAATAGCAACCTTTTCAAGCTGCTTCTTTGTTTCTTTCTATTCCATGCAGACATTGTTGTCAGATGAGGAAGTGCCAAGAAGTAAGGTGACACTATAGTTGTCACAGATTAGAACAGAAGAAGAAATACTATTTGGAAAGCAAGCTAATTTTTGACCAAAACCTTCTCTTTATATATCTGTTCCCACCTGTGCTGATGCTTGTTGTGCATACCTTCCTAACAAAAATAATAAGAAAATTTGGAGAGGTGACATGTTCAGCAAAAGATATGTACAATGTTCCATGTGTAGAGAGAATATTGTGATTCACCCCCCAATAAAAGTTTAAAAAGAAATTGAAGTGTTTTATGTCCTGAACAATTATATATTCCTTTTATGGCCTTGTATTTCTTTAGGAGCACAAAACAAATCCCAGGCTTGAGTCCAAAGCCTAAAAGTGTCATGAGGTGACATGCATTACAAAACCATCACTTTGAAGCAGTACTTTTGCTTATGGTACACTTTGTATTATGTTAAAGTTGATATACAAAAATAGAATTGAAAACCTAGGAAAGTTTCCCTGGTTGGAGGTTAAGTAGCTTTTCTTTTACAGGATTAAGTTCAACATCTTATAAGTATTACCTTAATTCTTGCCAGTCAGGTTCAGTTTCAGCAAAAGCAATGTCATCAACCAGCTCATACTCACTTTGGGCCACTTCTGTTTTTACCAGAGAGAGAAGCATGTTTTACTTTCTACACTCATACAAGTAAAAAAGTGGCACTCTGCTTTAAATGTCACAGCATAAAATGCTTTCCAAGGTTGAAAAGTAAATTCAAAGGGATGTCAAATGTATTAGTATCAGAAAGTCAAACAGTATCTCTAAGTTTTTCATTTTCTGTCCAGTGCAGATATTAAGGTGAAATATAGACACAGATTTTTTGATAAATCTTTCAGAAAAATAAAGCGATAAATTTGAATTAGTGGCTAACTAGGTTAACATATTTTTTTTACATTGTATGAAAAAAATTTAATAGAAAGACACTTGAAGTATCATTTTGCCATTGTAATTGGGCCACACTGAAAAATGTAGCATATAAAACAAATGATGAAAGACTGCTTCGAATGGTTATCAGGAAAGAACTTCCAAATTTAAGTATGATTTTCTTAAATCTCTCAATAGACTACTGTTTTGATAAATTTTGGAGGAAACAAAGGAGGGGGTGAGAAAGGTCAAACAATTGAACCTACTATAAAAAATAACCAGAAGGTTAGGTTTTAAAAGTCTCATTTTTCACAAATACCCCAAATGGTAAAAGTCTTACTTATCAATTCCATGACTGCATCAGTCTGTTGGTAGCTATTTAAAATCACCCTTAAAGTATTTTGTCTGTGAAAGTTCTAAGATTTAAAATATATTCAGGCAGAGTGAATAGACACATGATTAAATATTCTTGATCACACTTGAAGCTTTTCATGTTAAAGTCTGTGATTTGTTCTATATAATATAGGATATTACTGCTTCCTTTTATTCATAGTTGTAAGTAATTATATTTTTTCTGATTTTTTATATCAGAACTTTCTCTCATCTCTGCCACTTAACCTCAATAAATTTTCTTAAATACTTCTCTCAGCCAGTCTCTTAATGAATGAACCTATTATATTCATTATTTTGATGATTATAATAACCATTATTACTATTCATTCATATGACATTATATATTTTAGGAGCATACTATTACCCCATGAATTACGTTTATGATCTCTTTATAGCAGCATAAATGCCACAGTGGTTTTCATTGCCATTGAAAATCTCATGCAGAATTATTTCCATTTGTCAACACTAACCAACAAAAGCTATTTGCATTCACTTTAAGCAGTAGCTTTAAAAATGCCCATTCTGGGCTTCCCTGGTGGCGCAGTGGTTGAGAGTCCGCTTGCCGATGCAGGGGACGCGGGTTCGTGACCCGGTCCGGGAAGATCCCACATCCCACATCCCGCGGAGCGGCTGGGCCCGTGAGCCATGGCCGCTGAGCCTGCGCGTCCGGAGCCTGTGCCCCGCAATGGGAGAGGCCACAACAGTGAGAGGCCCGCGGACCGCAAAAAAACAAAAACAAAAAAACAAACAAAAAAAGCCCATTCTACATTCCTGACCAACTCCTAAAGAATTCAAATTTATTTTATTATAAAAAGATCCCCATGTTTGCTATAATTTTTTTTCAATGGGTGGATTCAATCTAGGACACCTGCTTCCATAGGAATAGTTTATCTAGCTGAGCACTGAAAACTTTTCTTAAAGGAGGTATTTGATATTGGAAATAGTAGACTCAATAAATATGGAAAAGGGTTTCAGAGTGTCATTGATGGAAAATAGTTGATAGTTCTTTTAGTAAAAATTCATTCACTAGTTTTTTGTCATTATGGCCTCTAATAAATACAAATCAGAGGATATTCAGTTAATGCTAATAATCACAATTCATTGATTATTTATATCTATTAATTCTACATACTATGTTACAAATCAGATTAAGTTGATTGAAATTACAAAATCCCAACCTCCTGCTGCCTCAAATTTGGAATAGTTCACATATCATGAAGCCACTATGTGTGAACATCTAGGATGTGTTATTCAGCATCAGTTGAATTGCACCAACGTGGGTCTGTGGCAGTTAGACTCATTTTTTGTTATGAAATACATTAAAACCTTAGGAAAAAAATGCTCATTTTTTTAATAACACATCCTCCAGAGTGCATTAATATAGTGAGAGTATTTGAGATATGTCCAAAGTTCAAAAACATTTCATGAACTGAAACCCTGTGCAAAGACTTCTTAAGAAAAACTAGCATTGCTGTGATTGCACTGCCCCCTAGGGTTAAGATAACTTGTGTTTACATTGAAGTTCATTTGCCTTTTCCAGATCAGCATTTTCATGACCCATTTGTCTAACTATGGGAATGACCGACTAGGATTATATACATTTGTCAATCTAGCCAACTTCGTGCAGAGCTGGACCAACTTACGACTTCAGACTCTGCCTCCAGTGCAGCTGGCTCATAAATATTTTGAGCTCTTTCCTGATCAAAAAGACCCTCTCTGGCAGGTAAGATTGGGTCAATGATTGGTATTATTAATGAATCCCACAAACATATCTTGGAGTTTCATGAGGTAATCCAAATCTGAAAAGTGAAGACATCCTGGGGAAAAAATAACGTATGTTTTGTACGTTAGTAGATTTGAGAAACTTCATAGTGGGCCATATTCTCTGTTCCTGTTCCCATTAGAAACTATGGAATTCTGAAAGCTCAGTGAGATGTTCAGTGGATATAATGTTTTGAATCAGGATTGAGGGATCAATTTGCAGATTGCAATAGGCTGAAAGAGCAGAAGATGGTTTAGGCGTGTGTTAGACAGGTAGCCAGCTGGTCAGCCTTGAGCACATCACCTCTCATGACTAAATTACATTACAGGGGTAGGTGAGAAGAGTTCAGAACTGACATCTGCTTCTGAACCACGAGGTACACCAGCAGCTGCAGAATATAGTCAGCTTTCAAAAGTATTATCGGGAATTACTTTGGACATGAGGAAAGTGTTTAGTGGCAAAATCACTGAGCTTCTTAAGAGAAAATGTCACATAAACATGGCATATTCAAACTGTTCCAGGCATGAGCCAGATTTCAAAGCTTACACTCTCATGTGTCTAGAATTGCAAAAACATACTTTGAGCTTAGATTCCCCACACCATGATCTGGAGAAAGTCATAATCTTTATCAAATAACTACATAGTGCTTACTACATGTCTGACTGGGTTCTTTACATATGTTCATTCATTTAATCCTCACAACTACCCTTTGAGGTAGGTATAGTTATTATCGCCATTTTACAGATGAAGAAACTGGGGCACAGAAAGGCTGAGACACTTAAGCAAGGTCATACAGCTGCTATGTGACAGAGTGGGAAAGAATTCCAGGCCACTGCGCTCTGAATCAATGTTCTAAATGAGAGTTACTGACAGAGCTGATGGTATAATAATAATGATCTTCAGAAGCAGAATTCAGTAAATTTCACAGATTGAAGTTACAGTAAGCTCTGCACTTATATTCTATTCATTTAGCTCTGAACTTGAGCTAATTACCTCCTGGGCACAAACAGATAACCCCAAGAAGAAACGTAACTACACATTTTAGTAGGTTAAAGTTGGTGGTTATAAAATTATCACTGCATATTATTTTGCAGTTAAGATTTTAAAACACCCATCTTTTTATGTTAACCACTACAGAACATCACCTGGTGTTAGCCACTGGAAAGACATGAAACTTTCCTGCTAATTTAACACCTTATTTTTAAACTGAAATCATTATTATTTCAGGTCAAACCACTTTTTTTCTAAACCAACAGCCAAAAAGAATACCCTTACTTTAATCTTAAAATCTGTTGCTTAGGCTAAATAAGCAGGTTTATTTAACTGCACGTATCTATAGTGTTAGTTGAATAGAAATAGAGTGTTGTCCTGTTTGCCTATTCCTGAATAATATTAAAAGGTGCTGTTAATTCTTTACATAATATGCACTTAGAGGTTAAAATTAAGGATGTTCTAGATACATCTTGCACAGTGGGTTTGGTTTAACTACTATAGACCAAAAGCAGATTCCCTAAGGTAGTAATTCACCCTCATTTTACCCGTTCACTGAAATTTAGTGCTTTTTAGTATCACAGTCTGTAAAGTTATAGTTTTAGACATACATTTACTGACCTTTAAAGGCAGCTGAAAGGAATCTGCTGTCTCTTTAAATATTATTACAGCCAGATCCATCTCCCTTTAAAAGCATAGCACAAAAGCTCAAAGTTACTTAGAATAAAAGTCTGACACCTTAAATTTCAGTTACTTATTGAATGCTGAGAGTGTATCTTCTTTTAGGTTAGCGCAAGCACAGTCTCTGCCCAACAAGCTCATTATTTTAAAACTTAAACCACACACCCACAATTAAGACATAGAACTGCCAATAGCAGAAAAAATATTAAACCTGCAGTGCTATGAAGCTGTTTTCCCATAATGGAAATGTCTCCCCTCCCTCACCTCCTCAGTAGGCACTCAACTTCAGTATGGAAAGGAGTTCTTTGAAATCTTCCATGATGCCACTTCAAGACTTTCACTAAAAGAAGGAGACACATAGCCTTGTTTCCTGGGATATCTTTTCAAGGACAGAAGTTGAAAAACTCTAGCACACAATGGGCACCCACAAAAATACATCTCTATTTTCTTCTCCTGTTTAGAATCCTTGTGATGACAAACGCCACAGAGACATTTGGTCTAAAGAAAAAACCTGTGATCGCTTACCAAAATTCTTGGTAATAGGACCCCAGAAAACTGGTGAGAAATTTTTGTTATAATTAACCAAACTGTAAAAATCCTGATGAGAAGACAGTGAATTCATGTCACAATGACTTCTCAAACTGCCTATAAATATTGATGAATGAATAACATTTTATTCTCCGACGTAATCTTTGTTTAGCTCAATAATGTGTTTTTTAAAGTAAAAAGGATGAAAATAGATGTCACACAGTTTGAATATCCAGCAGTCAATGTGGTGGCAAAAGTTATGTTTTTTCCAAAGACCTTAATTGAAAAGTGGTGTTATTAACATTTCTAAAATCAAAACTAATCATGTGTTTGGAGAGTGACTGACAGGATTTCATCAAAAGTCAAAATGGACACATGTAAGTACCTATAACTCTTCTGGAAATTTAGCCTCTTCCTGCCATCTTCCTGATATAGTTTATTTCTAGACTATTTCTTGCAGAAATGACTATTTTCTAAAAGTCTATAAAAGATGTTTGACAAGCAGAATTCCTAGACGTAAACAAAACTTTGTGCTAAGAAAGATATTTATTCATACCCAGGAGAAATCTTTGGCACCTTTTCTTAAATTGGTGTGCAATTTTTTCCCTTAAACTTCTTGTCTCTGTAAGAATCGTTATTAAAATGAAGCCCAGTGGAAGCTTTAAAATGCCGGACATTCAAGCTGTATCCTGCATGATAAATTATTTGGGGCTTTTCATTTCTAGCTTCACCGAAAACAGCCATTTCAACCCTTCCTAAGGGGAATACATTCCCTTTCCTCATTTCTCTAGAAATAACTGGGGAGAATTCTACGTAATGCACACAGTAAGTTTAGCCTATTCGTTTTCTCTTAGTCCCATTTACAAATATCAATCTGAAAACAATAATAAATATGACAAATAGTTCTCTTATCCTTATTTATTTCGCTTGTCCTTATCTATTTAAAGTCAAGAAGCAACTAGAAAGACATTTAAAGTCTCTTTAGCGAACTCCCACTGTCATCACATAGCTTTGTCATTAACAAATCACATCTCTCTGAAGCTTGGCAGATCAAGTTTGCCTCAGAAAGCCCTGCAGGATATGCTTCCTCTTGTGTTGTGCTAGGTATGCAGACATTTTAATATCATAGTTAGATGACATAATTACTTGTCATCTTCAACTCATCTGGGTTTCCAAATATTTATGTTACAATTTGTAGATGACATTTACCTTTGGAAGGGGATTTTTATCTCCTTTTTATAGAAATTGAATTTTTTCCCAGTTTTATAGAGGTATAATTTACACACAGTAAAATTCACCCATTTTAAATGCACAGTTTGATGAATTTTAGAAATTGCACACAGTGGTATAACCACTACAACATTAAAGATTTAGAACACTTCTGTCTCCCTAAAAAGTTTCTCCATGTCTTTTTCTTCTGAGTCCTTGGGGGATTTTTTTTTTTAATTCAAACAGAAAGTCACAAAAATTATAATCATCCTCATCAGTTCACTCAGTCCCATGTAATTAATTTTTTTTCATCTTGACCTTTTGTTAGCACTTTTATGAATTCATCAGTTTTCTATTAGAGTTCTGAAAATGCTTATTCATTCAGTTCAGCAGTATAGTCAGTTACCAGAAACCTGTACTTGTCAGAGTCTTTTCCGTGATCTCCATGTCTTTTTCTCCCCCATCCTCAGCCACAGCCCCTTTCCGCCACTATAGTTTTGCCTTTTCTAGAATTTCACATAAATGGAATCATAAAATATGTAACCTTTTGTGTTGGACTTCTTTCACTTAGCATATTGCTTTTGAGATTCATCCATATTGTTGTATATATTGATTTTTTTTTTTTTATTGCGGTATGCGGGCCTCTCACTGCTGTGGCACAAACCCGTGTCCCCTGCATCGGCAAGCGGACTCTCAACCACTGCGCCACCAGGGAAGCCCTATATCGATATTTTATGAGATTATTTTTTAAATGGGCAAACATATCTTCTTATATCAGTTCCATAAAAATTAATTAGCTTCATTTTTATCTTTAGTTTTGCCAAAAGTATTTTTCTGAATAATTTTGCATGGATGTATAGTCATCTGGATATTCAAATATTTTTAGTGTTGAAACTAACAAATATAAAAACTGAAGCTTTTTTTGAACATGTGTGTCTATGATTATGCAGTTGAGATACACACACACACACACACACACACAAACACACAGGACAGTTTATTCAGACCCAAGAATATGAGTAGATAAAGACAGAATTCAAACACCACAACTTAACAATTTTTTGACCACTGATAAATTACAGTATGCCTTTTACTGACTATACAAATGATTAGATCTTATTCATTTTTTGTTTTATTAATGCTCATCATGCTATTAAAAGCAAATAACATGATTTAATACAATTCTTAAAAATAAAATTCAGAAAAGAATGTTATCAGTTGATCTGATAACGGAATTAATCTATTTTCTTTTTTCACATTGTAATAGCTATTCTTTCTGTCTTTACAAATACTATATTCTTTTCAATTTTTAAAAAATGCATTACTGAACTCTATCTCAATAAAATTATTTTTAAAAATACCTTACTAATATTTAGATATGGAGCTATTTAGGTAACTTTCACGTAGATTATCTCACTTGACCCTCAGAGAGCCCTGATAGCTAAGTATTTTCTTCCCCACTACACAGATAAGAAAACTAAGACTCAGGTTAGATATTTTTGTTCAAGTTCACACAGCTGGTAAGTGCTGGAAATAAAACTCTTGATCCTAGAAGTTATCGGACTCTAAAGATCATGCTCTAGGACTTCCCTGGTGGCCCAGTGGTTAAGAATCCGCCTGCCAATGCAGGGGACACGGGTTTAATCCCTGGTCTGGGAAGATCCCACATGCCGCAGAGCAACTAAGCCTGTGCGCCACAACTACTGAGCCTGCGCTCTAGAGCCCATGTGCCACAACTACTGAAGCCCACGTGCCTAGAGCCCGTGCTCTGCAACGAGAGAAGCCACCGTGATGAGAAGCCCACGCACCGCAACGAAGAGTAGCCCCTGCTCGCAGCAACTAAAGAACGCCTGAGCACAGCAACGAAGACCCAACGCATACAAAAATTTAAAAATAAATAAATTTATTAAATAAATAAATAAATAAATAAAGATCATGCTCTAGAAAGCTTTACTATGGATTCCAAGTAATGGAACTTTTTTTTTCCCAATAAGTTTTAGATTTTGTCCCATATTTCTTCTAAGTCAGTGATTCTCAAAGTGTACTAAATCAGAAACTGGGATAGAGCCCAGCTCTCTGTTTTAAATAGCCTCCAGGTGAATATGATGCACGCTAAAGTTTGAGAAGCACTGTTTTAAGTCAAGTTTGTGAAGAACATTTTTACCTTGTATATCATAGGTTATCTGTGATTGTAGATAAAATATTCATTGTTTGGCTCAGATATAATCTAGGAACACTGCCTCTTCCAATTCATTGTTTTAGAGAATATTGCTGTTGACAGTTATTTTAACAAATCTATATGAGTACCTGTGATGTGCCATTCTCTTCCCAAAAATGCAAATTTTGTCATGTCACTAACAAAGGGCACCAATTTCTTTTCAAATTTAGCAATTTAAACAATTTTGGCACTACTTTTTAGAGGTATGTAAATGCATTCAAACTTAAACTGGTTAAAAGTTTAAATTCTGTCTCAAATTAATAAGCTTTCATAGGCCTCAGGAAGAACTTTATAGGGAAACCCAAGTATTAATTTGATAATGTAACATCTCATATTAAATAATGATAGCTTTCATTTATATGGTACTTTATTAATATCAAAATATCTTCAGATACAATATGTCTTTTTGTCCTCAGAGAAGGCCTAGGAAATAATCAAGGCAGGAGATTTTCCACTAATAAGTCAAGACAAAGAAGCTAAAAGCCGAAGACACAGACCAAGTCAGTGACTGAACTGAGGTCAAAAGCCAGTTCTCCCAGTTCCTGCACAGGCCTTTTCTCACATCACACTGACCTCATTTTTTTAGAATTTGCTTCTTTTAAGATGCTGGTTATCTATTCAATTTATTTCAAGGAGTATTTATATGTATCTGTTTGGATCATTGAAACACTTAGTTAATGACTTTGAAATGCTAATAATAGGAAACTGTGTTTTTGTTTAATTAATCTCTGAACCTCTATTATCTTTTCAGGAACCACTGCTTTGTATTTGTTCCTGGTTATGCATCCTTCCATCCTTAGTAACTCCCCCAGCCCAAAAACCTTTGAGGAGGTACAGTTCTTTAATAGAAATAACTACCACAGGGGGATTGATTGGTAAGATGGGTTATTAGTATAAATCTAAAAGTATATGTACTGTGCACAGTATAAAATTAGTGCTTATAATTATAAACATTTAAGTTTGTAGCCACAAATAAAAGTCATCCTCCATGCCTTAGAAACTGATTGAATAGAAGAAGCACGTAAATTATTCATAACAAACTTCTTCTCAGGTTATGAAGGGACTTGTCGCCTCAAGAGACTTACATGTAATTTTAATTTGCATTAATTATCTTTGATGGTAATTACAGATAAAAAGTCAGAGAAATACCTAATACACAGGAATTTCATTTCTCTCTACGCTTAAGAAAACACTTTCATAACTTTCTGTTCTTATGCACTTTGCATTTAAGTGATGCTACAGTTCACATATATAATTTTCAATTTTTACTTTGGTACAAAAGGTAAATAAATAGAACTAGAAATGTGTATGCATTTTATGAGTAGTGAAAGCTATAAAAAAGCTATCAACAGTATACAAAATTTAATTTTTGGCCTTTGAAATTAGAACCATATCAACCATCTAAGTAAAAGAGTTAAATTAAAATTAAAAGTTAAAATGTCAATATACACAAAATATGTGATGGAGCAGGAATAAATGTTGCAAACAGACATGTTAATCATAAAATGTATCTAGAAGTCTTTCTTTTAAGATATAAATTCTGGGCAGAAAGTGGTATAAAAGAGTAAATTCTTACAATAACTCTAGAGCATGAACATAAACATTCTGCATGTAGTTTAGCAAAAAGGTGTATATTAACTTCTGTTGTCAAATCACATAATCTCTGTTTTATATGTATCAACCCCCTCAAGTTTTGCTTGTGAGTCATCCAAACGGAAAGCTGAAGAAATGGATTGAGTATAAGTTGAGCACCTACTAGGATTTACATATATTCTAATTGTTATATATTTCCCTGAGAATTCTTCAGTACAGTGCTTGATATTGATTAATTGCAGTAGTGTTAAATAACAACTGTGAGAATCAAGAAACCCATCAACTACTTCAGCCACTATTTTCCCACTGACTCAAATATCAATATACATGCTTGTATACAGTTCACATCAGGACTAAAGGGGGTGATTAAAAACTGCTTTGGAAGTGGAGAGGAATTCAATAATACTTGGAGGGCTTCCCTGGTGGTGCAGTGGTTGAGAATCTGCCTGCCAATGCAGGGGACATGGGTTCGAGCCCTGGTCTGGGAAGATCCCACATGCCACGGAGCAACTAAGCCCGTGCGCCACAGCCACAGAGCCTGCGCGTCTGGAGCCTGTGCTCCGCAACAAGAGAGGCCGCGACAGTGAGAGGCCCGCGCACTGAGATGAAGAGTGGCCCCCACTCGCCATAACTAGAGAAAGCCCTCACACAGAAATGAAGACCCAACACAGCCAAAAATAAATAAATAAATTTTTAAAAAATAATAATACTTGGATTCCCTGGGACTTAAGAATATCTGTGAGAATATTCAATTAAAAAAAAAAAAAGCTGGGCTTCCCTGGTGGCGCAGTGGTTGAGAGTCCGCCTGCCGATGCAGGGGACACGGGTTCGTGCCCCGGTCCCGGAAGATCCCACATGCCGCGGAGCGGCTGGGCCCGTGAGCCATGGCCACTGAGCCTGCGCGTCCAGAGCCTGTGCTCCGCAATGGAGAGGCCACAACAGTGAGAGGCCCACGTACCGAAAAAAAAAAAAAAAAAAAAGGTGTTCTTAGACAGTAATGTGTACAGGCACTATAACAGAAATGAAAAGTCCCTTAGTAGTCTACAAAGAGATGGCATAAATAAGTAGAAAACTAAAGACAATTAAAGATTTTAATTATAACTCACTAAAATACCCCAATTGTAAACACTTTTGATTGACAATTGTGTGTTTATAAAAGGCAGTTAACACAAAGAGCAAATAATGGTAACTGCAAATGTCAATCTATTAGCAATAACTAGAGCTTTGCTCTCAAAGACATCAGTGTATTCAGTCTTCGGTCTGGCCTTACCCCTCCCTGAAGCATCAGCACCTCAGCAGTCCCTTTAGGACCACAGAGCCACAAGGTTGAAGATTATGTGTCTCAGCATGCCAAGGTCACTTACAGAAGCTCAGGCACAGTTAGTTAATCTGGATACATGGATCTGCTCTTCTTGGAGAACTGGGCAAAACCAGGGCTGCCCTAACTAACAGGCAGCCTAAACACAGGCTTAGGGCACAAGCAAAGCAGGGCAAATGAAAATGAGAAAACTCCATCTTTGATTAAATAGCCAAGATTTGTGATCAGAATCTCTAAGAAAAATGTTTGATTTATGCATACAGTTAAGTTTTATGTTTCATGGCTTGGTGTTATTTTTTATAATTACCTGGGGAGGCAGTGGATGGTTGAAGTGGCACATGGAGAGCCATAAAATCCTGTTAACACTTGGAACCTCTAAACATCTTAATTTGGCTTTGAGTAAAATCACGTAAAAATACAGGGTCAATCCAAGAAACAAATAAATGTGGAGTGCTGCAAAAAATCATGTCTTTCAGTTAAAAAAAATCGCTGAGCTGTTATGGGAGTAGCAAAGCTTAAATGAGGCCGGCATTCGCTTTTAACCTACATATTGTTAAACCACTCTAGTTTGCTCACCAATTCTTTGAATAACCTGAATTCATATTCCAAACATGGACGTATTTCCACCCTGGAAATATGAAGCTGAATTCTTTATTTTCTTATGAATTCATCAAACATTTTTCAAGTGCTTATTACTACCAGCCACTATATTAGAAAAAACATGGGCATATAGGCAAACAGGAACTGGCCCCTGCTTTCTCTGTGAGCCTCTGGAGCCTTGTGGGTCCAAGATCCAGAACTGCTGGAGGAAGTTTTCAAGGCCCAAAGTGTTGTAGGTATGGAGGACTACTGGGAAGGTGGTACAGTTTTTAGAAATTAAAAGTTATCCTGCCCTTCTTTTGTGATTCTTGGACCCTTGCTGAGAATAAGCAAGCTTGAGACAAGCTTGGACCAAATAAGATACCACTAGACACCTGATATAACCTTAGCACCCCTGGAACAAGTGTGGGCATCTAAATTAAAAAGTATCCTGAAATATGGCACTTTCTATAAATAGAGTGTACACCAGAACAGTTAACAGATCAGACTTTCCAGAAATGTTTATATGTCTTTACCCCTAAAAGAAAGGGATGCCAGAATGATATATCACCAACAAGGCAATTTCCAGAAAACATAAAAGGATTTTTTTACTGCCCTGAGTTTCAAAACATCACTTTGTTGCATCAGCCAAACTTTGTAATACGGTAACAACTGGAATCCTACTAGAAGCTTTATTGTGTGACTAAAAACAACACACTGCAAAAAGAAGTCGTCACATAAATGTTAATGATTCTCTTGTTCAGTAATTACTGAACTACCTTGTCTTGGTAACCCAAAGTCATAGTGGCTTATGAATTGAAGAAGGTGTGGGTGGAGTGTGAGGCTATTATCATAAAATGTAAGAAACCCTAGAAGTTAAATTTGCATGTTCTTTCTAAAAAGGCCCCTTTTCCTTTAAAGATGTTCCTTGGTGCTTTAGAAATACCTACTATCATACGCTGAATTCATTTATATTTGACATTTTGTACAAATGGAATATTATACAAAACCCATTATGTCCTACCTTTCTGTGCTTGAGGCTACAGGTATTCCTGTGCTCACTCTGCTGGTGATTTGAATTCTCACCACACTTAAGGATACAGGACCTGACCTTGGAAAATTTGATAGTATTTTATATCTAAAAATATATACATACTTTTTAAACTTCTATAATTTTTCTAAAGAATATAAATGGCTCTATATGGGAAAAAATTAAGGAAATGGGCAGTGTTTATATCAGATCTGTTCTGCCCTTTGATACTTTATAGTTGAATATAATAGCAGCACAATACATTAGTGGGAATGAAATTATTTTTTCTTGTGACAAAGTAAAAACTGTTTTGTCTAAGATTTTTCAAAATGCCTTTGAACTGAACACATCATTTGTTTCGATCAAATTTTCTTCTTGGTTGAGCACTCACATTTTTCTCTGTAAAATATTTCTGCATTTAGATATATTTTATACAGTTAGGTTGATTATTATTGCCATTTGATCACTCTGTGTGTACATTTTTGTTATCTCCCATACCTTTTTTTCTTGATATTAAGTAGAACAAAAAGAAAATGTATTTAGAAAAGCATTTTCAAAATACATTATTAGTGTTCTATATATTTTTTCTTGCCAACAGTCTTGTGGGACAAATGCCTTAAAGAAAAAGGCTTTTGTTTAGGAAACAAATGAATTTTGTTTGTGGGACATTTTTAACATCTTCAGTCACCAGGGTATGAGTATAAACCAGTCTTATTTTGAGAAATATTTCTTTTCTAGGTATATGGATTTCTTCCCAGTCCCATCTAATGTTACCACTGACTTTCTGTTTGAGAAGAGCGCCAATTACTTCCACTCAGAGGAAGCGCCTAAAAGAGCAGCTTCTCTGGTCCCCAAAGCCAAGATCATCACCATTCTCATTGACCCATCAGACCGAGCATATTCCTGGTACCAGGTAAGGAAAATACAGACAGAATCCAGCAAGCAGAAGAGGAGTATGGAGAAGGGAGGGTGGTTTTCAGCAATAGCCACCACCTCGGGTTTTAACAGAAGAGACTTGCTAGCTTTATATTTCAGGAAGGTAAATAAATTTTTCTTTGTTTCCATGGAGAAACGTTCCCCTTAAGTTTTTCTTAATTTTGCATTCATTTAATTCATGTATATAATAAAATGTATTAATACAATGAAGAAATTAAAATAGAGCAAATAAAATAGTATATGCTTGTATGTATTCTGCTTCTATATATCTGCATTTTAAAAGTAAAGTGTTACAACTTAAAATCATTATTTTTCATCTAATATGTGTATAATGCTGCTATTATTATCTCAATTTTACAGATAAGGAATATAACTGATTCCCCAAAGCAAAAATCACAGGTCTTTTTTTTTTTTTTTTTTTCTGTAAAGGGCCAGAGAGTAAATATTTCAGGCTTTGCAGGCCATATGGTTACAACTCTGCCATTGTATTGCAAAAGCAGCCATAGACAATATGGAATTTAATGAGCCTAGCTGTGTTCCAATAAAACTTTATTTACAAAAACAAGCAACAGCAAACTTTAGCCATAGATTGATGACCCTGACTCTAAAAGAGCTTAAATAACTGCTGTACTGAAGAAATAACTTAGTAGCAAAACTAAATATAAGAACGAATTCCTCATCCTTGAAAACCCAGCCAGTGTTCCCTGTTCTAAGCCTCTTTCTCATACACTCCAGGGTTGCCATTATGCTTCTGTTGTTGGTTAGAACCTAGCACAGAAACGATCACTTTGAGATAATTTAACAGACTCTAATAATAAAACTTACACATCAAATATATGTTTACTTTAATAAATACTAAAAATAATAGGAAAAAAACTGCCCCAGTGATATTTTATTAATCATCAAGTGGAAAAAGTTCAATAAAAAGCAGTCAAAATTAAATATAATAGCATAACAAAATTAATAGAGTCAGTGTGTTTAGTCTCTAGTATCCTTAGTTATCATTCCTCGGTTTTGTAATTTAAACACCACTTTTCTAATGTTCATGTGTTCATCCATTCATTAAATTATTTTAATGACTACCAGTACAAAGTACTGTTCTAAGTATCTTCTACAGGTAAATTTAACAAATGTGGATGCTACACTTGAGACCACTTTCAGTCTAATTGGAGAAATATGTGTAAATAACCAGTGTATAAATCAGAAAGTGTTAAGTGACAGGTAGACTCCTACAGAGTGATAAAGCCCATCTGATAAAGACAACCAGGAACAACAAGTTAGGTATATTAATTGGCTCCAGCAGAGGAGCCTGAACACTGGAAGAACTATTTGGGCACTTCCCTAAAGAAGGGAAGGATTTGTAAGGGGAGAAATTTAGGTAAAATTAACATGAAGTGTTTGATAGATGCAGGCAGGGCTGTGTGTAAGCTGGTTATCAGTAGGTTAGGGCTGAAAAGCAGACTAACGGTCCAATTTCCTTGGAAACTATAAAGTTAGGATAAATGTGGAATGTTACATCCAAAAATCACTTACCTGAAACTCTGCACCTAGGTTGGAAATAAGGCTTCTTTGTATTAAAGTGACCCACATAGCTCGGATCCTCCAGGCAAGACTGGGATGTTTCATTCTCACTGACTTCAAACATCTAAATTCCTGACAATCTATGATATTAGAGAATAAAGTTTCTCAGCATGGGGTCTTTTTTAACAAAAGCAGTTTTTCCATGTTCACAAAAGGAAGCACGGATTGTCAGGAAAGGTTTCGTGGCTGGGACAGACTGGAGGAAGGTCATGGGATCTTAGACAGGCATATTGATAATGATCTGCGTGATAGGGAATGAGACATCCTGGAAAGCTGGAATCCACAACTCCACATGAATCAGTCATGCCCAACTCCTACAGCCATCTTTTAAATCAAAAATACAGCAAATTGCAAACTGACTGATTTGATATTGCACCTTTTACCTTTTCCACTAGGTATCTAGAGAAAAAAGAAATAAGCCTTAATTGACTCAACAAGAAACAAGAAAATTGGAGCTTGGCAACCACTTAGCCCCTGAAAATTTGAGAATTTGCTGAAAAAGGAAGTTTCAAGGCTGCAAGCTAACAAAACATCCTAAATATTACAAATAAATCGCACCACAGTGGCAAAATGCAGGGCTTCACAAAGTCTAGTGGAGTTTGTAGTATAGTCATTTGAATCTCAATTGCAGCAAATTTGCTATTCAACTAGATGTGGTAAACATCCACAAACCCACCACTAAGCCTGAATATTTTTTGGTCAATTTAGGAGAAAGGTGATTTCCTCAAACCCCTGGGCGTGAGCCTGAGCCATTATGAAACGCTTTCCTATTTGGATTGCTGCTTTCTGCATTTTCCGTACAATAAGCGATTCTGATTCGTCACAAAGGTTACCGTTAGGTAAAATAATCTTGGCTCTGAGATGCTAGGTAGTATATTATAAAAGCTGTGGGTTTCAGATAATGCACGTCAGCGTTTTCAGTAATTTCTCCATTTAAATAGCCGATAGGGCTTTTCTAATCTAAAACTGCATTACTAGATGGAGCAAAACTACGTGGCAGAACTAGTAGAGCGCTTTGTGCATTATGGATATTCACTGGACATGATAAATGGTTTCTTATGGGCTGAAAAGGGGGCATTAAGGCAACTTTCAAAAGTTTACTTTCAGAATAATATGTATACACTAAGGAAACGACTCAGAAAAACTGGTTAAGGAATCCTATGAAGAAGAATTCTACCTCTACCAATTAATTCTCAAATATATACTCTCATCAATGTCATAACTTTTAATCCTGATGCTCCAAGCAAACATTTTCATCCTTTATTAATTGCAAAACAAATAACTCTCCAGCAGTGAGGCACTCCTTCCTTTAGCTTTGAGACTTGTCACAGAGATTGATTTTTAATTATTTATGCCTATGATTCAAGTCGGTTTAATTATCCACCTTTTCATCATAGCATCAGCGATCACATGAAGACCCCGCAGCTCTGAAGTTTAGCTTCTACGAAGTGATCTCAGCTGGGCCCCGTGCATCCTCTGAACTTAGAGCCTTGCAGAAGAGATGTTTGGTCCCAGGGTGGTATGCCAGCCACATCGAGAGATGGCTTATTTATTTCCCTCCCTTTCAGGTACTGAGCAATAAGAATCTACATCATGTTACAATCTCATTAAGTTTACAGCTCTGGTTTGGTTTTCTTTTGCTGGTTCCTCTAGGCTAGTGACTTTGCCTCTAGGCTAGAGGAAATTTTTACTCATTAAAACATTACTAGCCTTTACTCTTTAGTTGTAAATGAGACTCTGGCAAACAGTAATAGGCAGAGGTAGAAAAACTATCTACTCTTCTTTCTAGAAGTATTTCAGGTTAATTCTCCCTGCCCTATTTTCTAGTGCATACCCTTCCTGATTGTAAAGAGCATCAGAAGCTTGATACTCCTGATTCTTATTCTGAGAATAAAGCTTGAGAACCTCTTAACCAAACAAGGCAAATATTGTTTTGCTTAATTAAGTGCCGTTATTTCCCTTTGAACCACCTTGCTGTATTTTTCACAAGTCCTATGTTTTCCTTGGCTTCCTTGCTTCTCTCTTTTGCCTAGCATTAGCCTAGATTACAAAATCAGCCCCTACTGGATTGCATAAAGCAGTCTTGTCACATCAGACACAGTATATGCCTGTGTGTCTAGAAACATGCTAGCCATAATGATACCATATATGCAACCATATATGGCTATTTAAATTTTTATTAAAATTATATAAAATTAAGTTTCTCAATCACATTAGCCACATTTCAAATGTTCAATAGCCACCAGTTAGATACTACAGCCGTTGAACGTGTCCATCAACAGAGAAAGTTCTAATGAACGATGCTGGTAGAGACTAAATAGAAATATTGGAGAAGAGGTGTGAGCAAGAGCTGCTTTCCAGGCTTTATGGCCCTTCATCATGGCCTCCTGTCATTTTATCTTGCTGGGACCACCCCCTTCCCTCACCAGAGTAACAAGCAAATTCTTGCCTTTAGTCTGTTGAGGAACTTCTGTTTCCTTTCAGGCTTTCTGGGAGTCTTATCTTTTTCTCCAAATGGATTATCAAAATATTTCTTAAAACTTTACAGTGCTACTCCTTTGACTGGAATCATGGAGAATGGCCATGTCCTCTGTCTCACTGTACCTGATCTGGTCACTTTTCTTCTTCCTGCAATGCTCCTTCCCACCTTGAATCATGGAATCATTGTTTTATCTGTTTTTAAACTTGGTTTCCATTTGTGATTTTGTAGTCACATTTCTTAAGCTCTCTTGTTACCCTCAAATGGCTTTTTTGTTTTCATAGTGTTTGCAGGACTTCTCGGACTACAAAACGTGAGCACATTTAATTAGTGTGATTTATTTTTTGTTCCAGGTCATTAATGAGGATGGCCTGGTTAAGTCTTAACAACAATGCACACAAGTCCCCTCAGTCTCTCATTGAATAAATTCAGAGTGCAGAATTTTTAAATTATGCAGTTACATGTCTTTTTTCAATGTGCATTGTTTTTTTTATTTCCTTGTTAATTTAGTTGCTAATTATTGATGGGCAACAGCTAAGAACTGATCCTGCTACAGTGATGGATGAAGTACAGAAGTTTCTAGGAGTCTCTCCTCATTATAATTACTCAGAAGCTTTAACGTAAGTTTATATTCTAATTAGTTTATTGAAGTTTCAGCAGAGAACTGATTTTAAAGAAATTGTAGTTTGGTGACACAGCTGTCAAGTTAGCTGTTCCTTACACACTGATTATTTTCCAGTTGATATTAACCACTTGAGAAAGAACATTTCAACAGTTTGGAAAGAAATGTCCAAAATCCTCTATTGATTTCTAACTAGGAAAGATTTCCCCTGGAAGGAAAAGAGAGGAACAAAACAGTTGCAAATCTTAATAGCAACAACTAACCTTAAAAGAGGCTACTTTAAGTTGGTAAGCACTGAGCCTATTTAACAGACAATAGTGAGACCTCTTGGAAGTATTAAAAAGAATTCTTGAACTAGGTGATTTATGAACTCCTCTCTCTTCTGTGTAATTTTCAAAAACCAATGTCATACAGCAAGAAATAGCCCAATAGGCGACTGAACAGGCAGAGAGAAAGGTGCTATTATTACTTCTACACTTAATTCCATTTTTTGCTGGTCTTTACCCACTGTATGACTGACCCTGCCACCTCTTCTTCAGAGGCCTCAGCAGTTACAGCTCTGGTTTGGTTTTCTTTTGCTGGTTCCCACTGATTTTCTTAGATAGTCAACTCCATCAGGGTGGGGGCCAGGGTGAGGCAAGAGAAGCACTAGAATTTAAGGAGGCACTCACCCTCAGGACCCCACAAATACCTGAGAGTAAGCGGCTCCTAAAATTTTTCAGCCAAGGTGCCTCTCTTGCCTCACCTTAATCCTGACTCTGGGGTTCATTTAGCATTTTAAATAAGACCTCCATCTGACTTTGTCCATTTATAATGGTTGGCAATCCTATGTCTCAAGGTTGTGTTTGTTCCTATTTCACGTGCAACTGGAACAAGCAACTGGGAGATCCTGACCTGGATGAACTGTGGACTTGGCTCTCACTGTAATATATATATTTAATTTTAGGGTCATAGACTGAGCCTTAAAAAAACCGATTAAGACTGCAGTGTGGAATTCTTCCATTGTATCTCTCAGTATAAAACTCAGTTCTGTAGATCAGCTGATTTTCTCTTTTCATTGTACTCCTTATGCTATAGCAGTTTAGAAAGTGAGAGACAAGATTCCTTTACCTTTCACTGTCCCTTACAGAAAAAGGTTTGCAGAAAACCATCAAATACTGTGTACATCTTGCATAAATCATATGTAGAGACACATGTAAGAGAGATATGTTGATCTAGAGGACAAAGGAGTAGGTGGAACTCGAGAGTTTTGCGCTTCCTTCCTGAGAGTCATTTACTTTGTTGTTACTATTAACCTTCTAACCTCTCTGTTTTCTATAGTGTGAATCCTATCAGAGATTTGGAGAGCTTAGTTAAAGTACCAACACAGACACAAGCCTTAGGTATTTAACTTTCAGCTTGACCTTAAAGAAAGCTGAGTGAATTCAGCTTTAGTTAGAAATTAGAGTCCACTTTCTGCTTTATATCCTTTTAAGTATCTCTTAGAAAAGAAAGTTTTTATTTTCTAAACAGTTTTCTATTTCAAGTTGGCTTATCTTTGGGTCTTTTTTATAGAGTATATAGCAAAGTACTGTATTTCAGAAAGAAGTGGAGTACTCATATAAAAACATAATCTCTTTTTCTTATGGAATGGTCCTTGACCTGCATGCTGTGTATCTGTCCCCTGAGCATCCAGCTCAGCAGCAAGCTTTTTATTCACCTCCAAGGGTAAAGTAAAGGGAGTGTAAACTTAAGAGAAGTAATATCAAAGCAACGTACTGTATACAAAGGACTATGGGTCACTTTGCACCTGGGATGTATCTGGCTAAAATTACCCCTTATATGATTCTGTAACCTTATTGGGGGCTCAGTGGGTGAAGTAGCAAGATAAGATGTGTGTAGTCTCTGAAACCACAGTTTCTGGTCCAGCAGGGCTGCCTACTCACCCTGTTGATAGATAATGTACTGCCATTCCGTTTCTTTTTATATTTTCTTGTCAATCAATTAGCCTGACACACCTTGTAAAAACCAGCAGTTGTACCTGTTGTAGAATATTTGGAACTTCATGTCATTGACTTAGGTCTAAATCCTCCTTCATCCATGCCCTTTGCAATTGTTCTGAATCCTGCCCTCAAAATTTAGTTATTCTTATTAAACTAATTGTACTGGTAAGTTGTTTCTTACTTGGAGATGTTGGAGATGACTGGGTGTAGAAAATGTATGTTCACAGGAATGTCATTTATTGCTTCATATTTTTCCTGCTAATGATAGTGAAGACTACCTCTTTGGTAGTTTAAAAAAAATTATTTAAAGCCTTCGAAGAATGTACTGCACTGCAAACAGATATGAATTCTCAACTAACCACATAAATCCAGTTCTTTGCACACAGTAGAATAAATGAATGAAACTAGGTCTATGCAAAGGTTTTACCATACAGTCTTGGCATGAAAGAGTACTCCAGTTTAAGAGATCTATAAATTGATTTTCTTCAATATTTAAAAAGCTCCAATTTCAAAACTATTTTCAAGAAAAATGGCAATAAATTTCTATTGTTAAGAGTGTTATTTTTTCTTTTCCACAATCACTACAGAAGTGTTCAAGACTTCCAAATTTCACACAGTCATGGATGGTCTATGATATCTTAAAATCACTTAGTACTGTCATCATGGATTTTAAATGATATATTGAATCCGTAAAAATCTGATTTTCTTAGTGAGTGTGGTTGTGATCTGAAATAAGCAGTTTAAGCTTTAAAAAATATAAATGGGAACTCTCTCATTCAATTAAGTAAATTCACATTTTACAATTCTTGTTCAACATAACCCTAATCCCTAAATTATAAATAACATTGATAATACTAACATTATTTTAGCTTGCATATTATGTTTTTAGTGTTTAAAAGCTGTCTAATCATTTAAGAAAAAGCAGGAAAAGTAATGCTCAGCATGGAATTGTGCTAATTTGTATAAACTAAAATGAAAAATGTAAACTTTTAATTTTCCCATGAATATATCCATTCAGAATTATACCAGACATCAATGACTGTGACAGGAGTCTTCCCACTTACAAGTACTAGTTAAATACTAGTGAATACTGAACCTGACATCTTTATTTCTCAGTCAATTAACCTGTTTATTAACATGAATGAAACCAGACTGAGTTATATGAATTTTTAATAATAATTTACAATGAAAATTTCAATAAATGGACAATAAGGATTTGAAGGCCAGGAGTTGAATGAAGATTTTGTGTTTGTTTGTTTTGTTCTGTGGATGGGGCTTAACTAAGTCATAAAGAACTGAAGCTGCTTCAGCTGTTTCTAACATTACTTCCCCTGGCAACCAAATTTATATTGTCTAGGAATTCTTTCCCTTTTTAGATGAGTTTGAGTAAAATTGTGCCAAATTAAAACTTTTTTTAGTAGCAAAAAACAGTAGCCATAGTAGCTAAAATCTGCTGGTTCTCTAGATTACCTATGAAACAGCTAGAAATGCTAGGAAGTGAAAAAGAAGAAAATAATCTACTCCAATTTCATATAAATTTGTTTTTAAAAGTGCTTATAACATTTCAAAATCAGTATATGTTTATATGTTCTAAATATTTTATATATATTGCTTTATAACAATACTATGTGATAGACACTATTAGCTCCACTTTTCAGCTACAAAAACTGGGGCACAGAAAAGCTTAGCCAAAAGTCACTCAGCAAGTAAGTTGAGGAGGCAGGATTGAAACACAATCATTCCTCTGGAGCCTACACTGCCAATTTATTAAGCTCTTCAAATTGGCACAAGAGGGACTTCCCTGGCGGTCCAGTGGTAAAGAATCCACCTTCCAATGCAGGGGACATGGGTTCAATCCCTGGTCGGGGAACTAAGATCCCACATGCCGCGCACAGGGCAACTAATCCCACGCACCACAACTACTGAGCTCGCGCTCCTCAGCTAGAGGGGCCACATGCCGCAAACTACAGAGCCCACGTGCTCTGGAGACTGCACGCCACAACTAGAGAGAAACCTGCACACCACAATGAAAGATCCATCATGCCTCAACAAAGATCCCCCATGCCCACCATAAAAATATAATAAATAAGTAAAATATTTTTTAAAAATTGGCACAAGAACCAGAGAAAAACAATATTGTAAATTTTTACTAATGAATAATATAACAAGAGGAGGTATCAATACTTCCTTTAAAAAACTGAAACCTTAAAATGAGCTTTTTAAGTTGTCTCAGACATTATAAAAAGAATCCATTTCTACAGAAATGCAAATCAAAACTGCAATGAGGTACCATCTCACACCAGTCAGAACAGCCATCATCAAAAAGTCTACAAATAGGGCTTCCCTGGTGGCGCAGTGGTTGAGACTGTGCCTGCCAATGCAGGGGACACGGGTTCAAGCCCTGGTCCGGGAGGATCCCACACACTGCAGAGCAACTAAGCCCGTGAGCCACAACTACTGAGCATGTGCTCTAGAGCCCACGAGCCACAACTACTGAGGCCCATGCGCCTAGAGCCCATGCTCCGCAACGGGAGAGGCCACCACAGTGAGAGACCTGTGCACCGTGATGAAGAGTAGCCCCCACTCACCATAGCTAGAGAAAGCCCACGCACAGCAACAAAGACCCAATGCAGCCAAAAATAAATAAAATAAATGAATTTATTAAAAAAAAGTCTACAAATAACAAATGCTGGAGAGGGTGTGGAGAAAAGGGAACCCTCCTACACTGTTGGTGGGAATGCAAGTTGGTACAGCTGCTATGGAAAACATTATGGAGGTTTCTCAGAAAACTAAAAGTAGAATTACCATATGATCCAGCAATCCCATTCCTGGGCATATATCCAGAGAAAACTATCATTCAAAAAGATACATGCAGCCGTTCATAGCAGCACTATTCATGATAGCCAAGACATGGAAACAACCTAAATGTCCATTGACAGATGAATGGATAAAGAAGATATGGTATATACACATAATGGAATATTGCTCAGCCATAGAAAATGACATAATGCCATTTGCAGAAACATGGATGTAACCAGAGATTATCATACTAAGTGAAGTAAGTCAGAAAGAAAAAGACAAATACCATATGATACCACTTATATGTGGAATGAACCTATCAATGAAACAGAAAGAGAATCACGGATATAGAGAATAGACTGGTGGTTGCCAAGGGGAAGGGGAGAGGGCAGAGGATGGACTAGGAGTTTGGGGTTAGTAGATGCAAACTATCACATATAGAATGGATGGACAAGAAGGTCCTACTGTATAGCACAGAGAACTATAGTCAATGTCCTGGGATAAACCATAATGGAAAAGAATATAAAAAAGAATGTAGGGCCTCCCTGGTGGCGCAGTGGTTGAGAGTCCGCCTGCCGGTGCAGGGGATACGGGTTCGTGCCCTGGTCTGGGAGGATCCCATATGCCGCGGAGCGGCTGGGCCCGTGAGCCATGGCCGCTGGGCCTGCGCATCCGGAGCCTGTGCTCCGCGGCGGGAGAGGCCACAGCGGTGAGAGGCCCGCGTACCGCAAAAAAAAAAAAAAAAAAAAAAAAAAAGAATGTATATGTAGGTATAAGTGAGTCACTTTGCTGTACAGCAGAAATTAACACAACATTGTAAATTAACTATACCTCAATTTAAAAAAACAAATAAAAATGTGATATATATCAGTACATCCAATGGAATACTATTCAGCAATAAAAAAGAATAAATTTTGAAACATGCTAAAAAATAAATAAAAATAATCCATCTCCAGACACATTGTCACTTTGCATAATAAATGTGTAATCACAGTGATATGCAAATTAAAGCTACATTGAGATACTATTAGAATGGCTATAATCCAAAAGACAATACCAAATGTTGGTAAGAATGTGGAGAAACTGGAAACCTCATATATTGCTGATGGTAATGTATAATATATGGCCACTTTAGAAAAGCAGTTTTGCAGTTTCTTAAAAAATTAAACAGAAGTTTACAAATAATCCAATTCCACTCCTAGGAATCTATCCCAAAAGAAATGAAAACCTAGGTCCACAAAGAATTGCTCACCACAGCATTATTCATAATAGCCAAAAGCTGGAATCAATCTGATAAATGGATTTAAGAAAATTTGGCATATCCACACAATTTAGTATTCGTTCACAGAAATGTTATTTCAATGTAAAGACATTTCAAACATTCTTGCACCTTCTAAGTGTAATCTGAATGTTCCCTGGGATTCACCTGCCCAAGGATAAAATGAAGGTCACATTTTCATTAATATAGAGATGTTACTAGTTGGAGGCTGAATCACTGGAGAATCTTGATTGTTCATGCCCACAAGTCTCTTCCAGTTATTTCTAAACATCCCCAGGTAATACTCCACACAAACTTAAGAACCAGTGCTTTCTCGCTTTTTCTTTAATTCAACAAAGATTTATTGAATGACTATTATGGCATGACTCTGGGTACACAATGATAAAGTATCCCTACCTCTAGGAAGGGATAACCATGGAGAGACACTAAACAACACATAAAATTTTCTCCAAAATGTTCTTTTCCTGAAAGCCTTTAAAGAGGATCCTAGCCATTACTAGTTACCACACGAAATGACTAGCTGCCAGTGCCTACACAAAAAGGTTGTTTCCTTGCTGTTCTACCAGATATTAGTAGTCCTGAGGCTAATTTTCAGAGGGACACTGCTGATATTCTGAAAAGATGTGGGAGAAGATCTTTCTCCATCTCATGTCAAGCTTCTCCACTTGGGCTCTGAATTGCTCACAAGGTCCTTCATCATCATCAATCCCTCACCTTCTCAGGCAACCTGAAAAATAATATGATCTCCCTTCTACCTTCCTCTCCTTTTTGTTTCCACTATGATATGGTTACACCACTGCTTGTGAACTTATGCTTACAGAACTTACAGATGTCTGGGCTAGGTGTCAGCTCCACAGACACACATTTTTATCAATAAAGCCCAGCATGACAGCCCACTGCATGAGATGTAATCAATTAGCAGAGGTGAAAGAAAAACCTATTTTTCTTTTGATTTTTAATTTTAATATGTGTGAAGTTAGTGTTTCTTAAAGAAACATTCTGTCAGAAATCTGCTCATTTTAACATAAGGCATGTGTATGTTGCAGACATGTATCTATAGTTAGGTATATTAGCAAAAAAAAAACATAATAGCTAGTCTGGATTCTGGATTTTGATCATTTAAATACTTAAAATGAGTCATAATTCAGTTATGGAAATTACCAATATCAAAATGTTAATGAAAAATGTTTTATCAATAGCAGACTTCCAGAAATGTTGACGTGTTAGAGCTTCCCAGCTTTCGTGTATAGATTATTTCAATCATCGTCTCTATTTTTTAAATTTATTGATTTTATTGACGTTAGTTGATTTATTAATGCTCTCCTTTCTTAAACCTCTGACTATGAAACATTTATTCAGTTGCCTTACAGATGCAAACAAGAATATAAACAACATGGAGATATATCATATTGTGTCTTGATCCCACACAATTGCTTTAATAATGATCAGAAATGGGCTTTGCACAAGTAGGATGCGAGTAATCCTTTAGTGTCTCTAATATCCAAAGCAGGGCAGAGACAGAGATATAGGTTTGCCTTCTTTTCATAGGGCTATAGTTACAAAGTCTACAACATTAGCTACAGAAAGACTACTCTCCAATCACACATTCAATCACAATATAATTTTAAATCAGCTTTACTGATGTGTAATTTACATATAATAAAATCCACCCATTTTAATTGTACAGTTTGATGAATTTTGACAAACGTGTACTGTTGTATACACCATCACAATCAAGATATAGAACATTTCCATTAATCCAAAGTTTCCACATGCTCTATTGCAGTCAGTCCTTTCCCCTCACCCCTGAGCCCTAGCAACCACTCTTCTACTTTCTTTCACTTAGCATAATGCTTTTGACATTCCTCCTTGTTGTTACATCTATCAGTAATTGGGGTTTTTTTATTGTTCAGTAGTACTCCATTTTATGGATATACCACAATTTGTTTATCCTTTCACCAGTTGATGGACATAGGGTTGCTTCCACTTGGGGGCTACTATGAATGAAGCTACCACGAACATTTGTGTACAGATCTTTGTGTGGACATATATTTTCATTTCTTTTGGATAAAGACCTAGAAATGGAATTAGTGGGTCATATAGTAATTACGTATTTAACTTTATAAGAAACTTTCCAAAGTGTCTGTAATATCTTAAATTTCTACCAAAAGGTGTAACAGTTCTAGCTGTTCCACATCTTTGCCAACACTTGGTATTGGTCTTTTTAAGTTAAGTCATTCTAGTATCTAGTGGTATTTCATTTGTGATTTTAATTTGCATTTTCTTAATGACTAATGATACTGAGGAAATTTGCATTTGTTTATTGGTCATTCATCTATGTTTTTGATAAAGTGTCTATTCCAATCTTTTACTCAATTTTTATTGGTAATGTCATCTTTTTTTATTGAGTTCAGTTGTATATTCTGAATATAAGTCCTTTATTAGATTAACATTTTACAAATATTTTTGCCCAACATGTGGTTTCTCTTTTCATTTTCTTAAGTGTTTTAGAAAAGCAAGTTTAAATTTTGATGTATTCAAAATTATCATTATTCTTTTATCATTCATCCTAAGAAGTCTTTGCCTAACCCAAAAATTTTCTATGTGTTTTTTCCTATGTTTACTTCCAGAATTCTTACAGTTTAGCTCTTAGCTCATTCATGAAATGAGATTTCATTTCAAGTTAATTTTCATATACAGTGTGAGGTCAGTGTTCATATTTTCCATATAGATATCCAATTTTTCCAGTTCAATTTATTTAAAAGACTGTCCTTTCCCGTTGAACTACTGTGGCACCTACTTTTGAAAATCAGTTGACAGTAGATGTGTTGGTCCGTTTCTAGATTCTATTTTGTTCATTGACCCATTGGTGCCAATACTACACAGCCTTGATTACTGTGGCATTATAGTAAATCTTGAAACTAAATAGTATAAGATCTCCAACTTTGATCTTCTCTTTCAAATTGTTTTAGTTTGTCTAAAACAAATTATTAGCTTGTATCTCCATATACATTTTATAATCATTTTTTCAATTTCTACCAAAAAAAAAGTCCATTGGAGTTTTGGACTCACATTGAATATCTAGATAAATCTGGAGATGAGACTGATATTTTTAAAATATTTAGTCTTCTGATCTGTGAACATGGTATAGCTCTTTTTTGTTTATGTCTTCTGTAATTTCACTTAACAACTGTAGTTTTCATTGTACAGATCTTCCATACATTTTGTGCTAAATTTATCCCTAGGTATTTCATGTTTTTATGCTAATTTAAATGTTTTAATTTCAATTTCCAGTTGTTCATTGTTTACACTATAGTTTTAAGAAAAAGTTGGAAGCAGCATTCTGGGAAGTAGTATGAATTAAAGACAAAAGGAAAAGGTGGCCCTAAATGATAATTCTTTCTAATGAAGAAAAAATTATAGCAATAGAATTGTTGAATAACAAAAGCCATGTGAAAGAATCATCATTGCTGTTACTTTCACTTTTATATTCAAGCATGGAAATTACTATTTATTCATAATGAATGATAATACAGAACATACCCAGAGACCAGTGAAGAAAAAACGCCCTCTACCTAGGGTCAGGAGGCTTAGACTTGAGTTGTCACCTGCATACTGAAAAAGTATATAGTCCAAGGTAAATAAACCTTGACAAGCACTTCCTTCTTTCTCATTTTTTTATTCAACTAACAGTTGGTGAGTGTTCACAAAGAGCCAGACGCTGTGCTAAGTGCCATTAAATGCGACAAATGCTATACTCCATATCATTAAGGGGTTATAAGAAAAGCTCAAATGAGAAAGGGTTATATGAAAAATTTTGGTAAACTAAAATATAAGTTTAATGTGCTACTATTACGTTTATTACAATTATGTCATGAAAATCTTTTTTATAGGTGTTATTACTTTAATACAGAGCTCATACCAAAATAAGGAAGTGTCTCTGGAAAAAAATTTAATGGATTAGAGCTAGAGACTCCTGAAATTCATCACTCCATGACACACCAAAACCTCTTCTTCTATTAACCTGTAACTGAATGGTACAAGTACTGTGTAAATCCATAGATATGAAGACTGACTTGTCATTTTTAAAACCTGCAAAGGGAAAGAATGGGCTTGAAATTTATAAAACTTTTTCCTTCCAGATGAAGGAGGTAGGCTTATTAATTTCTATTAATAGGAGACCTTCTGCTGACAGTTTTTCTATTAGAAATCTGGCAAACTCACAAATATGACAGATGGACTGAGAATTCAGAAGTATGCCAAAAGACTTTATGTAAAGTGATGCAGTCAAAAAATATGCCAGTTTCCTTGGTTATAGATTAATATCCAAATAATTAAAAATACTTGCTTGAAAAATACTTTTTTGTTCTTTGTATTTTTTATTTTTTTAGGTTTGATTCTCATAAAGGTTTCTGGTGTCAATTACTGGAAGAAGGTAAAACAAAATGCCTTGGAAAGAGCAAAGGAAGAAAATACCCTCCAATGGATCCTGAGGTAAGTATAGAGCTTAAAAATACAAACTAAATAAGCAAAATGATACATAAAAATATATCTATTTTCTTAGAAAAGTGATTAAAATAAAAATTCACCCTTTATAAAAATTAAAAGTGACATTTGGATTAGAATGCATTCAGGTTGCTTGTTTTGCTTTTTCCAGTGATTATCTTACCTGTCATGCAAGAAGAAAAGAAAACAATAGAATTTGCCATTTTGAATCAGAACGAAGAAGGCAACATCTCATTCCAAAAAGAATGATACATTCACAGAAATTTTAGCACTAAAAATGTTAACTGAAACCAAGGCAGGAAATATATCAACTGGAAATTGAAAATAGGCCCAAAAGATTTTATTTTCACTGTCTAAGTCACTCTCTAGTAGTAAGTGTGTGGCCTGCATAATAATATTAATTATTGGTATACTAAGTTTTGAACTGTTAATACATTAATAAGATGAAAGAATGAATATATTTCCCAAATGTATAACATACTAGCAGATAATTTAGGCTCTGGAGAATGGAGACACCCAAACTTAGCAGTAGGTATGTAGCGTTTTGTGTTTATTCTGTTCCAAATGGTGACATAGTGATCACTTAAAGCTACAGTTTTCCCACTTTGTAGATGCTATATATTTACTTTAAAGTTTATTTCACATATATTAAAATTTATTAATATTATTTTGATTTCATAATCAGTCCAGTTAACATATAGTTTGGACATAAGAATGCAAGTAGATTGATTTTGTAAAAAAAATTTTTTAACTCAAAAATTAAGACATTATTTGGCATCGTTTTCCCACAATGTTTAATATATTATGGTAACTAAGAATCCTGCAGTGGTCTGAGAATCCTAACATGGTATGAACTTGTCTGGATACTTTTTAATACTTGAAGACTTTAAGGACCTTTTTTCCAACCTGATAGAGACAGAGCCTCTATCAAGCTAAGCTCACTAAGCTCACAATTAAATTCTATCTAAAAGGCATTGTGGAGGTTCTTGTTCTTTTGATAAACAAATTGCATTCTCAGAACTCCAATTTTCTTTGGTGGGTTATTAAAATATACCTTCAGAGCACTATGAAAACAATCCTTACATATTAATAAATATTCAAGGGCAATTCCCATTGTATTTCAAGATAGTAATATAAAGTATCTCATTTTCATGTATGTCAAAGCTATCTCTCTATATATTTATTAAAACTAAAACATTCAAGACACTGTAGAACATCTTTCTTAGTATTTTATTTCACTCCTATCAAACACATACTGAGACATAATATTAAGTTTGTGGTAGAGAAAGATAAGAAAAACATAACTTTTCAGGATATCATTATCTCCATATCTCCCAACAAGATTACTGTGTAATACATCCCTAAGATATTTTTTCTCAAACACCTCTGACACCAAATGTGTGAGTTTTCCATACCAAGCAATTCTCCAGTTTTCTGCAGACACCAGCTAGGTATCCTGCAGTTTAATCCAATTCTGACACTAACTATTCAGGGTTAGTGTAGCCCCACAGATTAAGGGCTCAGCCCCACAGAACTGCCCCCTTCAGACTCCAGTAACAAGTAGTGGGTTCCCAGGTTACTCACACTTCTGTCCAACTTGGCTACAAATCAGGGGTTCCCATGACCCCCTCATCAGGTTTTATAACTTGCTATAATGACTCACACAACCCAGGGAAACACTTTACTTCCTATTATTATATACAAAGAGGTACTTAGGACAAGGTCCAGAAGGGTCCTGAGCACAGGAGCTTCTCTGTCCCTGTGGAGTCTGGGGTGTACCACCCTCCCAGCACATGGATGCATTTACCAACCCTGACTTATGGAGGTTTCGTTGCACAAGCATGGTTGATTAAATAATTGTCTATTGGTGAATAACTCAATTCCCTGTCCCTCTTCCCTCCCCTGGAGGTCGGAGGGAGGGGCTGAAAGTTCCAACCCTCTAATGATATGTTTGGTTCCTCTATAGCAACCAGCTCCCATCTGAAGCTATCTGGGGGCCCATAAGAGTCGTCATTAGCAGAAACTCAGAAACTCAGATAAGGTTTAAAGGAACTTATTGTAAATAAGAAAAGACACTCTTTACACCCCTGTCACTCAGGAAATTACAAAGGATTTAGGAGCTCTGTGCCAGGAACCAGAGTCAAAAACCAAATATATATTTCTTATTATATCACAATATCATATACATACTGGATTTATTTGAGGGAGTAGAATAGCTGATTTTGTGCAAATAGTGCCCAGAGAGGAGGCAAGAGTAAAGGGTCCTTCCTGGAGGTAATGGAAACACAAATGTGTACACAGATTAGAATAGGCAGTACTGTCACCACACTGCTTGCTTCTCCTTCTGTTACAGAAAAACACCAAAACCCTTCCTCACAAGTATCACCAAAACATCATAGGATGCATTTGATCCTGGAAATTAAGAATGCTGTTACCCTACTTCCACTTTGACTTTGTTTATCAAAATATATTGTAGAGGGGCTTCCCTGGTGGCACAGTGGTTGAGAGTCCGCCTGCCGGTGCAGGGGACACGGGTTCGTGCCCCAGTCCGGGAAGGTCCCACATGCCGCGGAGAGGCTGGGCCCGTGAGCCATGGCCGCTGAGCCTGCACGTCCAGAGCCTGTGCTCCGCAACGGGAGAGGCCACAACAGTGAGAGGCCCGTGTACCGCAAAAAAAAAAAAAAAAAAAAAAAAAAAAAATATATATATATATATATATATATATAGTAGAAAGGGAATAAAAACTGACATTTTAAATGAACCACTAAGTCTATGACCTCTCCAAATCAAAAGCATTTAATAGATTCTTTAATAATAGGCCAATAAACCACCTGATATTGAATTTATTATACGATTCCTTCTTTTACCATATATTATTATTCCCTCTTATTACATTAATTTCATGAGTTTGCATGAAGTAGACTATGTTGGCATACTTAGCATATATCCTATCTGTGATTTATCATCTAAAATAGTCCCTTTCTGGGGCTTCCCTGGTGGCGCAGTGGTTGAGAGTCCGCCTGCCAATGCAGGGGACACGGGTTCGTGCCCCGGTCCGGGAAGATCCCACATGCCGCGGAGCGGCTGGGCCCGTGAGCCATGGCTGCTGAGCCTGCGCGTCCGGAGCCTGTGCTCCGCAACGGGAGAGGCCACAACGGTGAGAGGCCTGTGTACCGAAAAGAAATAAATAAATAAAATAAAATAGTCCCTTTCTGAATGATGGTCAGATAACAATGTATGTACAATAAATCCTGCATATCACTGAGTTCTGTCCTAGTAACTTTTGGCCTGAATATATTAGACTCTCAAATAGGACATGTTGTACTTTACAAATCTCATATCAGTTATCTTGCCATATGAGAGAGCAGAGCAACAAGAAGAAAGGGTACTTGATTATAGGGACATGATTACAGGAACCAACATACACAAATAATAGGGCACAGGACAAGGGTTTGGCTACAGAGGTAGCACTGATACAGGCAGCCAGGTTTGAAAATAATGCCAAAAAGACCAAAAAGTTGAGGTATAGTTGAGATAATCCTCAGTATCAGGAGGTACGATCCAAACTGCAAAGGAATGTGTGGTAGGTATTGATCCCAGGAAGTTCAATTCTAAAATTAGTTAAGATGTTGGAGAATCCTTTGCCATATGGAAAATACTAGGGAGCAAGAGGGCAGGCGCTGGGCAGCCCCGGGGCTGCTGTTGTTCCAGGGCTTCTCTCATAAAGAGGAACAATGCAAAGTAAGACCTTAAGAGAAAACACAGTGGGGAAGTTTGGAAACTTAGCCTCTGCACAAAGGCCTAGGGCTCAGCCCTGGATTCCAGGTCTGGCTGGCAGCAAAGGAGGCACAAAATGATCAGGCCCCCAGATGGAGTATCTGGGAATATGATTTGTCTCCACCTCTCTCTGGCCTGGGTGTACCAGCTGGGCCTGTCAGTGGTTTTAGAGCTAATGACCATGGAAGACCAAAAACAGAAGTGAGACAAAGGTTTGGGTTCTCCCTTGATCTCAGTGATGGTTAGAATATAGCACAAATGTCAGTCTGGTTCCAGTGATCATAATGACTACAAAACCCACTATGTTTCTGGGCTTCCCTGGTGGCGCAGTGGTTGAGAGTCCGCCGGCCGATGCAGGGGACACGGGTTCATGCCCCGGTCCAGGAAGGTTCCACATGCCGCAGAGCGGCTGGGCCCGTGAGCCATGGCCGCTGAGCCTGCGCGTCCGGAGCCTGTGCTCCGCAACGGGAGAGGCCGCAACAGTGAGAGGCCCTCGTACCGAAAAAAAAAAAAAAAAAAAAAAAAAACCCACTATGTTACATAGCAATTATCAGTATAAAACAAGATGTTTTTTTATGGCCTTTAAAATGGGGTACCAGATATGACATTTTAAAAGACTAGCACAAGGAATTAAATAAAAACTTTTTAAAGATTCAACTCAACTAAAAACCTCAGAATAGGGACTTCCCTGGTGGTCCAGTGGTTAAGACCCCATGGTGGGAAAACTAAGATCCCACATGCCACATGGTGTGGTCCAAAAATAATAATAAAAATAAAAAATAAAATAAAATAAAAACCTCAGAATAGTGTAAAGCAGGGAGGTACAAATACAGATTTAGAAATCCGTCCTTCACAACATTCCCAACAATGGTCATTTAAACTACATATAAACCCCACTAAACACCATCTTACAATACAGCACTTTCCATTTCTGACAATTTCAATTATTAAACTATTTTTCTTTATTGAAGGGAAATCTACTTCCCTATAAGTCAGGATAGTTTACAAGGCATTCCTTTCCTTCCTTGGGTCAAATAGTACAAATATACCAGGTTATAGGTTTACCTAGTTTACCTATTATATTTTTAAGGTTTACCATAGTACTGTTTTAGCAGTGAATATTTTGTGTATGCCTTAAAAGAGCTCTTAAGAAAATATTTCCTTTAAAAGCTAAATGTAAATTAATGATGCCAAAGGAGTATTTTATTTTATAGATTTACCAACCCAACTCTTATTCCAAAGCCAGGATAGTTTTAATAGAGCATAATATTAGACTCAATCAGTTATTACAGCTATATTTCTAGCAATTCAATCTAGTTATTTGAACATTTAATTCTGCACAAATAAATCCCATGTTTAATATGAAAACCCTTTCCCTAGTGAAAACAGCATATGTGTTTGGAGTGTGTATTTTGAAGAACAGAGTCACTGTGTTTATATTGTGCTAAACAAATAGTCCACATGCTTAATATCAGTTTTAAACCAGCATGGTTTACTTGACACAGATGTAAACATCGTCAAAGTATATGAAGTATACTTTAAAAAACAAAATTAAATGTCCTTTCATCTCCTCCTCCCATCTCAGAGCAGAGTGTTTTTATCCAGCTACTATCGGGACCACAACGTGGAACTCTCCAAGCTGCTGCACAGACTGGGGCATCCCCTGCCGTCCTGGCTGAGACAGGAGCTGCAGAAAGTGAGATAGCACTGAGAGACATCTGGAGAATGCATCTCCGTGGAATGCTCACCTCTCCCAGAGCTTCCAGGGGCTACCAAAAGGCGGTTTGTAAACATACCTCTTCAAATGAGAAAAAAAGAACAAAGGTCCTTCCATATGCTGGCATGTGGATGAGTAGAAACAAAACAAACAAACAAAAGAAGTATCTGTTACAAGCCTTGAGGCCTATGGCCTTTCTCTTAACATTGGAGCCTGTGGGGTCATTGGAGACTACTGTGCACTCATGTGGAAATCAATAGCAACCAATATAGATATCAAACACAAATGCAGAACTGTCCCATTTTGTAGTAATATTTACACTTTTATATATCAACCAAGATTGGGTCTCTGTAGATTTTTAGGCTGCTGTTTGCCTGTACAATGTTTTCTTATTCTTCGATTCTATAAAGTGTCCTACAAAACAAGAAGCAAACATCACAATGTAGCATAAGACGCTAAAGGCCTAACATCCATGAAAAATGAAAAATGCTTGCCAAAATGTAAATCCACTGAAGTATTTAGAATTATAAATTACAGCTTGTGCTAGATCAAAGAGCGGAAAAGTTATATATGAGCTTTATCTGCATCCAAAAAAAAAAAAGTGCTATAGCAGAAAAAAATGTGAGTTTTCATCCACATAGTCTAGTACATTTATGTAAAAGTTACTAACTTCTCTATCATAATTGTTATTCTGAAAGATGCATTGTAAAGCCATTGGATTGGAAATAGAAACACACTAAGTATACCAAAACAGTAAGAAGTAATGGAAAGTGTACTGACTAAATCCTCTAAAAGGGAGAAACTGTAGGGGTCGTAAGATATCTGATTGACAAACTATGTCCCTTTTCTGTGAGCTGCAGATCAACTCCGGTAGTCCTCACTGGTTCTACAGAAACGCTTGCATAGAATCTGACATATGTGTCATCTCCAGAAACAGACTGACTTTTCAATGTAAATAATTTTTTTTTAACGTTCCCAAGAACAAAACCTATTAAATGAAAACTAAGGACGTTTCTTTAGATGATATGTTAGGTTATTTACATTTAAATTATAGAAAAACTACATCGTTTCAGATAATTCAAAATGAAATTGTGTAATGTAGAGATTTATTACAGAAAACAAACTAACATATGATTTTTGCAATGATACAAGGCAGAAAAAGATAAGCAAAGCCCAGTCCGATTTTTTAAGAACATTTCATACATCACTCTCATGGAAGACAATAGAACACAGTTAAATTTTTGAGTTATCTACTAAATTAAATGGAAGAAGTACAAAGATGAGCGAGGCATGGTTTTAAAATATATTTACACTTAAATTTTTAATGATTATATGATTAATGAAGTATTCAAAAAAAGAAAAGAATGTCATACTTATTTTCCTGTGCTTATATTTACTTAGTTTTTAAATGTACTCTGCACATAAAAAATTTAAGTAGTAAATAAATTCCCTGCTATGATTACATAAGCCTTTATGAAATGTTATCAAAAGTATGATTAGGGCCTCCCTGGTGGCGCAGTGGTTGAGAGTCCGCCTGCCGATGCAGGGGATACGGGTTCGTGCCCCGGTCTGGGAGGATCCCATATGCCGCGGAGCGGCTGGGCCCGTGAGCCATGGCCGCTGAGCCTGCGCATCCGGAGCCTGTGCTTCGCAACGGGAGAGGCCACAACAGTGAGAGGCCCGCGTACGGAAAAAAAAAAAAAAAAAAAGTATGATTAGGGAAAAAAAGATATGCCCAAATATTTTCATTGCCATTATAATGTGTGAAACTAAACTCTATCAATTATGCATTAATTAGAAAACAAATTTTGAGACACTTCCACTAACTATAAATTTTTTAATTGCATTATAACTATTAATTTAACTTTGTTTTATATACCCAAATGATATATTAATTTTAAAACAAACAAGCTATTAGCAGAAAGAATTAGACAAAGAACCAGGTTTTAAGATTCCTGACAGTAAAAGCAAAATCAAAGTCATTTGGACAAACATGGTAAAGTCAGTCTTCATGCTTACTGCTACCATTTTTGAAGCAGCACATGCCCAGCATCCCAGGAAAATAAATACAGCCTTTAATCTCCACTAATTTCAGAAAACTAGCTTAAGAGGGTCATACATAGTGAGAATACGCCCCAGTAATTACATATGGTATTATGTTTTCATTTCAACAGCAACAGTTCTACTGATTTAAAAAAAAAAGAAAAAGAACGCATTTATGTTTCAAGGATGAGGTGTGCATTTAGACTTCTAAACAAAGCTGCTATTGGCATAATTTTGCCTGGGTACACTGAATCAACTAAACAGCTCACCCTTTAAGAAATGTTAAAAACACACTGGATGCTTGTGTAACGAAAGGAGAAAAAAGAAGAGATCATATCAAAATTTACTCATTCATAGTACAGATATTATGCTACCTAGAGCAGCAAACCTTTGCAAGGAATCTTGACCACTCAGTATATCTGGGAGGCAACTCAAATTCTAGAGGACACATAATTTCTGCATTGTACACTCCAGCTGGTTGTTATGCTCTTCTGGAAGGAACATAAATACATATGGGAAAAGATTGAGAGATAATGTGATTTTAAACTAGCTTTGTATAGAATTCCTTTTTCATTGCTTAAAATATGAAACTTCCTCAGGAAGAAATGAAATGGTTATTTCAATGTTTATAGCTATAATATTCTTGTCATTCACATTGAATGAAAATTAATGGAAACGTTTTTTTCTCTGAGTTTTTTAAAATAAAAAACCTGGATATAATTCTGATAGTAGCATGGTACCTCATATGTTCAACAATAAACTGTGATAAGAAAATGAAGAGTTTGGGCCTGGTAATTTTAGGTAATAAGTAGGCATTTCTTTGATTGTTTGTGTTTGCCTGTGACAGAGTGGGAGGTGGTCACAGAACATAGGTACCACTAATACAGTTCTAAATGGAGAGACACATGGAAAACTTCCCAGGAGGAAATAAGTTTATTTTTAACAATATAACCTTTAACAGATCTTCTAATCAATGTTAGTCTTTTTTTTTTTTTTTTAGTTCTAATAGATATAAAACAGTTCCTAGCGTCACTCATGAAACCAGAGAATAAGAGAAGCACACAGCTGTTACTTAACAGACTTGAGAACTTGAATAATTATAGCATTTCTTACTCCCAGTGCTCAGCTCTGCTCCCGACAAATCGGCGCCTTTCTTTAGAGCTTTAAAAGGCGTTAGCTAGGCTCTCTTTTATTAAAAATCTAGCAAAAACAAACTATCTGCAAAAAAGGGGGTCGGGAGAGTTAGACATTTATCTACATTTTCCACAAAACTTTCTTTTTCTCTAACCCAGTCCCTTTCTTTTCTAAACATCAGGTTTTCTCATATTGCAACCCACCCTGTCAACATACACCAGTTGATTCCTCATAGGATTATCTCCCAGACACACAGTTCCCCAATCCAGAGTACATCTGACTCCCAATTTTCTAAGTATGCCATCCTATGTTCTATCTACTCCAGGACCAACTGGTGAGTGGCTAATAAACCAACCCCATTGATGTTAGGGGCTTATAATGACTTAACAATATTTTACTTTCCAGAGATATCAGCACTGCATTTCCAGGAGATATGTTTTAGGCTAAAGGCTCACTAACGGGGAGGCACTGAACAGTTCAAATATTTTAAAATGAAGGGATTTCTCTCTTTTGGAATCATACTCTATGGCTGAGTTCTGCCAAAGCTGACTCTGCTTGGTTACCACCTACAGCATAGCTGCTACCTTCTTCCTGCCCACCCTACCCCATACACACACACCCATCCCCAAAGAGATGGCAGTCATGGCAACAGCAATGATTACTTGTGGTGGATAATCCTTAAGAAATTATTTGTGTTGGCTTGAAATGTTTACCTTCTCTTCACTTACTTTACCCAAAAGCAAACTAAATTTTATAAGGTCAAGCCGTGAATTTTAGCTTTGAGTATAAAAGCTAAAGACACAGTGTGACATTGATTCCATTCCCAAGAAAATCTAGAATCTACTTTGAGGAAGCCTCTCACCTGTGGCCAAGGGTACCTAAGAGAATTTGAGGACCACTTTTCCCCAACCATTGCTACTACTAGTTCTTGCTGTTTTTGTCCTCAATTTGTTGTCTATATGGTTCTTGATATATCCAGTGCTCTTAACAAAAGTCACAAACATTTATTCACTTATTTATTAGTATGTGAAATTTATTTCTTACTCTGCCCTTCCACCTTCTTCCATTAATCCTGTAACTATCTTAATCTTTGAGTTTCTATCATTTTTCAGTCTATTCCCAAAAGTTATATACACAAAGATTAATAAATCACTGAAATTGGAACCTGCTAGATTTTCGCCATCTCTCTTTTTAGAGAAAGAAGAATCATGAATAGTGTCAATATGTGTTTAAGAAAGACATTCATTTGCCAGATTCAGGTCAGATATTTTACTTGCCTAGCATTCATTCCCTTTCACGGAAGTCAAGGCAAATTTCACAAATTAAATACTCACAGCATAAAGTCTCCAAGATATTGTTAGGAAGAATGTATTTACCCACATTTTATCATACAAAAAACTGAAACTGAATGAAATGTGAAATATTTCCAAAGCACACAGGATCTATGACAAATCTTACATAAAACTATCTATATCAAGCTGTTTCTTGGTTATGAGGGAATAAATTAAGTGCAGGAAATGCCTGCTGTCTGCATTTCTGATGCCAAAATGCTCTATTTCAAATCAATAACTGAAATGGAAAGCAGATCTTGCTCTTAAATATTATGCATAATTTATACAGTTGGACCAGAGAAGATTGGTCTTCTTTTCTCTATTTGGTAAATACTATTCTGAATCTGAATTTTTTCAGTTTCAACCACTTTAAACAGAAATGCAAGCTCAAAATGCTATATACTCTTAGGGCTGTGCTGTATCTTTTCAGAACCTAATTTACATCTTTCAAAGCAAACAAAGCTTTTAAAAGCCCACAAAACATATGCCATCAAAAAATAGGGTTTGCGGGCCTCCCTGGTGGCGCAGTGGTTGAGAGTCCGCCTGCCGATGCAGGGGATACGGGTTCGTGCCCCGATCTGGGAGGATCCCATATGCCGCGGAGCGGCTGGGCCCGTGAGCCATGGCCGCTGGGCCTGCGCATCCGGAGCCTGTGCTCCGCAACGGGGGAGGCCACAACAGTGAGAGGCCCGCATACCGCAAAAAAAAAAAAAAAAAAAAAAAAAAAAAAAAAAAAAATAGGGTTTGCTTCACATACAGATGAACAAATTGACAAACTTATAAGAAGTTAAAGATTCTAATTTTAAGAACAATAAAAAGCTATGAAAATGTAATACTGGGACTTCCCTGGTGGCACAGTGGTTAAGAATCCACCTGCCAATGCAGGGGAAACGGGTTCAATCCCTGGTCTGGGAAGATCCCACATGCCACACAGCAACTAAGCCCTAGTGCGCCACAACTACTGAGCCTGCACTCTGGAGCCCGCGAGCCACAACTACTGAAGCCCGTGCACCTAGAGCCCGTGCTCCGCAACAAGAGAAGCCACTGCAATGAGAAGCCCACGCACTGCAATGAAGAGTAGCCCCGGCTCGCCACAACTAGAGAAAGCCCGCACACAGCAACAAAGACCCAACACAGCCAAAAATACATAAATAAATAAATTTATTTTTTTAATGTAATACTGACAAATCCTCATTCCCACCTATGATCAACTTGATAAAACCATATTGTTTCTATGTCCAGCTAATTACAAGGATGTCCTAAATACAACTGGAATAGTAAACAGGATAGATTAGACCAATGTAGATATTGGTCCAATCTCTGTTCTTAACCAAAATGACACTGGGTAAGTCACTTTTCCTTTGGGGGCCTCAATTTCCTCATCCATCAATGGAAGAGGTCAAATGTGATCATCCCAGCTCTTCCCCTTGCTTTATTTTATCATCAGTTATTATAACATGTGACTCTCCCTGTCTCTCACACATTCTGCCACAGGGCAGGACCTGTGAATTATCTTGGTGGTAAAGCTGGAAGCAGAAAGGTGGCCTGAGTAGTTCAACCCCTTCTCCCTCACTTCTCTTTGGAGAACACCCTGGTCTGCTTTTGACCTGTGGTAAGTTCAGCAGAAATCTATGTTTAAATACATTATTTAAAGCTACAAACACAACCAAAAGAACTAGAAACAGAAATAAAAATATGCACTAAAAAATTAGAAAGATGAGCAAGAGTGTAAATGAGGAACAAGGGTCTAAATGAGCCAAACGTCTCATCCTTCATGTGGGAACCAACAGACGCTGCTTAAAGTTCACAAACCAAGAATTTAAGGTAAACGATAGCTGGAATTATGGAGTTAATCAATGCAACTTGGATAGAAATGGTAAAAGGGAGTTAATTACCTTTGACAAATGGGGCTAGGGTGCAGAACCAGGCAGAAACATTTGAAGTTTTATTTCCAAGTGCATGCACTACTTTTATGACAACAACAGCAACAACTATCATTAAAAAAAAAAAAGTCTAAATATTTAGGCCCAACAGTATCCAATCTGGTGGGAAGATCACAGAGGCAAGAGAGCTAAGCAGCAGCTGACTTTGGTGTCAGATGTTGGATGTTACCCTGGAGATTAACTAGTAGGTAAGACCTCGGTGGTGATGCAGAGCCTTACTTAGTGCTGTAGAGCAATGGCTCTAAAAGTAGAGCATGTGGACCCCTGGCAGACCCAAGTCCTCTTCGGGAAGTCTGCAAGGTCAAAACTATTTTTATAATATACCAATTTATCATATTCCTTTGTCACTGTGTTGATATTTTCACTGATTTTGCAAGAGTAATAATGGGTAAAAGTGCTGGTGCTTTAACATAAAACAAGGCAGTAACATCAACCTGTACTCATAGTCATTATATTCTCCACCATCACACAATCATTTACAAAGTCAGCTTCACTTAAGAATAACCTTGACAAAGCAGTAACAATTATTAATACTATTCAATTTCATTCCTTCAGTACCAGTCTTTTTTTTTTAACATCTTTATTGGAGTATAATTGCTTTATAATGGTGTGTTAGTTTCTGCTTTATAACAAAGTGGATCAGTTATACATATACATATGTTCCCATATCTCTTCCCTCTTGCGTCTCCCTCCCTCCCACCCTCCCTATCCCACCCCTCTAGGTGGTCACAAACCACCGAGCTGATCTCCCTGTGCTATGTGGCTGCTTCCCACTAGCTATCTATTTTATGTTTGGTAGTGTATATATGTCCATGCCACTCTCACTTCGTCCCAGCTTACCCTTCCCCCTCCCCATATCCTCAAGTCCATTCTCTAGTAGGTCTGTGTCTTTATTCCCGTCTTACCCCTCGCTTCTTCATAACCTTTTTTTTTTTTTCTTAGATTCCATATATATGTGTTATCCACTATGGAGAAGAGTATGGAGGTTCCTTAAAAAACTAAAAACAGAATTACCATACGACCCAGCAATCCCACTACTGGGCATATACCCTGAGAAAACCATAATTCAGAAAGAGTCATGGGGCTTCCCTGGTGGCGCAGTGGTTGAGAGTCCGCCTGTCGATGCAGGGGACACGGGTTCATGCCCCGGTCTGGGAAGATCCCACATGCCGCAGAGTGGCGAGGCCCGTGAACCATGGCCGCTGAGCCTGCACTTCCGGAGCCTGTGCTCCGCAATGGGAGAGGCCACAACAGTGAGAGGCCCGTGTACCACAAAAAAAAAAAAAAAAAAGAGTCATGTACCAAAATGTTCATTGCAGCTCTATTTACAATAGCCAGGACATGGAAGCAACCTAAGTGTCCATCAACAGATAAATGGATAAGGAAGATGTGGCACATATATACAATGGAATATTACTCAGCCATAAAAAGAAGCGAAATTGAATTATTTGTAGTGAGGTGGATGGACCTAGAGTCTGTCATACAGAGTGAAGTAAGTTAGAAAGAGAAAAACAAATACCGTATGCTAACACATACATATGGAATCTAAGTACCTGTCTTTTTAATGATCTCTGTTTCAAAATGTGAAGCATGCCTAGAGCACCTCCACTTCTTAATGAAGTAGATAGCTATCTCAAGGAAAAGCACCTGAGCAATCGTTTGAGTTGCAAATTGAACTAGCTACTTTATTTTTTTATTCAATTTATTTAATCTGAAAAAAACTAGATACTTCATTCACAGAACATCATTTTGACTTAAAAGAATGACTGAGAGGGAACTATGGTTATTCAGACTTGAGTAATTGGCAGACATTTGTTTGAAAAAGAACAAAGTGAGCCTGTCACTTCAAGAAAAACAACTGACAGCATTTACTGCCAATAAGATTTGAGCTTTCAAGTGAAAATAAGAATTGTGTAGAACCTGTGTCTACTACTAGGAGCTTAACAACAGGCTATTATCTAAATGCTTTCTTTGATGAGACTAATGGTGATATTAACAAATATAATTTTTTAATATTATATATTGAAATGTACAAATGTTTGGAATATCTGCACAACTCAGTAAAACAGTATTTTCCAAATGATCCATGTATGAGGTTACAAAATCATTGTACATAGTGCAACCATTATAACGGTAAAAGACCCATTCTTAGGGCAAGATAAACTAATAGTTTTTAATGTAGCAGAGTATGAAAAGCTCATTGATTTGGTTTCAGATTCCACATTACAATGACCTTTAAAAAATACCACTTGTCAAGTTTTCTCATAGTATCAAAGAAAAATATACACAATTACTTGAAAGGCTATAAATATATACTTCCCTTTCCCAGATACATATTTGGGTGAGCTTCGATTTTCTTCACACACGTCAACAAAAACAACATATGAAAATAGATTAAATGCAAAAATAGATATCAGAATCCAGCTGTCTTCCATTAAGCCAAGCATTAAAGAGATTTGCAAAAATGTAACACAATGCCACTCTTCCACTAATTTTTTTTTGTTTTGGAAAATAGTTTTTTTTAAATTAAAACTATGATCTTATTATGGATTTGCTCTTGTTGCTTTTAAATTAATTAGTATTTTTTAGTTCCTCGATTTGAATTTCTAGTACAGTAAATTTTTTATTAATTTATTTTTATTGGAGTATAGTTGCTCTACAAGGTTGTATTAGCTTCTACTGCACAGCAAAATGAATCTAGTACAGCAAATATTGATGGATATAACACTTACAAACAAAAGCCATGAGGGTCCTCATAATTTTTTAAAAGATAGAAGGGATCCAGAGACCAAAAAGTGTGAAAAACACTGGCATAGGAGTTGAAAGTAATTTAAGTACCAAAAGCCAAAACTTACACCATAAATGACAGACAAGAAAGAAAACAGGTGGAAAACCAGACTACACCTCCTATCGCCTTTCCACTCCACTCCCAGACTGTAAGTTGCCTGGCTGGAGATGAAGGAATACTGGAAAGGGAGAAGAGAAGTAAACATGGGTATGAGTTTCTTCTCTCCCTGCTCCTCCTTCTTGCTGCCCAAGTGAGTCATAAAAATGACAGGATGAGAGTTCTTCCTTAAGACTGAGGATCCAAGAGTGGAGAAAGCTGTGTCCTACTTTGCATCTAAAAGTTGGCCAAGCAGCAACCTCCTCTGTGTGCTCTGCCCACCAATGGTATGGGAGCAAAATAGTAACAACAGGACCAGGTGTTCCAGGCATATGATCTAAGACTGTACAAGTTCCACAGGGGCACAGGAGAACATACAAAAATTCCCGTTCTCCGTGGAAGCTGCAAAAACCACTAAGAATAGGCATATTTAGATCCAAAGGGATGGGGCAGCTAGGACCAGGAGGACACCTGATAACTGCAGGGCATGGGAAGAGCCCAGAACATGGAAGCCATAGGCCACTTACCGAAGACTGAACTTGATGAGATTCAACCGGTGCCAGCAGAAGACAGATGATGGCTGAGGCCAAGGTCTCACCCTCTTACCTCATGTCCAAGACAACCTTGGGAAGAAAGGAGAGAAGAATTCTGAAATTGATTGGGGGTTTTTTTGTTTTGTTTTGTTTTGTTTTTGCAGTACGTGGGCCTCTCACTGCCATGGCCTATCCTGTTGCGGAGCACAGGCTCCGGACGCACAGGCTCAGCGGCCATGGCTCATGGGCCCAGCCGCTCCGTGGCGTGTGGGATCTTCCCAGACCAGGACACGAACCTGTGTCCCCTGCATTGGCAGGCGGACCCTCAACCACTGCACCACCAGGGAAGCCCCCTTGACTGGATTTTTTTTAAATAGAATTAAAAATTCCTAAAGTGATGAACCATATCTTAAACTGAGACAGTCACTGAAAACTAAAAAAAGCTACATTTCTGCACAGGTTCTGGATTATAGAATTTATACCCACTATATAAGCATTGTAACCCAGGTTCAATTAGCAACAATGGAGATACATGGAAAAAGAGCAAACAGCCAGGGTCAAGTGTATTGATAAACCACCCCAGTTAAGAAGAGCCAGCAGTGGGGAATTAGTTTTTCTGAGTCTCTCCCATGTAGACATGTTGTTAAACTTTTGTTTGATTTTCTCCTGTTAATCTGTTTCTTCTCAATTTAATTCTTAGACCAGCCAGAAGAACCTAGAAGGGTAGAGGGCAATTTCTTCCTACCCAACAGCTGGGATGAGAATGGGATGCAACATTACTAGCTGTACACTACTTGCCCCAAAGCTGTTGCAGTAAAAGATGCTAGGACACCTGACAGAAGACAGCAGAAGCCGTGTGGCTGGCAGGGTCTTGGTGCTCTGGCCGGGTGTCAGGCCTGAGCCTCCAAGGAGGAAGAGCCGAGTTCAGGACATTGGACCACCAGAAACCTCCCGACCCCACATAATATCAATCACCAAGAGCTCTCCTAGAGATCTCTGTCTCAACACTAAGACCCAGCTCCACCAAACAGCCAGCAAGCTACAGTGCTGGATGCCCCATGCCAAACAACTAGCAAGACAGGAAGACAGCCCCACCCATTAGCAGAGAGATTGCCTAAAATCATAATAAGTTCACAGCAACCCCAAAACACACAACCGGACGTGGCCCTGCCCAGCAGAAAGACAAGATCAAGTCCCACCCACCAGAACACAGGCACCAGTCCCCTCCACCAGGAAGCCTACATAAGCCAATCAACCATGCTTTACCCACTGAGGGCAGAAACCAAAAACAACGGGAACTATGAACCTGCAGTCTGTGAAAAAGAGACCCGAAACACAGTAAGTTAAGCAAAATGAGAAGATAGAGAAATACACAGCAGATAAAGGAGCAAGGTAAAAACCCACCAGACAAAACAAATGAAGAGGAAATAGGCAGTCTACCTGAAAAAGAATTCAGAGTAATGACAGTAAAGATGATCCAAAATCTCAAGAATACAATGGAGAAGATACAAGAAACATTTAACAAGAACCTAGAAGAACTAAAGAGTAAACAAACAATGATGAACAACACAATAATTAAAAATTCTCTACAAGGAATCAATAGCAGAATAACTGAGGCAGAAGAACGGATAAGTGACCTAGAAGACATAACAGTGGAAATAACTGCTGCAGAGCCAAATAAAGAAAAAAGAATGAAAAGAATTAAGGACAGTCTCAGAGACCTCTGGGACAACATTAAATGTACCAACATTGGAATTATAGGGGTCCCAGAAGAAGAAAAGGAAAACAAAGGGTCTGAGAAAATATTTGAAGAAATTATAGTTGAAAATTTCCCTAACATTGGAAAGGAAATAATCAAGTCCAGGAAGTGCAGAGAATCCCATACAGGATAAATCCAAGAAGAAACAGGCCAGGACACTTATTAATCAAACTATCAAAAATTAAATACAAAGAAAAATACTAAAGAAGCAAGGGAAAAGCAACAAATAACATACAAGGGAATCCCCATAAGGTTAACATCTGATCTTTCAGCAGGAACTCTGCAAGCCAGAAGGGAGTGGCAGGACATATTTAAAGTGATGATAGGGGAAAACCTACAACCAAGATTACTCTACCCAGCAAGGATCTCATTCAGATTAGATGGAGAAATTAAAACCTTTACAGACAAGCAAAAGCTAAGAGAATTCAGCACCACCAAACCAGCTTTATAACAAATGCTAAAGGAGCTTCTCTAGCCAGGAAACACAACAGAAAGAAGAGCCCTACAAAAACAAACCCAAAACAATTAATAAAATGGTAATAGGCACATACATATTGATAATTACCTTAAATGTAACTGGATTAAATAATCCAACCAAAAGACACAGATTTGCTGAATGGATACAAAAACAAGACCTGTATATATGCTGTCTACAAGAAACCCACTTCAGACCTAGGGACACATAGAGGCTGAAAGTGAGGGGATGGAAAAAGATATTCCATGCAAATGGAAATCAAAAGAAAGCTGGAGTAGCAATTCTCATATCAGACAAAATAGACTTTATAATAAAGACTATTACAAGAAACAAAGAGGACACTACATAATGATCAAGGAATCAATCCAGAAGAAGATATAACAATTGTAAATATTTATGCACCCAATATAGGAGCACCTCACTACATAAAGCAAATACTAACAGCCATAAAAGGGGAAATTGACAGTACCACAATAATAGGGGGACTTTGACACCCCACTTTCCCCAATGGACAGATCATCCAAAATGAAAATAAATAAGGAAACACAAGCTTTAAATGACACATTAGACAAGATGGACTTAATTGATATTTATAGGACATTCCATCCAAAAACAACAGAATACACTTTCTTCTCAAGTGCTTATAGAATATTCTCCAGGATACATGATATCTTGGGTCACAGATCAAGCCTCAGTAAATTAAAGAAAACTGAAATCATATCAAGTATCTTTTCCAACCACAGCGCTATGAGACTAGATATCAACTACAGGGAAAAAAACTGTAAAAAATACAAACACATAGAAGCTAAACAATACACTACTAAATTACCAAGAGATCACTGGAGAAACCAAACAGGAAATGAAAAAATACCTAGAAACAAATGACAATGAAAACACAATGAACCAAAACCTATGGGATGCAGCAAAAGCAGTTCTAAGAGGGAAGTTTATAACAATACAATCCTACCTCAAGAAACAAGGAAAGGGCCTCCCTGGTGGCGCAGTTGTTGGGAATCTGTCTGCCAGGGCAGAGGACACGGGTTCAAGCCCTGGTCCGGGAGGATCCCACATGCCGTGGAGCAGCTGGGCCTGTGCGCTACAGCTACTGAGCCTGCGGTCTGGAGCCCATGAGCCACAACTACTGAACCTGCGTGTCACAACTACTGAAGCATGCACGCCTAGAGCCCGTGCTCTGCAACAAGAGAGGCCATGGCAATGAGAGGCCCACGCACCGCAACGAGGAGTGGTCCCTGCTCGCCGCGGCTGGAGAGGGTCCGCATGCAGCAACGAAGACCCAATGCAGCCAACAATAAATAAATAAATAAATAATTTTATTAAAAAAAAAAAAAGAAACAAGGAAAATCCAAATCAACAACCTAACCTTACACCTAAAGCATTAGAGAAAGAAGTACAAAAAAACCCCCAAAGTTAGCAGAAGGAAAGAAATCATAAAGATCAGATCAGAAACAAATGAAAAAGAAGTGAAGGAAATAATAGCAAAGATCAATAAAACTAAAAGCTGGTTCTTTGAGAAGATAAACAAAATTGATAAACCATTAGCCAGATTCATCAAGAAAAAAAGGGAGAAGACTCAAATCAACAGAATTAGAAATGTAAAAGGAGAAGTAACAACTGACACTGCAGAAATACAAAAGATCATGCAAGATTACTACAAGCAACTATACACCGATAAAATGGACAACCTGAAAGAAATGGACAAATTCTTAGAAAAGCACAACCTTCCAAGACTGAACCAGGAAGAAATAGAAAATATGAACAGACCAATCACATGCACTGAAATTGAAGCTGTGATTAAAAATCTTCCAACAAACAAAAGCCCAGGACCAGATGGTTTCACAGGTGAATTCCATCAAACATTTAGAAAAGAGCTAACACCAATTCTTCTCAAACTCTTCCAAAATATAGCAGAGGAGGAACACTCACAAACTCATTCTACGAGGCCACCATCACCCTGATACCAAAACCAGACTAAGATGTCACAATAAGGAAAACTAGAAGCCAATAGATGCAAAAATCCTCAACAAAATACTAGCAAACAGAATCCAACAGCACATTAAAAGGATCATACACCATGATCAAGTGGGGTTTATCCCAGGAATGCAGGGATTCTTCAATGTATGCAAATCAATCAATGTGCTACACCATATTAACAAACTGAAGGATAAAAACCATATGATCATCTCAATAGATGCAGAAAAAGCTTTCAACAAAATTCAACACCCATTTATGATAAAAACTCTCTAGAAAGTGGGCAAAGAAAGAACCTACCTCAACATAATAAAGGCCATATATGACAAACCCACAGCCAACATCATTCTCAATGGTGAAAAACTGAAACCATTTCCTCTAAATCAGGAACAAGACAAGGTTGCCCAGTCTCACCACTATTATTCTACACAGCTTTGGAAGTTTTAGCCACAGCAGTCAGAGAAGAAAAAGAAATAAAAGGAATACAAATTGGAAAAGAAGAAGTAAAACTGTCACTGTTTGCAGATGACATGATACTATACATAGAGAATCCTAAAGATGCTACCAGAAAACTACTAGAGCTAATCAATGAATTGGTAAAGTAGCAGGATACAAAATTAATGCACAGAAATCTCTTGCATTCCTATATACTAACGACGAAAAATCTGAAAGAGGAATTAAGGAAACACTCCCATTTACCACTGCAACAAAAAGAATAAAATATCTAGGAATAAACCTACCTAAGGAGACAAAAGATCTGTATGCAGAAAATTATAAGACACTGATGAAAGAAATTAAAGACGATACAAACAGATGGAAAGATACACCATGTTCTTGGATTGGAAGTATCAGCATTGTGAAAATGACTATACTACCCAAAGCAATCTACAGATTCAGTGCAATCCCTATCAAACTACCAATGGCATTTTTCACAGAATTGGAACAAAAATTTCACAATTTGTATGGAAACACAAAAGACCCCAAATAGCCAAAGCAATCTTGAGAAATAAAAATGGAGCTAGAGGAATCAGGCTCCCTGACTTCAGACTATACTACAAAGCTACAGTTACCAAGACAGTATGGCACTGGCACAAAAACAGAAATATAGATCAATGGAACAGAATAGAAATCCCAGAGGTTAACTCACGCACCTATGGTCACTGTATCTTTGACAATGGAGGCAAGAATATACAGTGGAGAAAAGACAACCTCTTCAATAAATGGTGCTGGGAAAATGGGATAGCTACATGTAAAAGAATGAAATTAGACACTCACTAACACCATACACAAAAATAAGCTCAAAATGAATTAAAGATCTAAATGTATGGCCAGACACTATAAAACTCTTAGAGGAAAACATAGGCAGAACACTTTATGACATAAATCACAGCAAGATCCTTTTGGACCCACCTCCTCTAGAAATGGAAATAAAAACAAAAATAAACAAATGGGACCGAAGGAAACTTAAAAGGTTTTGCAGAGCAAAGGAAACTGTAAACAAGATGAAAAGACAACCCTCAGAATGGGAGAAAATATTTGCAAACAAAGCAACTGACAAAGGATTAATCTCCAAAATATACAAGAAGCTCATGCAGCTCAATATCAAAAAACCAACAACCCAATCCCAAAATGGGTGGAAGACCTAAATAGACATTTCTCCAAAGAAGGTATACAGATTGCCCACCAACACATGAAAGGATGCTCAACATGACAAATCATTAAAGAAATGCAAATCAAAACCACAATGAGGTATCACCTCACACAGGTCAGAATGGCCATCATCCAAAAATCTACAAACAATAAATGCTGGAGAGGGTGTGGAGAAAAGGGAACCCTCTTGCACTGTTGGTGGGAATGTAACAGCCACTATGGAGAACAGTACGGAGGTTCCTTAAAAAACTAAAAATAGAACTACCATACAACCCAGCAATCCCACTACTGGGCATATACCCTGAGAAAACCATAATTCAAAGAGTCATGTACCACAATGTTCACTGCAGCTCTATTTACAATAGCCAGGACTTGGAAGCAACCTAAGTGTCCATCGACAGATGAATGGATAAAGAAGATGTGGCACATATATACAATGGAATATTTTTTAGCCATAAAAAGAAACGAAATTGAGTTATTTCTACTGAGGTGGATGGACCTAGAGTCTGTCACACAGAGTGGAGTAAGTCAGAAAGAGAAAAACAAATACCATACACTAATACATATATATGGAGTCTAAAAAAGAAAATGGTTCTAATGAACCTAGGGGCAGGACGGAAATAAAGACACAGATGAAGAGAATGGACTTGAGGATACGGGGAGGGGGAAGGGTAAGCTGAGACGAGGTGAGAGAGTGGTATTGACATTTATACACTACCAAATGTAAAATAGATAGCTAGTGGGAAGCAGCCGCATAGCACAGGGAGATCAATCTCGGTGCTTTGTGACCACCTAGAGGGGTGGGATAGGGAGGGTGGGAGGGAGACGCAAGAGGGGGGAAATATGGGGATATATGTATATGTATAGCTGATTCACTTTGTTATACAGCAGAAACTAACACAACATTGTAAAGCAATTATACTCCAATAAAGATGTTAAAAAAAAAAAAAAGAACTGTGGGTAGGCATGGTGATTTACTAGGCATGAGTCTGCAGAAAGAGCACATCTGCAGATTTTCATCCTCCCACAAAATAATCTGTTCCATCCTATGGTGGACACACCCTAAGAGGTATGCCCTTGTATGATATTGCCTTGAGTGTGGGCTGAACCTGTAGATATGTTAGGATATTTGTTCTCTTGATTAGCACACCCCACATTCAATCTGTCAAGAATCCTGTTGGCTCTATCTTCAATTCTACCTAAAACCAACCACTTCTCGCCAATTCCATGGCTGCCACCCTGCTTGAGATAGCATAATCTTTATCTGCCATATCTTCCCTGCTTCCCCCGCCCTGTCCTCTATAATCTGCTGTCAGCTCAACACCCAAAATAACCTTTTTACACATTAAGTCAGAACACTTCTGTTACAAGTCCTGCAGTAGCTCTTCTTTTCAGTCAGAGTTCGCAGTCCTATGTGACCTGATGTTCACTGCCTTTGAGACCTCAGTTCCCCTGTCCCCCAGTGCAACAGCTGCACTGACTTGCTTGCTATCTTAGAGCCTCTGTGCTAATGTTCCCTCAGATGTCCACATGGCTGACTCCTGCAATTTATCTGGGACCCTGCTCAAATATCATCTTTTTTAAAAGGCCAACACCAACAACCTTATAGAAAGTTTACCCTTCCCAGCCCTCCTGATTCTCATCACCCTGGTCTAATTTTTGCTTTGCCATAGCACCTATTATCTTAAAACTAACTATATAATTTACTGATTTTACTACATCTGTTGTCTTCTACTACTTAAATAAGCTTCATGAAGCCAAGTGTATTTGTTTTCTTTCATCAATGTATCCCCACATTTACGTGTCTAATCTCTGGCACATAATAGGTGCTCAATACTTGTTGAATTAATTAATTATTAGGAATCAATAACTGGGGAAGAAAAAAAGGCAAAGGATGATAGTTTTAACATGGCATATTTTCTTACATTTAAGTGTTAGAAAAAAGCATAACTTTTTACAAATCAATAAATTCGGTAGGGACTTCCCTGGTGGTGAAATGCATAAGTCTCTGTGCTCTCAATGCAGGGGGCCTGGGTTCAATCCCTTGCCAAGGAACTAGATCCCACATGCATGCTGCAACTAAGAGTTCGCATGCCACACCTAAGGAGCCCGCCTGCCACAACTAAGACCCAGTGCAACCAAATAAATAATGAAAATATTTTAAAATAAATAAATTTGATAAACAAAGATATATATTTCCCCCATCATGCAAAGACTTACAATGCTATGTCTCTCTTCTAAATAACAAGAAACAAGTTCAGACTTTAAATAATAAAGAACTAAAATTAGCAAAATAAATTTTAAATGTAAGACCAAAAAAACCTCTAGCCTTTAAGTAGTGCTTTCTATTTACCAGACTATTCATATAAATTACCCAAACAACAATACTAATCTTCTAGCTTCCTTTACAGATGAAGAAATGGGTATGGAAAGGTCAGATAACTTTCCCAAAGTCACACAAGAAGCAAAGTCAAAAATGTGAGATTTGAACCCAGATTTAAATTTACCTTATACCTAACATCATTCTTCATTCTTTACAACACACACCAGTTAAGAATGGGGACCTGAACCAGATTCCACTCAAATCCCAGAGCTAACCTTAGGTTAATCATATTATTTCTCTGTGCCTCAATTTACTCATCTGTTAAATGGAGATAATAGTACATTCTCATACAATTGTTGAGACAAAGAAATGACTTAATGAACACATATAGACTCAACAAACATTAGCTGTTACCATCATTATCATTATTATTATAATTACCTCAAGGAGGTAATAATAGCAAGTAATTGTTCTTTTCAGAACCCCTTTAGTGTCTGTTCATTTTATATTTCCTTCCTTACACCTTCTCAGTCATTACTGTTTGGTGCCTTAAAGAATGATGAGTATTCCAAAATTTGTATTGCTTTTATCAAATGTACTGAATTCCAGAGATTTCTTTCAGGACTCTTCTGATTTCTAAGACATAATACCCATTTGTACAAATTATCATACAAGTAAAAAGGGTTTTATATTAAAGAAATATAAAAGTCATTGCTCTGGTTCTAATTCTACTTGATTTTCTATAAATTTACTTGGATAGAATTATTAAATAACTACTAAAACATCTTATATAGTAAATTGGAGTATTTCCACATGCCATCTGAAGTCTCTTCATTAAAAAAAAAAAAAGAGTGTTAAGATTTTTCTAGATTCACCTCAAACTAAAATTTTTGAGGGAGCATTGTATGAGTCCCATCAGTTCTTTGAGGATCAAATAGAAATTAATCAATATAGTCCTTACAGTCTCATGAAGAATGTGGACCTCTAATACTGAGAATTAAGACAGTGAAGATCTATTTCAGTTATAAACATTGACTAATAGGGATCAGTTCCAGAGTTTGTTATAAAATGTTCTCTGTAAAATGTTTTCCATTATAACATTTGAAATATATTCCCAGAGAAGGGAAAAAAAAAACCCTCAATTGAAAACTTTTGGCAAAGACAGAGGTAAGATATGTCCCAAATCAAAAAACATTTTTGCTTTAAATATACTAACTGGCAACTTATTTTTCCTTTCGAAGATTGTGTATAATTTCCCACAAATTTTTTTTCACCTTTACCATCCAAGCTTCCTCATTCAACAAACATTCACATTCATGGACCAAGTACTGCTATAGGTAAGATGAATATGATTACATCCTTACCCTCTGGTAGACTGGGCAAAAATACTTCTCTTCTCCAACAGAATCACTGTCTACTTCGATACACTCCAAATTAAAAATGTATCAACTTAAATACTTCAGACAGTAGGAAATGAATCAAATCCCTACTTGATTAATTTAGTATTTTAAAAACCTATACATCAAATTTGCATATAAAAACGTGTGTGGTATTTCAATTATATTCTTATGCATCTGGGGAAAGTTGTTCCTTTTCAGAATATAAGGTTTTCAATATTCAGTATAGATATTTATTATATAAAACCAGAGCCTGAAGGTAGGTTGGTAGAGCCATTATATATCCTGACTTTTTCATATTATTATTCACACATTCATTTATACACTCACATACAATAATAAATGAATGTATGTTATTTTAAACCTAGGGTTTCAAATTCTTTCCCATCTGGGTTACTAAAGAATATTGAGTAGAGTTCCCAATGCTATATATACAGTGGGTCCTTGTTGGTTACCTATTTTAAATATAGTAGCGTGTATATGTCAATAGATGTATGTATATGTATAACTGAATCACTTTGATGTACACCTGAAAATAACACAACATTGTAAATCAACTATACTCCAATATAAAATAAATAAAAATTTTGAAATGTAAAATAAAATCTAGGGTTAAACACAGGCTTAAATAATAGGGTAACAGCGCCACCTCGTGGACTCATAAAAATTGGATGCTTGTCATTTTCATTCCATTAAGTTTTGCATACACATAAGCTTATCTTTTCAGTGATACAGGTATTAATAATATTTAGTGTACTAGAGTAAATGTCTGACATCATGGAACATCTATAAAGTATATTATAGGGGGAAATAAAGAAAAACAAAGAGAATTTTAGCAAGTGATCATTTTCAACTTATGTTAATACGTCCAGTATAAAAGCATTAGGTATTTTACAAATATTAGTTTATAAATACTATAAAACAGTAATAAGATCTTTCATTTTAATGTACTATATTTCTATATTATATATTAAATAATCTCTTGCATAAAGGCATGCAAGCCAAAAAAAATTTTTTAAGGCCTTATTAGAAAACAGATTAAACCAAAGACCAAGGATCGCAAGTCGTCTGAGAAGGGAAAAAAGAAAGTCAAGTTTTGAGATGTTAAATATTTAGTGAAACATGAATGCAACATCTCACCAACAAGCACATTTCTACAACAAAGGCAAGCAATCACTCTTGAGGTAATGGAGGCCAATTTAAGATCACTGAACACCTGGCGACTCCAGTTTGTCATGCTAAACCATAAAAGGCTCAGCAGGTTGCTTGCTAAATCTCCCAATATGTGTTATAGACATTTCATGAAGTCATTTACTATAGTACCCCAGCTCCAAAATTTGACTCACCATCACCTCAAAGCTCATTAGTCCTACTTACATTTTCAGTGTCCCCCACTCTGCTCATGTGTTATCATCCCTCTTCATCTAGCTTAAATTCCATGGCAAATCAACATAATCTCTCTCATTCATATGTTCCCTCTCCCTTTTGTCACTTTGTTTACTTCCTTGGCAAACCCCAACCTTAGTTATTTCCAACTCTTTGTCAGCTTTACACCTACACCTATGCAGCTGAGCTTGGTGTGGAGAAAATATACAATCGTGACTTTTTTTTATTTAAATCAATTTAGATTCATTACAAGAACTGAAGTGGACCCCTAAAGTGGCCCGGGAATCCTACTACATTTCCTAGTCTATTCACACTCTCTCCTAATTATATCTCCTCCTCTCTCCTCAACTATCCAACACTCCCTCCCTCATCCTCACTCTCAGTTGATGACTTTGCTTTCTATTACTCTGAAAAACAGGAACAAATTAATAGAAGAGACTATTCAGAAGTTCACATCAGCACATCATTCACTTAGCAGTATCTGTACCCTGCTAGTCCTGCTTCAGTGGATGAAAAATTGCTTGAACTACCATTTGGACTAACTCCTACTTTGTGCACAAGATCCCACCTCATCAACCAAGAAATTTACTAACTCTCTCCTGTATAATCAATTTTTTCATTTCTACTGGATATTTCCCATCAATACGAAAACACTTTACATTCTCCCATGCTTAAAAAATAACCCACCCTTGATCCTACATCGCTCTGAGGTACTGCCCCATTTCTCATCCCCTTTATAGTAAAACTCCTTAGATGAGTCATCCAAATCCATTGTCACCAACTCTGCCCCTCCCATTCTCTCTGAAACTATTCTTTTTTTTTAATTTATTTTATTGAAGTATAGTTGATCTACAATGCTGTGTTAGTTTCTGGTGTACAGCAAAGTGGTCAGTTACATTTTTTTTTTCTTTTTCACATTCTTTTCCATTATGGTTTATCACAGGGTATTGAATATAGCTCCCTGTGCTATACAGTAGGACCTTGTTGTTTATCCATTCTATTTATAATAGTTTGCAGTCTGTATCTTCTAATCCCAATTCCCAATCCATCCCTCCACTGCCCCACTCCCCCTTGGCAACCATAAGTCTGTTCTGTGTGTCTGTGAGTCTGTTTCTGTCTGAAATTATTCTTAACAAGGTCCCAAATGACCTCCACACAGAAAATCCAATAGTCATTTCTCAACTCCCATCTTACCTGTACCATGAACAGTTGATCATTCCCTCTTATTTGAAAAGCTTTCTTCTTGCCTTTCAGGATACCACACTTCTCGTTACCTCACTTCTCAGTCCCCTTGGCTGGTTCCCGGTATTTTTCCTGTGGACCTGCCCAAGGGCTCAGTCTTTGATCCTATTTTCTATCTATACTTTGTCCCTTGGTATTCAGCATCCAATCTCATGGCTTTAAGCACCACCATGACAGCTCCCACATTTGTTCCTCCAGCCCAGACCTTTCCCCAGAACATACGCATATAGTGAACTCCCCCCTCAACAATTCTACTTGGATGTCTAAAAGGCATCTCAAACTTAACACAGACAAAACTATCTTCCTGAATACTCCTCCAACCAAACCTGCTACTCCTTAGTCATCTCCATCTCAGCAAATAATCAAAAAAGCTTGAAGCCATTTTTCTCATACCCCTTTTCCCTTTCTCTTATAGCCTATATCCAATCTGTCCTCAAATACTATCAGTTCTACTGTAAAAATCTGTTGAGTTGAATCGTTTATTTACTCCACTGGTACCACTAAGCCAACACTGTTCTCTCATTGTATTATTGCACTAGCTTAACTGGTGTACCTGCTCCGACCCTATTCCCCACCACTGTTCTCTCTTCTCAGTAGAGCTTCGAGAAAGAACATGTAAGTCCAAAGTCATATCATGTCATTCCTCTACTCAAAACTCTCCAGCGGTTACCGAGGTTACTCAAACAAACAAAATAAAACCTAAAAACCATACGATGACTTATAAGGCCCTAGGTAGCCTATTACCTTTCTAACTTCACTTCCTATTTGCTTACCCAACTCCAGCCAAACTGGTTTCATTTCTGTTCCTTGACTACATCAAGTATATGAGCTATTGATTGCTGAATAACAAATTATCCCCAAATTTACTGACTTAAAACAAACATATCTCACACACTTTCTGTAGGTCATGAATCCAGGTATAGCTTAGCTAGATTCTCTGCTTCAGCGTCTCTGACAGACTGCAATCAACAGCTGGGGCTGTAATCATCTCAAGGCTCGGCTTGTTAAAGATTCACTTCCAAGCTCACTTACCTGGCTGTTGACAGGATTCAGTGGCCTACTGGTCTGATAGCCCCAGTTCCTTAATGGACGTTGGCCAGAGGCCACTCTCTGTTCTTTGCCACACAGGCCTCTCCAGCATAGGAGCTTGCTTCATCAAAGCAAGCAATCCAAAAAGGCAAGAGAAAGAATGGGAGCAAGACACAGATCAGAGTCTTTTATAACCTAACCCCAGAAGTGACATCTCCTCCCTTTGCCACTCCAGGGAAGGGGATTGCATAACAGAGGGAGTGACATAAGGTGGGCATCATTAAGAGTCTTGTAAAATGCTGTCTACCACACAGGTTTGGTGCCACTCAGGAAGCACTGGTTGCATAGAACATTCTTCCACATATCAGCATGTTTCACTCCCTCACCTTCAAGTCTTTGACCTAATGTCACCTTCTCAGTGATATCTTTTTTTGTTTTTTTGCGGTACGCGGGCTTCTCACTGTTGTAGCCTCTCCCGTGGCGGAGCACAGGCTCCGGACGCGCAGGCTCAGTGGCCATGGCTCACGGGCCCAGCCGCTCCACGGAATGTGGGATCCTCCCGGACCGGGGCACGAACCCGTGTCCCCTGCATCGGCAGGCAGACTCTCAACCATTGCGCCACCAGGGAAGCAATCAGTGATATCTTTTTAAAATTACAATTCCTACCCCCCAAACACTCCTCATCCCCTTCTTTATTTTTCTCCACAGCACTTACTGACTTTAACATACTATATTAATTTATTTACTGTGGTTGATTTCTATTTTGTCAAATTAGCTAAGCTAGTACTGCATTTCCATTTCCTTCCCTGAAAAGTTCCAAGATAGCACGGACCACAGACTCATTCTGCCTGAGATTTGGTAGGTGGAAGTGAAGCAGAAGTCCTATACTTTTACACGAGGAAGGCCAGTGCAGGGCACGAGGCAATGTTGCAGATCGTGCACATTGTCACGTCTTCTGCCAACACATGCTGTAGGTATTGGGTAGCAGTCAGGTCCAAACCTTCAACGCCTGCCAGATCTTCTCTTCCAATTTCAGCAACTCTTGAGTCTGTGACAAAGGACTAGCCCCTCCTGCAGATCACCTCCATCATCAAAGTTGAACCCTGGGAACCAGGGAGAAATCAGTGCAGATTCCAATCCATTCTCACAGGTTCCAGTTCATCCTTGCCAGTTTTCCTTGCTTCCTCCACTTGACAACAATTGTGATTTGACCTTTTGCTAGTAGTTCTGCTCCTCTGATAGAACTCTAATATTCATTTATGTGTGTTTTCTGCCATTAAAACATAAGCTCTGTGAGTAAAAAATATTGTCTGTTTTGTTTACTGCTCTTGCCCCAGCACCTAGAACAGGGCCTGGTACATAGTACAATTTTTTAAAACATAAGGCACTAAGAATAAATATTAAGGGTGGCAAGAAAAGGAAAAGACTAATAGATGTTCTAGAAGAAAGGTTCCTGTAAAAATTAAAAACTGGAATGTGTCTTAATGGATGGATAGGAAGGAAATACAGTCTACACTATGAAATAGTATGAAAAAAATCAAGATGAGCATGCTAAGTGTAACATACACTGTATGTTGTCCAGGGATTAGGAATTTGACCTGGGGAAGCCATTATCATTTCTGTAGCAAATGACTAACCTGGAGAAAATGCTATTTCAGGAAATTTATCTTCCAGGAATACACTCAGTTGATTGGAAAGGGAGAATCAGAAAAGTGGGGATACAAATCACACATGTTGTCTTAGATTACTAGTATGACAATAGAGAAAAGGAAAAGGTAAATATAAAAATAATTGTTAAAACGTTATAACATGGCACCTGTAGAAATCATTAGTGTTATTTATTGATTTCTGATTCTCCTCCTAAACACATAGTAGGGTTCCATTTCCTCACCTTTTTGAGGCTATGCATGGCCATGAAACTTGCTTTAGTCCCAGAAATATGAAGCAACATGACAAGTGCCACTTCAAAATGGCAGACTTTAATAACAAGTGTGATTCTCTACCTTCCCTTCTCCCTTCATGTTGCCTAGAAATATTACAAATGGTGAAGGTTTCATTAGTCTGAGTCTCTAAATGGCCAAGAGCATTACAAGAAACAAACCTTTGTGGTTTTAAGCCACAAAGACTTTGGATTGTTCATAACTGCAACTCAACCTCACCCATTCTGATTGTGGCAGTTTTAACTGGTGTCGACAAATATTTACATTCCCCTCTTTAAGAGATGGAGCTTAATTTCCCTCCCTTTTTGTGTGAGCTGAAGTTAATAACTAATTTCTAACAAGTGATGGCATGTAACTTCTCAGACTAGGTCTGAGAAAAACATTAGGACTGTCTCTTGGATCACTCACTTTGGGGAAAACCAACCTGCTGTAACTTGAGGACACTCGAGAAGACCTATGGAGATCCACATGCTGAGGAGTTGAGGCCTCCTGCCAACTATTAGCATTAGCTTGCCAAGCTCAGGAGTGAGCCACCTTGGAAGAGGATCCTACAGCCCCAGGCAACATCCTGAATGCAACCTCAAGAGATACACTAAGACAGCTTAGCTGCTCTTGGATTCCTGATCTGCAGAAATTGTACAAGATGATAAATGCTTACTGTCTTAATCCACCATGCTTTAGGCTAATTTGATACACAGCAATAGATAACAAATACATTGAATGATACAGAAACACACTAAAAATTGAACATTGAGGACAGAATGAAATCAAAGATAGCTCCTAGGCTTTGAGCTTTGAAAAATTTGGAAAAATTGTGATATCACTGACTGTAAGTTACTCAATTCCATTGTAGTTTTGAGGCAAGGGCCATGTCTGCTCAACAAACATTTGCTGGAGTCTTGTAAATGTTTAACAACTGAAAAAAGTGTTCAGAACTGAAAAAAATATTCCATTACAGATAGAGGAGAACTCTCATCTCCTCTCATCTAGACACTATACCTCTATTACAATTTTGTTCCCAGTAGTACCACATTGCTAGTACATACCAACTGCAAGTTTAAGTTCCCAAAGTATTTTAAGACGAAAGTAAGCCCACAGGCGATTTCCTGACTATATTTCCTCCCACTTATCTCAACAATCATATGAGAGATGTGCAGTTACGCTACTTTTGTCTCCCTGATGATTACCATAGTTTCTAAACTAAAACGCTAAAAGGAAAAAGGGAGAAGTAGTATAGTTGAAGAATGAGTATTCTATAATGAACGGTTTCAGTTCATGTATCAAATGCAGAATTGAAATATTTTCCAGCCATCGTTTTATCAGTCTAACAGCTTCACCTCACAGTCTACCTTTAAAATCCTTAAACTAACCTTTATTTACAATCAATTTTTAATCCTTCTATCTATTACCACATTATCTCTCCTGAGAACTCACTCTAAGCCTCAAAGATTTGGCTTGAACAGTGGCTAAATCCATTAGGTATGATCTCGGAATCCCACTGAATTTAGAAATATTGCCATCTTAGCCACAAACTTCACACTAACAGTAGACAAAAACCATCACTAAAGCACCACTTGTTAAAATGAAAACAGACTAGAAAGTGATGACTTTTATTAAGCTTTATTTTAAAATAGTTTCAGATTTACAGAAAAGTTGCAAAAATGGTACAGGGAGTTCCCAGACACCTGTCATCCAACTTCCCCTACTGTTAATATCTTATAATACCGTGTACATCTGTCACAACTAAGAAACCAACACTGGCACATTAGTATTAACTAAATTCCACACTTTATTCAAATTTCACCAGTTTTCCATTAATGTCCTTTTTCTGCTTGAGGATCCCAGCCAGGATACAACATTACATTCAGTCATTATGTCTCATCTCCTCTGGTGTGACAGTTTCACAAACTTTGATTTTCATGATCACAACAGTTTGAGTACAGTTTAGGGAATTAGTAGAACGTCCACCAATTTGATTTTGTCTGATGTTTTTATCCTGAGTAGACTGGGGTTAGAGCTTTGCATAAGAATAACACAGAAGGAGGTGAAGTGTTCTTCTCATCACATCTTATCAGGGTACACACTATTAATATGACTTACCACTGATGTTGATATTGATTACCTGGTTTAGGTAGTATTTGCTAGATTTCTCTACTGTAAAGTTATGTTTTCCCCCTCTTGCCTTACCCTATCCTTTGAAAGCAAGTCACTAAGCACAGCCCATACTCAAGATGGTGCTGGGGTAGGAAAGGGGGATTAAACTTTATCTCCTGGAGAGAAGCGACTTTTTAAAATAAATATAAAATTTACTCAATTCCTGAAATACATACTGAGTACCTCAAAGCATTTGCTAATGCAATTTAGTGCCCATTTAATGTGAATAACTCTGCTAGGCACTTCAAATAATGGTTAGAAACAGACCTGCATCATGAGGAGTTAATAATATAGTGGAGAAAATATACCACAATAAAAATGCTAGTTAAGTACTATAATGCTAGTTAAGTCACAAAAAGGGAAAAATCAAATTCAGTTGGAGTTATGAAAAGTTTCATAGAACAAGAGATATTTAAGCAAGGTATTTAAAGCTGAGTATAATTTTGACAGATGGCAATTCAACAACCATTTATGATTTTAAAAATCTCAAAAAAGTGGGTATAGAGGGAATGTACCTCAATATAATAAAAGCCATATATATCAATCCCATACCTAATATCATACAGTGAAAAGCTAAAAACTTTTCATCTAATATCAGGAACAAGACAAGGATGCCCACTCTCACCACTTTTGTTTAACATAGTATTTGAAGTCCTAGTCAGAGCAATTAGGCAAGAAAAAGAAATAAAAGGTATCCAAACTGGAGAGAGGTAAAACTGTCACTATTTTAGACAACATGATTTAATATATAGAAAACCCAAAGATTCCTCCAAAAAACTGTTAGAACTAACAAACGAATTCAGTAAAGTTGCAGAATACAAAATCAATATACAAAAATCTGTTACATTTCTATACGTTAATAACAAACTATTGGAAAAAGAAATTAAGAAAACAATCCCATTTACAATTGCATCAAAAAGAATAAAATACCTAGGAATAAATTCAACAAGGAGGTGAAAGACTTGTACACTGAAAACTATAAACACTGATGAAAGAAACTGAAGACACAAACAAATGGAAAGATTATCCATGCTCATGGATTGGAAGAATATTGTTATAACATCCATACTATGCAAAGCAATCTACAGATTCAATGCAATCCTTACCAAAATTCCAATGGCATTTTTCACAGAAATGGAACAACAAACATAAAATTTGTATGAAATCACAAAAGACCCCAAATAGCCAGAGCAATCTTGAGAAAGACGAACAAAGCTGAAAGCATCACACTCCCTGATTTCAAACTATACTACAAAGCTCTAGTGATCAAAACAGCATGGTGTTGGCACAGAAAGAGACACATAGATCAATAGAACAGAATAGAGATCCCAGAAATAAACCCACACATATACAATGAGTTAATTTATGACACAGGAGCCAAGAATATACAATAGGGAAAGGATAGTCTCTTCAATAAAACTGGAAAACCACATGCAAAAGATTAAAAATAGGCCACTATCTTACACCATACACAAAAATGAACTCAAAATGGATTAAAGACTTGAATGTAAGACCTGAAACCATAAAACTCCTAGGAGAAAACATAGGTGGTAAGCTCCTTGACATCAGTCTTGGTGATGATTTTTTTTTTTCAGTGCCATACAGCATGTGGGAACTTAGTTCCCTGACCAGGGGTTGAACACATGCCCCCTGCATTGAAAACACATAGTTTTAACCACTAGACCACCAAGGAAGTCCCTTGGAGATGATTTTTTGAAACTGACCCCAAAAGTACAGGTAACAAAAGCAAAAATAAACAAGTGGGGCTACAACAAACTAACAGGTTTTGGCACAGCAAAGGAAACCATCAACAAAACGAAAAGGCAGCCTACTGAATGGGAGAAAATATTTGCAAATCATATATCCTGCTAAGGAGCTAATATCCAAAATATATAAAAACTCATACAACTCAATAGCAAAAACAAACAATCCAATTAAAAAAAAAATGGGCAGAAGATCTAAATAGACATTTTTCCAAAGACATGCAAACAGCCAAGAGGCACTTGAAAGGATGCTCAATGTCACTAGTGATCAGGAAATGTACATCAAAAATATAATGAGATATCACCTCACACGTTAGTATGGCTATTATCAAAAAGACAAGGAATAACAAGTGTTGGTAAGAATGTGGAGAAAAGGGAACGCTCATGCACTGTTGGTGGGAATGTAATTGATGTGCAGCCACTATGGAGAACATTATGAGGGTTCTTCAAAAATTTAAAAGTAGAACTAGAGGGTGATCCAGCAATTCCACTCCTTGGTATTTACTCAAAGAAAACAAAACACTAACTCAAAAAGATATATGCAGCCTCTATGGAGAACATTATGAGGGTTCTTCAAAAATTTAAAAGTAGAACTAGAGGGTGATCCAGCAATTCCACTCCTTGGTATTTACTCAAAGAAAACAAAACACTAACTCAAAAAGATATATGCACCCCCATGTTCACTGAAGGGTTATTTTTAACAGCCAAGATATGGAAACAACCTAAGTGTCCACTGGTGGATGAATGAAAAAAGATGTGGTACACACACACACACACACACACACACACACACACACACAAAGGAATACTATTAAGCCATAAAAAAGAATGAAATCTTGTCATTTGTGACAATATGGATGGATCTTGAGGGTATTATGCTAAATGCAATACATTGGACAGAGAAAGACAAACACTGTATGATCTCACTTATATGTGGAATCAAAAAAACAATCACCACCACCACCACTCATAGACTCATAATATAAACTGCAAGTTATAAAATAAGTAACTCCTGGAGATGTAATATACAACATAGTGACCATAGTTAATAAGTGTATTGCACATTTGAAAGTTACTAAGAGAGTAAATCTTAAAAGTTCTCACCGCAAGAAAAAAAAAATGTTTTAACTATGTATGAGGATGGAGGTTAACTAGACTTACTGTGGTGATCATTTCACAATATATACAAATATCAGATCATTATGTTGTACACCTGAAACTAATCTAACGTTATGTCAACTACAGGAAGAAAAAAAGAAAAGATGGGAAATAGATGGAAAGACATTCAAGATGGAGAAAAGAACATAAACAAAATATGAGGGTTCTCTCTCTCTCCCTCTCTCTCTCATTCATCCAGTGTTTTAGCACTTTAACCCAACACAAACATTCATTTTAAGATCTTCACTAAGTCTTACTAGGTTAGCATAAGTGAATGGTGTTAGGGGCTATATTAAGTCCCCCCGAAATTCATTATGCTTAAGTCCTAACCCCCAGTACCTCAGAATATGACTATATTTGGAGGTAAGGTCTTTAAAAAAATAATTGAGGTTAAAAGAGGTCATTAGGACAGGCCCTAATCCAATATGATCGATGTCCTTATAAGAAGATATTAAGTTATAGACAGGCACAGAGAGAAGACGATGTGAAGAAACAGGCCCATCTACAGGTCAAGAAGAGGTCTCTGAAGAAACACACCTGTGGACACCTTGATCTCAGACTTCTAGTCTCCAAAATTATGAGAAAATAAATTACTGTTGTTTAAGACATCCTGTCTGTGGTATTTTGCTAGACCAGGCCTAGCAAAACAACACATGCTCAGTTAGAGATTCTAAATCAAATCTAATTTGGCAAAATTCCCCACTGTGATGTTATTTAAACCTTATTATTGTGTAGTTCTTTCCATTCACTAGTATCACGAAGAGAGTAAAGTTAAGGTGAAAAAAGGAAAAAGTGAGCCTTAAAAACAACTTTAGTTCTTTCTAATTTTATGCCCTATAAACTTGTCCATTCCAACCCTAGCCATAACAGAAATTTTTGTCCTAAATTGTTTCCCCTAGAAAAGTATGTAGTGATTTCATGAAGCTTCACAGATCTCTCTTGTAGCACTTTATTCACCAGATCCCTTGATAACATTATCCCTGACAGCAACTGCTGCAACATAGTGCCCCAAATGGTCCACTAGTAAGTAAAAGCTTCACCTCGATCCACCCTTTTGTCTCATACAGGAGGAAAATTAAAAGGGAAAATAGAAAATAAATTTAAATGGCACTTAACAAGCACATATCTAGGACTAAAAGTATTCCTAAACGTCTGTAATTCCCTTTTTCAAGAAATAGACCTACGATATTTTTAGCTGCACCCCCAAAGAAACGTACAGCAGGGAAGTTAAGACCCAGGTGTCTACTTGCAAGAGTCAACAGAAGCTCTGGAGCGGCTAGAGTGTGGACCACAAACCATGGGTCCGAAGGAAACACGGGAAACGTTCACACACGCATGTAAAAGGGTCTCCCGCACGCTCGTCCGGTCTAATACCCTTTCCTTTTCCTAATCTTGTGTTTACAAAATCGTTTGGCAAGGCTTTCAGTAGAGTGCAAATACTCCTAAGAGATTAGACTCCTCCAAAACAAAACAAAAACTGATTGCAGACCACTGACACCTGCGCTTCAGGAACAGCAATGTCGGCGGAACACGGGAAGATACTGAGTTTTTTAGCAGAGACCAAAAAAAAAAAAAAAATCAGCTAGTTCCATGAAAACCAACCAACAAAAAGGTTAAGAAGCAGAGAACTATCGAACCTGGTGCTTTGGTAACAGGGGTGACTTCTAAAATAACTCTCCTATCAAAACAACCCTTCCGCCTTCTTCACTCAGCGGACGCGCGAGTCCGGCAAGATTTCCTGATTTCGCGAGAACTTTTGGCAACTCTGAATGCGCACGCGTCAGAATCGGAGGCCACGTGAGCAGCCCAGATCTAGCCGGGGGGCGAGGCGGGGTGGAGAAGCTGAGGAAGGGGAGGGCCATCAGGAAGGCGGTGGCCAACGGATGGGGTGGAACCTGAGCGGAGCTGGGAGGGCGGGGCGGAGGGAGAAAGCGCGTAGGCCCCGCCCCTCGCGGCGCTTCCCCGGAATAGCGTCACCCGCTCTATAAAAGAGCGTGTGGCGAAGGACTCGGCCTTTTACATCCGGGAAGGGTCGAGTTTATGTGGGAGTGCCGCATTGTGTTTCGTGCGCTAAAATACTTGAGACAGAACTTTCGGCCAACTTTAAAATGCAGGAGATGCAACAGTCTTGTAGAAGTAGATCAACGTCAGCTTGGAAAACCTCTAGGTTCAAACGCCTGAGTGGACTTAAATGTTCATTGATTCGCGGGGCAGCCACGTTCAGCCGGGGGCGCTGAGTCGGAAAACTAGCGCCCGTGGGCCGTGGGCCTTCCGGCAAAGGTTAAATGCAGCTGATGACTCCGGTTAAGGTCATTAGTTTCGCTGTTGGTGTCATGTGGCCATCTTGAATCTACTCCACCACTATTAAATAGTAACGCCGCATCCTGATAACCCGCCAGTTTGATCCAGGTGGTGAGTAGTATCTGTAGTTGTCCTTGCTGGTCTTTTCTGGGATTATGAATCTCCATGTATCTTTGGGACCTGTCAGCTGTGGCAGTCTCCCTTCCTAGCCATGGAAGAGCATATTCTTGTTTATTGGCAAAGCTGTCACCATTTAATTGGTATCAGATTCTGACTTGCACAAGTAACATTCTTCACTTTAAAAATCAGGAGGGTACTGCGTTATTGGGCAGACATCTAACTACTGTTCAAATGTTTTTAGGAAGCTGAGCTAATTGTTCCAATGGATGATGGAAAACAACAAGGTACGTTCCTGTTTTATATATATATATTTATTTCTGAATCTGAAACCCTTAGTGCTAAGGATTTGGAAGGCCAAAATTGGCAGTTTGCTGGCATTTTGTAACTTAAAAGAGTTAATAGCCAACTGAATAGAAAGTAACTGAAGTAGCTGCTAAGACTCGGCACCATGAGGTAAGTACACAAATTAGAGTTTTATAAAGCTGGTTTTCTTCTCTTGCAGAAGTCAAGAAATCCAAAGCGATATGGGTGAAGTCTTACTTAGCATCCTGAAGTACACTGCCAAATGTGATTTTAAATCTCAAGTATGGTATTTAAATGGAGAATAAATAAGAGCTTCCTTGCTGTATCAATAAAATGCTCGATTTGTACAGATGTCAGTGTTCCCTGACTGAATGACTAATAAGTGCAAAGGTAACTACAAGTAGTGAACAGGCTACCTCCTGTTCCACTGTTGGGAGCTCGAGTGGAAGTAACATGAATTAGTATTGTTGTGTAAGGTATTTGGGGAAAACTCTTTTTTTTTTTTTTTTTTTTCTTTTTTTTTTTTTTTTCTGTACGCGGGCCTCTCACTGTTGTGGCCTCTCCCGTTGCGGAGCACAGGCTCCGGACGCACAGGCTCAGCGGCCATGGCTCACGGGCCCAGCCGCTCCGCGGCATATGGGATCCTCCCAGACCGGGGCACGAACCCGTATCCCCTGCATCGGCAGGCGGACTCTCAACCACTGCGCCACCAGGGAGGCCCTGGGGAAAACTCTTATACATAAAAACCAGTTTACCCCTGAGGAAGAGAGCAGGGTCATTTAATACCACACAGAAGATTAAGGAAACTGCACGGTGAAAAGCTATGCACTTTACTTACACAGATGTGCACTGAACACGTGCATCTTTAAAACTCACACTTAACATTTAACAAGAAAAAAATAAGCTATGATAAATGCATATTTTATGAACTAAACATTCTACCTCAAGGCTGAGCAAACTGCAGGCCATCTGTTAACTATCTGTTCTTTAAGTTTGCCAGCCTCTGGTCTAGTTAAAAAGCCAATATAAATGTTTGCATCAGCGCTGTAGTTCAATTACAAGGATGGCCCATGAGAAACTTTCAGGAAGATAAATTTTCTCACCTGCATGCAGGTTTTTCCCAAGCCCTTGTGCATGTGTGCACCGTCTATAGCTCTGTCATCTCTAGATGTAAATGCAAAGTTTTTCCTTTACCAAAGTCATGAGTGTTTAGAAAACGTATTAATGCTATTCTACTTGAACGGCATTGCAGTTCTGCCAAGTAGTAAACTATAAAGCACTTTTAGGTTAGCACCAGTTTTTTTACATAACTCAGAATTTACAAAAGGGATGCAATATGATACAGAAGGGAAAGGAATGGGGGTGAAGTCCCTCCATGGTGATTTAGCCATTTAAGAGGATTACTTAAGCATTCTTAATCCTATAGTTTGCACTCACAACGCTTCACTACCTGGGATTTTGGGAAGGACTCATGATAGCAGTCATGTCACCTCTGATAAGGATTACTCAAGTATCCTGAGGGCTTAGCTTTTATATTTGGGCAAAGATTTTGTGCTGCTACCAAGAATGCCCTGTAGGATACATAAGCAGCTATCCCTTACTCCTTTGGGAAATAGCCAGAGGGAGAACCTATGGTTCTCCTTACCTTTAGACAGGAGAACCATGGGTTAGAGGGGTGGGAGGAGATGCTCTTGTCTGCACTGGGACTCTTCCTGTCCTGGAGTTTGGATTCAAAGCCTTTCAACAGCTGTCTCATCTTGGCCTCTGCCTGTTAACCCATTTGAAAACTAGAAATATAAAATCTTACCTTTTATAAATTGTCAATGAGGTGCATAGCCACCTAGCACATAAGTGGTATATGGATTAAATATAACAGTTATTTTAGACTTTTTCAAACTATAGACAGGGAAAGCATTTTTAATAGTCTATTTTTATTAGATGGGACTGTATCAGGATAGTCTGCAGGTTTAAGTTAGTTACCAGAAGGTTGCAATAGGTGGCACTCTTAAATCATTGTCTGGAAAAGAGCATGATGCTAAGGAAAAAACATTTTTGTTTTACCAAGCTGTAAATTTGAAGTGATTAAAAATAATCAAGCTGATTGAATTAGGTTGTGCATTGAACAATTTGAAGGCATTCTTTATTATGTTATCAGGAATGCTGAATTGTGCTAACAACATACAAGGTAGCTAGAATGTTTTTCTCTTTAGTTGCCATAGTGCTTGGTACAAAGGCTTCATTCAGGAATGTACCGTGACAATGATATTCTTTTCCAGTCTGTTTATAACAGAATTCCTTTATCTTTTATTTTGGCCTTCAATTTTCTCACGAAAGGCCAGAAAGATGTGGTCTGATTTTTTTTTTATCAGCCTAATGAAAAAAATCTGAGCTTAAAAAATTACATGAACAGAAAACGATGCCACTCTTATTTTGAGTATAGTAAAGAGTATTTTTTATGTCAAATGTAGGCTCTTTATGAATATATACCATATTGATTCAGTTATAAAGGAGTTCTCAATCCAAATAAATGTAAAAACAGCCTGACTGCACAATCAATATACAATAATCTCTGGAGAATGCTGAGAACAGGCAGAGACGAGACTGATGAGAATAATGAATTTAGTGTCCATTAAACTAATTTGGGTAGGCAACAATGCTAAATAAGGATAATCATTACTACACTGAGGTATCTGTAGCCAAAATGTTCACATCACAAATTCTCAAGCAGCAAAGGGATGCGCAGTTCTTATCACAACACAAAACACAGAAACGGGGATCTTCGTTCCCATTAGTTGGCATCTCGGCTAAATGCCAATGTTGGAAAGTTTCCAACAGATTCTCTAAATATTATTTTCTTGAGGTTTCCATGAAGGATTACAGTTTGGTGACACTTTTTACCCAAGGTACAAAGGCTGAGACTTTGGTATACACACCAGGGGAATCCTTGACCCCACAGCCATATCCCCAGGAGGTCACCCCGTATACAACCCAGCTCTCCCCTGGCCGTTCACACATGAGTGGTCCTCCGCTGTCTCCCTGGCAGCTGTCCACACGTTTGTGTTCGTGGAGGTTTCCAGCACAGAGCATCCTTCCTGTAAATCGACCCTTATAACGGTCTTCACAAAACCTCTTGGGAAGTAAGGGGATGGCTGCTTGTTGTAGAGTTCTTGAGTAGGCTCGTCCTATGCAGACCAAATAATTGAATTAGATTCCAGGTAAAGATGGGAGCAAAAAGAGCTACATTTAACAGTTTAATGAACATTTAATAGCCCTATTAAAATAAAAAGCCCTACTGTGGCATTAGTGTAGTTTGAGTGGTAACTATAAATGGTATTTTCTTTATTTGCACTTAACCATACTCTAACCCTTCACCATTCTGTTTCTCAGTACTGCATTTTTTGAAGAATACTTTAGTAACGCTTACGGACTTGCCCAGTAGAAAAAGGTAACCTACAGAAAGCACATTTGTCCAGGCTTTAGAATTTGAATTCTGTATATTAAAACACTGAGGGTGCATTCATGCTGGTTCTGTATTAGCAAATCCACTGCTGTAGGACTCATCTACTTTACTGACTTGAGGATTAATTAAAAATAATTCTATATAAGCACATAAGGTGGCAATTACTATCCTCAAGAGAAACATGGTATTTCATAAAGATGATTCAGAAACAACATTCTTACATAGAAACAGGCTGAAGTTTAACCACTTGTTAATGTATTCTATTTACTAGTAAGCCACTTATTCTCTATTTAGTGGCTAAAATGTATAATTGATAGGTTCTCCATGATAGCCTTTTCTTGGATCTAAACTCCACATTATTGTCCAATTTACTTAACTGGAGTGATTCATCCATAATAAAACATTCTGTAAAATTTACTTTCTTTGTCATCTCTATTCAGATGTAGTGTCTAAAGGGAGGTGATTGATTCACTTTCCTGATGAAGTAATAATTTCAGCAGCTATACTCCAGCCTTCAGTTTGCCTCACAGATCAGCATAGCGTTGTGAGAAGGCATTTACTCTGACCTGATTCTATTATATCATCCAGGAAATGTTTCCACTTTTTAAGGTTTATTTCAGGATTGGTCGCAGAAGTCTCAGTATTGTATATCTGCTACAGATGTTCTACATTTTGCTGCTATGAAATAACGTAAGTTTAAAGCCCAGATTTAATGTAGCATGCGATAAAATGAAAACAAATACTTACATTTACTAAATATAACCTTATTGAAATTATCACCTGTAGAAATACTTATTTGATGTTCTTTTCAGTGTTAATTACTTCTCATGGAAAGCAGTCAACCCAATCATTTCTCCTTACTCAGTAGTCATGTGTGAGTCAAGCACCTAATCCAGGTGAGACCTAGATGTTTCGAAGACCATCCTGAGCAGGCACTAGCTCATGTTAACTCTAGCAAGACAATACAGAAAGCTGAACACTATCCTGCTTGGGGATGGGGAGGTGGTAAGAGTGAGAAGGAGGTTGTGGAAGGAGAAACCCAAGTGAGCTGGATCCTTCCACTTGAACCTCAGCAGCTCTGATTTTTGTCTGTTCTTCATTTAGGAATTCTGCATAAGATTCACTTTGATAAAGGGCTCCATTACAAAGAAACCATCAAACACCAAAGCTCTTTGCTGGGGGAGCTACATCAAAGTCATTAGGAAAACTACCCCCCCCCCCCACCCTGGTACGCAGGCCCCTCACCATTGTGGCCTCTCCCGTTGCGGAGCACAGGCTCCGGATGTGCAGGCTCAGCGGCCATGGCTCACGGGCCTAGCCGCTCTGCGGCATGTGGGATCTTCCCGGACTGGGGCACGAACCCGTGTCCCCTGCATCGGCAGGCGGACTCTCAACCACTGCGCCACCAGGGAAGCCCAAGGAAAACTTTTTAAAATAGAGATAGCTAGGCCCAAGTCCTGAGTAGGGTCTAAGTTCTAATGGGAACCACAGTACGCTCAGGGTATGAATCCAGATTACATGCATGCATCTCACACTTGGCGAAATTTCCAGACAACTAAGCCTGAACCCCCTTTAAGATTTTGCTACCCACTGTACACCCAAATGTATGGATAATCCCAGACACAAGCAGGTGCCCAGCTTTTAATTGTTTCTTTGGGTTATTTGTTACCTGTGTCTCCCCATCCTGTTATGTAACAATTGGAGGCTGTTTTCTGTGGCCTCTCTCTCCGGAGTGGCAAACAGGCTGGCAAAACGTGGCTGCTGAATCTGGCACATTGTTCTTCTGGTCCTTGTAATCTAACCAGGGCGATGTCGTAGTCACTGCTGTCTGGTCGATACTCCTGGTGAATCACAATCTGCTGAACTCCAATTTCTTCTTCAAACTCCTCCGGCACCAGAGTATGATAATCCCCAACCCGAACAGCATAGTTCCTAGTGCTGTTACCATACCTGGGAGGCAGAGAGAGCTAATGGGAAGCTTGTTTCAAATGTTGTAAATTGATAACTGTCAGCCAGGAAGGTTAATAGAGATGCTTGTAAGCCTTTCTTCCAAATCATTAATCCCTTTTATAAGTTTAACCTTCCTTTCCTTTTCTCTGATCCCACTGCTCTTGGGGTCACACTGTAAACCCACTGTCATCACTTTTTTTCTTCATTCATTTCACTATTTAACCCAGGTTACCATCTAACTCTGTTTTCTGAGAAGGAGCAAATGTGGAAAGTAAGGGCTAATCACTAACCTGTCATTTCCCCACCATGAAAAAGGATCAAAACAGAAACAAATAGTATAGGGCAAAATTACCATCCTGTGTTTGCTGTCGTCATTTTTCTATCATTTCCAAGATTGTTAGTTCATCATGAAATTCCATGAGGGCGGAAACTGATTTAACTCTATCCCCCCAAGCACTTAGCACAATCCACTTCACTCCCCTTTTCTGTGAACTGAATGCAAACCAAAACTATCTTCAGGGCAACATACATTCATTATATGCTCTCATCTCTTAAATCTTTGTTCAGACATCACCTCAGTAAGACCTACCTTGACATCTAAAATTGCAACCCACCCTTGCTTGTGCTCCCATCCCCCAGTACTCCCAATATCCTTAATCTGCTTTACTTTTCCTTTTTTATTAAACACTTTCTAACAAATTATCTAATTTACTGTTTATTGTATTTATTGTTCTCTGTCTCCCCCCACCCTTGAACAAAAGGTACTCAAGGGCAGGGATCTTTGTGTTCACTGATGAATCTTACACATTGAGAATAGTGATGCCAGTTAAGTAGGAATGCAGCATATGTTTGTTGATTTAGTGAATGAATGAATGTTTATTTTATTTTTTTTTTCTTTTTTTTTTTTTTTTATTTTATTTTATTTTATTTTATTTTATTTTATTTTTTTGCTTTATAACAAATTTAATCAGTTATACATATACATATGTTTCCATATCCCCTCCCATTTGCGTCTCCCTCCCACCCTCCCTATCCCACCCCTCCAGGCGGTCACAAGGCACCAAGCTGATCTCCCTGTGCTATGCGGCTGCTTCCCACTAGCTATCTACCTTACGTTTGGTAGTGTATATATGTCCATGCCGCTCTTTCACTTTGTCACAGCTTACCCTTCCCCCTCCCCATATCCTCAAGTCCATTCTCTAGTAGGTCTGTGTCTTTATTCCTGTCTTACCCCTAGGTTCTTCATGACATTTTTTTTTCTTAAATTCCATATATATGTGTTAGCATACAGTATTTGTCTTTCTCTTTCTGACTTACTTCACTCTGTATGACAGACTCTAGGTCTATCCACCTCATTACAAATAGCTCAATTTCATTTCTTTTTATGGCTGAGTAATATTCCATTGTATATATGTGCCACATCTTCTTTATCCATTCATCCGATGATGGACACTTAGGTTGTTTCCATCTCTGGGCTATTGTAAATAGGGCTGCTATGAACATTTTGGTACATGTCTCTTTTTGAATTATGGTTTTCTCAGGGTATATGCCCAGTAGTGGGATTGCTGGGTCATATGGTAGTTCTATTTGTAGTTTTTTAAGGAACCTCCATACCGTTTATTTTTAATGAATGTTTATTTTTAATGAATGTCTTTTTTCCATAGGAACTATTCAATTAAAATAGAAATACAATATTTACTTGACTGACAGTTCTCAGCCTGTTTTTCAGCCAACATACCTTGATTCTGATACATCTGCCTAAAGCAGTTTCTCAACCTCAGCACTAGTGACATTTGGGACCAGATTATCATTTGTTGTAAGGAGCTGTGCTGTGCATTGTAGGATGTTTAGAAGCATCCCTGGCCTCTATTCACTAGATGCCAGTAGCATGCACACTCCTATACACACACCCCAGTTTGACAACCAAAAATGTCTCCAGACATCCCAAATATTCCCTAGGGTGCAAATTGTCCCCACTTGAGAACCGCCAACCTAAAATACATCTTCCAACCCACCTCCTGATCACTTCCTCTTTCTCACTGAAGAGTATAGCACCTTGCTCGCTTCCCCTCTATAGCTACTTAAAACATTCTCAATGACTTAATTCCCAACACCTTTCCCTTTTAGTTCCCTAACCTCACCTGCAGAGAGTGTTTTCTCTGCTTGATCTCAGCCCCACACCTACAGCTCATACTCACCAAATATTACACATTTTTGAAGTCTTGATTTCAAGCACCTCATCTTGACAGTTTTACAGCTCTACTCATACTTAAGTACCTCCTATCTTTACAGTTTTACAGCTCCATCCACAGCTCTTCACCCCCACTGGACTTCAATCCGTCGGCCCCACTAGTTTTTTCATGTCATTCTCACTCTGCTTATGACTTCTTACAAGGCTTGGATTCCATCATCACTCTTTTGCAAAAGCTCTCAATCCTTCTTTGCCTGATCTGCCAAAACTCCAACTCTGGTTTCATCAACTCACCACCTACTTTCCGCTAGCATCTGACTGTTCAAAAGGAACATTTAACAGCTCTCACCTTAATTTTTTTTTTAATCAAAACTTCAATATCTTCCACTGGAAATGGGTCCTGTACTTGAATGTGAATTTAGAGAAGTGGTATTCAAAAACTGGAAGTTTCTAGTGACTGCCTATTTGAAATAACCTTTCATTTATTCCTATAAAATTTCTGGAAGTTATAAGTTGCTCAAAGATTCTTATAGCCCTAAGTAGGGCTCTAACAACATTGCAATATATAAAGTGATTTTCTTAACTGTGTCAGCTCAAAAAAACTGAACAATGCAACAAAGATGATTTAGCTTACACAACCACCTACCAGTGATCTGTGAAACTAATAATCCTGTGGTTGCTTGAAATTCTCCATTTTCAACCTTAAATTATCACATATCTTTAAAGTTCAGAAGGCTTTTCATAGATTGTACCTAGAGACTATCTTCTTATGGATTCCACTTAAAACTTTAAGTTTAGGATTATTTCATATCCTGAAACTCAAAAAGTAATAGTCATGAAGAATAATCAGATATTTAAATAACTCTCACTTCTACTTTCTGTGTATTGATACTAATGTATTTTAAAAATTCAATATGACTCATTAATATATTCAGGTTTTAAAGCAAAATCCCAAGTGATTTATGTTTCTAACAAGAATAACTGTCAATGCATCCTTGAAAGTGCTGCTTAAATGTTTCATATATCTTTGGAGTGGAATTTAAGAAATTATCTCAAGCTTCACTGTCCAGTACAGTAGCCACATGTGGCTAATGAAGTGCTTGAAATGCAGTTGGTCCAAAATGAGGTGTGCTAAAAGTACAAAAATATGCACAAGATTTCAAATATTTGCTATGAAAAAAGAATATAAAATATATTGTTTCTCTAGATAGTAAGACTATCAAATATCTCAATTTTATATCCTATTTTGCAATGATATTTTGGATATACTGAGTTAAATGAAATATATCATTATATACAATGATATATATATATATCAATATATCATATGGGTGAAGTTAATTTCACCCATTTGGTTTTTTAATCTTTTAATGTGGCTACTAGAAAATTTAAACTTATATACAAGATTTGTATTTGTGGCTTACGTTATATTTCTAGTAGATAACACTGGTCTAGAGAAATACTATGGCATAAAGTAGGCATCCTATTTTTTAATTTTTCTTTAATGCAGTTTCTTGTGTTGCTTATAACTTTTAAGCTCGAGTTATGAGACATTCCCTTTATATGTCAACTTTTTATATTTAAGATAATTACATTACTGTTCAGCCAAAAAGAAAAGTTTTATTGCAACAATATTTTCCATTCTTTGAAAAAGAGCTGTGACACTTAACTAAAATAATCCTTGCATCTAAACTGGCTATATGAATACATCCTACATTATCTAAAAATTGAGTCTTCAGCCAGTGAACAAAGAAACAGGACATTTCTACAGCAAGGAAATTTATTTTTTAAATATCCCAGTTTTAAAGTCTTGGGGAATCTTGCCTTAATGCGTCACTTCATGCCTGGATTACTACAGCAGTCTGCTAAATGGCCTTGCTGCTTCAAGTTTCAACTTTTTCAAGCCATCCTTCACATTGCAGCCAGAGCAATGTTTCTATCTAACAATATAACTACTCTTCTGGATACCCTTCCAGATAGATACCCTTCACTGTCTACATAGTAAAGTTCAAATTCCTTAAATGATATACAAACCCATCCAAGAATGGCCCTTGTCCACCTCTCTGATACCACCCTCGTCCTCGTGTCTGTGTCCCTGTCATTCTGGCCACTTGAAAAGGTATCTGACAAACCTGTCTTTATTCAGACTATTTGCAATATCATTCCCTCCACCCCTCATCCTAATATGGCAAAAACTGATTTTATCTTTCAAGTCTCAAGATCTCCTAGTAAGCTCTTCCTGCCCTCCCTGAAAGCTAGCCAATCCTTCTTTTGAACACTCGCAATAGCACTGTCAGAGCGTTTATAACAGCTTCTACCACTTGTTAAGATGTCAGGTCTCCCCAGTTAAAGGCTCCTTAAGTGTAAAGTCCATGTCATGCTCACTTTTGTATCCTCAGCACCAAGCAAAGTGGTTTGCACAGAGAAAGCTCTTAATAAATATATGTTAAATGACTTCCTTTGGAAGACACGTTCTGTTCACATACATACAGTCTGATCCCGTACTTACTGAAATGAGACCTCCTCTCACCAATTCCTATGTTATAACAACACCCTCACAAAAGTTACTTTTTAAAAAAAGTCTCCACAAAGAGCTAATGTTCTCATTAATACTAGCTGTTCATCAGAATCACCTGTACCACTTTTTTTTTTTTTTTTTTTTTTGCGGTATGCGGGCCTCTCACTGTTGTGGCCTCTCCCGTTGCGGAGCACAGGCTCCGGATGCGCAGGCCCAGCGGCCATGGCTCACGGGCCCAGCCGCTCCGCGGCATATGGGATCCTCCCAGACCGGGGCACGAACCCGTATCCCCTGCATCGGCAGGCGGACTCTCAACCACTGCGCCACCAGGGAGGCCCTGTACCACTTTTAAGAATACAAATGTCCAGGGGCTTCCCTGGTGGCGCAGTGGTTGAGAGTCCACCTGCCTATGCAGGGGACATGGGTTCGTGCCCTGGTCCGGGAGGATCCCACATGCTGCGGAGCGGCTGGGCCCATGGGCCGTGGCCGCTGGGCCTATGCGTCCAGAGCCTGTGCTCCGCGGCGGGCGGGGCCGCAACAGTGAGAGGCCCGCATACCTCAAAAAAAAAAAGAATACAAATGTCCAGGCCATACAAACTCTGAGAACATTAAATTAATAGGGCTGATGTAGGACCATGGGTAATCCAAATTCACAGTCAGTCTGGAGAACCACTGAACCAGAGACTTAAAGGCACGGGCATAACGCCTGCCTCTTCATGCCTGGAATTTCACTGGGTGAAGTGAGCATCCTAAGAGATGACTAACAGACTGCCATAACACAAACATGTACACATTCCATACTTATACTGTGTTCTCAGATCAGGTAGATTTCAGCGGGTATTTTTGAGTATACTCCCAAATTAATATGCTCACCAAGCAGGAGTTGATATTAACCTGAGAATAAAAATAAAATATTTACCTGACAAGAAGGAAAAATGCATCATTCTTGTTAAGATGAAGTTCCTTATTAGAATCTATACTTTTAAAGTCATCCTGATTTAAGAAATGGACCAGCTAAATCCAAGCAGTGATTCCCACACTCCTTTCACTCCAGTTATTCTTAGAATAGATTTATGCTTGGAATTTGAAGAGCATCTGACACAAGGCTGGATTACTTTTCTAACCAAATATTTGTCTTCCAGTGTCACCTCTCCTAGTGAGTGCAATTATATACTTCAGGGATAACACTTTGGCTGAGGTTACCAGTATGATTTTGCACTTTGAAATCATTTTCTATGGTTCTAGGCTTCTCAAGAAAAATATATCAAGGAATTCTTTTTCAATGCATTTTAAGGTCTTTCTAGTTGAGCTTTTTGTTATTTTGATACACTTTATTCAAAAACGTTTCTAAAACAAACATTTCAGGTTTTGGCTGACACAGCCATTCAGTTGTTTGCTTTGCTGAAATGCTTTCAACTCCCCCTCAAATAAAAATTGGATGAAATTCCTGGACAAGTTTGAGCAAGAGAGGATCTGAGACAGGGCAGTTAGTAAAATCCACTATTCTAATTTCTCTGAGATTCTGGAATTAAACTACAATTAAAATTTTCTAGAATTAGAAGAGTTAATTCAGGTGATGGTCATTTTCTTTATGACGGTCATTTTCTTTCCTTATAGATTCATCTCTTCAAAAAGACAGTATTTTACATCAGCCGGTACACATCTGCTACTTCTAGAATCTTTTTTTTCTCTGTTGTCTGGATGAAACTCAAAAAGTAGTTGACTGAAATTGCTTGTGTAAATGGTTCCAGTTGCTTATGGAGAAGAGACGTTCCCTGTAGAACCTCGCACTCTCCCTTACATACATATAGTGTGTGTTCAGGAAATGGTTTTAGCATAGTTGATGGTATTGTGTATATCACCAAAGACCATGTCCTTAAGAACTCTACCATATACTAAGTCATGGTGGAACATATGTTAAGTACTGCACACATTTTGTTCTTAAAAAGAAGTCCCAGGCTTCCCTGGTGGCACAGTGTTGAGAATCTGCCTGCCAATGAAGGGGACATGGGTTCGAGCCCTGGTCTGGGAAGATCCCACATGCCGCGGAGCAACTAGGCCCGTGAGCCACAACTACTGAGCCTGTGCGTCTGGAGCCTGTGCTCCGCAACAAGAGAGGCCACAATAGTGAGAGGCCCGCACACCGCAATGAAGAGTGGCCCCTGCTTGCCACAACTAGAGAAAGCCCTCGCACAGAAACACAGACCCAACATAGCTATAAATAAATAAACAAATTTTTTTTAAAAAAGGTAAAACTTAAAAAAAAAAAAGTCCCATTACTCTGGCTCATCTTTCTAATTATAATGTCTAATAATTTAGATATTTCTGATTTTCAGAGCAGCAATCTCTGACAATTTCCAGCTTCTTTGGTGATTCTAGGCAAAAAAGTCAAATAGATAAAATCAGGTAAAGCTATATTCTTGATCAAATCAAATTTGCAGAAGAATTACAGAAATGAAAGAATCCTTGTTTTGGGTACATTCTTTCCTCCAAAGTGGTGTTTGTTATCAGAAAAAGCAATTAAAAGAAATTAGTTTAACATTCAGGAATTTTTCTCTCAATTATATTGCCATACCACCATAGAGAGAGGGTCATTTTACAGTACTTGTAGTAATGATTTAAAGTAGAAAATAGTGGGAGTTCACTGACAGTCCAATGGTTAGGACTGCATGCTTCCACTGCAGGGGTCAGGGGTTCGATCCCTGGTCGGGGAACTAAGATCCTGCAAGCCACATAGCGTGGCAAAAAAAAAGTAGAAAATAGCAAAAGCAAGCAATTTATATTGTGTAAAATTCATAGGGCAACTGCAGAAAAACTTAATTTATCCAAGTTTCTGCTTCAAACTGCCAATAGGATACTGCATTCCAAAGTCTGTATTAACACTAGGAAAAATATGAAAAATGATGGGCTTCCCTGGTATCGCAGTGGTTGAGAGTCCGCCTGCCGATGCAGGGGACACGGGTTCGTGCCCCGGTCCGCGAAGATCCCACATGCCGCGGAGCGGCTGCGCCCGTAAGCCATGGCCGCTGAGCCTGCGCATACGGAGCCTGTGCTCCGCGGCGGGAGAGGCCACAACAGTGAGAGGCCCACATACCGCAAAAAACAAAAACAAAACAAACAAACAAAAAAACCTTATGGTACCAAGGGTCCTATCCGTCTTATTCTCCAAGATATTTCTAGCGCATGGCACATTCCTGGGAACATTACAGGCTCAATAACTTTTTGTTAAGTTAATAAATGAATCTTTATTGTCTGTGCCATTCATGTAACACAGGACTATATTAAACCCACTGGTATATAGGTGAACTCTCAAACTCAATTATTACCGCAGAAATGACAAAGGCTATGTAAAATACAGATTTGTGTCTTCTGCAGCACCTTGAACATGGAACATTACTCCATAATATTTATCAAAATAGATAAGAGGAAGTGAATAGAGATTCTAGAAACAAAGATATATGAGAACTTGGCAAACAACACAGTTGACATAAATCAGCTGGTAAAGAATGGAATGTTTAGTTTTAAAAAGTACTGGGAAAACTAACTATCCATAAAGAAAAATATAAAATTAGGTCCCTTCCTTATACCGTATACCATACACACACACACACAAAAAAAAACTGTAAACAGATTAAAAATCTAAATAGGAAAAACAAAATTGTACATTTTTTTTGTAAAAAACTACTATCTTCATATGGGGCTAAAGAAGAATTTTTAAAATAAGATATACAAAGCTTTTATAAGACTTTAAAAATTGACACATTTAAATATATTAAAATTAAAACATCTTCATAAGAAAAAGACCTTAAACTAGTGAAAGGACATGCCCCAGATTGAGAAAAGTTATTTGTAACACATAATAACAAAGATTCTGTACAAAGAATATATCCAAAAAAATGTTTAAATCAATTACAAAAGACAATCGAATAGAAAAATAAGCAAAGGATGTGAACAAATAATTCATGAAAGAGGAAGACACTAATCAGGAAAACAGAATTAAAAAGAAATCCAAAAACTCTAAGACTGGCAAAAATTGAAAATGTTGATGGTATCAAGTTGGGGTAGGGATGTGAGGAAACAGGAACTTACACATTGCTCTGATATAAACTGATACAGTTGCTTTAGAACATAAGTTGGTAGTGTTTAGTAAAATTGAATGGCACCCATACTCCAGGACCCAGCACAATGCTCCCACATGTCTGTACCAATGAGACACATAATGGATATCTAATGCAACATTGTGTTAATAATGAAAGAATGGAAAGCACCTAACCTTCCACCAGTAGGAGAATAAGTAAACTGAGGTTGGTTTCATCTTACAATAGAAGTTAACACTCATATGGCAGTTAAAATCTACATGGATGGATTGTAAATACACAATGAGGCCATATATTTTCACATATGAAAAAATACAAAACAAATTTTTGGTTGTAACAATTTTTCAACACTATGGTACATGTTTTACTTAAAACATTTTATGAGTATTTTTAAGTACACAGAATAGTGAAACCCCTTGTACTCATCACCTTGATTCAATAACTATCAATATTTGCAAGCAATGGTATACATTTTTAAATACTAAAATTTATGCTGAGGAAATGGCCATTAGCCAGGGCCCACAAAAGAGCACAGAACAAGGAGAAAGGACCACTAGGTTCTAGTGCAGGTGCTGTCACCATAAGCAGTGTGACTCTGGCACACTGAATCTCTCTGCATGGCTTCCCCTCTGAACTGGGAAAACTTCAGATTGGGCTGATAAAATTCCTGGGACAAACGGAAATTATAGGATGCAACCTGACAGGTACAAATAGAGAAATCTAAAAGACACAGAGCACCAAGAAGACCGAAAGGTTCTAAAATTAAAATCAAAACACCAAATCAAAACACTAAACTTGGACTCCCTATTCCTTACCATTCATAATCAAATAATCTGAGGTCTCTTCTAGCAATATGGGATATAATTTCATCCTCAGATATGTTCTTGGGGGAAGCACTAACACAGCTGCCTCCCCTTCAAAAACCGATCTTGTCTTCTCCTTAACTCTAGAGTTTGCTTTAACACCAGGTAGCAAGTAGCTTCCTGAGAGCTCTGTTTGCTACTGATGTTACCCCCTCACTTCCACAGTGCCGCTGGTAGAGACAAGGAAGGCCTATACCCTGGCTCTGAAACCCCAAGTTTCTTGCACGCTGTAGAGCAGGAAGGGATTGGAAGAGCTGGCCAATAAGAGCCAAACCGAGTTGTTTGGAAAGGTGAACACATACCTCTTGAAGCAGTGTGCTGCTGTAAGGACCCAGCAGCTACTCAGGAGTGTGGCCCCACAAAGGAGTCTGCCATCTCCATGGGATGACTTGAGCCGGAGGGACACTTGCCAAGGCCAACCACCCCTAAGAAGAAAGTAAGCCACTCATCAATATCCATAAAAGGCTGAAAAGCAAGGACAGTCATCCAGCAAAACAAGGACTTAGAAGGCTGGGAGGTGGGAGGAAAGAAGTAAAAAGGGGAGGTGGGAGGAAAAAGGGGACTCTAGGATGTAGACTCCCTTCCTACTTTGAGAATGAATATTCCTACAACTTTGAGCAGACCACCCTGAAGACTTGCCTATAGGATGTGTATGCATCCCACCAAATTCTGATGTTCTTGGAAACAGTCTGTGTCTTCTTTATATTTCATGATTTGAAGCATATTTTCTCCCTCACCTAAGCAGCCTGAAGAAGTTGTTTTTTGTTTTGGCTTGTGGGATCTTAGTTCTCCGACCAGGGATTGAACCCAGGCCACGGCAGAGAAAGCGCCGAGTCCTAACCACTGGACCGCCAGGGAATTCCCCGGAAGAAGTATTTAATAAGCAAAGCACTGGTTTTCCACTAGTAAATTCAACAAATAAAAAAATTATATTAAAGTGAGTCAAGTCCAAAACAAATATATTCTAAATTAAATGAATTTGTAGTTATACATTTTTTTCAGATTTCCTGTTAAATTAGTTTGTTTCTGCCACATAACTTTTCAGCAAGCCATCTATCTCATAAATCAGGGGACAGTGATTTGAAGAACATGGTCTATATAAAGTAAATATAGGTCAAAGGACAGTGAAATTATCAGTGTAATCTGTATTTGAAGAACCTTTTACCTTAAAGAATTTTTCCCACCAATGATCCGCTTCTGCCGACGGTGCAGTAATCTCAAACCACAAACAGATAAGAGAGACTCTGAAGCAGAAAGAGGTTTTTAATTAAACTATCATATTGCTGATAGTGGGATAAAGACACAAGTGACACATTCCCCTGATGCTTAGTGACACATTCCCCTGATGTTTCCTCTATTTTAAAGTGCTTTTTCTCTTCAAATTATAGGCTATTTTTCTTATAATAAAAATTAAACTTTTTTTAAAATTTATTTATTTTATTTATATATATTATTTATTTTTGGCTGCATTGGGTCTTCACTGCTGCACATGGGCTTTCTGTAGTTGCGGCGAGCAAGAGCTATCGTTGCAGTGTGCAGGCTTCTCATTGCGTTGGCTTCTCTTCCTGCAGAGCATGGGCTCTAGGCACACGGGCTTCAGTAGTTGTGGCTCATGGGCTCAGTAGTTGTGGCACATGGGCTTTGTTGCTCTGCAGCATGTGGGATCTTCCCAGACCAGGGATCGAATTTGTGTCCCCTGCATTGGCAGGCAGATTCTTAACCACTGTGCCACCAGGGAAGTCCTATCTTATAATAAAAATTAAAAGTTGTTTTCTCATTTAACCAAGGCAACAATAATTCACAAGTAGACAAGGAACTTTATGAGGTTTCCTACAATCAGTTCTGAAGAGGTTTCACAGGCTGCTGAATGATTTGGCCCTGTCTAGTACATCATCCTTGTGGTACCCACATCTCCTCCTCTGCTGATTATAGAGATTGTTCGGGAGTTCAGAAATATTAAACGAGAACTACAAATGGCAACAATGCTCTGAATTATTTGATTTTCACAGACAACACTCTTCCAAGCCACATACACAAATGTAATTCATAGGAGCAAAGCACATTCCCAGGATGAAATTCTGACATAAATTTACATTTACTCATATAGCATGTTAATATATGGAAAGGATTTACTAAGCCAATTTAAGTGGCAAATTGTATTTAAGGATATATATAGTCAAACTTCTCAAGATAACAGATTTCTGTCAAGAGCATAAAAAAAGAAGAGTTAAACTAAAAATATATGAAAAGGTGGTGTATAAAAGAAGAGTAAATAAACTATGACTAGCTTTAAAAATAATTTTAGAAAGTAGGAGAATCTGTATGGGGATACACTGTTTCTTTGGTTAAGTACACGTGTATAAAGTATAGATATATACTGTTTTTCTACCTGTGTAAGAAGAGAAGGGTAGGAATTGTGCCAAGACCATGAAAGTCTAGTCTGCACTAATGTTCTCCCATAATAACCAGGTAGAAGGGAGCCCAATATGGAATCAGCACGGAGAGAGAGGTTCATGAAGAGAGAGGTTCAACAATGTGTACCAAGATCATTAATTTGTCAAAGGATCTCAGAGACATGCTGTCAAACCTTAATCCTCGTCTCTTAGGATATGAGTCCTCTACATGACACTGCAAATTATAAGATACCAGAAAAACAGAAGTTTCCAGTAATGTTCCAAGTCAGGTCAATGTATATAATGCCATGACAAGGAATGATGTAATACAAAGCAAGCAAAACTGGAAGTTTACATCATTCTGGAGTAAGGAAGCAGATTGCAAGAAAGTGAAATCTATTTAAAGCCATAAACCCCACTATTATAAAAAAAATTATAAAGTAAAATGAAATTCATTTATAAAAGGATCCCATCAGATGACCAATAACCAATGGCTTGGGTTTGAATCACCTTATAGAAGTTATTAGGTCTTGAGCCTCCACACAAAGTCAACAGGTTAATAATAAACCAGATTCAGTAATCCAGCTAGTCTAAGATGAAATTTTTTTATTTCAGATATGGTAGCATTAAGACCATGGAAGGGTATCAAAATAAGCAGTGCTACACCTTTGGAAGGCATTAAAACAAATGTATTAATAATGAAGAAATAAATATGGTATTTCATATTTTAAAATAGGTTTACATAGAAATATGGTAGAACATTTTACAATTACTGAATTTTTATGCTTTTCTGCTGCTTAAGAAATTTTCCACAATCCAAAGAATTAATTATGTTCACTTTGTAACTGTGGTTTAAATTATTGGAGGGAATTTAATACATTAAATTATAGTCAATACTTAGGAAAAATTGGCTTACCAAATCATATTTATTTCATGTAATATATATGTGTGTATATATATATAATATATATATATGAAACAAAGCACAAAGGGTTATAAGTATTCTTCTCCACACTCAAAAGACCCTCAGATAGTGAAGAATCATATTAACAACGTCCAATTTATTTATTGCATTGTCTTTAATGGTTATTAAAAGATGTTAGAAAAAGAGAATGCTCAGATATAGATGCACCTGATTATTTATTTATTTATTTATTTATGGCTGTGTTGGGTCTTCGTTTCTGTGCGAGGGCTTTCTCTAGTTGTGGCAAGCGGGGGCCACCCTTCATCCTGGTGCACGGGCCTCTCACTATCGCGGCCTCTCTTGTTGCGGAGCACAGGCTCCAGGGGCGCAGGCTCAGTAATTGTGGCTCACGGGCCCAGTTACTCCGCGGCATGTGGGATTTTCCCAGACCAGGGCTCGAACCCATGTGCCCTGCATTGGCAGGCAGATTCTCAACCACTGCGCCACCAGGGAAGCCCTAGATGCACTTGATTTTAAGAAAATCTTAAGTATCAAAACCATGGATTCTTTTTTTTTTTTTTTTTTTTTGTGGTGCGCGGGCCTCTCACTGTTGTGGTCTCTCGCGTTGCAGAGCACAGGCTCCGGACGCGCAGGCTCAGTGGCCATGGATCACGGGCCTAGCCGCTCCGTGGCATGTGGGATCTTCCCGGACCGGGGCACGAACCCGTGTCCCCTGCCTCGGCAGGCGGACTCTCAACCACTGCGCCACCAGGGAAGCCCAAAACCATGGATTCTTAATCCACATAAATAAATGACTGTTCTTTTCATAAAACATAACCATAGTTTTCTCCAAAAGAGCTAGTTTTCCCCCTTATTCATTTAAAGCTGTATTTGTTTCATAAAAATTAAACTCAGAGCTTTTAGGAACTCTTCTATTTATATATGTATGACACATCCATTACTGTATTATACTAGAAGATTACTTGTATTTTCCTTACATTTTTATTTTTATTTAAATTTTATTTATTTATTTATTTGGTTGCACTGTGTCTTAGCTGCGGCAGGCGGTCTCCTTAGTTGCAGCTCATGGGCTCCCTAATTGCAGCAGGCAGGCTCCTCAGCTGTAGCTCACGGGCTCCTTAGTTGTAGCATGTATGTGGGATCTAGTTCACTGACCAGGGATCGAACCCCGGCCCCCACATTGGGAGCACGGAGTCCCATCCACAGCACCACGAGGGAAGTCCCCAGTTACATTTTTAAATTTCAGAGAGTAGAATCTACAAAAGATAATTTTCTTTTTACAATTAATTTTAAAAATTACCCTTGCTGTTTAAGATATTAATAAGAGAGGAAGAAGTGCCCTTCTCTGATTCATCTTTAAATTTTCATTTCTTCTTTTTATGAAGCAAATATAAATTCTGAATCTTCAAGAACACCAGCAAGTTTGATAGTTTTATTACATCCAGAGAAGGAACGGTTAGAAATGGCTAAGAATGTCAAAAGGGGACAATCTCAGAGATTACAAAATCCTGTAAATCCACTCCTGCCCCTGAACCCTGCTCTCCCTTGTGAGTCCCATCCAGTAAAGTTTGTCAAGAACCACTGCCTCTAAATACTAGCAGAAGGAACAAGGGATTGAGTGTATTCTTATGGAGGGGAGTTTCATTATCAAAGTACTGCTTAGAATAATGAAGTGTGGCTTTGTATTCTTTGACTTGTATAGGCCCCAGAAGGTGACTTACCTTTATTACTGTTACCTGATGCTTTCTTGCCAAAATAATCACAAATAACTCCTGCATCTTCACCGTGGCGGCAGTTGTGTCTTCCGATATCTTGTTTGATACAGTCAGCCAGGGACCTCTCATTTCCTGTGCACTTCACATTATCCACGTGGATGGGTCCTTTTCCTTCCCCAAAATAAGCCATGGTTCTTGCTCTGGCAGGACCCCTGGAAACAGAGCATTCTTGAGGATGTGGAGAATCAGTCAAACATACAATTGAATAAATCACAACATATACCCTCATTCAATTATATTTCTTAACTCATACATTAAAACACTTATTTCATGACTGTCAAAAAAAAAAAAAAAGCTTGAGAGGTAATAACTATACATTCTTTATTTTCATATCTCCGAACTTCTTGATTACATCTTAGCTCCTACTAAGAAAGTCACATTTAATGGCATGTCAAAAATTTATGGTAGTCTTAAACTCTAGCTTAATCAGGAAAAAAAATCACCTCAAAATTTTCTACTCCCTTCCAGAGCATAATACTCTCTTAAAATTGGTATAGTAAGACTTCCCTGGTGGTGCAGTGCTTAAGAATCTGCCTGCCAATGCAGGCGACATGGGTTTGAGCCCTGGTCTGGGAAGATCCCACATGCCGCGGAGCAACTAAGCCTGTGTGCCACAGTTACTGAGCCTGTGCTCTAGAGCCTGCAAGCCACAACTCCTGAGCCTGCGTGCCACAACTACTGAAGCCTGCGCCACAACTACTGAAGCCTGTGCACCTACAGCCTATGCTCCACAAGAGAAGCCACCGCAATGAGAAGCCTGCGCACCGCAACAAAGAGTAGCTCCCGCTCACCACAACTAGAGAAAGCCTGCACGCAGCCAAAACTAAATAAAAATTAATAAAAAAGAACTTGGTACAGTATTTCCAAGAAAATTACGAGAATTAAATAATTACCTAGGGAGCTAAGAATTTTTAAAGCCTACTTTAGAAGTACAAAAGCACAATTTTTAACTGAGAAAGAGAACACCAGGAATCATGAATAGAAGGCAGACTTATTTTGGTATATCACTTTTCTTTGGTTTCTGTTTTTTTTAATAATATATTACTTCTTTTTAAATATCCAAATACAAAATCTTTTTGGTGAAATATTTCAAACTAACACCATATTCAAAACTCAGTTCCTGCTAAATTAGTGACATAAGAACGGAAAAGTTTTAAAGTTTGAATTATAGGAAAATTATCCTTATAACCTCAAGTTAGGGAAAGACTTATTAAACAAGACACAGATGTATACCTTAAATTAAAAGATTGATAAATTCAACAAAAATTAAATTAAGAATGCCACTTTACTAAAAACCACCCACAGGAAAGTGAAAAGATAAGTTTTAAAGTTGACAAATATATTTGCAATACATATATATATATATATATATATATATATATATGTTGGTGGATGCATTCTCTGATAGAGGGACGTAGCATACAATATACAAATAACTCTCAGATTTCATTTAGAATAAAAAATCAACAACCTAATAGAAAAACAGGCAAAAGACAGGTTTTAAATCAAAAGAAACTGTCTTATTAAAAATGACAATTTGGACCAGATTTCTAACACTAAAATATTCTACTTAGTTAAGATAAGGTTATTATACTTTCCTTATAGTTATGCAAGGAACTCAGGCAAAGTAGTTTACTGATATGAATTATCTGAGGAATTTGCTTGAATAATCCTCTTTCAGCAATGAGACCTGGCCTCACATGCTTGTAGTTGGCAGTACACTCATTTCAAAAATATACCCCGTCATTTCTTCTGTATTGGTAACTGCTACTCTGACATAAATTGCAAATAAAAATAAGATTTAACCCATTAGAAATGCTTACAGTCATGGAAGATCAAACAGGTAACTCTAAAGTTACTCTTTTTTGAATCTGAATCGACATTTCTTCAAAGAAGATATGCTCATATCCAACAAGCACATGAAAAGATGCTCAGTGTCACTGATTATCAGGGAAATGCAAATCAAAACCACAGTGAGACACGACTCACACCTACTAGGATGGCCATTGTCAAAGAGATGGACAATAAAGAGTGTTGGTGAAAAAAAGTTACTCTTTTTTAACATACAAAACTTTTAATAGTTGTATAAGTAATAAATGCTCATTGTATCAAGTTTGCAAAATAAAAGTATAAAAAATCCCAACAACACTCTGCTAGCATTTGGTACACATTTATGGGGAAAATATTGCATACGAACTACAATTTTTTTTTTAATATTTATTTATTTTGGCTGTGTTGGGTCTTCGTTTCTGTGCGAGGGCTTCCTCCAGTTGTGGCAAGCGGGGGCCACTCTTCATCGCGGTGCGCAGGGCTCTCACTATTGCAGCCTCTCTTGTTGCGGAGCACAGGCTCCAAACGCACAGGCTCAGTAGTTGTGGCTCACGGGCCTAGTTGCTCCGCGGCATGTGGGATCTTCCCAGACCAGGGCTCGAACCCATGTCCCCTGCATTGGCAGGAAGATTCTCAACCACTGCGCCACCAGGGAAGCCCCTAACTACAATTTTTAATGGTTAAAAAAAATTCATTGTACAGATTAGTGGATCTCAAACTAAGTGGGTGAGTCTTATACAGGTGGTTCTGCATCAAACTTTAGTGTAGAAAAAAACAGAATTCATTTCCCTATTGTTGCACATTTATTTTAAGAATTTTAGACTTTTTTATAATTATATACATCCTTATACATAAATCTTTGTGGGCAGCTTAGATTTCTTCCCAGAAGTGAAATTTTTATTCAACAGGTATAAACTTTTTTTAAGATTCTGGATATATGTTGCTGAATACAGAACAAATCTTTGGAAAGAAAGTTATGCATTTAAAATATGTATATAACCATTTAAAGAAAAGGTATTTTTCTGTTTTACTTTGTATATCACAGTTCTGATGTGTCTGGAATTTATTTCTGTTTAGTATTAGTAAGGGATCTAGTTTTAGTTCTGTCGCTAAAGTAACTGTCCCAACAACTCTTCCTGCTGATTTAAAGGGCTTTTTTATTTACTTATTTATCATGCTTATAAGTACACAAGCCATTTCTTGGTCTTTAGAGTTCAATAATTGGCTACACATTAGAATTTCCTTTGGGTGCTTTTAAAATATAGCACCACCTGAACCCCACCTGATGTCAATTAAAGTAGAATTAAGACATCAAGTAAAATGGGAGTGGGGTGAGGCAGGGGTAATATTTTTTAAGTCCCAAAGTGATTTCAATGCACAACCAAGGCTGTTAACCACTGCCGTAGTTGGTATCACTGACCTCTTTGCCTATTCCTGTGCCAATATCCCATGGATTTTATTTCAGATAAATTTGGAAGTCCCCCTCCTCAACCAACACACACACCAAGAAAAACAAAAGATTTTTATGAGGATTTAATGTATAGATTAATTTCTATTTTGTCTTCCCATTCAGGGTTGTAGAGTATCATTTATGAAGTCTTCTAGCTTTTGTAGAGGTTTATTTTTTTTCACACAGACCTCAATTCTTGTGAAGTTTATTCCTTGATTTTTTTTTCAGTTTTGTACTTTCTATAAATGAGATTTTTAAAAATTTTCAATCTAGCATATAGGAACACTATTGCTTTCTAAAAAATATTTATACTTCATACTGTTACATTAATAAACACTAGTTCTAGTGTCTTTCCAGTTGATTCTCTTGGATTTTACAGGTGGACATCATATTATTCATATAACAATTCTGACTTTTTTTTCAATACAATACAATTCTTAATGATGAGTGGAAACTCCAGACAATATTTAGTCATTGCAGAAATAGCAGGCACCCTTATTTGTTCCTATTTCATGCTTGTTTGTGATATAAAGTTAAGGTAGTTTTATTTCATCCTCAGCTTCCTAAGATATATGAGGAAGGAGTGTTGATTTTTACCATGTAACTTCTCAACATTATTAAGATGATCATAGTTGTTTTCACTTATAGACAACAAACTAAAATACACTGATTGAATGCCTCAGTTGAACCACTCTCATATTCTTACAATAGACTCTCTTTGTGGGATATTGTTCTTTTAATACACTACGGAATTAAATTTGCTAATGTTTTGTTTAGAATATTTAATGTAGATTCATGAGTTTTCTTTTGTGTATGTGTATTTATCTTGTTTAGTCTTGAAATCAAGTTATATTAGCCTCATAAAATGAGTGGAAAGATTTTCATCTTTTTTTTTTTTTTTTGCTCTACAATAACATATAACTCAGGAGTCATCTGTGTCTTAAAGATTGGTTAAAACTCTTGGTCAAAAAGTCAGAGTCACTTCTTCTGTCATCATTAATTTATTTGGGTTTTCTAGATGCTCAACATCACTAATTATTAGAGAAATGCAAATCAAAACTACAATGAGGTACCACCTCACACTGGTCAGAATGACCATCATTAAAAAGTCTACAAATAACAAATGCTGGAGAGGGTGTGGAGAAAAGGGAACCCTCCTACACTGTTGGTGGGAATGTAAGTTGGTACAGCCGCTGTGGAAAACAGTATGGAGGTTCCTCAGAAAACTAAAAATAGAATTACCACATGATCCAGCAATCCCACTCCTGGGCATATACCCAGACAAAATGATAATTCAGAGAGATACATGCACCCCTATGTTCATAGCAGCACTGTTCACAATAGCCAAAACATGGAAACAACCTAAATGTCCATCAACATACGAATGGATAAAGAAGATTGGTACATATATACAGTGGAATACTACTCAGCCATAAAAAGAATGAAATAATGCCATTTGCAGCAACATGGATGCAACTAGAGATTATCATACTAAGTGAAGTATGTCAGAAAGAGAAAGACAAATATCATATGATATCAGTTCTATGTGGAATCTAAAATATGGCACAAATGAACCTATCTACAAAACAGAAACAGAGTCACAGGCAAAGGGAACAGACTTGTGTTTCCCAAGGTGGGGGGGAGGGAGGAAGGGACTGGGAGTTTATGCTTAGCATATGTAAGCTATTATACATATGATGGATAAACAACAAGGTCCTACTGTATAGCACAGGGAACTATATACAATCTCCTGGGAAAAACCATAATGGAAAAGAATGTAAAAGAAAAGAATGTCTCTATGTGTATCACTGAGTCACTGCACAGCAGAGATTTACACAACATTGTAAATCAACTACACTTCAATTTTTAAAAAAAATTGGGCTTTCTATCTTTTGTATCAATTTTGATAATGATATTTTTGTTGAAAATGTACAGTTTCCTAGATAATGGTTCATTTCATCTAGATTTGCAAATTCATTAGCTAAAAGTAGTTCATAGTATTCTACAATTTTTAACCCTCTGTGTATCTGTGCTTATATTCCTTTTCTTTTCTCTGATGTTTACTTGTATTCTCTCCTTCTTCTTAATCAGAATTGTCAGGAATTATTTTATTAACCTTTTTAAAAAATGGAAATAATTGCTAATAAGTGCATGCGTAATGTAGAGCAACTTAAAATTCAAATAGGTATACTTTGAAGAAAATTAAAAACTAATAGCATCCTGAAACTAATATCCCAGATGATTCCCATCAGTTTTGGGTGTGAAGGTGAGTAGAGGTAGAAGGTAAATAATAGTATGCTAAATCTCTTGATGTTTTTCAGGAAGGGGAAGTTACAAATAATTTTTGAAATTGGTAAGAAAATATGCCAGTATGTTTGCTAAAAATTTTTTCAAATTTCTAGTAAAATAACAAGAATGCTGAAATTCCAGACAACTAGAGAAAGGAAAGAAAGAAAATTGGATTGCTTGCAAATAAAAAAACCGAAGATTACACAAAGAACAGACAATAAAGCATGATAAATAGCATAAAAGTAGATGACAGGGCCTCCCTGGTGGCACAGTGGTTGAGAGTCCGCCTGCCGATGCAGGGGACGCGGGTTCGTGCCCCGGTCTGGGAGGATCCCACATGCCGTGGAGCGATTGGGCCCATGAGCCATGGCCGCTGAGCCTGCGCGTCCGGAGCCTGAGCTCTGCAACGGGAGAGGCCACAACAGTGAGAGGCCCGCATAACGCAAAAAAAAAAAAAAAAAAAAAAAAAAAGTAGATGACAGGTGGAAGTAAACATGTAGAAAATAAAATTAGACTCATTAAATAAAACAAAAGGATGATTCCTTAGCAATTTACCAATCGATGCACAAACTAAAGAGAATGCACCATTTTAGATATATCAACAAGTAGAATTAGAGAACATTTTAACTAATGAAAGTACATAATTAAAGACATTTTCAATGATATAGTGAAATCTAAGAAATTTTTTTTGACTTTTAAAAAAATAATTAAGGACTGTGTTACCTATAGAGACTTCTCACTGGACTATAAGCATGCAGTAATTCATAGCTAAGAATTCCAATGAGACAATAGGCTCTAATACATTAGTCTTTAAACTGAGTATCAAGTGCTCCTGGGAGTAGGTGATGACTTTCCAAGGGACATAAGGACTTTATGGGAACTGATATGCAGATCATCAAAACCCACGTGTATTCTCTCCTAAAACTGGTCTTACTAAAGTCAAGGTCAACTTCTCTTTCAAAATTTCCCTTTTCCCACTGCACAAAACAAAGGCATATCTTTCACTCAAACCAAATCCAATCACAGTGCATTGCTCCAAGATTTAAAAGACTCTAAAGTGGCCAAAAGAACAATTCAAAATAAATTTTATCCAAGGACCAAAAACCCAGCCCATCAGTCTAGGAAATGGAAGCTTTGGTCAACTTTTCTTTCCTATGTTTAATACTTATTTATCAAATTTTACTTTTTGTTGTTGTTGTTTTTAATTAGTTGTATACTAGAAATTATAAAATCCTGAGAGGAACTTGTTAGAAGAATTTAATTTCTCTCTTTCTCGCTCTCTCCATGTGTGTGTACACACACACACACACATTTTTAAAGACATAGGACATTAGGATTCTGTGGGGAAAGAAAATTTAAACCACAATTTCAGGAGAAAAAGGAACTATGTAAAATTTGTGAAGGTCAAAAAAGAGCTTGCTCATGTATTTTTTAAATGAATGACGGAGTATCAAAGCACTATATTTATATTTTATTGGATATAATTAAGAGTGAAGTAACTGTTCTATTTTTAAATGTCATATACAAGTATGCCAGAAATTAAATCCTTTGCAGCTATTTAAATGTAAGATAAAAATTAGATATACTTAACTTTAGGTCTCTACTAAGACAATAGGGGTACATCATTTTTTAAATTCTTTTAAGGGATACTACTCTAATAAATACACAGTTCAAAAACAATGTCAGGGGCTTCCCTGGTGGCGCAGTGGTTGAGAGTCCGCCTGCCGATGCAGGGGACACGGGTTCGTGCCCCGGTCCGGGAAGATCCCACATGCCGCGGAGCGGCTGGGGCCGTGAGCCATGGCTGCTGAGCCTGCGCGTCTGGAGCCTGTGCTCCGCAACGGGAGAGGCCACAACAGTGAGAGGCCCGCGTACCGCAAACAAACAAACAAACAAAAACAATGTCATATTGAAATATATGCTAATGGATTCACACAAAGTTCAGATAGAATGGAATTTCCATCATGGCTATTTAGTCTTTCTTAACGAGGCTAACTGATAGCAATACATTCTCTCTCAACCCTCTAAAAACAACGTGCTCATATGCTAGACTTTGTCAGACATTAGGTAATACATCATTAAAGAGTGCCTTTTACTTTCTGTTCACTCTAAGCGTATCTATGTTAGTTACCATTCATGTTCCTGGTTTTTATTACTTCATTTCTGTTTCTCCCATTATGAAGAAGCTTTCTAATGCTATTTTGATTCTCAGTGTTTCCAAGGACTAATCCTCAAGTGTGATATAGCTGGCTGGGGGACAGTTCTCTGGAATTCTTATTAATAAAACTCAAGCCTTTTGACAATTTCAAAGTTTTCTGGATTGATTTCTACAAATAAATTGCCTTATTAAAGACTTTTATTAATTCAAAGTAACATGGGGAAAAAAAACCTGTTCTAATCACATACCTATTTACAATTATATATATGTTCTTATATAAAATTCCATCTCCCCTTGGTGGAAAATTATAAATCGTTCAAGTATATTTAGATTGATCAAATATCGAAATGATTTTCTTTTATATACTATTTGATGGCAAATTGTAGCTTGTGCACTAGAAGATGTCTATCCAATTTGTCATAGTTACATTAAATTACTGAATTATGTGTTAAGAGGCTTTATTTTAAAAACAATTATGAAGTATGATCTTCCTTTAATGCTTTTCTTGATAATTGTTACAGAAATAGTATTGAAAATTGCTACAAACTTTGTTCACTTAATCTAGATTGTTCTTACCTAAATTCACCATTTGAATTGAACGTAAAATGGACTTAATGATAAATAAAAAGCAATGAAAAATTTAGAAAGAAATCAAAGTGAAAATGCATTGATGAATATTCTTACAATTTTTTTTCTCCTTAAACATGACTTAGACACACAATTCAAGGATCAAATTTGACCTTTTCTTTCATATTTTCCTTCATATTTCCAAAGGTAACACTAGGTTCTTGGATCACCTCTACCAAAAAAATAAAAGTAAGCCAAAATACCAGTCTCAAGCAGTATATACATTAATGGCTGACTTTAGGTAAGGAAACTCACTGGGCATGTAATGTAAGAACAATAATGTATATATGTGTGTATATATATACATTTTTTTTCAAATGGAGAACGAAATGTTAGAAGTGTAGTGAGCAAAGGAAACTTAAATTGTTGACTGAATTCATCTAGGCATCTAATGTAGATGCTTCCTCCCTTCCTCTACTACTCCATATTTTGAAAGCTGAAAATATGTCACATACCACCAATTTTGAATACTGAAAATCTATATTACAAATAATGGACCCACTGATCATAGGACAACTGGAATTGCAACTAGGTCTAAAACTGAACCGTAAATTGAAGTAGTATCTGAGTAACCAAAAACAAATTCTGACTTAAAACTTTAGGGAAAAAAAATGCATTTGAACTTTTATCAAAATAGAAATAATTTTAAAAAGAAAAATGTATTCTGCACAGGAATAACCAGTTAAATTTATCAATATTTAAGATACACATAGATATGTAATTAAGGATATATTTTAAAATCCAAACCATTAGTAATCCAATATAAATGAGGCAAATTATGTATATTAGCTTAAATTTCATGACCCTCTAAACTGTAACATGTTCCATACATTTGCAACTCCAAAATCAATCAGCCCTTTCACAGTCATTTGCAGACATGCGTAAAGTCTCAAAAAATTTGAGTTGCCCAGCTGAGGTCTCACAAGGAGATAAACTGCCTTTCTAGTTCAGCTCTCAAACTGGAAATAAGTGTCTTTTCTCACCTCATTTAGTGCCACATTTTTCATGCTATAACTCATGCCTGAATGAAGCCCATTTAACACACTTATTTTCTCTGTAAGGCATATCACAGCATTCCTTCATTTAAGAATGTTAGACAGCACTTCAGCAAAATTCTTGGGGAACATTTTAAACAGGGAAATCATCAACAAAAAGGTACAGAAATGGAAAAAAAAAAAGCACTAGGAGACTGCAAAAAGGGCAATTGTTTGCAAGCACGAGAGCTAAAACAAGGCAGAACATGGCTTGGTTCAACCTCAGGTCTAGAAGCAATGGCTCAGTATTTTCTAACTCGATGTTCACAGTGACTTTACAGAATGTAACTACTTCAAACAACAAGAACCAACTGTAATTTCAGTAACAGTAGAATCCCTTATAAGGCTGTGTTACGACATAAATCACAGAGAAAAGGTTAACACCTTTGGCTGACAAAAGCAGTAGAATGAATAGCCAAGAGTTATTAGACAATTTGTTACTAGATAAAAGCTACATTTCTTAAGTAACATAATGTATATTTCTTGTGAGAAAATAGAAAAATTTAAAGAGACTCTACTTCGTATTTCTTTATAATTCTGAATCAAATAAGCATGCTGCCAGTATTTTCAATTGAATCACAGAAGTTAATTTTAGGCAAGAACAAGGATAAAAAATCAGAAATTTTCATCAGATGAACATCCCAAATAGAGTTAGGTTTTCCTTACTTGTAGCCAAGCTGTCGACAGATCACAGTTGCATCCTTATCAGTCCACCCATCATCACAAATTGTTCCCCACTGGCCATTGATAAAAACCTCCACTCGTCCTTCTTTCTTATTTTCTCCATCCATCAGTCTGATTGGAAAACCTAAGTCATGATTCAAAAGTATTAGAAAAGCCAAAACAAGCAAACTGATACTAAAGCATGAGAGACTTTATAAAGTACTATTTGTTTGTAAAAGGGGCTAAAAATCAGCTGGGCAATGAGAGAGAGAGAGAGAGAGAGAGAGAGGAGAGATACCAATTAAAAAAAAAAAACTGTATCTACTTTTGCAATATCTTCTGTAGCCTTGAAGTCAGAGTGCTGATCCTGTCTAACTTTGTATTCCCAGCACTTGGAGCGGTGCCTGGCATTATAGTGTATAGAGTACACGTAATAGCTGTTTCTTGAATAAATGAATATATATCACCGTAAAATCGTGGATTGTTTTATTACCACTAACTTCTAGTTAGTAAAAGACATTAACTTGGAGTTGTTTTTGTTCTACATCTACTCACTTATCCATGAACCTAGAAATTTATACTCCAAAGCTAGGATTTTTAGGAAGGATTTTTAGATATACCCTTAAATGCATGAGTAACTTGAATGATGGAAGAAAAAAAAAAAGGCAAGCACAAGGACAATTTCTATCTCAGCCCTCCTATTTACTATGGATTCCAAAGGAAGGGCTTAAATCATAAAAATTATTAAGATGTAAAAGTTGAGAAACTGACCTCTAGCAAATTGGGATTTATCTAAATTACGCAAATAAAGTGGTTTATAGAGTCCCACATCTCTATCAACACCAACAAATACGGTTTTGTTTTATCAAAAGCCCTCACTATGGCTTGCATACTGCCAGGGGTTGAATTGTGAAGTCATTAGAGGGGGCTCTAATCCAATTTGTGCACATAAATATACAGAAGACAGAGTGAAGAGACATAGGAGAAAATGGCCACCTGTAAGCCAAGGAGAGAGGTCTCGAACAGATCTTTCCCTCCCGGCCCTCAGAAGGAACCAACCTCTGTGGACAACCTCAGTTTTGGACTTCTAGATTCCAGAAGTGTGAGACAATAAATATCTGTTGTTTAAGCCACCCAGTATGTGATACTTGATTACAGTAATATATATACTTTAGATTACTTAGTTACTAGAAGTGTCTCCAGCTTCGGAGCCCTTAAGATTGACTGATAAGGAGTTAGGGAATACCATCAAACACAGTGAAATTAGCAGAACCAAGGAGGTGAAGTAAGCAGCTAATGAACAGAGTATCATTCTATATGTGTTTAAACCAACATATGGAATCACTAGACAACATTTGTTAACTGAAGGAAAATACTGTTGGCAAGATGGACACATCCTACTTTGATTCCTCTGATTCTTTGTTGCCCCCAGAGTTGCTGGCTCTCTAATTTCCGTCCCTGATCATACTTCGTGGAACAGGCATCACAGTAGAATCAACATAGCAAAGTCAAAATCAACAAATGTTTGTGGAGTGCCTACTCTATGCACTGCTTATATTAGCTGAAAATCTTGGTGTTTTAGGTGTGTCACAAAACACAGTGTATTTGAAACTTAACATTTCTTATTATTGTATCTGAAATTTGGGGATTCTCTGCAAGAGGAGCAAGGCAAAAATGTGATCCTCAATAAAAGAATTTAAACAGATGAAATTCTTAAATTTTTCAATTTTTACATTTTTTAGATCTTTGGTGCAAAATTAAGAAATCATATGTACATGGAGTTAGACCTCCACATTCCACCCTAGTTGTTTTATGGGCAGCTTTTCACATACCATAAAAATAAAAATGATAAAGTGTTTTTAAAGCCTAAGTTGTGTACTTTGTAAAAATAATAATACAGTATTATGAACCTAATCTTAGCCATCCATTTTATAAAATTATTGGATTTTCAATGCCTGAAGGGAAACTGAATGACAAAGCCATTCTATCAATACCACCCTACCGCTTAAGTTCTATCTGTTATGGCAATAATAATATACATGTTTTATTTCTAAAATCTTAAATAAATATAAAATGCTTGGGAAAACCAAACAGTCCTGTGGGTATACAGCATCTTTAATTATATACCTCAAACTCTGATTACAGTAGTTTTCTTTATTTCAATTTTCCTGTAACACTGATTTAATACATTATCTTAAGAAAATAATATTTTTCCTAGAAAAAAAGATAAAATCTAGCAGAAATGTAAATTAAAAGTCAAACTTTGAGTAAGAGACACTCTCACTGTGAAAGAAATCTCTGCTAAGATTTAATACTCTAAACTTTAGAATTAAAGCAGTATTAAATGAGAAATCTACATATTGACCATCCCACAAATTTCTCCCAATTCACATAGGCATTAACTGCATTCTTACTAAAATTACTTTTACTGACCTAGAATATTGCTTTTGAGCATTCCATCTACCACACACCCAAAGTTAGAAAGTGTCTATTGAACTACTACTAATTTTGAGGAAAGTTTTCATTCACATTTAAAGTTAAGATCCACAAGTTACCCTTCAAATAGTTGAAAACTGTAATAGTCTAACAGCTCTTATCACAGTGCCAAGGAAGTAAAAAATCTCAATTGTTTTTAAAATGCTGTTGTTTATACCACTATTCTATGATCTCCTTCTCTTTTCATTATGCAGTCCTTTTTGATAACTGGGAAAGTAATGATCTCTTTGGATGAATAAATGGTAATCTGATTCTATTCCAAAAGGATAATTTGGCTCAGATATAATATCCTTTGGACAAATGAGTGGTTAGTAGATATATTACCAAAATTAGGACCAAAGACTTCATAATAATGATCCCATATTTTATTAATAATTATCACCCTCGGATTAAAGATTTTTAGGGGAACTGAAAGGATTAGATGTCCTAACTCTATGTGTATATTAAACCACACAGGTCTTCAGAGAACTCAGATTATAGTATTTTGTATTTCTAATATTTCATTACCTGGAACACTGATGGAATGTGCCTGAACATATCACTCCATGATCCAAATACCCACTCTCTGGGGCTAAGAGGATCCAGTTCTAGCAAATAGGCTCTAACTCCCCCAACCACATGGAATCATCACATAATCGGGGAGGATCATAAATCCTTTATAAGAAGAAAGGAGCAAGGTAAGAGAACAAACAAAAAGAAACAAAATTGGGCTTCCCTGGTGGTGCAGTGGTTGAGAGTCTGCCTGCCGATGCAGGGGACGTGGGTTCGTGCCCTGGTCCGGGAGGATCTTACATGCCGCGGAGCGGCTGAGCCCCGTGAGCCATGGCCGCTGAGCCTGCGCGTCCGGAGACTGTGCTCCGCAACGGGAGAGGCCACAACAGTGAGAGGCCCGCGTACCGCAAAAAAAAAAAAAAAAAAAAAAGAAACAAAATTGAAAATATGACCCATAAGGTATGGGGTAAAAGGCTGTATTTCTACCTGGTGTAATGCTAGATTAGTGCAGTGAGTCACTATGATCTCACAAGATAGAGTACAATGAGGAATCAACCACGTACTTTGACAAACTTAAGTATACAAAACAGTTAATACTGTGGGATTCAACACGTTCCATTATTTTATAATGTGAAGATTCCAGCTTCACAGTCTCAAAACAGGAGGATACAAAAAGGGCTGATTCAAGCCTGAGGTGAAACTTAAGAACCACCTGTGGTTATTTTAACATCTATGCACCAAAAAATAACATGTATAGATACAAATAGAGCTATGGTAGAGTCCTGGCATGTCTTTTGAATATGTCCCTCTATATTTTTCATTCATATTTATTCTGCCCTCCTTGTTGGATATTAAGTCTGTCAAGGATATATAGTTATTTGCTCTCTGCTCACAAAAGGACCTTCATCTACAAATATTTAAAACTGTTAGATGAGCTAGGTACCTTTTATCCGACCATAAGTCTGAAGAAATTTGGAACTAGGGAGTAATAAAGGACACTAATGGATTTTTAGTAACAGGGTATCTTAGAAAGATAGGTGGGCTACTTACTCCAATGAATCCACCTAGGAGCCCAGTGAGAAACTTGAAAGATCTAGGTTAGGACAGAGCAAAGGCTGGTTGGTAACCAATGATTGACAAGGCCTCGGGACTAAAGAAGAAATGAATCATGGAGGGTGGGAAAGAGAGCTATTGTTTTGTTCTGATTTATTTTTAATCCTTTCTCAAATAGTTCATTAGAATTCAAGGTAAATGAGAAGCAGAATAGGTGACTGATCATTTGGGGAATGGACATCGTGGCTTCTTTAATCCATCTTTCAGATACATGAGAAATTTAGGCTTACAGGTAAAGAAAAATTAGGAGTAGAAATTTATAACATTGGCGGAAAGACTCAAAAGACTATTTTTCTCTGAATGCAAATTAGTAAAAATTAGAGCATTTGGGGAAACAGACAAAAAAAAAAAAAAAAAAAAGCCAAAGATGAGAAATGCTTCACATTCCAGACCAGTGGATAGAGGTGTAGTGGCTACTGAAATACGGATACTCAAGAGCTGTGGCAGGACCTCACCCAGAGACAGTCTGTGTCCATCCCTGCCAGGGTAGCAGGAGATAGCAACATCTTCCCGATGGCTGCAGTCATGCCTTCCCCAGGATCTCCGAGAACACTGAAGGAAACTGGTTTCCTTTCCTGAGCAGCTGACGTCATCCAACCATATGGGCCCTGTGCTTTCTTCAAAGTGGTTTGCAGAGGCTTGTTTGCCATATCTGTGGCAATAAAATAAACACTGTGCATAGAACTTTTGTCTCTTGTTTCAAGGAACCATAAAACATAAAACAAACAACCTAATTAAGCGGCATGACTTCAGAGGGTAAGTATTTGTTCTTTCTCCTATCTTGAGAACTCAGTTCTCAGAGCAGTGTTCTGCTCCATCACATATTTTGATCATCTTAACAATGTTGGTTAACTAATCCACTAGTTAACCAACAATGTTTGGTTAACTAGTGGATAATTAATCCTTTTTTCCCAACCATTCTTGTGTTTTGTCTACAATTTAACCCACCAACCACAGAGAATGCAGACAGAGATAAACCTCAAATTCCTGACCATGGAAATAACACAGTGGACCAGAAAGTAAGAACGTGTGTCTTAAATCAGCCTCTGAAGAGCCATCAAAGCTCATTTGATTTCATTAGCTTCTCTAGGCCTCTTTGGTATCCTCTCTTCCAAAATAAAAAGTGTGTATTAGTTCAGTGATTTCTCAAGCACCATTTCCAAACCATGATGAAACATGGATTTCAACCCATCAAAATCAGATTAATGACAATGTTCTTAGCTTTTCATAAGGTTACATAAATCTGATTTTTAAGATTTTTATAAATATATTTGTGTTTCAATTGATTTTATTTGTAACACTGCACTACAAAAAATCCTAAATGTATTAATAGAAATAGGAAAGACCTGAAAAATTAAAAATTGGTAACTAAGTCACAGTCTCTACCTTCATTCAACCTCCCCTCAATTTTGTTTTCTTTTGTTCTGTAGAATACAAACAAACCTCCAGAAATTCCTGGGCTAAAAGATATTTGAAGTGTCTTTCAGTTCTCGGTCTATATAATTAAACTCTTACTCATAAATTTTATGTCAGTCACTTCCACCACTGAATGTTTTTATTATTTCTGTACTAAGAATATGAAGAGATCTTTCTGTTTGAAAGATGAATTTTCCTAATTGTTTCCCCATGAATTTTCCTAATTGTTTTACCATGCACTTATTTATTAAATTTATTTAACAAGGTAAACATTTCAATAAATTAAAACAATGTAACTTTGAATGAGTCATTCTAAGACTTCTATTGTGCTGACTAATCAAGTCTTAGATAGAAAAGTAATTATCCCAAATCCCATATTGCTATCACTTTCAACTTATACCATGTTTCCACAAAATGCATCAATGTGATTACCATCTGTCCATATCAACTATATAACAGACAGCAGGAGGTCATTTTACTTTAGGATTTCATTTGTATGAAGAAACCCAGAGTTTACCCTCTTTCTCATTCCAAAAGAGTATTCTCTTTCAGAAACTCCTCCATAAACTAAAATGTAAATGTAGCACATGCCTATTCTACCTTCTAACACAGTCATTTAGAACTTTTAACAAATATTGAGAACATTTTTAAAACCATTAAGTTCTGATACTCTGTATATGCAAGAAAAACTGAATGTATTTGTGAAACAAAATAAATAAAATATGGAAAAAAAGTCACTCAATTGTTTTAATTAATAAGGAAAAATATAAAAATAGTAAATAATAGTATTTTTGAATCTTTCTAAGTCTGTGACAACAGGATACAGTTCTCAAACTAACAGATTTACTCAGATGAAATGATATTTTTAAGTAATTCTTATTAATTAAACAACAATATTTATTTGGCTGGCATGTCATACCCCTTGACCTGACAATTATATAATAATAACTGCACTGCCCATGAAAATTCAAAATATTAGTCAATAACATGCATCTATATCTTCATGATGTCATTATTTATAACAGGAAAAATTAAACTAATCTAAATATTAAGTAAATTATAGTATGAACATTCAATAGTTATTATGTTATTAAAAATTATGACTGTGTAATAATATAAAAGTAAAAAAATGAATAGAAAAATTACATATCTACTATTAGAGCTGTTATAAAGTTATACACACAAGTTATAATAATGATGGTATAAGAATGGAAAAATTAGGGGTAGTTTTTTTTTTTAAGGGGTAGTTTTTTATTTTCTTTATTTTCCAAACTTTCTCTGAAATTTTATATTACTTTTACAAACTTAAAAATATATGTTTAAACATGGTCATACCTAGCTTGAATGACAGCATATTTTTAAGGTTTAACAAATATTTGCAATTAGCTCTATCTCAAGCTGAAATGAAATAATTTTACTCATTTTTTCAAGCATGAGACAATTACTTCAAGCATGACACAGAAATAAGGAAAACAAGAAAGAATGGGCATTCATGGGTTTCATTCAGATATTAGCTCAAAGGCATCATTTGCAGCTACTTCAGCCAACTTAAGTCTTTACTCTGGAATGCATTATGTGTGTGACATGAAATATATCGCCCAAAGTGTGATACTCAGTTTCTAAGAGAGTGAGGTCAAGGGTGAGTTCTAAAGGTCATCTCATGACAAGAAAGCTGTTTTTCTCAAATAAAAGTGATAATTATCATCACATTCTGAGAAAGGAAATAATGTAATAGCAAAGCATTTGACACTGGACTTCTATGCAATTTTAGATACAGTGACGTCAGTACTAAAAACATCCAATAGTAGTGAAGCATCAGAATAAAACTGAGCATTCAAAGCATACAGTCTTACTTGAACAGACACAATGAGACCTAAAAGTCATCCATGGCTCCATTATTCAAGAAGAGGGGTGGGACTTCCCTGGTTGCGCAGTGGTTAAGAATCCACCTGCCAGTACAGGGGACACGGGTTTGAGTCCTGGTCCGGGAAGATCCCACATGCCACGGAGCAACTAAGCCCACGTGCCACAACTACTGAAGCTCGTGCGCCTAGAGCCTGTGCTCTGCAACAAGAGAAGCCACAGCAGTGAGAAGCCCGCGCCCCGCAACAAAGAGTAGCCCCTGCTCACTGCAACTAGAGAAAAGCCCACGTGCAGCAAGGAAGACCCAATGCAGCCAAATAAATAAATAAATTTATAAAAAAAAGAATAGGGGTGGTGGCAGGAAAGGCAAATGAGATAAACAGCAAGATATGGTTATTTATCATCAAAGAAAATGTTATTGGTTTTTTTGTTGTTGAATTTCCATATAGAGAAGGTAGATAAGGTAGGTAGGAAGGTAGGTAGAATAGATAGGTAGATAATGATTGTGAACATATATTTTTAGTATTATAGAAATTACAAGTAAGGATTACAAAATTAGACTCTTAAAAATATAACTTGGCATTTAGCTGCCTCCTGTCAATGGATCTTACTTAAATCCCAGCTGTCGGCAAACCACATATGTATTCAGCTCAGTCCAGCCGTCATCACAGACAGTGCCCCACTGTCCCCTGTAATACACCTCCAGGCGACCCTCATGGTTGCCTTTACCACCTGCAAGTCTGATGACCCCATCTGTGACAAGAAGGAGACATAGATACTAATCAAATAATTATCAAAAATGGTAGAACAACATTTTAATTGCACGAGAAATATCACCCTACTCAGATCTCTCTCTAGGCCTTTCGTTAAACTTCCATTAGAACTGTGCTCAATGACCTGAGGTCACTGGACTGTTTCTGGAGTAAAAGTCATAACACATATCTGTCCTAACAAAATAGTCTTTCCTTTTTATTTGTACTCCTATTTCTAAGTAGAAAAACATATTCTGATAGAACTCCAAAGTAGTTATTTAGATTTTTCCAGATTACATAATATTTGGGAAATTTCCTATGGCTTCAATCTCCTTAAGTATGAGCAGTATTAGTCATTTAAATTTAAAAGTTAAAAAAATAGTAACTTGGAAATAGCTCAAAAATTTAACTGTGAATGAAAAAATATTGCAATATGGAGACAGAAAAAGCTATTCTGGTTACAGAGTGATCTATCATGTCAAGGCATTTATTATTCCTTAGGCATTCATAAGTTACAAAACTGGGGTTCATGTTTTCCCTTTGTTCTTTTATCAATAATACAAATCTGAATTTGAATCTTGTGAATTCGATGAATAATTAATTCCCAGAGAATTCCATAAAAAGCTTCTAAGCAGATACACAATACAATAAATTTATTCCCAAAAAAGTATATTAAAAAGCTATTTCCATCCAAAATAATCCAAACACCCCCCCACCAAATGAAACATAAATAATCTTGGGTAAAAGTCATACTTCTCATGACTTTCTGGGTTCTTTTAAAGTAAATGAAGGTCTCCTAGCAACAGAATCACTTACAAATGTAAAACTTCACCATCTGCAAAGCACTGTCACACCTATTATCTCATTTGACCATCCCAGAAACATTATAAGACTATCCTCACTTGAAAGAGGAAAAAATGGAGGTTCAAGAGAATGAAGTGCTCTGGCTTACAAACTGGTGTAAATTTTATATTTCTATTGTGTATAAATGTATTATTCTAATAAAAAAAACAGTGTGTATAGAACTATGTAAATAAAAAAGTAGAACTTCAGCATTTCACAGTCCCTAAGAAGTGTTTCATTTGATTTTTTTTAAAAAAAGATTAAAGCCCCCAATTTTTTTCTTCAAGCTCTTTTTACTGTAGAAACAACAGATTTGTGATGACCCCACTTCTCTTGCCTCTCCATTTCCCTCTTCTTCCCCCCAAACATATAAGTACATACACATACACTCATTTACACTCAGAAATGTCCTCTTGCAACGCAAGACATACTTGACAAGCATGCTGTGATTTGGAATAGTCTGAATATTGAGCACAGCAAAGGTAACTTTGTTCTTTAATAGTGTGCTTTAATCAACAATCCCATCAATATGGTTTTACCAGCTACGATCACATTCCTAGAATCAAGATAGGTTAATGTATGAATGGACTAAATATAGAAGTATAATACCTAACACACGAAATTTATCATTGCACACGGATTTTGACTATTGGGTACTATATATTGCAACAAGATCATATTTTCTGACCTAGCTTTATAGGACTGTATAGCTTGCAACTGAAAAATTCAGAAATATCTATGAATAAGGAGATAGCATTTTAATATATCATTTGTATTACTTTTTTTTTAAGTTTTATTTGGGGGCTTTATTTGTAAGCTCATTTAGTAGTATCAGCTAAATTGAGGAGAAGGGAAGGTAAGCCCAAATGGTGCTGGGGGCAAGTGTTGGTTAAGATTGATGGGGTGAAGCTCTTACCTGTTAGAGGGGTACAGGACACTCCAGCATCTTCTTTATGGCCACAATTATGCTCTCCCCAGGAACTCTTTGGACACTGCTCAATAGAAAGCTCATTCCCAGTGCAGCGTACTTCATCCAACATTACTGGGCCAGATCCTTCCCCAAAATATGCCTGATTCCATGCTCTGGCAATGCCACTGAACAAACATAAGAACATAAGTCAGATCAAAGGTTGGTCTGACTTTTTTCTTTTGCCCCTGGCAAAGGTAAAATTATGATTAATTCATAATTTCCCTTATCAATTCACTCCATAGGTCACACATGACTTGCTCTATTTCTTTTTTGTTTGCTTGTTTGTTGATCTTTATATTTTCAGCTATCACAAATCTTTCCAAGACTGCTAGTTATTCTCCAATATTTACTTCCCTTTTCTTCATTAGTAAAGGAACCTCAGAGTTTTAGGAGGACAATGGCTATCCAGAATAAAGACCACATTTCCCACCCTCCCTTCCTTACAGTGAAGTTTGTTTGTTTGTTTTAAAATATGCATAGCATAAAATTTACCACTTTAACCATTTTTAAGTGTACAATTCAGTGGCACTAAGTACATTCACCTTGTTGTGCAACTATCACTAGCATCCATCTCCAGAACTTTTTTTTTTTTTTTTTGGTACGCGGGCCTCTCACTGTTGTGGCCTCTCCCATTGCGGAGCACAGGCTCCGGACGCGCAGGCTCAGCGGCCATGGCTCACGGGCCCAGAGGCTCCACGGCATGTGGGATCTTCCCGGACCGCGGCACGAACCCGTGTCCCCTGCATCGGCAGGCGGACTCTCAACCACTGCGCCACCAGGGAAGCCCTCCAGAACTTTTTAGTCATCCCAAGTTGAAGCTCTGTATTCATTTTATATGACTAAGTTTTGACCAATAACCTTTAGGTAAAAGTGTCATGTATCACTTCCAGGAAGTATCCTTGCCCCACTTCCTCCTTCCTGCTGACTGTCAGGCAGAGGTGATGGCTGGAGCTTGAGAAGCTATCTTGGTCCATAAGGTGCCACACTAAGAATGAAAGAACTGCAAGGAAGAAAGAGCCTGCAGCCCTGATGACTGTGGAACCACCATATCAGCCTTGAGCTATCTCTGGTCTCTTGAGAGAGAAGAGTAAACTCTTGTCTTGTTGAAGCCACTGTTATCTTCAGTTCTCTGTTACTCATGGCCAAATATCTCTTCACTCAAATTTATTTGACTAAATTTACTTCTCCCACAATTCAACGTGACACCATCTTCTAGAACCCCAGATTTAAATGAAGAAGATCACGATTGCCTGTCAAAATGGTTAATGACTTCAGAAATTGCATCTTCAGCCCCTTTTAGCCTTTTAATTTTTAGACTAGAGCATTTATACTTGCAGTTTGTTTTTCAATGATTCTGCATCTATTCCCCATTATTTAAGTTGTCCTTTTCTTATAACATTATAACTATCTTAAGAATTTACAACCAAAACAAGAATATAATTTTTATATATATAAAATTCAAATTTTACTGTCCAGAAATAAGGTTCTATTGAACAAAGGCACACTGATTCCCAACTTATTGTCTGTGACTGCTTTTGCACTACACAAAAGCTCAGTTGAGTAGTTGGAAAGTCTACAATACTCACTATCTGGCCCTTTACAGAAAAAGTTTGTTGACCCTTGCTCTAGAGGAAAGAGATTAATGAAAGCAAATATGGAAACTGATTTAGAGAACACTGAAAGTTGGAGAACAGAGGAGGAGGAGACAGGATGACTAATGCAGGTCATGGGGAAGCCAGATAGGAAAGCTTTGGAGAATGGCAGATTAACAGCCTCCTTGGATCTTTGCCCTGGGATAAATGCTAGGAAAGAAAAAGATCTGTTAAAGAGAATTTCAATGGGTATAATTCACTGAGCCAAGATTAGGTGCTATAAGAAAACCAGGGACCAGTAGGAGAGAATATAAAATTTTATCCCAAACTCATAACAGAAACAAAAAATAAACTCCAGATGGTTTAAAGACCTAAAGGGAAGGGAAGGGAAGGGAAGGAGGAAGGAAGGAAGATGGCTAAAAAGTTAATATAATGAAATAAAAAGAACATAGTTCTTATAACCTTGGTAATAAGATAATTTCCTGAGCAAGATAAAAAATAAAAAATCCAGAAGTCAGAAAACAAAGACTAAAAAAGTTAAATTTAATCACATATAAATTTGAACTACTGTATAGCAAAATACACCATAATCAGTCAAAAGGCAAACAAGCTGGAGGATATATTTGTAAAATGTAACCACAATCAAAGAAAAAAACACTCCTAGAAATAAATAATAACTTATTATTATCATAAGGAAAGACAAAATGACCAACATAAAAAAACATGGCGAAGGAGAGGAACAGGTTATTTACAGAAGAAGAAATAGGGCTTCCCTGGTGGCGCAGTAGTTAAGAATCCGCCTGCCAATGCAGGGGACACGGGTTCGAGCCCTGGCCCGGGAAGATCCCACATGCCGCGGAGCAGCCAAGCCTGTGCGCCATAACTACTGACCCTGCGCTCTAGAGCCCACGTGCCACAACTGCTGAGCCCATGTGCCTAGAGCCTGTGCTCCGCAAAGTCACCACAGTGAGAGACCCGCGCACCACAACGAACAGTAGCCCCCGCTCGCCGCAACTAGAGAAAACCCGTGCGCAGCAATGAAGACACAATGCAGCCAAAAATAAATAAATCAAATCAAATATAAAAAAAAATAATACTAATAAGAAGAAGAAATACCCATGGCCACTGACCATATGGTAAGATGCTCAACCTTACAATGGTCAAATTAAAACAGTAAGAATGCATTTATACATATCCTTAATATCATTTTCATTAAATATTTAGGCTAAAAGTTTACAAACTAAAGCCTTTTTATTCTCATGAAAAAAATAACAAACCAAGCCTAAAATATTCGTTAGTTGGGAGTGACTTGAGATGGGCTGGACAGAGTAACTGAAATATATTGTATTTCAAATATGTTAAAGGTTATGTGATAGAGGTCCTAGGAAAAAACAAAAGGCCTGATTAACTGCCTCTGAATTGTGTCCCTTCCTTAAGGGAGGACACAGGATGGGAGAGCAGAAGCCCCAAACAGTGACTCTGGGGAAAGTCATCTATGTTATAATGCAGTCTTTTTTTTTTTTTTTTTTTTTAATATTTGGCTGCATTGGGTCTTCCTTGCTGCACATGGGCTTTTCTCTAGTTGCAGCGAGCGGGGGCTACTCTGTTATGGTGTGCAGGCTTCTCATTGCGGTGGCTTCTCTTGTTGCGGAGCATGGATTCTAGGCGTGCAGGCTTCAGTAGTTGTGGCACGCGGGCTCCATAGTTCTGGCTTGCGGGCTCTAGAGTGCAGGCTCAGTAGTTGTGGCACATGGGCTTAGTTGCTCCACAGCATGTGGGTTCTTCCCGGACCAGGGCTCGAACCCGTGTCCCCTGCATTGGTAGGCAGATTCTTAACCACTGTGTCACCAGGGAAGTCCTATAATGCAGTCTTAAAACACCATTTGGGTGTTTTATTTTCTTCCTTATATATTTCCATATTTTCTATTATTTACAAACATTATTTTAATAATCACAAAAATGTTTAATTAAAATAAACTAATCAGGGCTTCCCTGGTGGTGCAGTGGTTGAGAGTCCGCCTGCCGACGCAGGGGACAATAAAAATAAAAAAATAAAAAAATTAAATAAACTAATCAGAAAAACTAATATAATAAATTCAAGAACCAAAAAAAAACTAACTAGGAAACTATGATGTAAAACAAAGTAGGTTTCCTAGCTAATTTTTGAGTCTATTAAAATTAAGATTATAATATTTATAAATACACACATTCCTTCAGCCAGTCACTAGTATTTCCTGGTGCCCTGGACTGTGCTGGCTCTCAGGGGAATACCAAAGAAATTGATGACTCTGCCCTTCAAGAGACTGTGCAATACTAGGGAAAGCAACATAAAACTCATGGGTTGGGGCTTCCCTGGTGGCACAGTGGTTGAGAATCTGCCTGCCAATGCAGCGGACACAGGTTCGAGCCCTGGTATGGGAAGATCCCACATGCCACGGGACAACTAGGCCCATGAGCCACAACTACTGAGCCTGTGCGTCTGGAGCCTGTGCTCCGCAACAAGAGAAGCCACAACAGTGAGAGGCCCGCGCACTGCAATGAAGAGTGGCTCCCGCTCGCTGCAACTAGAGAAAGCCCTTGCACAGAAACGAAGACCCAACACAGTCAAAAATAAATAAATAAATAAATAAATAAATAAATAAAATTTTTAAAAAAACAAAAAAACCTCATGGGTTGTTAAAGGCAAATAAGTGCTATGTGAATTCGATAAAGTTGTGTATTCTCTGTCCTTCCTTTATGGAAATTATGTCCACACCAGCCCTGGCAGTTCATTTGTAGTAATAGTCCCAGTGTTACCTACTCTCTTACCCTCTGACCACAGAATAAATTTGTGGGGTTCTCTGATATAATACACTGATTTATTAGGTTATTTTCTGTAAAGCTGTTTGACCTACATAGCAGCAATCCCCAATAAACACTGAATTGATTCTATGTCTGATCTCTACCCAAAACATTCCTAAACCTACTTAGCTAATCTGACTGTATTCATATAAAGTTTGTTTGTTTTCCATAGAAAAAAAAAGCAAATAAATAGTACCATCTGACTAACTCAATCCCCAGGCTTAGCCACTACTTTGAATAGACAGAGAATAGAGTCAGGCAATTCTATCATGCAAGATAATTACTTGATATGTTATAAAAGATTGGTCCTTTGACTGCAAATATCAGTTTGTGGCACTTGTAACATATGGATGAAAAAAGCTCATTTTTAATGATCAATAGCCTATATTTCTCCCTGGAAAACAACCCCCTCCATCTCCAATTATGATATTTGAAGTACACTGAATGATTACTGCATGCCAGACACTGGTCTAACAGCTTTATATGTATTAACTCTTTTAATCCTCCCTACAACCCCATGATGTTATTATCCCTAATTTACAAATGAGGAAACTGAGGTCCAGAAGTTAACAATTAGCCCAGCATCACACCACCATGAGTTGGTAAGGCCTGTCTGGCTACACAGCAGACCCTGAAACACTTGGCTTTCTTGCAGTCTCCTGGGGCATTTTCAGTGAGGTGGCTATGGCATCGCAAATACAGTCTGTCTAAAACATGTTCATCATTGTTTCTTCCTACAATTAACTTTTCTCTCTTGATTTACTTATTTCTTTCAGACTTATATTCATAAGTATTCTTATTAACATCTGTCTATTTTGCAAACAGTGTAACATGAAAGAAAAAAAAATCCTACACTGGAAGCCATAAATCTCAAGATTCTGGCCCTCACTCACAGTATGATTTAGGGGCTTTGAGTAATCTCAGAGGGCCTAACTTTCTTATCTTGTTATATAAGGCCTCTTTCCTGCTCAATAATTCCACATACCAGTAATGTTTATAAAGTATTTTAGAAATTAATAAACAGTGAAATAAGAGAACAAAGAAACTTTTTTTTTTTTTTTTTTTTGCAGTACGTGTGCCTCTCACTGTTGTGGCCTCTCCCGTTGCAGAGCACAGGCTCCGGACACGCAGGCTCAGCAGCCACAGCTCATGGGCATAGCTGCTCCACGGCATGTAGGATCTTCCCGGACTGGGGCACGAACCCATGTCCCCTGCATCGGCAGGCGGACTCTCAACCACTGCGCCACCAGGGAAGCCCCCCCAAAGAAACATTTTTAATTGTACCAGAAGAATTTTTATTCTGACCACTCAGTAGTATGGTTCTACATGATAATTTTATAGCAAAAAAAAAACCTAAGAAGAAAAAGTGTTCCAAAATTTTAAATCCTTATGTAAATTATGGCATATCCACACATAAAATATGATGTCACAGTTCTACACTACGCTTTTAAGAGTTCTAAAAGACATAGGAAATGCTTCAATGTTAAGTGCACCAAAGGAACTCCAATTAAAATGTCTCTACCTGAAACTTCATTATGTACATATGCATTCTCAAGTTCAATTTTCTAACATCGGGCTGCCTCCTTTCCTGCTCCTCATCTTTCTCTGAGTTCTAGGCTAATCAAATTTCAGTATCTTAAGTACAGTAATTCCTTTTGCGTTTTAGGAAGCTTGCCAGCTACCAAAATCTACAGACATCATTAAAAGATGGGGGTCATCAAAGACAGCATCTCACAAAGAAATTGTAACCAGCACTCCAGAGAGGCATGGTGTAGTTTCCCTTTGGGAATTTGACAAGGCTAGTATGACTGAGATGAAATTTGCTTAAGAACAAATCATAAATTGAGATAAGCTATGATTATGCTGTCTGCTATCAACCTTGTAACATTAAAAATTACTTCATCTGAAAGTACTGTGCCATTAAGTGAGCAAAACAAATTCTAGGGGAAGAGCAGTTGCAGCATATTGCTTTGTTGCAAGCTTATGAGAGAAGTATAAAATCAAGGGAAAGAAAAGCAAATGAACCTAAAGTACTTATAATAAAAACAAATCACCAAGCTGGATTGTTGGTGATTACATAGGCTTGTGGAGGATCTTTGCTGCCTTGAATATTTGAAGATATTTTTCCTTTTAATCATTTTTCTGAACACAAATCTTCTCATACAAAAGATAGCAGTGAGCCAATGCTTGAGAAAGATGTAAACACTTTACTCAACCCACGCATGTGTTCAACATTAATATAGTCTTCCTTGTGATTCTATCTCTACATTCTTTCCATGTAGTAGACTACTGTTTGCAACACGGTCTTTGTTTAACAACAGTTTATATGAGTGAAAAAAGAAAATTTGGCTCTCAAGAAAGAACTCTACGTTAAAACATGAATTTTTAGAATAACTATAAATGTAACTAAAATTTAGTGTCATTTAAATTTTCTACACATTTTTCTAAGCAACAAAAGCTTGTCTTTTCCCACAGAAATATATAACTAATAATAAATGCCTTATACCTTAAATTTAGAGTAATCTATACTGCAACTTGTAATGTTAAATATGATTACTATACCCTTAAAATTCTTGTATTTTTGGCAAAGACATTGATTTCTTAGTAACTAACATGAAAATCAATTAGCATAACACTGATACTATAATTGGTAACACAGTAAATACACATATACCCACATTAGAGTCTTTTAAAAATATGAAATTCATAGATACACCTAACTAAATAGAAGTTCTAGATAGAGGAATGGTGTTTGATGATCTCCTACCAAATGTCCAGCTTACTTTGAAATGTTTAATAACATTCTTCTTTGAATGTTTAATAACATCTTTCAGCTATAAGTCCCCAATTATAGTCAATGTATACTGTATACCTACTATGTGTGCTAACTGCTTTATAACCACTAAACTCTCTACATCAGGAAATGTGTTATAGATGAGGAAACTGCAGCTAAGAGATATTCTGCAATTTTTCTTATCTCCAGAAATACAACTCAAATTCAGGTCATTCTGAGTACAGGGCACATGCTCATAATCTTATGCTATGCTGACTCTGACAACCATCTAAAATTTTGAGAAAAATTGGTCTTGAAATTGATACCCCGTCAGAATGTATTGAAGATCTAGTCTCAAAATTTAATGATTGGGCTTCCCTGGTGGTGCAGTGGTCGGGAGTCCGCCTGCCGATGCAGGGGACACGGGTTCGTGCCCCGGTCCAGGAGGATCCCACATGCCGCGGAGCGGCTGGGCCCGTGAGCCATGGCCGCTGAGCCTGCGCATCCGGAACCTGTGCTCTGCAACGGGAGAGGCCACAACAGTGAGAGGCCCGCGTACCGCAAAAAAAAAAAAAAAAAAAAAAAAAAAAAATTAATGATTAATAACAGTTTTTCTCAAAAATAGCTAGTTGGCCCTATTCCTGACCCATCCAAAGAAAATGATCATACCAGTCAGATAATACACCACCAGTAATTATAAGCCCTATGGACACAGGATTTTGCATGCTTATTCCTTTCCCATGCATAAACTGTGAAAGAGCATTTAGGTTGCAGAATCAGTTACAGGGGGAAAATGTAACCTACAGTGAAGGATTAGGCTGATGCCACTTTAATTCAGTGCTTAACTTTATCCTTATCAGTGGGGAAAACCAGAGCTGTTCTGTGACTCCTGATGAGGTGCAAGATGAGAACATATCACCTGTGATGGTTTCTAGCCAAAATACTTGATTGATTGGATCTAATCAAGCTGTTGGACCTAGCCTCCCATTTCAAGAGTTACAAGAACCAGAGGAGTAGGCTAAATGATACCAGGGGGAAGAAATGAGACAAATCCAGAAGGTAGGATAGTCTCCAAAACAACTGGCTTGGTTTTTGGTCTCTTCAACAAGACAGTGTCATGAAAAACAAGAGGCCGTTCTAGATTAAAAGAGATTTCAGGGACTTAACATCCAGATGCACTGCAAGGTCCTGGGCTAAATTCTGCTGTGGACAAACGATCTGTCAAGGACATGGTGGGAACAACTATGGGAATTTGAGTATGACAGAGTATTAGACAATTTAAGAATGATTACCATTTATATTAGTTGTGATAATGATAATTTGGCTATGTAGGACAATGTTTTTATTTTTAAGAGATGCATACTGAAGTATTTAGAGGTAAAATGTTGAAACGTCTTTATTTTAATTTAAAATACTTCAATATTAACATACAGTTCTGAAAAATAGGGGGGTCAGCTGCAAAACAATTGCAAAAAAATTACAGTAGATGGTTCAAGGTACAAAATTCATGCTCTAGTGTCAAAGATTATGCTTAAATCGACAAAAGGATACATAGAGAAGCTTTAAAAGCCTCCACATCCACCCACCCCTACCTGCCACGACATGCTAAATAATTTTTTTTCTAATTTAAAGTAAAATATCAACTTTCAAAAGATTCCCTAATATAATTTTAGAGAAACTTTTAGGCTTGCTATATCAATGTTCAAAATCACTATAAAGACAGGGGTTAGAGGATCCAAAATTATAACATACTATTCCAAAATAATCACAACTAAAGCAACATTTAATGTTGGTTTTCATATTGTTGTTTTTATCGCACATGCTTCATTGCCATATCCTGCATAGGAATTATTTCCTTTGTACACTAATAAACATCCTTTGTTCTAAGCACATACCTCACAAATAAGGAGGCAAAGGTCAAAAGTTTAGACAGTGTCTGGGGGAAAGGAATTGAACTTCAGTTAAAGCCTAACAACTAGTTTTATCATATGACTCTGGTAAGTCGCTGCAGCTGACAATGCTAGTCATTACCTGGGAGTAATGTAAAGGCTCCTGATGAAAAGTGGTAAAAGGCTTAGATTCTTAGGGATATAAAATCAGCTGAATTCAGATACAAATAGGTTAGACCTAAGAGTACATACCATTCTCTTCAGGGAGCCTACAGCCTAATACAAAGATCAGAAGGTGGCTTTTTCCATTTGTTCAAAGAAATCTGCAATTTAAACACATCTACCTTTGGGTATGGAAATAATAAACTCAAAAATTCAAGCAAAACAAAACAAGAACAAGAAAGACCAACCTCAGGCCCAGCTGCCTGCAGACCACTTCTGCATCTGCATCATCCCACTGGTCGTCACAGACGGTCCCCCACTGACCCGCATGGTAGAGCTCCACTCGGCCCTCACGCGCACTACTCCCCCCAGCAAGGCGTAGGATGGGGAACACAGGGCCTGCACAACGTGAAATTAACAACAAAGTAAACCTACGGATTCACACCGGGTGAGAAGATCAGGTATAGTTTATTTCTTTGCCATTCTCTATAATTAAGTTATATTTATTAAGTGATATGGACATACCCACACATGTCTAATATATTTTATGGTACTCTCTACCAATTAAAATACTCCAACTTGAATTACGCTCACACAAATAGCTCTCAAGAAGAAATAGTCTAAATTCACTTTCCCCCAAGGACCTCAGAAACCAGAAAAGACACACTCAAAACTGCAGTTATTGGAAACCCATTTGATTTTTACGGGGTTGCTGCCACCATTGTGGTGGTGGCATTGGTTTTTTATTTACAGTAACTTGAGCATTACCAATATGTAATTATTAAGAATGTCACTTATGTCTATAAGATACTTGTTTTCAGCATAGAAATACTTTTACATTTACATAGAAATCAAGACAAAGTTAACATCTAACACATTATAACAAGTTGGTGGACATCACAACCAGCACCTTCAAAAAACAATATTGAAAATTCATTTAGGTATGAGTCAGTTCATACTCGGTGAAGAACCACCAGAGGATTCCCACTGCAAATTCTGTATTGTAGTCTACAGTGCCCTTATCTAGCTTCATCCATTTCTGAATTTCTCTCTCCCTCTTTTTTTTTTTTAATACTTATTTATTTATTTCACTGCACCAGGTCTCTGTTGTGGCGTGCGGGATCTTTTAGTTGTGGCATACGGGATCTAGTTCCCTGACTAGGGATCGAACCCTGGGCCCCTGCATTGGAAGCATGGAGCCTTAACCACTGGACAACCAGGGAAGTCCCTGAATTTCTCCCTGTTTATCCTGGTCTAAAATTGAGGACACAGGGAATGCCCTTCCCTTTTGCCTGTGTACCTCAGATACCCAGCTATACAGAGGCATGTAAAAAATATTTGTTGACTGAGTGGACTGGCAAGTGATAACTAAAAGCCTAGAAAGGATATCCCAAACAAGGAAAAATAATTAGCAATATCTGTTCATTCAATTCAGTTTATTAAACGGGTATTAGGCAGAAAGGCACTGCACAGACACTACCCTCAAGAAGTATACTGCCTCAGGACATGGACAACGTGAGTACAGACGAGACAGCATCGAGAAGACCCTGCAGGGGTCCAGGTGCAAGGGCTGCTTGCTCACCAGTGGGGGTAATTAGAGAATCTCTTCTGAAGAAGTTGGTAGCTGAAGAGGACCAAGATGATGGATGGGATTTCAGAAGTCAGACACGGGGGAAGTGCAGTTCAGGCAAAACGAACAGTATGAACAGAAACATAGAAGCACAAAGCTGTATGTATTGGGGAAACAGTGTTGCAGTCTACTTTTTCTGGAATAAAGGATGTGAGATGGTAAAAGATTCAGAACAGCCTGGGTCCCTGTCAGGAAATTTAGTTGCAACTTTTGCCAAATGTTCATCATTTATCCACATGAAATATGCTCCTAATTCTTCCACAGTGTTAGTGGCGTCAATAAATGGTATTTGGACTTTCATATTTATATTCAAATATCACACTTGAGGAGGGATTTAGAAAAGTGAACATTTGCATCTACTCATATATTAATACTTGTAATATAGTTTTCTTACATGTCAACTAGCACTTGTAATTTGTAAAAGGATAAAAGACAGGTTTAATAAACATAACTGGTCTCATTATTGTATATTAGCTTCTTATAATGACTGATCACTGAATTATGCTAATAAACTTAAATTTGCATGTTATTATGTTTATTTTTCCTTTAAGAAGCTTGGAAAATATAGAAAAAATGATGGAAAAAAATGTATAAATTTCTTAAATTATTATATTCTCCTCTACCTCCCCTCCCCGCATCTCCATGGTAAGCTTGGAGAAAACAGAAAAACAAAATTTTTTAAGAGGAAATTTAAAATCACCTACAACCTAGAAACATTATCGCATATTACCTTACATTTTTTTAAGGTCATGTTTTACTTTAAAACATATAGTTTTTCCACTGGTTCTATAAGTAATTGTGAAAATATAGAGAAGCTCAAAGACAAAATTTAGTCAACATCTCACATCCTCCCAACAAATACACATACAAAAAAAAAGCAAAAAAAGCATTTGAAAAAGATTTCAGTGAAGTAATTGACTCATATTTAACATATGGATAAATAAAACTCCCAGATGTTTCATTTAGATTGCTATTTCCTGTGTCCAGTACTCACACACGATCTTCTACTTTGTAAGCATTGGAAAAGTACTAGACGCCAAATGTAAATTCCAAACTAAAAGAATGTATTAAAAGTCTACTGCTATGCCTTAAGATAGACTCCATGTTTGCTGAGCTATTTGCTTTCACATTCTCATTTAATTTACCATAAAAGCATCTTTTTTCACTCTCACTTCTAATTTATCTCAACCTTCTATGTTTTATATATGCTTACAACGGACCTTAAATTTATCTTTGCAACCAGAGAATAAACAAGTGGACAGATCACAAAGAGTAGAATTAGGTTTTTTTTTAAAGTAGATAGAGATCCTGGAAAAAAGAGATTGTTTTCAAGATTTTACTTCACTACTTGAAAAATGTTAAACATATTTTATCAATTGGGTTGAACATAGAATGCAAGCAATATCTACGAAACGCAGTGCACTGTTTAGCCCAATTCACAGCATCCCTGATGTAGCAATGTGTAAACACGTATTTGCCAAAAGTAGCATTACCCAAAGGTGGAGAGGCAAAAGAAGAAAAGGAAAAACTTACAAGACATCAAGATGTAACATGCAAAAAAAAAAAAAAACCAAAGATGTAACATGCACCTTGCCTACCCACAAAAGGATTGTAGCTCTCCGAGCACACACCTGTACCATATCCTGTACCATTTCCACTGGTTCTTCCAGCCAGTTCACAGGAATGACCCTAAATTGGGTCTCTGTATGTTTTGCGGTGGAAACTTTTCAATTCCTCCCCTGATACTTGAACTCAAACAGAAACCACTGCCTTGCGCTGGCTGCTGGCATTCTAAGACCTGGGACATCTGGTCAGGCTGCTGTCTCCAAGGAAAATGCAAAAGGGATACTGTGACAGTGTGGTAGCCTCAGGTTGTGGTCACACATTAAAACAACCATGGACCCCAGAAAACCCATCTGCCATTGTGAAAGGCAGCTATTCCCTCCTCTGCTTCCTTTTCTCATGAACATATGCATACTTGTATACTGAAACCATACTCTAATCACCTCATGCCTAGTATATGGTGCTTAGAAGGAGCCCTTATCCAAGGAAGCAATTTGTTTATGAAATGTGCCGTCTACAACTCAAAAAAGAACACTGGTACCATGATTCTATTCCATTCTATAAAGTGAGAATATTTTGTTGTAATTGCTGTATTTTAAGTTTGGTTTCAACATGACTTTTAACTTGATTACATCACAATTTTCCATTACTAAAATAAGTGTTTTCATATACAGTATATAATACTTCTATAAGCAAATTAGATAAAACAGAAAATACATAAAAAGTGAGGTCAAATGGAAATCCAATTGTTAGATGAAATCCTATTGAAGACTATCTAATTAGACTGGAGACAGACTATGATGATTCCACTTAGGTCTGTATTTAAACTCTTTTAGGAAATGATTTAACTGAGACACTTTTATCATCTGGAATCAGGCTGAAACCACAATAACAGTAAAGCAAGAGAATAAATATTTTGTTTTACCATGGGAAAAGCTACACGTGACAGCAGCTGCCATCTTCTGAGGACACGCCCCACCCTGCCAGATGTCTTTTTCACAAAGCAGTATATTTTCTTCATCTCCTCGGCAACGGACATTGCTCCAATAAATGGGAATAAGGCCCAGTCCAGAAAATGGGGTTTGTCTTGCTACTCCTTTACCTCTGTAAGTACAATGATAAGGTTAGGTTTATCAAATGTAGGCTAATTTTTATCAAAGCACTAGGACTTTTAAAAATGGAAGAAATCAATAAAGACAGATATGGAAGAAAAAGAAAAACATAATGCATTATGTAAATTTCAAGCAAATCAAAACATCAGATCAGAACTTGGATTGATTACCTATGGTAATCTTCTAAGTTAATCTTGAATAACTAATGGTAGGCATGTGTCTTTACTATCTATGGCTGATTTTAGAAGAAAATGGGCAAACACTACAGATATAAATAAAAAGGGAGTCTGGGTGGCTTTGTGGAAGAAGTGTGTCATGTGGCCCAGTGGGACTTGGATTCTAGTCTGAACTCAGCTGCAAATCACTCTAAAGTCTCTCTAAGCTCCACCTTCTGATATGTAAAAGAAGTCTGGATGCTTGAAGAGTCTTTCCTACTCCAATATTTCAGGCTTTCGTTTTCAAAACAATTATTATTACCACGTCTAAGCAAGATAGTATCAAGAGAGGCAATCCATTCATATTTTTTAAACTTTATATATAGTATTTGCTAGCAAGACTTTGAAACCAATTAATAAGATAATAACTCATATAATCTACATATTTTTAACTCTGATATGTACAAAACTGGTATTACACCTTTAAAAGATTAAATGCTTATCCGAATAACATGATAATCTCTAGAACTGTCTTCATGCAACAGCTTCCATTAACCAAACAGTAAATATTTGGGGTTTATCCAAAATATGAATGTGTCTTAACAGCAATAAAGCTGGGTTGCCCTGCTCTTATTGTGCAATCCTTTTTTATTAATGGACTACTAAGAGATGATAGAAGGAATCAGATCAGCTTATCTGAAGTTTATGTTTGCAGAAAGATAGTTTACATTCTTTCATCAATCAAGAGACTAGTAACCTACCACTGTAATTCATGTCTCCATTGCAATGTTCTTGTTTTCTTTTTTCTTTATTTTTTTAAAATTTTAATGGAGTGTAGTTGATGTACAATGCTGTGTTAGTTTCTGCTGTACAGCAGAGTGAATCAGTTATATAAATAAATATATCCACTCTTTTTTAGATTCTTTTCCCATATAGGTCATTACAGAGTATTGAGTAGAGTTCCCTGTGCTATACAAGGTCCTTATTAGTTACCTATTTTATATATAGTAGTGTGTCTATGTCCATCCCAATCTCTCAATTTATCCCTCCCCCCTTTATCCCCTGGTAACCATAAGATTGTTTTCTACATCTGTAACTCTATTTGTTTTGTATTGTAAATAAGTTTATTTGTACCTTTTTTTTGTTTTATGTCAGAATCTCAGAAAATTTTATTCTTCCCTGATTTTCAGGGTAATAAAAGCACAGGTAGAAATGTACATAAAGGAAGATACTGACACCAGCCTACAAATTTGTTACATCTCCAGGCCCTCAAAAGAAAAAGCAGCAAGTCAACATTTTTTGTGACTTGCCCACCTGCCAGTGACTGTTTGCCAGACAAAATACTCATTGATAAAATCAGTAATTAACATCCTAAACACCATTAACACTTTGTAGTCTCTCCCCTTCTTCCTTCTTTTATCCTGATTTATTCCAACCCTTTTTTTTTTTTTTTTTTGCTCTACGTGGGCCCCTCACTGCTGTGGCCTCTCCCGTTGCAGAGCACAGGCTCCGGACGCGCAGGCTCAGCGGCCATGGCCCACGGGCCCAGCCGCTTCGCGGCACGTGGGATCTTCCCGGACCGGGGCACGAACCCACGTCCCCTGCATCGGCAGGCGGACTCTCAACCACTGCGCCACCAGGGAAGCCCGAAAATAAATAATTAATTAATTTTATTTAATTCTTACTGATTTGACTGGAGTTGACTAACATTTTCATTTGTGTCATCCCATTAGATATTACTACTCTCTGATTATTAATCCAAAATATTTGCAAATGGAAAACTTTTCTTTCAGTTCTTTTAACCTTCATAACAAGATCTTTTCCATGCTTTCTAAAGATCTCTGGTGATAAAGACCAAGAAAAATATAGGGCATGTATACTTCGAAAAAATAAATGAGACAAAAACAGAACAATAAGAATAACAACAAAAACCAAAAACGTTTGTTCCAAAATGTAACCTTCTGCCCCTGGGAAATCCCTTGAAACAAGGCATAAAGGTGCAGGGCCTGGTGGGCGTCAGCATACACCAATCTATTTTAAGTGCGCCTACAGTCCTGGAAGGGCAGGCAGCTTCTCAGAGGACAGTGGATGCTGCCGGGGCTGAGCGAAGCTGCCATCTATTACAGGTCCTCCTTGGCACAGACATCTATGTCCCAGGATATCACCCCTTACCCAGCATGGGATGAAAGCACGAGTGACCCTCACCTCCTTCACATACACACATAAGGAATTTGTGGGTGGCTCAAGGTAGAAAGTTAAAAGCAAATGACAGCAACTTCAGGCTGCACAGGCTGCTGAGAAAGTAAAACTCTTAGGGCCAAATTCCTTGCTTCCTAGCACTGAACAATTATTTTGTTAAACTCAAAGGCCAAAAGCTGCTTTGAACTTTGGACCACTTAGCATTTGCGCATTTCCTACTCAGTAGGGCTAGTAACAAGTGAAGTGCATTTGTATGTAAAAGAACTACTCCTTCCATTTGGGGCCCTTTCTTTACATCTCTTCTGAGAAAAATGAGAATGAGGAAGGAAGATGTAACCTCTCCACAGTAACGATGGGTGCCCAGCATTCCTCTCAGATATCATCAGACAGATTTGGTCAAGGAGGGGCGAACTCACCCCAGCTGCAGCTGGTGACAAACAACCGATGCATCAGAGTCATCCCAGTGGTTGCTACAGACTGTGCCCCAAACTCCGTTTGCGTATACTTCTACTGTGCCTTCAAACTCGTTTTTGCCACCATGAAGTCGGACTGACCCTAAAGTGGAAAAGAATCCCAAAATCCTTTAATAGCAAATAATCATTTGAACATACTGAACATACTGATAACATGATTTTTCCACTGAAGTGGTGAGAGATCCAGTTTCTCACTGTTCACAGCATGTGCTTCTTTCTTTAAATGAGGATTTAGCAGGCCCCCCTTTTTTTTTTTTTTTTTTTTTTTTTTTTTTTTTTTTTTTTTTTTGCGGTACGCGGGCCTCTCACTGTTGTGGCCTTTCCCGTTGTGGAGCACAGGCTCCGGACGCGCAGGCTCAGCGGCCATGACTCACGGGCCCAGCCGCTCCGCGGCATGTGGGATCCTCCCGGACCGGGGCACAAACCCGCGTTCCCTGCATCGGCAGGCGGACTCTCAACCACTGAGCCACCTGGGAAGCCCTAGCAGGCTCTTTTTTTGTTTTTGGTAATTAACATCCTGATGTCAATGCTAATGATACTTTCTTTTATCTAGGCAAACAAAGTCCAATTATGATTTTTCAAAGGGAAAAATTGAAAGACTATGACTAATGGCTGATAATTACATCCCAAGTATTAGATCACATCACATGTTAAGTTCTTATCATTTATGGATCACTTTCCATCTTCACATGAGGTCACAGATTAAAAAAAACAGAGAAACTAAATTCAATGTTCTGTTTATAAATTACCTGTTATTGGCTGTTATATCTTCCTTCTATCTGATTTGTTCTTCCACTAAAGAAGAATAAAATGCTTTTCCCCTTTTAGCCTCCAGCACTACTCGTGACAAGTCTAAAGCTTATGTCTATAAGTTCAGAAAAGTGTTAAGTGTTGAAAACATTGCCTAAAGTTAGTCTTAGGGAAACTGCCGCTAAGTAAAGTAGTTTGGTGTAACTGAATGGCCCTGGAACTTCACTTCCCCTTACATACCATCCCACTCAGCTGCTTCACAGTCCACAATTTGAGTCATTCTTTTCAGTCTTAAAAGTCAAAATTTAAATTCAAGCACCCCTGGGGAAAATAATATTTTATGTCTTATCCCTTAAGTGTGGATCAAAGTGGTTACTAGACCTATTGTGGTGATCATTTCATAACATATGCAAATATCCAATCACTATCAGTACATCTGAAACTAACATAATATCATACATCAAATATATTTCAGTTTTTTTAAAGAAGTGTGGATCAAAGGCCTACATTTCTCTTCTCATGGTCATTGGTTTTCAGAGTGGGTACTGACTGACGGGCAGCAATTGGGACACTTGCAGAGATAGAATCAAACTCAGACAACTTAAAAATTTCATAAAATTCTGTGAAAAGTTGCTTAGGATGGCCTTTTTTTCATAGGTAAAGAAATTAAGAAATTAAATTCTACCAAAATTTTCTGGCATGTTTTGCATACTTCAAAGTCATTATGTATGGCTTTATAATGATTTTCCGAAAACATTAGATTCACAAATCATCCATACATTTCATTTGCACTAGCCTAGTCACCTACCATTATTACTTTCCACATAATCATCCTTAAAAAATGTAACTATTGAGGGTTATCGTGAGTGCCTCTGAGGAAGGCCGGGTTTGGGGGGCGTCTTGCACTCTCTGAGGGGGCACCTCAGGAACAATGGCAGGAGATAATAGCAGCACCAACCTGCTGGCTGCAGAGACTGCAAATCTGGAAGAGCAGCTGCAAGGATGGGGAGAAGTGATGCTGATGGCAGATAAAGTCCTCCGATGGGAAAGAGCCTGGTTTCCACCTGCCATCATGGGTGTGTTTTTTTTGGTGTTTCTGACTACCTACTATCTAGATCCATCCGTTCTGTCAGGTGTTTCCTGTTTTGTTATGTTTTTGTGCTTGGCTGACTACCTTATTCCCATTCTAGTGCCTAGAATTTTTGGCTCCAATAAATGGATCACTGAGCAACAGCAGAGATTCCATGAAATTTGCAGCAATCTAGTAAAAACTCGATGCAGAGTTGTGGGCTGGTGGAAACGCCTCTTTACGCTAAAGGAAGAAAAGCCTAAAATGTACTTCATGACCATGATCATTTCTCTTGCTGCAGTTGCTTGGGTGGGACAGCAAGTCCACAATCTCCTTCTCACCTACCTGATAGTGACTTCCTTACTCTTGCTTCCTGGACTAAACCAACATGGAATCATTTCGAAGTACACTGGAATGGCCAAAAGAGAGATAAACAAGCTTCTCAAAAAGAAAAGAAAAATGAATAATATATCTGCTTTATTCAGTGTGATTAATGGTGTCCTTGGGGACAGTGTCTGTTATGCTGTCTGGATACTCAAATGTTACAGATGTAGCTCTTTGCTGTCCCTCATTCTGCCCTTAGAAGAAATTCTGACTTGCCAAGTAAGGCTTTATGCCCAGTGTCTTCATGGGTGTGTTCTCATCAGCTGGCCTTATATGGACAACTCATTCGTCATTACCACTTGTCTTGGTTTTTCTCACCCAGGGTTAATTGAACTCTTACTTTTAAAATAATATAGTGGTGAACTTCATCCTTTAGTACAGTTAACAGTGGCCTGGGATAACTGTTCAAGTTGATCTTTGCTTTAGCTGGATACAAGATAGTGGTCTGTGACTACAGGAAGCTGGTTCTACTGTCTACTTCCACACTCTGCTTAAACAACTGTATGGCTTCGTGAATATAGAAACCAAGTTTACCACTTCTGATGAAGAGACCAGTTAAGATTCATTCCTCATTCTGTTTCCATACTGTGGGAGAAGAATCCTCATGGAATAAAATGAAAGTAATTCCATAGCCTGTGTTGGCTTCTCCTTTGTGCAGAATTTAGCAATTTGTTGGAAGCATTGATCCTTCCTCCCAAATGGGTAATCTGACAGGCTTAGAACTCTTGTTCCCGTGCACTTAAACTTGAAGTTAGTACATCCTTAAGGGCTTCTTAGTAGCAGGCTTAAGCAAGATGGTATTTAGGATTTTTAGCATAGTTGTAATTTCAGATTTTCAGCTAAATGAAACTAAAGTACATAATAGGTTAAGAGTCATGTCTGTGACCTTCACTCCAAGACCAGCCAATAAAGAACAAAACTCATCCTGTGTTTAGTCAAGATTCATTTCAGTAGAAAATCCTACCAGTTTTTCAAGACCAGAATAAGCCTTTAAAGGTAAGCCTCAAGATTCTCATTTTATGGTAACACTGGCTGCTTTTGGTCCCCATAGATGGAATAGTTGAAATCTGTAGGAATGAACGTCCGAGGGCTGGAAATGTGACATATTTGGGAACAATTCTTAAACTGATTAACTAGCTGTAATATAGTTTTGTGAATTTATTGCACTGATGCTGTAAAACCTGGACCTTGTGGTATATCTGTTCCTAAATAAGTGTTGTTTTCTCCCCTTCAATATTGCTGTAAACAGTGGCACCCATGTAGCATATGTTTGACTTTTCTTTTTTAATGTTTCATATACAAACTACCATAATTTACATGTGTTTCCTCATTGTAAATAAGCTTGTCTTCCTAGATTTTTGTGTGTATGTGTGTTCTACCAATTAACTACTTTTGCAGTTTTAATCCTGTATTATTTCTTCTACTTTGTTGTGTGTAAAAGGGGAAAAATAAAAAAGCTGGAATCCCCCCCCAAAAAAATAATAAGTAACTATTTAAGAGAAACATATCCTATTTCACATGACAAAGTGTCAATTTTGTATCAAAATTGTCGAACAAAAGGCAATCATAGGGCCTCCCTGGTGGCGCAGTGGTTGAGAGTCCGCCTGCCGATGCAGGGGATACGGGTTCGTGCCCCGGTCTGGGAGGATCCCATATGCCGCGGAGCGGCTGGGCCCGTGAGCCATGGCCGCTGGGCCTGCGCATCCGGAGCCTGTGCTCCGCAACGGGAGAGGCCACAACAGTGAGAGGCCCGCATACCGCAAAAAAAAAAAAAAAAAAAAAAGGCAATCATAAATGGAGGCAAACACAGCACTACCAAATCCTGATTATTCAGGAGAGAACATGGGTGTGGGTCGTTCATATGGCAGATAATCTAAAAATCATTCATATATTCTAAACTTCTTTAATTCGACCAAGCAAGAGGAAGCCCTGTCTAGCTCGGTGAAAACTGTGAACTGCAGAATATTTTTAAAGAAATATGTCTGAAGAGTTTAACGAACTTTAATGATTTTTCTTTTTTCGGTACGCGGGCCTCTAACTGTTGTGGCCTCTCCCGTTGTGGAGCACAGGCGCCAGACGCACAGGCTCAGCGGCCATGGCTCACGGGCCCAGCCGCTCCGCGGCATGTGGGATCTTCCGGGACCGGGGCACGAACCCGTGTCCCCTGCATCGGCAGGCAGACTCTCAACCACTGCGCCACCAGGGAAGCCCTTTAATGATTTTTTTAACCACAAAATGTCTTCTATAGAGACCCACATAATATTATGCACAGTACAAATGCCAGCAGTTTATTTCAAAGAATTCATTTGTTCACCTGAAACAAATGTTTATTTGAAATGATATTTAATCTATTATCTGTTTATTAATTCGCCACCACCACCACCAAATTATTCACGTGAAAGCGGTGGAAGAAATTTCTAGTAATGAAAACAAACTGGAACTCTACTTATGCATGTTAAGTAATCATAATAAAATGTAAAATATTGCCTAAATCACTAAAAAACTATCAAGAAGAAATGATGCATGCATATCATCTAAATGATTAAGGCATCTACAAATGAGAAGGCAAAGACTCTGCATAAAGTATAATTGTTACCATAACATCATTATAATGAAAATGATAACACTGGAAATAATTTCCAGGTCAACTATCAGTTCCACCATCATTTCTCAGATGCTCCCAACATGCTGTGAAAGCCTGGATTCATTTAGCTGCATCTGCTATATGGCAGGAAAGGTGGAGTGCTCATCCAATTTTCCTTTAACAAATGAAGACAAATATTTGCAATTCTGGAAAGGCAATTTGCATGTCAATGACTAATTAATTCTCTATCAGAATCCATTCCCAACACCAACATCCCCAAGGCACACACCTTCCTAGCAGTGCCCCTCCACATAGTTTATCCTTTCCTTAAGGCCATAAAAATTTCCAAAATATTCTGAGTAATCATCTACCTTGAACTCAAAGTGAGTATTTCTTACTGGTATGTAATTCTGTGAAGTTCACAATTCTTCTAATAATTTTTTGAGAGCTTTTTTAAAAAAAAATCAACTTAATAATATGCCTAAAATAATAAAAGCATGAACACACAATTCACACTATGCACATTTAAGACAGGCAGTAGTTTTTGTTTGGTTTGGTTTTACTCTGTTCTTGCTTCATTGACTCTCTTAGAATGGTTGAGATGGTTGAACTGTAATTCATTTCCCTTCATTTATGGATGTGTAAGCTATGGACCCAATCAACTGAGCAGTTGCAGAGCCATGACCTCCTAGATTCCCACCCTTGCTATGGTCCCCTTGTCTCTCAATCTGAGCAAAGACCCTGTGATGTAATAAGCACCTTTCAATACTTCAGCTACCAGTTTATGCATTCTGACATGTTGGTTTTCACCATTCTGTTTGAACTATTACAACTAATCTACCAAACATTACATGGGGATAAACTAGCCAGGCAGAAGCATAAGACAGCCTGAAGAGTTTCTCTACACTGCACAACAGGAGAGAAGTGGCTTTCTGGTGATCTACACTTGAGGCTGATCCTCCAGTGGAGGCTGAACAAATTTGTAGGAGAACTATATATTTGCACAAATTTATAGGTGCACAATTACAAGAGGGAATACCCTTAGCTCAATGGAAAAAAAAAAACCAGAGAGAGAGAGAGAGGATGAAACAATAAAGCAATCCACAAAGCTCATAGCCTGGTAAACTCTATTTCTATTGCTACCTTACTAATACTAAAGTCCTTCAGATAAATTCTAGACCAATTCTTTGGCGATACTGCTCCATTGTCACAGACTCTTATTATCAAAAATTGATCGGTCCGTCCTCCTTCGCTCACACTCTCCTACTCCAGCCCAGGACTTTGCGATGTCCCTCATAGTCTCTGCTAATGCCTCTGGGCCACACCCCAGTGAATCCAGGGCTGCACAGTCTTAAAGTCTCTCATGTGCCAATTTGATGGAAAATATTCTATTCTAAATATTCCTATTTTTAAAATGTGGTAATAACAATAATTTAAAAGTTGAAGTCTCAAACAGAGGTTTTTGGTCAACTATAATAAGCACTGCAAATTTATAGGCTAAACCAGTAACAGAAGAAAGTCTGGAACTATGAAGCTATGCATGATGGCACGCCATGGAGAGGAGCCCCAGAGTTCATGAAATGAATTGTTGCAAAAAACAACAACAACAAAAACCAGTCAGCTGTACCAGTCTGCTGCTATTACAGCTACCTAAAGGCAAAATGTGCCAGTGCACAACAATGGTAAGAATTCTACTACCTTAATTCCCTGCCAAAAATGTTGAGCTTACTGTCATTTTAGTTTACTATTACTTTTCTTCTATGTAAATGTAGCTCCAGTTTTATAAAGGAAAAGGAACATATAAGTTTTTTGTTACAGAAATTTGCTTTGCTAAACTTTGCTAAAAAACAGGAATTCCTAAAACAAAGAGACATTCCCGAGGGGTTCTCTTTAACCATGTTATCAGCCTCTCTCGACACAAGGTAATCTAGAGAAGGACAGCTAACTAGATTAAAATTGTCTTCACAAGTCTCATTGGTTTTATAGTTTTTAAGGCTATTGTGATGGGCTGAATACTATTCCCCCAAAAGATGTGGATGTACCGACTTCCAGTGCCTATGAATACCCGCGACTTTACTTGGAAATAGGGTCTTTGTAGATGATCAAGATAAGATGAGATCATTAGGGAGGGCTCTAATCCAACATGACTATATTCTCATAAAAAGTAGAAATCTGGACAGAGACACATATAGGGAGAAGGCCACCTGAAGGTTGCAGCTAACTTCCACAAGCCAAGGAACTATCAGAAGCTAGGAGACAGCCCTGGAACAGATCTTTCCCTAGTGCCTTGAGAGGAAGCATGGCTCTGCTGACACTGACCTTGGACTTCTAGTCTCCAGAACTGTGAAATAATAAGTTTCTTTGTTTAAGCCACTCAGTTTGTGGTACTCATTACGACAGCCCTAGCAAACTAATAGAGCCATTATGGTATTACCCCTCCTTGGACAGCTGGCAAAACCTCCCTTCTCATACTCCATACTTCAAGGAGGCGTAAAAGAAATATTAGGAAAGGAACCAAATAGGTCAGCTATCTTTGTTCTTTAAATCCAGCTCATTCCAAAATAAATCAAATGAAAAGACATGCCTATTTAGTTAACTCCTTAAAATATATTTATAGAATAGCACTCACTTGAAGACAAAGAAAAACAGCAAAAAACAAAGATCCATCCCAGTAGTGTTTTCTGAATAGAATTAATTATAAATATTTAAAAAATCTTTTAAAATCACAGTTTGATAAATGAGTAAAAGAAAATTAATGTTATCACACAGGTCCTTTCTCATCTATTACTGAACTTCAGAGAGGCACGAAGTAATTACTTTTAGTCATTTCTATTGTTCTGGTGGAATCAGAAAGAATCCATGCTGGTGACATCAAGCTATTGTTCAGATCCTTGACAAAAAGTATACTTGAAGCTGAAAATGCAGAAATTTCAGTTTATGAACTATTTAAAAGAATAGAAAAAAGCCCATTACATGTTGGACAATTTAGTACACATATTTGAGAATGAAACATAATCTTTTGTCTTATACCAAAGGTAACACTGGAAAAAATATACTAAATGATCATTTCCTATCTTAATTATAAAATACAGACAAAAAATCACGCTCCCTAAAAACAAATGAATTGGGCAGCAGTTAGCTGAATTTTTCAAGAACAGTAGGGGGGGTTACGTTAGTTTTGATGGGTTTTTTTCCTATACCTTATTTGATGGTACTGAGGTATTGTTTTGTCTATGATTACATTTACCCATAACTGAAACCAGTTTAGCATTGCGAAATAGATTTTATTCAAATCATGCCATGTCAAAATGAAATCAAATCATCTTTTAACGTACGAAGCATTCCCCTGAACTATTACCCAACTGAACTATATTTGCCTCCATTAGTTCACATCTATAATTCATATTAATTGTTCATTTATTATTCATGTAGATACCTTTAGTACTGAGAAAAAAATAGGAACTGGTCTGGTTCACAATGAGAGCATATCCTCTGTAAGCAATTCTACCCATTTACAGTGGGCTTATTAGAAATTTATAAAGCTTATCGATTATTCGTGGGTTTAAAATGTTATATAATGTTATATAAAAGAAGACTCTATGCAAGGTTAAGTTATGGTACACTAACAATACATGCATTTAAATAACTGGAGCAGAAAATTCCACAAATTGTTTGTCTCTGAACTATCCACACATAAACACATGGTATGGGTATTACCATTTTATTGTACAACTCTGAATGATGAAATTAAACTACACTTAATAGTAATCGTAGCTGTCTCCCAAAGTACATATCATAGGAAAGGTAATAAAAATGCTTAGTACTCTCCTGACATCTCAACCAGAGAGTGGCCATCCTCAACTAGAGGACACAGGTGATTTCTTATTCATCTTTGTAAATTCTACCCCTAGTGTGAACTCAGTAAATGTTTAATGAAATCTACTCTTGCCTTTCTACAAGAATCAGCATTTCTCAGTCTTTGCGTCTCTCTGGTGACCCTTATAAAAAGCATGAAGCTGAATGAGCATACATGGCTTCTTGCAGGCAAATCTCATTACTTTAGTGTTTTGCAAACAATAAAATTTTTATTAATATTGTTGTGCTAATTTTCAGGAAGAGGAAGAAGAGGTGAGAGGAGGTGACTGCTCTGGAAAAGTTAGATACAAAGGAGGCAAAAATCAACATTTCCTGATTTTCTAACAACAGCATGTCAACCATGTAGAAGGCAGTCTACAACAATTGTTCATATAGCGCACAACTAAACTCTCGTCTGCTATGCAGACTAAAGGGACAGGCTTCAGAGGACTTCCTTCTTTACAGGTTAATTCAAGGGGGAAAAAGTTTAAAAATTAGAATTAAACACTGTTTACCTAACAACTGAACCAACTTCCATATTCTTAACAATGGAATTATTCATTTCATACATAAATTGCTAGAGCTGCAAATAGCATCTTAAAACAAGTAAATATGCTCTACCAGTTAAATCACTGTCTAAATGTTATTCATCTACATATGGCAAAAAAATGTGTGAAGCATTTCACGGTGTAATTTTTTACGTTACTTATAACTATTTTCTAATTGCATTAAGTTTCCCCAATGCAGGTTTTCCCCGCTATCCAAAAGTAGAATTTTCCTATGAAACCTTTTGTAAGCCAAAATGGCATAAAGCCAAGAAGCAACTAACCTTAGGACATATCTTGCTAAGAGATGCACAAAATAAATTGAGAAAAAGCACAGATGCTCACAGACACAGCTCAAAGCCTGACAGCAGCCTGATGCTGAGATACTGAGCGTAGTTCCTGGAGAAGGAGCTTAGGGGCGCCACTCTCACTGCTCTGGGTGTGTGCTGCCTCTATAATGGCTCACTGCAAAACAAACACTGAACGCTCTTTTCAATTTTCACCTTTCACCTTTTGCTCTTTCATAAGAGCAAAAGTTCTCTTTGGATTTCTTTTCTAGCAGAAACAGGTACTAATGTAGGTCTTCTGTAAAAGTGAAGTGGCGTAAAGCAAACTTTCACAAAGTGGGGATACCTGTATAAGGACTGTATGGTCAGGCCACCCAAGATGGCAGCTCTCCTGCTCTCTGTTCATCCCCTGCTCAACCAGTCCCTGCTTCACCTACACGCTACTCACGTGGCTGACCTTCCCTCTTAATCATAGAGCCTAACAGTAAACACCTACACACTTGCCTCAACTCCAGCTAGAGACTGTTTTAATTTTTAGATCAGAACATCTCCACTGTGATAGCTTATCAAAGGGGTGGTGAGGGGCGTGCTCCCCTGCTGGTTTCCCTGGTAACCAATGAGCCAACCTGATGTCAATTCCCTCTGTAACTGGTAACCTCCCTCTCTACCCCCTCATCCCCCACCCTCACCCCTACTCCTCCCACCCCCAGGCCCCTATACACACACACACACACACACATACACACACACACTCACCTGTAGCAAAGACTGCTGCCATGTCCTGCCCACCCTCTGCTGCACATGGTGGGATGTTGCTCCAGGACCTTACTTCAGAGATGTAAGATCCCCCATCCATTAAACCACTGATGTCTCTGTCGCTGACTCTGGGCTCTTTCTTCGGTCAGGAGGCTGGGCAAGTACAGGGCTTGCAGGCCTGAGGGGTGCAGGCCAACAAGGACAAACCTCAACCACACTTCTTGGCAGACTCTGTTGGTCCTCCTCAATAACTACCTGCCTCTCCCTGCCAGTATTGTCCCCATGTGTTCAGAGGTCAATCCTGACTAATCTAGGCAAGCATGGTAATTGCATTTTCCTTCCCAGATAGTGCCAGGAAGGTCTGGCCAATGAAATACGAGAGGAAGTCTGGGGGGGGGGGTGGAATTCTGGGAAGGTCTCCTTGCATTTTCAATTGGACATACATGAAGAGGGGGCTCTATCTTTCTTCCTCAAGTTGTTCTATCTCGATATGAAATCTGGAATAACCATTAGCCTAAGGATAAAAGCCACACTTTGAAAATAAAGGAATCAAGAGTAGCAGAGAAATAGAGCTGTACCATGTTGGAGCCTGACTTCTTGTCATATGAACAACAAATCTTATTTCTTCAGTCATTTTGAATTGGGTTTTCTATTCTTTGCCACCAAAACCACCTTAACTGATCCAAGCCACACTCATACCCACGTTCGTAATTATCATCTCTTTCCTCTTCCAAACTTTTCACAGCCATCCTTGTTTTCAGTTAGTCATAATGTATCTAAATTTTGTATCCATATTTTCCCCTTAACATTATTGTGAGCATTTTTCCATTTTTTATAGACAATCTTTGTTATTATCACTTTAGGAGCTGCAGAGTATCCATCGAATAAAGAGATCTCTGAGTAATATCTTATTGTTTGATATTTAGGTTTGCCTTCACAGTTATAAAGCAAATTACTTTTGCAAAGGTTACCTTCACACACACACACACACACCAAGGACTGCATATATATGCAGAGAGAGAGAGTATTTTTGAGTCCAGGATAATCACTCATAAAAGGCAGTAGTAAGTGGATATCTAATTTTCTTCTTAAAAAAAAAATTCACACTAGTAAAAAGTCAGATAATGCCCCAAATCAAAGTATTTTATATCTGCCTTAGCCTGAAAAGCAGAGTGAGCTCAATATTTAAAATCCAGCCAGGAAATGTATCAAACCTGTTATTGCTAATAAATGTTTTTCAGCACCTGCTACATAGAATCAAGATGCAGCGTTAAAAAAGTTTAAAAAGGGACTGCTTTCTACCAACTTTTTAAATTAACCTTCACTTCAAACACCAGATGGACTTCAAAGAGTACAGCCTGTATCATCCCACAAGTCCGCTATCTCTATCTGAATCAGGAGATTTGGGTGAACTAATCTGCATGACATGACAAAAAGTCAGATCTATGAATCACTCTTTCTGGTAAAATTGAATCCATTCAACCCAGATTGGGACTTGAACCCGCATGCTGGGACTCAAACCCGGCCAAAACCCAGATTGGGACTTGAACCCATGGTCTTTTAATTGAGATCACACAGCTCAGGTTCTTGACGTCTAGTTGCAGAAAGAATTCAGTGAGAGACAAAGTAATAGATAAGAGGTGGATTTATTTAGAGAGAAACACATTCCACAGATAGAGTGTGGGCCATCTCAGAGGGTGAGAGGCCCTGAAATATGGTGTGGTTAGTTTTTATGGGCTGGGTAATTTCATAGGCTAATGAGTGGGAAGATGTGATTTCCAGGAATTGGGCCACTGACCACTTTTTGATCTTTGATCAGCCTCAGAACTGCCAAGGCACAGGTGGGTGTGTCATTTAGCATGCTAATATATTACAGTGAGCATATAATGAGGCTCAAGGTCCACTGGAAATCAAATCTTCCGCCATCTTGGACCTAGTTGGTCTACCCAGTTTTTGTCATGTCCTATGGCTACGTCATTCTTTTAAAGGTTGTGCCCTGCCCCTTCCCTCCTGTTTCAAAATCTCAATCATTAGAGCATTATCGTTTATTATACCTATTGTACCCATCAGTCATCGGTCACCTATGGTTGAGTTCCACTTGTCTGCCTGTAACAAAGAGGAGCTCCTAGCACAGTGTACGCAAGTTGCCCCACCTGCCACACCAACTGGAGACTGGAAAAGGGATCCCTCTTTCTAGTCAGGAAGCTCCAAATTACTGCAAGGTATTGTTGGGGGGAATCAGTTGCCTGTTAATTCTTCCTATAGACATGTGAAAATAATCTGGCTCACATTCAGTTAATAATCATATTCTGGTGAACTAAGTTGTTATTATCCCACACTGGTCAAACAAAACCATTTTCTAAAACCACACAAAAAGTTACCATAGGCCTGCCTTATGCTTGATCCTAAATCTAGCGGGATGAAGTCACAGAATGGTAGACTCAGCTGACATGATCACGCACCGCTACACAGCTTAGGTGGGTTCTGATGCCCTCCCATGGTTTTCCCTGACAGTGACAAAGGGTCTTCAGCCTCCAAATCACCTTGACTGCTCATTAGAAATGCACATTCCTGAGCGGAATTCCTTAGCTTACTTAATCAGGGTCTCTGAAGGCTAGAGCCCAGGTATCTGCATTTGAATAAGCCCCCACGTGATTCTAATGCTCATTGTAAGAACTAACTCCCAGGGCTGATTCAGGGTGAATCCCCCAGATGATTCTTTATTACTAATTTCCAAGTTTCACACAACCAGGGCCCAGGCATCGTCTTTCTTGTTCTCAGATATCTGAGCCACTGGAGTGTCCATGCCCTGCCCCGGCTCACCTGATATCCCCCTGCCACCCCTTCAACTTGGTTTCAACCAACTCTCCACCTCAGGGGCACCAACTTCCTCATTACTCTCGATGCAAACAAGTACATGACTCTAGCCTCCAGTTTATTTTTTAAAGGAGGGATTTCATTACAATTAATTTTCTTTCCTTTTGTCCTTTTTGTTTGTTTGTTTGTTTTGTTAAAAAAAAGAAAGAAAGAAAAGAAAAAGAAAACCCTGGATATTCTCAAGTCAGAAGAGACTGGAAATCATGTACATTGGACCAAACATAATTTCCTTTCTCTTTCTTTTTAAACTAGTCTTTAAACTACAAGAATAGGATCATTAGACAGTACAGATATTTCTACATGTTTATATAATTAAAGAATAAAATGAGCTGTGGAGTGAAATGTGCACTATCTTATAATGTTGCTATAAGAATTAAATGAGGGACTTCCCTGGTGGTCCAGTGGGTAAGACTCTGCGCTCCCAATGCAGGGGGCCCGGGTTCCATCCCTGGTCGGGTAACTAGAAACCACGTGCGTGCTACAACTAAGAAGCCCACATGCCGCAACTAAAAAAAAAAAAAAAAAAGATCCTGCATGCCACAACGAAGATCCCATGTGCCACAACCAAGACCCGGCTCAGCCAAATAAATAAATAGTTTAAAAAAAATAATAAAAGAATTAAATGAGAAAACTAATATATGATTAGCTCGGGCTTCCCTGGTGGTGCAGTGGTTGGGAGTCCGCCTGCCGATGCCGGGGACGCAGGTTCGTGCCCCAGTCCGGGAGGATCCCACATGCTGCGGAGCGGCTGGGCCCGTGAGCCATGGCCGCTGAGCCTGCGCGTCCGGAGCCTGCGCTCCGCGGCGGGAGAGGCCACAACAGTGAGAGGCCCGCGTACCGCAAAAAAAAAAAAAAAAAAAAAAAAGAGTGAATGCTCAATAAATCCTACCTGTTATTATCAGGCCGGGGTGTTTTGGTACATGCTCAGTGCTGGGAAAGTCCTTTGAATAAATCTGTTTCAAAGCTGCCTTCCTCCGGATAAGGAAACTAAAGCTCTGGGGGTTGAGTCTTACTCAATACTGCATAGCTACTGGCAGAGCCAAAGCGGACACCAGTGTTTTCTAAAGCACAATTAATTCCAAATTCTTTTCACCACTCCATGACAGCTTTGTTCACACTCTTAACTGAAATGTGGAACGAAAAAAGTCATAGGTTCAGAATATGCCAGTCATTTTGAAGGTATGAGTTACATCCAATCAGAATGTGAGGAATAAATGACAGAATGGGTTAGCAAGACTAAGCCTGTGAGAGTAATTAAATTATTACATAGCCAGCAGATTGCTGTCCTGGTTTTTTTTTCTTTTTCTTTTTCTTTTTTTTGGGGGGGGCGGGGGGAGAATTTATCTCCCATCTTGGGTGTTTTCTTTTGTTTCTCTTGTGTTCAACCACTGTACTCCAGGAAGTACACACACTATTACGCAGTGTTCAGAGTTCTGTCTAGTGAGAATTGACTATGAACATAAAGGAATCACAAAGAGTGCGTTGCTGTTAGGTTTAAATCTCTTTTCAACACAAGAGGGTGGGGAGAATCAATGAACAAGCTACTCTCCTCATTTGGAATATAAAATGAAAAGAATTATGTGTCAGGAAGAGAACAATAGATCTAGTGTTTTAACTCTGAAATACATTTATTTATGTCTATGTATATACAGTAGGAAATATGAAATATAATAATAGAAAGATGAAAAAACTGTCAGTGTTGGCTAAACATGAGATTTTACTACAAATAATCTCTTACAGTAAATAGTGAAACAATGCTAGGGCTCTCTGCTTGATATCACCTCAAATTTTTTACAGCCACATTGGCATTCTGTCTGTGAAACACAAGTATAGTGATGACTTCATTCTCTAGCATAAAGGATAATTGATCTTAACCTTCCTATCACTCTCCTTTAACTCAAAGCACTAATGCAATTGAAAGCACAGATAAATAACAATTTCTGAAGGGAAAGAATGGCCCTGTGAAAGTTAACCTCCAAATTACCTCCAAAAGGTACAAAGTACAACATATCTCAGAATCACAATTAGTGAAACCGCTGCCCCACAGCTTGGATGGAGAGCTGCCAAAAAAAGAATTTTTAAAGAAAATCCAAACTTTGAAGGACATGTAAGGTTTTTTTTCCCACAAATATTAAAGAAAAAAAAAAAGCCCTAATGTTAAACAAAACACCAACTCAAAACAAAGCACTGTTCAAAGGCCGATTATTCACTTACATTAAATCTGTTAATGTGATGCTTTTATTACCACAAAACCAAAACATCTTACCAACTTTATCTATTTACCAATTGATCCCGATTTTCCACAAACAACATACACAGCTGAATACTGGCACTCTTGAAAACCGCACTTGACTATGTCAGGTTGCTTCTTCTCTAAGATAGTTACTATTCAGATCTCTTTTCCCTTTCTTTTTTCTTCACTCATTGATGATATTTATCACACTGTGCCCCAGAACATGAACATCATTTTGATAAGTTGTATTTTGGCTGGGAAATTTTGCCAAACTTTTTCAAATATATGTCAATGGTGGGAGTAAGGCAGAAATTTTACCACGTTTTCCCAAATCGGGTCGGGGCGGGGGTGGGGGGGAAGGTTATTGATTGTCATATTAGATTTAATATTTCCCTTTCCAAAACAAGTAATTAGAAACTATCGCCTCCTTTGCTTTGCCTCGTCTACGTAAATATGGTAACATTCTGAAGGCAAGATGATCCAGAAAACACACATCCTCCCAACACATGTGCGCGGCCACACACACACACACACACACACACACACACACACACACACGGCAGAGACAAGACCTTATCCAGGAACCCAGAGCGCAGCATCTTCCAGAGAAACTATTGCCCCAAATAACCTTCACACACGAAGCCCGCCTTGCTAATTCAAAGTCAAGGTACCAAGGTACCTGGATGGTAACTCAGTGGCAGCCCACCATCACACTGAGCGAGGCAAACCCGCAATCGCACCCCCTCTCACTCTCTCTCTTCAAGGAACACCTAATGCCCTCTCCTAGCTAGGGTGGCTCCCCGCCAGTCCAAGTCGCCGCCGCTGCCCCGAGGCCACTCACCGTGTCGGCAGTCGCAGTAGCCCCAGTCCACCTTGCCGTGGGCGTTCCCATAGAAGCACCAGGGTCTGCCCGCGCCGTCGGGGCTCCGGCAAAAGTTGTGGCTCTGCCCTCGCAGTTGAGCCCAGCCCGCCGGGGGCGACCGCTCGAGGAACGGTGGCACCTCTGCCCAGCGCAGACAAGAGGCGCCGAAGTCCGTCACGTTGACCCAGGGCTCGCCGGCGGGGCAGTCCCCGGCGCGCGGCCCGGGCGTGTGCCGGGCGTGGAGGGCCTGCAGGCGCGGGGTCCGGAGCGCCGCCGTGGGGCGCGGGACGCGCGGCAGAGATGTCCTCTGTGGACGCTGCTGGGTAGGAAGGTAATAAGGGTACTGGGTACCCGGAGGGGGCGAATGGCGATGGCGGTGGTGGAGGGGATAACTGAGGACCGGATCAAAGCTGACCACTCCGGGGAGCGCCCCGAAAATCAGAGCCACCGCGAAGCGGGCGAGCGTCATGGTGCCAGAGCAGCGGCGTTTGCTCCATACTCCCCCTGCTCCGCGGGTTCTGAAGGGTAGGAGAGGAGGGGGCGAGGGCGGGGCTGCGCGTCCCTGGAATCCCGTACTCGAGCCCCCTCCCGTCCCCCGCGCGCGGTCCGCCTTCCCCTCCCCACCTCGCCTCCCGCCGCGGATCCCCGGCCGTGCCTCTGCTCCTGCGCCTCGGGAGCGATCGCGGGCGGGGAAATCCTGTGCTCCGCGGAGTCCCGGCTGGTGGAGAGAACCCGCCAAGAGAAGACGCGGACCCGGCGGACAGTGGCGGGGCCGGAGCCCCAGGTAGCCTGCAGTGACACGGGCCCGGGAACTCTGCCCCCTGGCTGCCGGCACGGGGCGCGCAGTCTCGCCCCGGAGCCGGACCTCCGCGCGGCCGCTGCCTGGCTCCCGGCTGTCAGCCCGCCCGGCCGGGCCGGACCACCTGATGGCACCGCTGCGGCCTCAGTGTGCCCGAGCCAAGCCCGAGGGTGCCAACGAGGGGGACGGTCTTGGCCGCTCCTTGCCAGCAGGCGACACCACCAGAGCCCCGCGTCTGGCGGCTGCCAAGCCTGCCACCAGCCCCTGCAGCCATCTCTCCTCCACCCCGCGCCTCGTTTCCTCTATTCTGAAATCGTTAAAAGTGTGGATGGGTTTAGTTGCAACTCTCCCTTGATAAGTCCCGGGGTGAAAGTTATCAAAGCCGACTTGGAATGCAGAAGCCGTTTTCCTGAGCTGTGAGCTCCTCAAGGACAAGACCACGTTCCGTTCCGCTTTATATCCCAGTGCTTAACACCGTGGCCAACACTTATTAGGCTCCAGTAAACATTTGCTGAAATTAAATTCCTGAACCGACGCAGGGAAAACAACTTGAGCCTTTCTACTTCCTGCCACCCACTTTCCACCGGTGCCCTGAACAACACCAGTTGTTTGGTTATTATTGGGATTCCGTGAGGCCCTCTTAAGACCAAATTTCCTTTCTAACCAGAGAAGACTTCATCCGTCCGGGTCTCCATCCTATCCAAAAAGGCCATCCCTCTAACACCTGCCTCGTTTTTGCCCGGCAAGGGACTTGAGTTAAGCCTACTCTTTCACCTCTCCAAAGTGGACTCTGCCTGCCGGCAATTTTGTAGCTGTTAGCTCGACCCTAGCAAAGCCCTTTCAACAGCTTCCCGCCGCCAAAAAAAAAAAAAAAGTTGGTTTAGAATTTTTTAAAAAATCACTGGAGCTGGATGTTTTAGGATTTCCCCTTTCAGTTGTTCCTGACTATGCCACTGAAGTTAAACAAGAAAAAGGAAGGCCGTAAAGAAGGCAATATTTTACTTTCTGGCATAATCGTGTTTCAGTGCGGGGTAGAACTACTGTCCCATAGTATATACTGCCCTCTGAAGAAAACTTGAGCATGACTTAAACGATTATTGTTAAAGCCTAGATTTCAGTTAGAAACTGAATTAATTTCCTTCCCCCAGTTCAAATAATAATCTATCTTAGTTTAATCTTTTCGAATCATCTGTTGTTTCTTTTTAAATTTTGTTCACTCCTATTAATGAAACATTTAATTTGACTTCAGAGAGAAGTGGGCAAGTGAATGATATTAGGAATCCAGGAATGTATTTATCAAATCTTTATTCAAGATGTTTTTACCCACTATTTCTTTTTTTTTTTTTTTAACTAATAGTTTTCTGACTCCAAAAGCATAGTTAAAACTGTACTTGGGGAAGAGAGTGAAGGTAAAATCCTTCTCTGGGGGAGGTTGATTTACTTATTTTAGTAGGGTCGACAGTGTTCACCAATCACAGATTCTTGATATAATAGGTGACAATTCTAAAAGGAGTCCCCCTTTTCCTTCAAAACTGGCTCTCCACCTTCTGCCACTCACATCATGGCCCAGGGAAGGCTCATCTTGGGATTCTGGCCGGCTTGCTTAAACCCTGCTGCCCTCCCTTCCCTGCACGGCTCCTACACCCGTGGCTTTCACACTTCCTGGGGGTCTGGAGGCAGACCCAATTCTGACACACCTGTGTACCTTGGAGAGAGGAAAATGAGAAAGAAGTAGAAGAGAAGATGGTTGGAACTGAACTCCAAAGAGGAGGGACACTGGTGGCCTCTCCTCCAGCTTCCTATACACCTAAGAGGAGCTGAAGATTTTCCAAGGTCTACTTAACATTTAACAGATTATAAAGCTGACCCATACAAAGTGGAGTTACCCACAGAAAATTCCACATCTGGATTTAATCGCTTCAATTTTAGAGCATATCTTTCTGAGAATATAAAATGGCACGTCTGTAATTGGACTGTGAAGTCAGGGCCCTCAGTTTGGGTTTTGTCCTCTACTTTACAGGCAGAGTATGACTTAAACAGACCTGCTCTTTACATATTACTCCCCTCCTCTGCTAATCTCTTCTTTCATTTCTCCTCCATGCTACCGACATGCAGATGTTTAGGATTTCCAATTCTCCATCCAATCCCTGAAATGCATTTCTCCCTCCCTCCTCCATCACATCATTTGTGTTGGGGGGATGGGGAGAAGTCCCCTCCTTTCCACCTCGATTAGGTGCCACCTAGCCACAACTCCCTCCTCAGACGCTCCTGACCCTCTGTCACACACATCAAAGCCAAAGGAGAAGGGGAGGCAACTCAACTCCATTGTGTTACAACTGCAAGAACCCCACTGCCAATTCTTTCTCTGCTTTCCAATCCCTTCAGCAGCAACAAAGGAGCAAGGAGAGGGAAAAGAAAGAAACAAGCGACATCTTGCAGGCATTTCCCAACACAACACTTAGAAAGCCCCACGAGGCCCCCCAGTCTCTCTTTTCACCTCTGCAACCTCCAATTCCATCAAGCAACCTTGGTGATATGGGGCCCAAGAGTTCAACTCTCCCCAGCCTGTCAGCCTAAAACCTAAAAATGGAAGTGAAGAGGAGAGGCTCCCAGCCCATATCACAGCAGGAAGGAGGTGCAGCCTTGGGGGATGGAGGTGGGGCACGAATACTTGTGCATATCTGTACTTTCCTGTGGTGACTATGTTACAGTAAAAACATTTGATTTTAGGGTGGTTTGGGGGGATCCTTTTACTTTACATACATGATGGGCTGAATAGTGTAGTTCGATTTAGAAATACAACCAATATATTGTACATTTTATTTTTACAGAGTTCCAAAACCAATACATCAAATAACTTTTGGAAAAGTTCTATGTACTATTTGGGTACTGCCAGTATTTGGAAAAGCTAAGAGCGTTCAAACATATGGCAAAGAAGCAGTATTTACTTGGACAATTCCAAGTGCAAAAAAAAGTTGTTGAAAGAACACTGAGCATTGCTGTATCACATAAAAGAAAAAATATATTAAATAATACCAATAATATAAGTCCCTGTCTAGGGACTGTGGGAAATTTAAAATTATAAGACATTATCAAGTCTTGGTGGCAGGGAATACAATAAAAGAACATATAGTATTTGGTTAAAAGTACAAGAAAATAAAAGAAAGATCCAGAAAATAAGAAATGAATTGCTAAATGAATGGTACAGTGATTTGGGCCGAGGGCCTCTGTTGGCAGGATGTCTCTGGCAGCAGAGGTAAAGTTTATACCTCTGCCTTGTATCAGCCACACTCTTCTTTGCCAGCCCTCCACCATGAAGATGTCTGAGGACCCACAATTGCAACAGCTGTTCTATATTTAACCATATATAACCATGTGTAAGGGCTGTTGACCTTACATACAGTGTCCAAGAGCAAAAGAAAAGTTCTGCTTGACTCATCGTATTCATAATGCTTCTAAGAGGCATTTTATCTCTATTTTTCTCATTTTTCAAAATGAAATTTTATAAAACTGCACACTTTTTTGTTTCCTTTTTTAAAAATTAATTTATTTATTTTTGCTGCATGGGGTCTTCGTTGCTGCGCATGGGCTTTTCTCTAGTTGCGGTGAGCGGGGGCTACCCTTAGTTGCAGTGCGTAGGCTTCTCATTGCAGTGGCTTCTCTTCTCATTGCAGTGGCTCCCAAAAACAGAAAAGAAAAAAGGTTAATTTGGCCTTGAAATCAAACTGGTGCTCACACTGGCTCTAGCTCCTATTCACTATGGGATCTTAGGCGAGTTCCCTTAGTGCTCTAAGCCAAAGGCTCAACATCTGTGACAAAGGGACGGCAATCCTGTTTGCAGGATAGATCTCTGGGAGGGGTAATTGAGATAATACATGTGAACTGTTGAACAGAGTACTCAGAAAGTGCCAACTGCAACATGGTAGATTAGCCTCAGTAACTGCCTTTGAATTCTTTTCTTTAATTAATTTATTTAGCTTTGGCTATGTTGGGTCTTCGTTGCTGTGCACGGGCTTTCTCTAATTGTGGCGAGCAGGGGCTACTCTTCGTTGCGGTGCACGGGCTTCTCAATGAGGTAGATTCTCTTGTTGTGGAGCACAGGCTCTAGGCACGCGGGCTTCGGTAGTTGCAGCACACAGACTCAGTCATTGTGGCTCGCGGGCTCTAGAGCACACGCTCAGTAGTTGTGGCACACGGGCTTAGTTGCTCCGTGGCATGTGGGATCTTTCCGGACCAGGACTTGAACCCATGTCCCCAGCATTGGCAGGCAGATTCTCAACCACTGCGCCACCAGGGAAGCCCTGCCTTTGAATTCTTAACCCCGCAAACTAAGTCACCCTGTGAAAGCCTGCCTCAGTGAAGCAGGAAATCCCCTCCCTATCATGCTTCTGCCTCTTGCCGCACCCCATTTAAGAAGGATGACAAACATGCGGCTGCCCCAGCTCCGCTCACTTGAGTACTAGTTCTCGCTGATGGGTTTTCTCTCTCCTCCTCACAACAGGTTTGGTCCCTGAAAGCCAATGAACTACTAGCTACTTTGAGTTAAAACACTTTTCATGAGGAGTCTGCCTAAGGATAATGAGTGGTTTCAAATCCCTCAGTTGCAGGTGGGCTGTGGCCACAGATGAAAAAAGTAAACAGATTGAAAGAAAAGCCTGGCTAGAACTGCTTGCCTGTGATCTGGGAAGCACAGAATCTTCATGCTGAAAAGGACTTAGAGCTCCAACTTTCTGTCAAATGCAGGAGTCCTTTTCAGAACATCTTGACAAGTGTACTTCCAAGTATTTCTTGAAAACTATGGGTGGAGGAACTTTCTACTTGGAAGCCAGCATGCTCCACCTCTAGAAAATCCAAATTGTTAGGAAAATCTCCCCATCTACTAAGCCAGAAGTTGCCTCCAGGTGGAAACTTACTTTATCCAGCTATGATTCTGGTTCTACTCTCCTATTGATTTGATGTCAATTTAGAGTCCAGCAGATCTGGGTTCAAATCCCTGTTAAATTATTCATTAGCTTCTTGACCTCCAGGGGGCACTAAAGACTCCTTTCTCTGCCCCTTCTTTTCACCTTCAAGAAAGAGACATCCTGAGACTTCCCTGGAGGCTCAGCAATTAAGACTCCACACTCCCAGTATAGGGGGCCTGGGTTCGATCCCTGGTCAGGGAACCAGATTCCACTATGCGTTCCACAACCAAGAGTTGGCATACCACAACTAAGGAGCCCGGTAAGCCGCAACACGACCAAGTGCAACCAAATAAATAAATAAACATTAAAAAGAAAAGAAAAGAAAGAGACGTCCTGATTGGGAGTGTGCAGATCCAAGAACAGCAATTGATTCACACTGCTAGACTCCCTTAACAGTATTATCATGGGGGATATAAACATAAGTCTGTATAAGCATAGACGATCAATGCCCTATTTTCCCTCCTTTTGCTTAGTGTTTTTTCTACTTCATCACTGGAATCTTAAGGACCATAAAGTTGAGATATGGGCATAGGTTGAGGAAGAAAGAGAGGGAGAGAAGCTGTTTAGCTGTGTGGCCATTGGCCTACTACTAGGAAACTGCTTTAGGGTTTGGGATCAAAGCCTTCGCTAATTGTAAAAGTCCACATTTGCCTGGGCTTGCATCCTATGCATAAACGCCCTCTGGGGAACTCATTGCCTGAGGATGGGGGGTGGGGCCTGTGGTGGGGAGAGAGGGGAGTGGAGATGGGATTCAGGGATCCTGGCTTCCCGTCATCCATCAGTGGCTGCTAACCTCTTTTAAAATATAGTTTGCTGTCTGTAATATGGAGATAATTCTATTTTACAAAGTTGTAAGAATTAGAAGCAGTATGTTAAGTGCTGGACAATGAGCAACTGACTATCATTTAAATATGTGAAGACAGTTATCAGGACAAGTGTGGCAGTAAACTGCAGCTCATAGAATTAAAAACAGTACCTCAGGGCTTCCCCGGTGGCGCAGTGGTTGAGAGTCCGCCTGCCGATACAGGGGACACGGGTTCGTGCCCCGGCTCGGGAAGATCCCATATGCCGCGGAGCCGCTGGGCCCGTGAGCCATGCCCGCTGAGCCTGCGCGTCCGGAGCCTGTGCTCCGCAATGGGAGAGGCCACAACAGTGAGAGGCCCGCGTACCGCAAAAAACAAGAACAACAACAACAACAAAAAAAAACAGTACCTCAGATATTATTTGCCCACTGCAGATTTCAGTGGAAAAAAAAAAATGTCGCCCTTGTTTCAAATACCGCACTATGATTGCATTAACTTTTCCACAGCCACATAATTTCTGGCTCCTATATAACAAAGTTACCTAGACTCTTGTCAGTCTGACAAAATCCCGCATATCCTTTAAAGCCCTGTTCAAACTATGAAATCTTCCCTAACCAAATTCTGCTCTTGCAATATGTGTTAACCTGGCATGCTGTACACACAGAATTTCTACAATCACAATCACATTGTTCCAGATTTGTCTACATTAAAAAATCCCCAGTGGAAAGAATTATGCATTCCACAGTGATTGGCCCTTAAATGGCAGCCAATAGGTAGTGGAGAATTATTCGTCACTAAAAAGAATTACTTAGCATGAAAAGACATGGAGGGCTCTTAAATGCATATCACCTAAGTAAAAGAAGCCTATCTGAAAAGACTGTATACTATATGATTTCAACTGTATGACATTCTGGAAAAGGCAAAACTATTGAGACAGTAAAAAGATCAGTGGTTGCCAGTGGTTGAGGTGTGGGGACAGGAAGGAACAGGCAGAACTCAGAGAATTTTTAGGACAGTAAAAATACTTTGTATGATACTATAATGATGGATACATGTCCTTATACATTTGTCCAAACACATAGAATGTACGACACCAAGAGCAAACTGTAATGCAAACCGTGGACTTTTGGTGATGATGATGTGTCAATGTAGGTTCATCAATTGTAGCTAATATAATCACTCTGGTGGGGTATGTTGATAATGGAGGAGGCTATGCATGAGTGGCGCAGAGGATACATGGGAAATCTGTGTACGCTCCCCTCAATTTTGCTGCAAACCTAAAACTGCTGTAAAAAACTTAAGTTAATTTTTTAAAAATGTTAGCCAATAAACAGTGAACAAGTGAGAACCTCAAATAAAATGCAAACAAGCTTTTAAAATTTTTTTTATAATATGGTAGTGTAGTGTCTACAAGAGATGTCATAAACTAGCAGCCAGCAAGATTGACATGCCATCCAGATATATCAATATTTTGTTTGGTAGAGAATCATTTTAATAATTGAACTTTACGCATTATTTAAAATCAGTAGCTCATCCATAAAATTATGGACTACCCGCCTCCCTTGTGTATCTGTTAGAAAGCTTTTGGCTGCAAGTAAAAGACACTTCAAATCAAACTGGCTTAAAAGCAGGTATTTTAAAGGATTATATGATCTCATACAATAGGAAGTACCAACCAATCCAGGTTGATTGCTTCAGCGCCTAACCACGTCTTTGAGGTGCCAGGCTCTGTATCTCTCTGCTTGGTCATCTTAGGGTTGGCTTCATCTTCAGACTGCCAGCAAAGAACAGGACATTACATCTAGATAGAGTCCATGTTCAGAAGAAGAAAAGAGACTTGTTCTTTCTGTGCCTCTTTTTCAGGAGTGAAGTAATCTTTCCCAGAAGCTTCTGAGGAGATTTCCCCTCACACCTTATAGGCCATTATTGGGTCACATGCCTGTTCCTGAAACATTCACTGACTGGAAGATAGACTTACTGTGATTAGCTTGAACTAATTATCTGGGAACTTGGGAAGAGATCAACCTATGTATAGCTTGAAAAATCAAAAGATCTGGCAACATTGCAACCCTAATTCCCACATGGCAACAAATGTCTGTTGCTGTTTCCATCCTTAGACTTAGGGAACAGTCCTCAGTTCACCATGATAACTACTTGCCTGGACTTTTTTTTTTTTAAATAAATTTATTTTATTTATTTATTTTTGGCTGCATTGGGTCTTCGTTGCTGTGCGTGGGCTTTCTCTAGTTGTGGCGAGCGAGGGCTCCTCTTTGTTGCGGTGCGCGGGCTTCTCATTGCGGTGGCTTCTCTTGTTGTGGAGCACGGGCTCTAGTTGCGCAGCTTCAGTAGTTGTGGCACACGGGCGCAGTAGTTGTGGCTCTCGGGCTCTAGAGCGCAGGCTCAGTAGTTGTGGCTCATGGGCTTAGTTGCTCCGCGACATGTGGGATCTTCCCAGACCAGGGATTGAACCCATGTCCCCTGCATTGGCAGGCAGATTCTTTAACCACTGTGCCACCAGGGAAGTCCTGCCTGGACTTTTTGAGCATTTGAGTTTACTACACCTAGTTTATACTTTTTTATCTGGCAGGAGTTTTATGCTAAATTATAACATTTCATAGGTATTTCAGCCTATGGATTCTGGAGACTAATGATGAATGGGTAATTATGTTAGTATCTATAGCAACATAAGTTTTTGTCCCACAACTTAGTGGCTTAAAACAACAAGCACTTATTATCTCAGAGTTTCTGGGAGTCAGGAATCTGTGAGTGGCTAAGCTGGGTGGTTCTGACTCGAGGTGTCTTATGAAGTTGCAGTCCATGTGGTGATGGGGCTGCAGTCATCTGAAGACCTGGGTGGGCTAAAGGATCTGCTTCCAAGTTCACTCATAGGTTGTTGGCTGGAGGCCTCAGTTCATCACCACATGGAATTCTCTATAAGGCCACTCACAGCATGGTACTGGCTTCCCCTGGGGCCAGTGATCCAAGAGAGCAAGAGTGACCAAAACAGAAATCACAAAGACTCATAACCTAATCTTAGAACTGACATACCATCACTTCTGCCATATTCTATTGCTCACAAAGTAAACTAACCCTGGTACAGTGCAGGATGGGTGTGAGTTCCAGGAAGTGGAGATCGCTGGGGGCCGTCTTTGAGGCTGGCTACCATATTTACATTCTGCAAAATTGATCTGTTGACAGGGAATTTAAACAGATACTTATTTGTAGTGTGACTACATGAATTTTCCAAATGCTAAATATTTTGGGAGTGCATTGTCAATTAAACAATCACTTTACATGAAACATAGGGTCAGCTGTAAGCAAAGGTGTCTTAATTTCCCCAGAATTGCATCTCCCATGCTACATTATAAGCAGACTCAGTCTTGTTTTTTATCTGTCTGCAAGAAAAAAGAAAGGTTGTATCAATGAATCAGGTATCTAGACTCCTAGTAAAAGACTCCCAAGTGTACAAGCTGCCTGATAAGACTTAATGTGTCAGCCAGGCTGGAGTTATTAACATTTTAACTGGGACAAAAGAATGCATGGTCAAAGGAAGTATGGGCTTTCAGGCATCCTCTGAACTGAGTCCCAGGAGAGCAGGAATTTGGATAAGGAAGATGCCTCCTGCAATTGTATCATGTGTAAGGCTGTCCATATTAGAATATTGCTAAAGAAAAAGAAAGATAAGACAAAACAAAAATAGCCATGGTTTAATTTGATGAGAATATTACAAACCTTTTCAGCTAAATTATATTCACCATCTGTAAAGCAACTCCCGGCATTTTGTAATGCAACAGAGTTTCTTGTCTAAGAAATTAAGCTATGTATATTACTGTTGCTTTCCTACACACCCTCATTCAAAAAAAAAAAAAAAAAAAAACCCTAAAGCATCAAAAGGCTTATTTATGTATAACAACTGGAAACAAAATTTGCTAGTGGAGCTGAAATCAGAAAGAATTTCATTTGCCCCCACCCTTCCATGAAACAGTTACATTGTAAAGGACATTTTGCCCTCATTTGGGGACTGAAAGATAGATACAGTTTTGAAACAGAGACTCATTGGCAGTAATTATAGCTGAGTTGTGTAGTAAAACAAACTCAGGGCATTAAAAATATGATGCTACTCTGTGGGCTTCCCTGGTGGCACAGTGGTTAAGAATCTGCCTGTCAATGCCGGGACACGGGTTTGAGCCCTGGTCCAGGAAGATCCCATGCCGCGGAGCAACTAAGCCCGTGTGCCACAACTACTGAGCCTGCGTTCTAGAGCCTGCAAGCCACAACTACTGAGCCCGCATGCCTAGAGCCTGTGCTCCCCAACAAGAGAAGCCACCACAGTGAGAAGCACGTGCACCGCAACGAAGAGTAGCTCCCGCTCACTGTAACTAGAGGAAGCCCATGTGCAGCAACGAAGACCCAACGCAGCCAAAAATAAATAAATTTAATAATAATAATAAATAAATATATGATGCTACTCTAGACTAGTCTTTATTTTTAGAAGGCTTAGAAAACCTCTACCCAGTGTACAAAGGCTCTACATATGACTAAATGTTCCTTGCTATCAAATGGTCATCAGAAAAATGAAATATGGTCAGCCAGTCAACAAGAAGAGCAATACTTGGCACACAGTATCAGTTCTGTTGCAGCTCACAGCTGAGTCTAAGCAAAGGCAACTTTATGGAAGATGCTGGGTTCCATCTGGGAGCCTGAAATAAGACGTTAATTAGTAAGGTTTCATTCTGTGACAGAATGGCTGTTAATGTAATGGCATGTGTCTTGTGGAATGCTCGTCTTCAGAAATGTTTTAAGTAAATTATCTCAGAGACTCAACAATAATTTTGAATAATTTTAACCTTTGGAACTTAACTAGCTCAACAGGACATATAATAAAGGCAGAAGGAAGAAACGTGTTAAGACATAGACCTCTTGAAGAGGTTAAAATGTTTAAAACCCTGAACATCAACACAAAAACCTGAACAATAACATCAGTTTTAAGAATATAGATAATGCCATGATTTTTATTTTTGATTGTGATACATAATAGTATGTGTAGCTATAATTTGAAGCTATGATGTTATACTTTATAATTTTCTATATTTTTTCATTTTCAAAATGTTTGATAAATATTTAGAAAGAAAGAGCACAAAAGGTAATACAAGGATCTTTAATGTACACCCGTTTAGTGGCATCCAAATGATCACTTAAAAATATACTGACTTTTTCATAATGAGGACTTTTACTCAAGCGGTTGGATGGATTTGTGCTCTCCTTAAGAAAGCTCTTGGGCTTCCCTGGTGGCGCAGTGGTTGAGAGTCCGCTTGCCGATGCAGGGGACATGGGTTCGTGTCCCGGTCTGGGAAGATCCCACATGCCGTGGAGCGGCTGGGCCCGTGAGCCATGGCTGCTGAGCCTGCATGTCCGGAGCCTGTGCTCCACAACGGGAGAGGCCACAGTAGTGAGAGGCCCGCGTACTGCAAAAAAAAAAAAAAAAAAAGAAAGCTCTTGAGTAAGCTTTTGGATCTTATTCATTTCCAGATCCTCATTACTTACTACAAGTTTCTCAATAAATATTTTTCACTGACTCTATATCCAGTCTCTTATCTAGTTCTCTCTTTTTTTTAATTAATAATTAATTTTTAAATTTTCTTTATTTTTGGCTGCGTTGGGTCTTCGTTGCTGCATGCAGGCTTTTCTCTAGTTGCAGTGAGCAGGGGCTACTCTTCGTTGCGGTGCACGGGCTTCTCATTGCGGTGGCTTCTCTTGTTGTGAAGCACGGACTCTAGGCACGCGGGCTTCAGTAGTTGTAGCACACGGGCTTCAGTAGTTGTGGATCGTGGGTTCCAGAGCACAGGCTCAGTACTTGTGGTGCATGGGCTTAGTTGCTCTGCGGCATGTGGGATCTTTCTGGACCAGGGCTCAAACCTGTGTCCCCTACATTGGCAGGAGGATTCTTAACCACTGCGCCACCAGGGAAGCCCTTATCTCGTTCTCTTGATGGTCAGTGGCTTACCTTTGTGAGATGGTTGGCTGGAGTTAGATGCATTGAAGGCAGTGGAATGCAGAGTTTTTTCTCTGCAAATTAAATAGGTTTTATGGAAAATGTGTAAAAAATAAAACAAAGAAAACTGACTTTATTTAGAATATTTTATTTTGCTACAAATATGTATTTTTCCCATTACATTTTCTTTTTGACTCCCTCAGAAAATGGATTGGATTAGCAATTCTAGAGGGATTGTAACCTACACAATTTGTGTCTGGGGATGAATTGGGAGCAACAAAAAAAATTTTTTATAGTGCTTTTGGTGGTCACAGTAAATCATACAACTGCAAAATCAATCAGGGAACTCACACAACCACACTGTATTTCTCTTTTGCAAATACTGGAGAATGCTGAGATTTCACTGTTTTTGTATACAGCTTCACTCTAGCCCACAGAGCTCATGAAGTTGCAAGATATTAATCTTATAAACAATTCTGAATGAAAAATAAGTTGTCCTATTTAAATCAGCAAAAATGAACATATACTATGTTCAGGAAAAACAAATAAATGGATCTGATATTTTGGGAAGTTATAAAGTTGAAAAAAATGTTATTAACAACACTGCTGGATTTAAAGAAAGAGATGGTATTAACAATGCTGCTGTAGATGGTCGCTGACTTAATAATGGTTCAACTTGATTTTTCGACCTTATGGCAGTGCAATATGCGTTCAGTAGAAACCATACTTCAAATTTTGAACTTTGACCTTTTTCTGGGCTAGCATTATATGGTATGATCTCATGATAGTGGGTAACAGCAGCTGCCACAGCTCCCAATCAGCCGCACGATCACAGCAGTAAACAGGAAACACACTTAACCATTCTGTCTCCACACAACCATTCTGTTTTTGACTTTCAGTACGGTATTCATATACATGCTCTATCCAACACTTTATTATAAAATAGGCTCTGTATAGAGCTGTGGGCTAATGTAAGTGTTCTGAGCACGTTTAAGGTAGCTGAGGCTAAGCTATGGTGTTCACTAGGTTTGATGTATTCAATGCATTTTCGACGTACGGTATTTTCTTTTTTTTTTTTTTTTTTCGGTACGGGGGCCTCTCACTGCTGTGGCCTCTCCCATTGCGGAGCACAGACTCTGGACGCGCAGGCTCAGCGGCCATGGCTCACGGGCCCAGCCGCTCCGCGGCATGTGGGATCTTCCCGGACCGGGACACGAACCCGTGTCCCCTGCATCGGCAGGTGGACTCTCAACCACTGCGCCACCAGGGAAGCCCCGACATACGGTATTTTCAACTTAACGTTTATCAGGATATAACCCCAAGGTAAGTCAAGGAAGATCTGTGTTTCAAAGGGAAACTCTCATTCTGTACACCTGACTATTCCTAAACCTAAGTAACTCTGTAGGTGTTGAGAATTTTTATGATTGCTTACTTTTCATTTGCAAATAATAGAGCCGAGATTTTCTCTTTTTGTATAACTCACTAAGTATCTACCATAATTTGTTCCAAACTGAACTGTGTTATCAATGCCAACTCAATCTTTAAAGGAACTTTTTAAAAAATTTATTTATTTGTTTATTTATTTTTTGGCCGCGTCAGGTTTTCGTTGCTGCCCGCGGGCTTTCTCTAGTTGCAGTGAGCAGGGGGTACTCGGTTGCAGTGCTCGGGCTGCTCATTGCAGTGGCTTCTCTTGTTGCTGAGCACGGGCTCTAGGTGCGCAAGCTTCAGTAGCTGTGGCTCATAGGCTTAGTTGCTCTGAGGCATGTGGGATCTTCCTGGACCAGGGATGGAACCCATGTCCCCTGCATCGGCAGGCGGATTCTTAAACCACTGCGCCACGAGGGAAGTCCCTAAATGAACAATTAAGGAGCAAAGTATGAAGAAGAATTATAAATAATAAACCTAATAAATACTAGATTAAAAAGTACATACTTATTCCTTCAGAATTGTCTGCCTATTGAACCGTCATATTCAAAGTTTATGTCAGCAGCATACAATTTATAGGCAGGAGAAAAGCCAAAGTAACTGTCTTGACATTTTAGGTTAAATAATGAGTTTACATTAATTGAACACATTATGCTCAAGTTCCTGCACTAACCACATTATCAACCATTCATTTAATACAAATTTATTAATATTTCCTAAATTCCATAATATAGGCATTATTACCCCACTGAAAAGAGAAGAGAGGAGAAAACTGAAGCTTAGCAAGTTTAATTAACTTGTCTAAATCTACACAGGTTGTAAGCAACTAAGATAAAATCCCTAAGCAGGCCTTTAATGACTACATCATAGAAAAGTTTTATTTTCAACTGAATTATCCCAATTGTTATCTTCAACTAAAAATTTCAGTACAGACATTCAATTCATCATTTCTCAAAGGCAAAGCAAAAATCCAGTAGACTTCATTAACCTACAAAGCTATATTAAACTGAAGGCTTGAATCAGGCTTCAGTTAACTGCAGCTGTGCAGCCATAGAAAAGTAGATTTCAGGGACTTGACTTATTTGAGTTCAGTGACTGAAGTTATCAGGTAGATCTTCACACTTTAGCACCAGCTGCATATTTAGATCCGACCTGTTGAAAAGCTGAAAAATCAAATGAGAAGATTACAGCTGATGAGAGAACACCGCTTGTCACAGAACTGAGCGCCTGACCTCATTAGGATTTTATCACATAGGTGAGTTTTAATGACATAATTTGGCTGTTGTCAATGCATGCTCTTGACTCAGCTTGGGTTCAAATCTGGTTCAGTAGATTACTGTCAATTTGATCAACTGGGCAAGTTACATAACTTCTGTAAGCGTTCTAAAATTGTTATGAGAATTAAGTGGGATAATTTTTGTAAAGCACTTATTTGGGTCTGGCTCTGAGAGAGAGGGAGGGATTAAAAGAGTATTAATCAAAGAGAAAGTGAGAAGTATTTAATTTATAAACTGCTCTTATTAAAAATAATTAAAATAGGCATGTGAGGGAGTTCCCTGGTGGTCTAGTGATTAGGATTTGGAGCTTTCTGCCATGGCCCAGGTTCAATCCCTGATCAGGGAACTGAGATCCCGCAAGCTGCACAATGCAGCCAAAAATAGTAATAATAATAATAATAATAATAGGTATTTGAAAGCTGCTATTCATTAACAAAAACATTTCTGAAGAAATTATATACTTATTATCATATAAGGCAAGTTGCTTCTTTTAGCTCAGTTTACTCATCTGTAAAATTAAGATAACTCTAATACTTACACTAGGGGCAATCATTCTTTGATGATTAAATAAAATAATGCAATAACAGCATAATACCTGGTATACAGTAAGTTCTGGATAAATGATGGCTATTAACATTATTGCTAAAATTATTATTCTTAAAAAACAAGTACAAAATAGGACATCTAAAGCTCAGGTGAGGGGAGATGAAAAGAACATTGGCTTTTCTGTACTACTTTCAATTGGATTTGGCCCCAGACTAGGCCACTAGACTGTCTTCTGAGAAAGGGGTAGGAGGGAACTTTGGACGTGGTATAGAGAAGTCACAGGTTCAATAACAGTTAGACTCAGCCTGCCCAGGAGCCGGGTAAACATTAGGCTCCCTGGTCTAGAGTGGTTGATGCTTAAGAGCAAGTATAGCAATCTTCGGCCAAGTGAAAATACTGATGCATAAACCTAAATGTTACCTGAAAGAACTCCTACACTTTTGCACTTAATTTTCTGTTAAGAAAGGAAAAATAGATTGCTAGTTTCTGGAAATTTTAAAGTGCTCACCCTAGGCTTCTGCCTGAATTCCTGAATAGTAACAGGCCAAAGGAATTGGAAGAAATTCCCTTTCCTCAAACTCCAACGGATAAAGCTTCAAAGGCTCCCATGCAGGCTGTACCTACCTTCTTCCCCCTTTTCCCAGGCCTCTTCCAACACAGACACTCTTTGAAAGGTACCAGTACCCTGGGCAAGTCTCTCTCTCTTTTTTTTTAAACATCTTTATTGGAGTATAATTGCTTTACAATGTTGTGTTAGTTTCTGCTGTATAACAAAGTGAGTCAGCTATATGTATACATATATCCCCATATCCCCACATCCCCACTTGCGTCTCCCTCCCACTCTCCCTATCCCACCCCTGTAGGTGGTCACAAAGCACCGAGCTGATCTCCCTGTGTTATGCAGCTGCTTCCTACCAGCTATCTTTGTGTGTGTGTGTGTGCTGTACGCGGGCCTCTCACTGCTGTGGCCTCTCCCGTTGCGGAGCACGGGCTCCGGATGCGCAGGCTCAGCGGCCATGGCTCACGGGCCCACCCGTTCCGCGGCATGTGGGATCCTCCCGGACCGGGGCACAAACCCGTGTCCCTGGCATCGGCAGGCAGACTCTCAACCACTGAGCCACCAGGGAAGCCCTAGCTATCTATTTTACATTTGGTAGTGTATATATTGTCAATGCCACTCTCTTACTTCGTCCCAGCTTACCCTTCCCCCTCCCCGTGTCCTCAAGTCCAGTCTCTATGTCTGTGTCTTTATTCCTGTCCTGCCCCTAGGTTCTTCAGCAACATTTTGTTTAGATTCCATATATATGTGTTAGCATACGGTATTTGTTTTTCTCTTTCTGACTTACCTCACTCTGTATGACAGTCTCTAGGTCCATTCACCTCACTACAAATGACTCAGTTTCATTTCCTTTTATGGCTAAGTAATATTCCATTGTATATGTATGCCACATTTTCTTTATCCATTCATCTGTTGATGGACACTTAGGTTGCTTCCATGTCCTGGCTATAGTAAATGGTACTGCCATGAACATTGTGGTACATGACTCTTTTTGAATTATGGTTTTCTCAGGGTATATGCCCAGTAGTGGGATTGCTGGGTCATATGGTAGTTCTATTTTTAGTTTTTTAAGGAACCTCCATACTGTTCTCCATAGTGGCTGTATCAATTTACATTCCCACCAACAGTGCAAGAGGGTTCCCTTTTCTCCACACCCTCTCCAGCATTTATTGTTTGTAGATTTTTTGATGATGGCCATTCTGATTGGTGTGAGGTGATACCTCATTGTAGTTTTGACTTGCATTTCTCTAATGATTAGTGATGTTGAGCATCCTTTCATGTGTTTGTTGGCAATCTGTATATCTTCTTTGGAGAAATGTCTATTTAGGTCTTCTACCCATTTTTGGATTGGGTTGTTTGTTTTTTTGATATTGAGCTGCATGAGCTGCTTGTATATCTTGGAGATAATCCTCTGTCAGCTGCTTCGGTTGCAAATATTTTCTCCCATTCTGAGGGTTGTCTTTTCATCTTGTTTATGGTTTCCTTTGCTATGCAAAAGCTTTTAAGTTTCATTAGGTCCCATTTGTTTATTTTTGTTTTTATTTCCATTTCTCTAAGAGGCGAGTCAAAAAGGATCTTGATGTGATTAATGTCATAGAGTGTTCTGTCTGTGTTTTCCTCTAAGAGTTTGATAGTGTCTGGCCTTACATTTAGGTCTTTAATCTATTTTGAGTTTATTTTTGTGTATGGTGTTAGGGAGTGTTTTAATTTCATTCTTTTACATGTAGCTATCCAGTTTTCCCAGCACAACTTATTGAAGAGGATGTCTTTTCTCCATCGTATGTTATCAAAGGTAAGGTGACCATAGGTGCATGGATTTATCTCTGGCCTTTCTATCCTGTTCCATTGATCTATATTTCTGTTTTTGTGCCAGTACCATACTGTCTTGATTATTGTAGCTTTGTAGTATAGTCTGAAGTCAGGGAGCCTGATTCCTCTAGCTCCGTTTTTATTTCTCAAGATTGCTTTGGCTCTTTGGGGTCTTTTGTGTTTCCATACAAATTGTGAAATTTTTTGTTCTAGTTCTGTGAAAAATGCCATTGGTAGGTTGATAGGGATTACATTGAATCTGTAGATTGCTTTGGGTAGTATAGTCATTTTCACAATGTTGATTCTTCCAATCCAAGTACATGGTATATCTCTCCATCTGTTTGTATCATCTTTAATTTCCTTCATCAGTGTCTTATAGTTTTCTGCCTACAGGTCTTTTGTCTCCTTAGGTAGGTTTATTCGTAGGTATTTTATTCTTTTTGTTGCAGTGGTAAATGGGAATGTTTCCTTAATTTCTGTTTCAGATTTTTCATCATTAATGTAGAGATTTCTGTGCATTAATTTTGTATCCTGCTACTTTACCAGATTCATTGATTAGCTCTAGTAGTTTTCTGGTAGTGTCTTTAGGATTCTCTATGTATAGTATCATGTCATCTGAAAACAGTGACAGCTTTACTTCTTCTTTTCCGATTTGGATTCCTTTTATTTCCTTTTCTTCTCTGATTGCTGTGGCTAAAACTTCCACAACTATGTTGAATAATAGTGGTGAGAGTGGGCAACCTTGTCTTGTTCCTGATCTTAGTGGAAATGGTTTCAGTTTTTCACCATTGAGGACGATGTTGACTGGGTTTGTCATATATGGCCTTTATTATGTTGAGGAAAGTTCCCTCTATGCCTGCTTTCTGGAGGGTTTTTATCATAAATGGGTGTTGAATTTTGTCGAAAGCTTTCTCTGCATCTATTGAGATGACCATATGGTTTTTCTCCTTCAATTTGTTAATATGGTATATCACATTGATTGATTTGCTTATATTGAAGAATCCTTGCATTCCTGGAATAAACCCCACTTGATCATGGTGTATGATCCTCTTAATGTGCTGTTGGATTCTGTTTGCTAGTATTTTGTTGAGGATTTTTGCATCTGTGTTCATCAGTGATATTGGCCTGTTGTTTTCTTTCTTTGCGACATCCTTGTCTGGTTTTTGGTATCAGGGTGATGGTGGCCTTGTAGAATGAGTTTGGGAGTGTTCCTCCCTCTGCTATATTTTGGAAGAGTTTGAGAAGGATAGGTGTTAGCTGTTCTCTAAATGTTTGATAGAAGTCACCTGTGAAGCCATCTGGTCCTGGGCTTTTATTTGTTGGAAGATTTTAAATCACAGTTTCAATTTCAGTGCTTGTGATTGGTCTGTTTATATGTTCTATTTCTTCCTGGTTCAGTCTTGGAAGGTTGTGCTTTCCTAAGAATTTGTCCATTTCTTCCAGGTTGGATGACTTCTATTTGTTTTGAAAGGCTTAATGATACCACCTCAAGTTCAAGTCTTAGGTTAAAAATTTCAGTCCAATTTTTACTATAAACCTCATGGGAGAATATCAAGTATACGTTTTGTCTGATATTTATTACATATTCATATAAATATGAACAGACTTGATGCAAAAGAAGTAAAGCCACCTTCCTCCTACCCATCTCTCCTAGATACACTTTGCCAACCTTAATGTATATTTTATAAAAGTTCTCTATTAATCTCTTCCCTGAGACTATATATATAGCCAACCTACGACATTCTCATGTGTCTTATTTTTTAAAAATACACAATCAATTTTTTGACTACCAAATAGCATACCGAAATTAAGCCTGGTGTTTGTTTTTTTTTCTTTATAAATTTTATTTATTTATTTTTGGCTGCGTTGCATCTTCATCGTCATGCTCGGGCTTTCTCTAGCTGCAGAGAGTGGGAGCTACTCTTCTTTGCGGTGCACGGGCTTCTCATTGCGGTGACTTCTCTTACTGCGGTGACTTCTCTTGTTGCGGAGCATAGGCTCTAGGCACACGGGCTTCAGTAGTTGTGGCTCATGGGCTCTAGAGAGCAGGCTTAGTAGTTGTGGCTCATGGGCTTAGTGCTCCACGGCATGTGGGATCTTCCCAGACCAGGGCTTGAACCCGTGTCCCCTGCATTGGCAGGCGGATTCTTACCACTTTGTTGGGCAAATTTCTAATAGGTAACTTTTCCATCAGAAAAGGGGTGTGTTACAATTAAGATGACCATTCATCAGCTGGATTTATTCATTTTTTCTTAACATTAGTAAACAAATTCTTCTTATCGTCTCTGTTACATCTAAATAGGGGATACTGTATTGTCTGGTGGACAGCACATAGACTGTCAACCAAAGGATGTTATAGCAAATTCTCCTCAGCTATTTAATAGCTCAGACTTTTGCTAGTTTCTCTCCAAGTTGCATCTGGGGGTGACAGTGCCACCCCAGAGTGCTGTTGTGCGGGGATATGAAAAGTGCTGTGTTCGCTACTTCATGGCCACTCAACAGATGGTACGTTTTCTGTTCCATTTTTTCCCCTTTGTCTAAGCTCAGTGTTTGTTCCATATTATTGAAAGGCTAACAGTTTTTTCCTACCAAAGCATGTTGAATCAAGATGCAGTTTCACAATCCAGGCTGAAGTAGAACTGGTTAGGAAAAGTTGCTACAGATCCTCGAGAACATGTTAACCTTTAAAAAATTTCATCCAGTCTGTATTTGGGGCCCCAAAGTCCAGTAAATAATGTGTAGTTAATTAAAATCTCAGCTTCTTTGGGAAAGAAGTGAACTTTCTTTGCCTTTCAAATTGGTAGACAAAGGAATTCAGACCAAATTAAAGTGCTGTTAAGCCTTTGAAACATAAAACAAATGAAATATCACCTCTAAGGACTAAATTATGCACTGATAATTTTTTGGGTTCTCACACAGGAGTTTTAACATTTTTACTTTATTAAAAATCTAAAACACTTAGGCCATTAAGTTTTACCTATGTAGTTTGCTGTTGTTTAATGAAGATATCAGTGGTAATCATCTCCATTTCCCTCTGGATTTCAAATACCAACTGTGGCAGCTACAACATTGTAGTTTGGGTTGATCACTGATCCTTACCTACTGCCAACAGCAGCAGTGAGGGTTTTACCTTTCCTTCTGGAGCACACATTTGTAAACCAAAGCTTTCTGATATTGAGTGTCAACCAGGTTTTAGATCTTGTCTTTACTAGTATAGGGGCGTTACACCTAGGGTTACCCTCTTTTCTCTATATCCTCAAAAATGCTGTTTTAATGGATTCTTATTTTTCCTGAGTCTTCTCGGGATCAAAATTGTCCTCTACTTTAATCTTCCTTTTAAATTCTCTTTGTAATTAAAAGGAACTGTTTCCTTGTGGTCTATCCTACTAACTTTGTCTTGGACTTTTTGTCCTTTGTTTACTTTCTTTGGCCACAATGTTTTTTGTTTTGTTTTTGTTTTTATTGTTGGTGTTGCTGATTTTGTCCTCCAGTGTATCAAGTTCATTGCTATTTCAGGCCTCTTGTACTTGCTACTCCCTCTTCAAAGAATGCCCCTCCTCTGGGTCTTCACAGGGCCACTCTTCAACTCTTAGATCTCAATCAAATCTACCTGCCCAGGTAGTCTCTGCCCTTCGTACCTAAAACACTCGCCTTCAACCTCCCCCCAGGTCACTTTTCATCGCATTAAACTGTTCTCCTTCCTCCATAGCACCTACTACTATCTGAAGTGATCTTTGTCTTTTACTATGTTTGTTGTCTGACTCCACACGCTGGAAGGTAAATTCCATATAAGGCAGGAACCTTGTCGCTTTTGCTCTCCACAAAATCCCTGGTGCTTCGCACAGTTCCCATAGAGGCTTCATGAATCATTTCTTGAAGGAATAGATGAACGAATCTATGACTGTCTTCATCCTCTTCTCCACCTATTTAATGTTGCCAATTAATCAAGGTCCAGGGACTTCCCTGGTGGCACAGTGGTTAAGAATCCGCCTGCCAATGCACGGGACACGGGTTTGATTCCTGGTCCGGGAAGATCCCACATGCTGAGGAGCAGCTAATCCAGTGTGCCACAAGTACTGAGCCTGTGTGCCACAACGAATGAAGCCCGTGCACCTAGAGCCCATGCTCTGCAATAAGAGAAGCCAGCCCAATGAGAACACTTGCACCACAATGAAGAGTAGCCCCTGCTCGTGGCAACTAGAGAAAGCCCACACACAGCAACGAAGACCCAACGCAGCCAACAATAAATAAAAAAAATAAATAAATCTATTAAAAAAGAAATCAAAGGGCTTCCTTGGTGGCACAGTGGTTGAGAGTCCGCCTGCCGATGCAGGGGACATGGGTTCGTGCCCCGGTCCGGGAAGATCCCACATGCCGCGGAGCGGCTGGGCCCGTGAGCCATGGCCACTGAGCCTGCGCGTCCGGAGCCTGTGCTCCGCAACGGGAGAGGCCACAGCAGTGAGAGGGCCGCATAACGCAAAAAAAACACAAACAAAATCAAGGTCCATTTTTTTCCCTATAAATATCCTTTCAGAGGACTCTAGTCCACAATGTTGATTAAAACAATGGCCTTCATTTTAAAAGTACTAGACTACCTGTTAGAATTCCTCACGACTCTGCCCTAAGTTTCAATGGCTAATCAACTCACCCGAATGATTGCCCTTGATTTAGGTAGGAATCGATCAGTTTTCATCCCAATCAGTTCTGGGAGACTGTTTGGTGAGTCTGTAACCCCTGAAGGCATTAGCCCAGGATTCTTAGCTCAGGATTCTCAAGACTGCCCCCAGACACTATTCCCATTCCAGACAGTAAATTTTAGGAAGAAGAGCAGTATAATCCCTACTTTTTCGTACCAGCCTGCTCAAGACAGTAAGGACCCCACTGAGGCCCATTCCAATCTTGGTTGTTAACTGACAGCAAACCAAGTTAAGCACTATATAAAATAGATAAGTAAAAAATAAATAACTACACCCTGTACTTCTTGTTTTTCCATATTCTTCACTTTGGGCACTCTCTGCCCTCTGTAGGAATATGCCTCCTGAACGGGATCCCCGGGCCTGCTTTCCCAGGTCTGGCACTTTCCAGCTATTAGTACCCAGAGGTGTACAAGCTGCAAACTCTCCTCTCTCTGCAAGTTCCTTATCACAAACACTGTCTTATGGACAACATCAGGCCCTCAGTGTTTGCCTGCTGTTGATTCGATACATTCCTTTGTGCTAGACTAAAAGAACCCTCAGGGCCTCTTCACCTCCAGCAGTCTTAATTGTAGCTTTTTAAGATAACCATCCACTTTGGTGTGTCACCTAAAGGAATGAGAGAATAGGTTAAAATTCTAGACCAGGTAAGAGGCGAAGGCAAGTAACAGGTTGAGACACATGCTTCTGATGAGTAGCTTGTTGAACAGCTCAAATTCTGCTGGGTATGTGGCCAACGACTTTCTCTCACAGCCTTCCAGACTGGATAAAGAATCAACCTGAGCACATTCTTTGGGGAAAAAATAAAATGATCCACTTGATGCTTTAGATTTTCTATGGTAATTTCTAAACATCTACATTCCCAATTGTTCTCCCCTCATTTTTTCAGCCATTTTCCCCCTGAATGTTCTCTTTGTCTCTTCCCATGTCCATTTCTGTGTTATTTTTTTTCTCCATAGTTGACTCAGCCTGAAATTTTTCTCTCCCTGCCCCGTTTGTATTTTCCTCACTCCTATATAAGCTCTATCATTAAAAAAAAAAAAAAAATCCCTCTTTTGGGCTCTGTTACATGTATAATGGACATACCAGCTCTGAAATTTTCCCCTCAGGAATGGAATAAAGGGAAAAACAGAAAGAAGAAAGATGAAAGAAGCCTGGATCAGTTTCTCATCTTCCTCTGTGGGGCAAAGGGAAAGACAGAAACCAGGCCCTCCCTGTCTACAAAAAACCTACTAACCTTGGAGGTTTCTTCATCTCCCTTGATGGATTGAAACCTTAATTATCTGTCTCAAGTCATTAGGCTACTAAATAATTATTTTGTCTTTTATTTATGTTCTACTCAGTTAATACTATCATTATTAATATTGATCATAAGAAAAACAATGAAATTACCTATATTCTTTGTTATTTAACCTTCTCTAATATCTAATTTGGTCATTAATTTTTTGCTATCATTAAAATAGGGTAGTGTATACCAAACGTAAGGTAGATAGATAGTGGGAAGCAGCCGCAGAGCACAGGGAGATCAGCTCGGTGCTTTGTGACCGCCTGGAGGGGTGGGATGGGGAGGGTGGGAGGGAGGGAAATGCATGAGGGAAGGGATGTGGGAACAGATGTATATGTATGACTGATTCACTTTGTTATAAAGCAGAAACTAATAAAAAAAATAAAAAATAAAAAATAAAAAAATAAATAAAATAAAATAGGGTAGTGTAAAATATCAACATATTAAAAGATTAAGAAAACTATTGCATCTTTCAATTAAGCATCCAGTGGATATTTTAACATAATAGAAGAGAAATATAAGATTTTCTATAAAATTAATTAAGTACAGCATAACTTTTCACACAAACAAAATGAAATTTACAATTTCAGCTTTTTGAATGAAACAAAACCTCTTTGAGATTTAAATTATAAAATATGAGTGGTGTGACTATAAGATTTTATCTCGACTTTTCTAGAAAGCATGAAAAAATGCAGTTGCATTTTTTACCACAGTAACATTACAATCACTAGGTCTGTTGAAATTACAATCAGGAAGAAGCCTTTTGTCTCTGTCTATAAATGAACTCTGTAGAGCTGCAGTGTATTTCTTCAAGCTATTGAGGATGGGCTTGTTGCTAAAGAGACTTAGGTTACTATTTAGTGAGGTTTAGTTAGTGTGATAATGAGGGCACAAGGGAGATTTTCAAAAAAAGTTGGGTTTTAAATAGACAATGTGAAATTAGCTGGGAAGAGGCAGACATCAAAAAACAGGAGCTAGTACTGTGTTCTAACAGCACAGTGGTGAAAGGTAGCAAGAAACGAATAATGAACACAAATGTGAACCAATTCAACCCAGAGTGCCGAAACAGTACTCAAATTTCTCCATTTAATTAAGGTGTCAACTAAAAAGATAGGGAATCACTTATTTTTTAGGAAAATAATGACTATGAATACATAAATTCTAGTGGAGAAATCACATGCACTCTATTCTGACTTGTGGCTTTTTGTCTGCTTTTTGTTTTGTGCCATTTGGGTAGTAACAGTTCCTATAACTTGATTAATTCTTAGCAATGATAAATGAATTTAATATGCTATCTCAGTTTAATCAATCTGGCAACCCTTGCATGATAGACATTTTACATGAGGATACCGAGGTTTGGTGAGGTTAAGTAATGTGCTGCACCTTAAGAGGTGACCCAGGTCTTACCAGATGTCAAAGCACTTGCCCTTCACCACTGCCCTGTGCAGCCTCTTGTGTTGGTAGCTTGCAGGCAGTGAGAAGGACACAGATTTCTTCTGACTTTCAAACAGACATGTACACTACTTTGTGAGCTCACTAGTGAAAAACTAAACCAAAGCAAAAATATGACAGCCCTAAGTTTTAAGAAACAAAGCCCATGGATTTCAGAGTCTGACCTTTGTCTGGTTTCTTTGATTGGTGATGAAATATGGTTGAACTTGTGAGCCTCTCAGAAAAATGGAGATGTTCGTGGGAGAAGATATGCAAAACATGATAATCCCTTGAACTGTTGTTCTTATAAATATAGCCATCTCCTTCAGACAGCAACAAAATTAGTCATGACTTACACATTCTTTTAAAAATATATTAGAGTCCATTTAAAGTTCCAAAATGTGGTACTCAGCACAGAAATATAATAACAGATGTTATAACCCAATTAAGGGCTCTTCTCAGACATTTTTATGGATTGTAGATTAGTACAGAGGCACATTAAGGCCTTTGAATAAAGTACTACACTGTCAACCTAGAGGATTTGGTGGAAAATGACTTCTGGAATTGATGTTTCAACTTCAACTATTCAATCCAAATTGATGTTTCAAACAAGTGGCTTTCTAGTTAGTGAATATGTTTACAGATACTTTAACTCTTGCTTAATGCCTTGTTTCTACTCTATTCTAGAATTGATCACATTCCTGCAATTATTTGCCTACTCTCTCTCCCTCACTAGACTGTGAGACGTTGAGGTGCAGATGCTGTGTGTGAACCGTCTTTGCATACCCAGGGCCTTTATCAAAGCCTAGTAACATTATCATGCCTAGTAACAAAATTTTTACTTTTTAAAGCACATACATAGAATAGAGTTTCTCAGCCTTGACACTATCGACATTTTGGGTCATATAATCCTTAACTGGGGGATGTGGACTATACCATACATCAGTGGTCCCCAACCATTTTGGCACCAGGGGCCGGTTTCGTGGAAGACAATTTTTCCGCGAATGGGGTGGTGGGGGTGCCGGGGAGGATGGTTCAGGCGGTAATGCGAGCGATGGGGAGCGGCAGATGAAGCTTCACTCACTCGCCTGCCACTCACCTCCTGCTCTGTGGCCTGATCTGCCGTCCGGGGGTTGGGGACCCCTGCCATACATAGTAGGATATATAATAATAGGACTCCTGACATCTACTCACTAGATGCCAGTAGTCCCCACCCACCTACCCAAAATATCTCTAGACATTGTCAAATGTCCCCTGGGGAGGGGGGAATCACCCCCAGTTGAAAACCACTGACATGGAAGAATGCACACACATGCACAGACAAAAACATGATGCTTTTAATTTATTAATTCATTTTTTAAATTTTCTTTGTGTAGGCAATAAGTACACAGAACACAAGAATCAAAATTACAAAGTATATACAGTAAAAGATAAATCTCTTTCCCTCTCCCATCTCCCACCCAGTTTTTTGTATATTATTCTAGACCCTAGATGTCCAATGGATGCCCCTAGCTACATGTGACTATTGTAAACTTAAGATGTGGCTTGTTCTAACTGAGATGTGCTAAGTATAAAATACACAATGGATTTTGAAGACAATATAGAAAGTGTAAAATATATCATTAATAACTGTTTTACATTTACATGTAAGAATGACAATATCTTGGATATATTAGATGAAATAAAATATGTAATTAAAATTAATTAATCCTTTAATAAAGCCATTTTACTGTGGCTACTGGGAAATTCAAAATTACATCTCTGACTTACATTATATTTCTGTTGAACAGCACTTTATTTATTTATTTATTTATTTATTTATTTATTTTGCGGTACGCGGGCCTCTTACTGTTGTGGCCTCTCCCGTTGTGGAGCAGAGGCTCCAGACGTGCAGGCTCAGCAGCCATGGCTCGCGGGCCCAGCCGCTCTGTGGCATGTGGCATCTTCCCGGACCGGGGCACGAACCCGTGTCCCTTGCATTGGCAGGCAGACTCTCAACCACTGTGCCACAAGGGAAGCCCATGTCTCCTTTTAGAGAGCTTATACTCTAAGGAGTGTGCATGCATCTGTATGTACATACGCATATGTGCATGTGCATGCATGTGTGGTGGTAGGGCAAACAAAAACACAAAGAAGAAAATATCATAGAGTAATAAGGGCTGTGAAGAATAAATGATGCTGTAATAGAAAATAGCTGTAAGCTACTTTAGATTGGGTGGCCAATAATATCAGGCCAGCACTACCAAAGCCAAAGACACAGCAAGAAAAGAAAACTACAGACCAATATCCCTTGTGAGCACTAATGCAAAAATCCTCAACAAAATACAAGCAAACAGAATTCAGCAGCATATGAAAAAGATTTTACACCATGACCAAGTGGGATTTATTCCTAGAATGTAAGGCTAGTTCAACAAATCAATCAATGTAATATACCACATTAACAGAGTGAAGAAAAAAACCACATGTTCATCTCAATACATGCAAAAGAAAGCATTTGACAAAATTCAACACCCTTTCATGATTAAAAACAATACCCTAGACCTTCAAGATGGTGGAGGAGTAAGATGTGGAGATCACCTTCCCACTCACAAATACATCAAAAACATATCAACTTGTGGAACAACTCCTACAGAACACCTACTGAACGCTGGCAGAAGACCTCAGACTTCCCAAAAGGCAAGAAACTCCCCATGTACCTGAGTAGGGCAAAGGAAAAACAGAGGCAAAGAATAGGGACGGGACCTGCACCAGTGGGAGGGAGCTGTGAAGAAGGAAAGGTTTCCACACACTAGGAAGCCCCTTCATGGGCGGAGACTGTGGGTGGCGGAGTGGGGAGCTTTGGAGCTGCGGAGGAGAGCTCAGCCACAGGGGTGTGGAGGGCAAAGCAGAGAGATTCCCGCACAGAGGATCCGTGCCGAGAGGCACTCACCAGCCCGAGAGGCTTGTCTGCTCACCCGCCAGGGCGGACGGGGGCTGGGAGCTGAGGCTCGGGCTTCGGAGGTCGGATCCCAGGGAGAGGACTGGGGTTGGCTGCGTGAACACAGCCTGAAGGGGCTAGTGTGCCACAGCTAGCCAGGAGGCAGTCTGGGAAAAAGTCTGGACCTGCCTAAGAGGCAAGAGACCATTGTTTTGTGGTGTGCGAGGAAAGGGGATTCAGAGCACCACCTAAATGAACTCCAGAGATGGGTGTGAGCCGCGGCTATCAGCACGGACCCCAGAGATGGGCATGAGACGCTAAGGCTGCTGCTGCCGCTACCAAGAAGCCTGTGTGCAAGCACAGGTCACCATCCACACCTCCCTTCCGGGGAGCCTGTTCAGCCCGTCACTGCCAGGGTCCCATGATCCAGGGATAACTTCCCTGGGAGAACGCATGGTGCCCCTCAGGCTGGTACAACGTCACACTGGGCTCTGCCACCGCAGGCTCGCCCTGCATCCGTACCCCTCCCTCCCCCTGGCCTGAGTGAGCCAGAGCCCCCGAATCAGCTGCTCCTTTAACCCCGTCCTGTCTGAGTGAAAACAGATGCCCTCAGGTGACCTACATGCAGAGACGGGGCCAAATCCAAAGCTGAACCCCAGGATCTGTGCAAACAAAGAAGAAAAAGGGAAATCTCTCTCAGCAGCCTCAGAAGCAGTGGATTAAATCTCCACAATCAAACTGGTGTACCCTGAATCTCTGGAATACCTGAAGAGACAATGAATCATCCCAAAGTTGAAATGGTGGACTTTGGGAACAACTGTAGACTTGGAGTTTGCTTTCTGCCTCTAGTTTGCTTCTGGTTTTATGTTTATCTTAGTTTAGTATTTAGAGCTTACTATCATTGGTAGATTTGTTTATTGATTTGGTGGCTCTCTTCCTTTTCTTTTTTAATATATATAAATTGTTTTCTGTTTTCTCTTTTTGTGAGTGTGTATGTGTATGCTTCTTTGTGTGATTTTGTCTGTATAGATTTGTTTGGCCATTTGTCAGGTGTTTCTGTCTGTCCGTTTTGTTTTGTTTTGTATAGTTTTTAGCGCTTGTTATCATTTGTGGATTTGTTTTTTGGTTTGGTGGCTCTCTTCTTTCTTTCATTTTTTTTATTTTTAATAATTAAAAATTTTTTGTTTTAATAACTTTATTTATTTTATTTTATTTATTTATTTCCTTCTTTTTTTTCCCCCTCCCTTTTCTTCTGAGCCGTGTGGCTGACAGGGTCTTGGTGCTCCGGCCAGGTGTCAGGCCTGAGCCCCTCTGAGGTGGGACAGCCAAGTTCAGGACATTGGTCCACCAGAGGCCTCCTGACCCCACATCATATCTGACAGCGAAAGCTCTCCCAGAGATCTCCACCTCAATGCTAAGACTCAGCTCCACTCAATGACGAGCAAACTACAACGTTGGACACCCTATGTCAAACTACTAGCAAGACAGGAATACAACCCCACCCATTAGCAGAGAGACTGCTTAAAATCATAATAAATTCACAGACACCCCAAAACACACCACCGGACGTTGTCTTGCCCACCAGAAAGGCAAGATCCAGCCTCATCCACCAGAACACAGGCACCAGTCCCCTCTACCAGGAAGCCTACACAACCCACTGAACCAACCTTACCCACTGGGAGCAGACACCAAAAACAATGGGAACTATGAACCTGAAGCCTGCGAAAAGGAGACCCCAAACACAGTAAGTTAAGCAAAATGAGAAGACAGAGAAATACACAGCAGATGAACGAGCAAGGTGAAAAACCCACCAGACCAAACAAATGAAGAGGAAATAGGCAGTCTACCTGAAAAAGAATTCAGAGTATTGATAGTGAAAGATTATCCAAAATCTTGGAAATAGAATGGAGAAAATACAAGAAACATTTAACAAGGACCTAGAGGAACTAAAGAGCAAACAAACAATGATGAACAACACAATAAATGCAATTAGAAACTCTCTAGAAGGAATCAATAGCAGAATATTTGAGGCAGAAGAAAGGATAAATGACCTGGAAGATAAAATAGTGGAAACAACTACCAAAGAGCAGAATAAAGAAAAAAGAATGAAGAGAATTGAGGACAGCTTCAGAGATCTCTGGGAAAACATTAAGCACACCAACATTTGAATTATAGGGGTCCCAGAAGAAGAAGAGAGAAAAAAAAAAGGGACTGAGAAAATATTTGAAGAGATTATAGTTGAAAACTGCCCTAATAAGGGAAAAGAAATAGTCAGTCAAGTCCAGGAAGCGCAGAGAGTCCCATACAGGATAAATCTAAGGAGAAACATGCCAAAACACATATTAATCAAACTATCAAAAATTAAATACAAAGAAAAAATATTAAAAGCAGCAAGGGAAAAGCAACAATTAACATAAAAGGGAATCCCCATAAGGTTAACAGCTGATCTTTCAGCAGAAACTCTGCAAGCCAGAAGGGAGTGGTAGGACATATTTAAAGTGATGAAAGGGAAAAACCTACAACCCAGATTACTCTACCCAGCAAGGGTAGAGATTCAGATTCTAGAGAGAAATGAAAACTTCACAGGCAAGCAAAAGCTAAGAGAATTCAGCACCACCAAACCAGCTTTATAACAAATGCTAAAGGAACTTCTCTAGGCAGGAAACACAAGAGAAGGAAAAGACTTACAATAACAAACTCAAAACAATTAAGATAATGGTAATAGGAACATACATATTGATAACTACCTTAAATGTAAATGGATTAAATTAAGGTGAATCAAAACTACAATGAGGTATCACCTCACACCAGTTAGAATGGGCATGATCAGAAAATCTACAAACAACAAATGCTGAAGAGGGTGTGGAGAAAAGGGAACCCTCTTGCACTGTTGGTGGGAATGTCAATTGATACAACCACTATGGAGAACAGTATAGAGGTTCCTTTAAAAACTAAAAATAGAACTACCATATGACCCAGCAATCCCACTACTGGGCATATACCCAGAGAAAACCACAATTCAAACAAACACATGCACCCCAATGTTCATTTCAGCACTATTTACAATAGCCAGGTCATGGAAGCAACCTAAATGCCCATCGACAGACGAATGGATAAAGAAGATGTGGTACATATATACAATGGAATATTACTCAGCCATAAAAAGGAACAAAATCGGGTCATTTGTAGAGACCTGGATGAATCTAGAGACTGTCATACAGAGTGAAGTAAGTCAGAAAGAGAAAAACAAGTATCATATATTAACGCATATATCTGGAACCTAGAAAAATGGTACAGATGAACCGGTGTGCAGGGCAGAAATTGAGACACAGATGTAGAGAACAAACGTATGGACACCATGGGGGGAAAGCAGTGGGGGAGGGGAGGGTGGTGTGATGAATTGGGAGATTGAGATTGACATATATACACTGATATGTATCAAATGGATAACTAATAAGAACCTGCTGTATAAAAAAATAAACAAAATAAAATTCAAAAATTCAAAAAAAACTCCCAAAGAATTGGGTTAATGAATGAAATAAAATTTACTATAAATGAAAATTAACTTAATCAGTTTTATTAATGTCTAATTTTCTAATTTTGTTAACCATATTAGAAAAAAATTAATATTGCACATAAAATTAATACTAAAATGCTATAAAAGCTATGTATAACTTTCCCCCAAATTTTTCCAGAATAGGGAAAAATTGCAACCTCTTGAAAAATTGATTGGATGAAATCAGCTATATAAATTGAGAAATGTGTCACAGATCAATTTATATTACAAGTGTTTATTAAAAGATATTGACTAGATATAGAAGACAAATTAAAGGTAAAAAAAGACGAACACTTCTATTGATTCAACTGAAGTACAAGTTACTACCACTAGTTTAGTCTTCAAAATTGGTACATACTGTTCCTAATGACACACTTTAAGGCAGTAAGATAGGTCTACTCTTATCTTAGAAAAAACCCTAGTGTCCTGAAGGGGTTAATAATATGTCTGAGAAAAAATAAAGTGCACATGGCCAAACACATTTGAGAAGGGCTGTATATTATAGTTTGCTCATCTGAGAAAGGGTATTTATTACTGTTTCCTCCTAGAAACGTACAAATAATGGCAGCATATTAAAGACTCAGAAATCAGGCATCAAGTGTAACTTTGTTATTTCAGAACTTCTCACACTTATTTGATAAAGAGATTCATCTTTTTCCACCTCCAAACACTTCTGAATATCTCACAAAGATATCCTGCAGCATCCAGTTTGGGAAACGCAGACAGTCCAATCATTACCTACTCAGGGTTTCACCCAATTATCTTGGACATTAAAAGATTGAGCAGTTTGTGGATCATTGTTCTCAAATAACCTTGTCTCACCTGCAACGTAGTCTCCTTTTGTCCACCCCATTGTTACTCCAAGTGTCCTCTCCTGCTTGCCTGTCACCTTTCTATGCCTGCCCCATTGCTAGCGTCTGTTAAATACTAATAAATCTAGACAGACATTGATGTCATGATTCCAAATATAAATCATTACTACTACTATGACTACTAGTAAGTAGTCTCCAGATATTTTCCCTGAGTCTTCCCTACTCTTTGACGGGCCATACAACTTATCATCTTTTATTCCTTCTTTCTGTATAAGAGAGGAGGTCTCACTATGTTGTAGAACTAATCTTACCTCTGGAGGCTGGGAAAGAAGTTCTTTCTTTTGAAAAATTTCAAAGCATTAATTCAGAGCTTTCCAGTTGAGTTGCTGGAGCACAAATAGGTGTTAAGTGTGTAGGAAATAGCTCTCCCTTCAGCTTCAGGGTGGTTGGGCAAGACCTACAGGGCAGGGCAGTTACCGCTGGCTACAAGCAGCTTCACAGAGCTTTCTATGGGTGTTTTATAAATATTATCATATTTTATGTTGCCATGGCATGAAAAACATTAGAAAGAAGAACATTAATATGCTCAGAACATTTGTACACTGACCCACTTTTCAGTGAGTTAGAAAAGAACATGAAATATTGAATAAGAATCACAAAATATTGGAACAATAAGAAATATATATATATATATGATATTATTAGGAATATTTTTGACAAGCTCCAAGATATTTTAGTAGAAATATTTAACTATGATTAAAGAATATTGTTTAAAATATTAATAATGAAAATCACATTTTTTCTAAAATGTGAAAGAGTAGTAGGAAAAGATGGTTATATTGAACACTTTCTATTTAACCAAGAAAAACAACCATGAAAGCTTCTAAATGAGGTTGGACTATCAAAAAGTAGTGCTCTTTGAATATTACAGTCCATAGAATTTAACCTTCATTTCATTATATAGAGGACATGGCTATGATTTATTAAGTACAATGTGGACAGAGGTGACACTATACCCAGAAGACATTAAAGAGTCTAAGATTAATACCAAGAATACCAAAGCAATTGAATAATGCAATATGCTAAGCATGACAGAGCAGCATCTACAAGCTATAATTTGTAGTATATGGTTCACACAAGAATAAATGATAGGGAAAATTTTATTGATGAATAAAAGGTTTAGTCAATGAGTATACGGAATGAGATAATACCATCAGAAGAAAACAAACTGATGCTTTTTAAACTACTACCTGACAGATTACATGAAACTCAACAAAAGGCAAACTTCTTACAGAGTATTTTGCATTTTCCAGTTTACAGAGCAATTCTCTTTGAATACTAAAAAATCACATTTTCAAATTTCCACTCCTTTCCCAGACTGATTGCTGGAGGCAAATTTCAGATTAATTTCTCACACTTTTGATGGAGGAATATATTTAAAGCAAGAATTTATACTAATCAGATATCCATCTGTCTTCTACATAAGACCATTCAAATCTTCCAAGAATCTGTTTTTAAACATGTGCATCCTTTTGCTGGGAACATTACTTATTCCTCTCCCAAATTAGGACAAACATGCTAATTATCCATGAGTCATATGGCTCTCAAATACACAGATTTCATTTTCTGCTATTATAAGTCCATGCAACACCCTTCTCATTTTATTTCATTATTCTTTCCCCTTTGTCCTACCCATTCTCATTTACATTGTCCTTCCCATCAGAGATGTTTACAATAGTATATTCAATATATGTCCTTAGGCATCTGAAAATATAACCCTGAGAAATAATATATTATTTTCTATGCATGTATGTTTTGAATGTACATAAATTGTTTTGCCCTATAGAATTCATTCTATATTTCTAAGGTTTATCTATATTGCTATACCTTAAAATGATTAACTACTTCTTATTGCTGTACTGTATTCCATTGTATGTATACACCACACATTCTGGTTATTCATTTCTCTAGGGACAGATATCAAGGCTTCTTGTAACTTCTTGATAACACAAATCATGCAATGATATTAACCTCATAAATGTCCCCTTAAAAACTTGTACACAGTATAAACCCAGTTGAAGGAATGATGTATACTGAATATATGGCTAATTAATTTCACTCGGTGTTATGAGTTTGCTCTCCCACCAATAGTGCATAAAGTTTCTCATGCCTCCTCATTCTAGCCAACATTTGGTACTAGCTGACTTTAAAATTTTTCCCAATACTATGTTGACTTAATTTGAATTTCTCTGACTTCATGTGAAGTTGAGCATCTCTTCATACACATTTTGGCTATTTAGAATTCCTCTTCCATGAATTATCTATTTTTACTCCTGTCCAATTTTTGTTTCCCTGTAGATTTTAGTAGTTCCTTATGTACTGTATTTGTTAATAATCAGTTTTCAGATTTAAATTTTTAAAACATCTTTTAATCTGCCACCAGCCTGTTAAGTTTGTCTATCATGTCCTCTTCATATAGAAATACTTAATTTTAATATGAACACATCCATCAATTTCTACCACCCACCCTTAAAGTTTATACTTTTTTAGTCTTGTTTAAACATCCTTTCCCATCCTTAGTTCACAAAGATAGCCTCATATATTTTATTACTTTATATACTGCCTTTTATAATTAGGTTTTTAATCTATTTGGAATTTAGTTCTGTATTTGGAGTGAGGTAAGAATCTAAATTTACTTTTCCCTATATATTGAGCCATATACTAAATAATCCCTCTTTTCCCCCTCTGATTTGTGATGCTAATTTCTGCTACATTCCACATCCTCATATATAACAGGCGCTGTTCATTGCTTTTGTATTCTGTTGCATCTATTTTTTTATCTGTTCCTATACCAGTACCATACTGTTTTTATTGCTATGGTTTTATAAGATGTCTCAATATATCCAATAAGACAAGTTCCCTTTCTTTAGCCCATTATTCTTCCATGCACAGAAACTATTTTTCTAGTTCCTCACAAAGAACCCTGCTAAAATTTTCATCAAAACTGCATTGAATTTATAAGTTCATTTACGGAGAATGATATTTTTACAGTGTAGTTTTACCCGTCCATGAACATGTTACTTTTCTCTTTTTACCTAAATCTTATTTTATGTCATTTAATACAATTTGAAAAGTACTTTGTCAAGGATTAGTACTTCTTCACTAGTTTATATCTTATGTACTTTGTAGTTTTTGTTGCTAATGTGAGTGAAGGCATATTCTCCATACTTATTTCTAGTTGTGTGCTGCTGATACAGAAGACTGTTTTGATATTTACTTGAAACTTGAATAAATTAGTATAAGTAAAATATTTATAAAGTTTCTTATATAGTACTTAGTAAGTGCTTACGTGTTACTTAGTATTTGCTATTATTATTGTTGTTGCCTATTATTGATCCTGCATCTGCACAATCTTTCTGAACTCTGTTAGTTCTTTTTTTAAAAATAAATTTTAATTAATTAATTAATTTATTTATTTTTGGTTGCATTGGGTCTTTGCTGCTGCACGCGGGCTTTCTCATCGAGCGGGGGCTACTCTTCGTTGCAGTGCACGGGCTTCTCATTGAGGTGGCTTCTCTTGTTGCAGAGCATGGGCTCTACGAGAGTGGGCTTCAGTAGTTGTGGCACACTGGCTCAGTAGTTGTGGTCCACGGGCTGTAGAGCACAGGCTCAGTATTTGTGGCTCATGGGCTTAGTTGCTCTGTGGCTTGTGGGATCCTTCCAGACCAGGACTCAAACCCGTGTCCACTGCATTGGCAGGTGGATTCCCAACCACTGTGCCACCAGGGAAGTCCCTCTCCTATTAGTTCTATTAGTTGTCTATTGATTCAGTTAAGTCTTCCAATAGAAGATCACCCCATAATCTGCAGTGACAGACGTATCCATTCTATCCTATCCTTATACATCTACTACTTTTTTCTCATCTTATTGTATTTGCTAAGAACTCCTCACTATGGGAGCTGTGATAACAAGCCTCTCTTCCCTGTTCATAATGTGTCATAATCTTTTCATAGGTTTTTGTTAAAAGCTTTTATCAAGTTAAAGAAAGTATCCTTCATTCCTAATTTTTTAACACTTAAAAATATAAATAAGTTTTAAACTTTACCAGATATTCTTTCTGCATATGCTGAAGTAATTTTTTCCCCTTTAGGTCATTAATGTGCTAAATTGTATTGCTATCTTTTCTGGTGATGAACCTCCTTACATTTCTAAAATGAAATTTACATCACCATGTTTTATTTATTAAAACACTGTTGAACTCAACTAATACTGATTTAGGATTTCACATTTTGTTCATAAGTGAAATGGGCTAATAGATTATTTTCTTGTACTGATCTAATCTAGTATTGGTCTGAAGATTATAATTAATAAGTTAATTTGAATTGAGAACTAAAATGAGTTGCACAGCTTTCCCTCATTTTCTTTTTTCTGGAACACTTTATATCGGTTGGAATTATCTTTACTTTGAAAGTTTTGAAGAACTCAAAAAATTGTATGATTCTATGGATTAATTTTTCAATCTCATTCTAACCCTTTTATAACATGCAGAAACTGAAAGTAAAATCTACATGTTTCAAATTCCCTGACAGTTAGAATTCTGAATGTGATTTAAGGTTTGGCAATAAGATTCACTTGTGGGAGATTTTGATTCAAGATTGAGTCACGTGGAAACAGGGTACAGTGCATTCATTTCTTTTTCTTCCAGTTTTGCTGGGATATAATTGACATACAGCACTGTAAGTTTAAGGTATACAGCATAATGATTCAACTTAAATACATCATGAAATGATTACCACAATAAGTTTAGTGAACACCCATCATCTCTTATATATACAAAATTAAAGAAATAGAAAAAATTCTTTTTCCTTGTGATAAGTCAGGATTTATTCTCTTAACAATTTTCATATATAACATATAGCAGTGTTAATTATGTTTATCATGTTGTACATTACATCCCTAGTACTTATTTTATCTTATAGCTGTAATTTTGTACCTTCATTTTTATGGTATAAATTTTGGCAGTGGTGGTATTAGACTAAAACCAGCAGTGCTGGCAACAAATTCCCAATCATAATAGTGGCCAGAGTTCTTTTGGTGGCTCAGTTCTGCTGGGTTTTGGAGATCATTCTTGAAAGCTCAGCCATAGTCTGTTATTTCAGTCTTTCCAACAATTCTGTGATTTATACATGCTTTAATAAACCCTTTACAGAGTATACTAGCTACAGTGTATTTGCTTAACTAAAATTAGGAAGCTTGACCATAAATTTTACTTAGACTGGAGTCCTGGTGAATGATTAGAAATCTCTTTCATGGTTAGCACATTATCCAAGTTTTCTATTTCTTCTCAGGCAACTTTTTTCCCTGAAAAATTTTTTTTTATTTAGATTTTTGATATTATTGTTGTATAGTTCATAGTTTTTGTTGTTTTTAAAATCTCTATTATTTCTGTAGTTAATTCTCTTTTGGGGGTTAAATTTAATTTATACTCTCTTTTATTTGGTTGATCAGCTTTGTCAGATATTTGTACTTTATCTCTTCAAAGAAATAGGTTTTATTTATCATCTCTATTGATTTCTTTCTTTCTTATTGATTTTTCCTCATTTGTATTATCTCCTCCCTTCTTATTTCTGTATGTTTTCTATTGTTTCCTTTTCCAGTTCTTTGAGCTTAATTCTTTCTTTATTTTTCTCTATCTTTCTTGTTTTCTGATAAATGTATTTAAAGTTATTCATTCACCTAAAAGAATTTTTAAATTTCCCTTAAATTTTTTCCTCTTCTTTTTAATCCAGGGGCTATTAATCGTTTTTAGTTCCTAGACTTATAGGATTTTTTTCCAGACATCTTTTTAGTATTTATTCTTAATTAAATGGTTAAATGATGAAAGAAAATAATCTATATTTCATGGATTCTTTTAAATATATAAAGCTATCTTTATGACTTAGTACCTGGTTAATTTTTGTGGGTGTTCCATATGTATTTGAAAATAATATGTATACTCTGTTGAGTGTAAGATTCTACATCTTCATTTCTTCATTTCAGTTTATAAATCATGTTATAATTTTGTTTAATTTTGATTTTTTTGAAAGCTTCTTCAATCAGTTTTTTTAGAGGGATGACAAAATCTCCAGCTTAAATTGACTTATGAATTTCTCTCAGTAGTGCTTTCTGCTTCCTTATATAATTCAAAGCCATATTGCTTGTTGCTAATATATTCATATCATTACAGTTTACTGGTATATGATTATTTAAAGATTAACTTTAGCCTTAAATTCTATTTTGCTATCATGGCTTCTTTTCTTTTCTTTTTTTTTTTTGCAGTACGCGGGCCTCTCACTGTTGTGGCCTCTCCCGTTGCAGAGTACAGGCTCCAGACAGTGCAAGATATGGACGCTCAGGCTCAGCGGCCGTGGCTCATGGGCCCAGCTGCTCCGCGGCATGTGGGATCTTCTCGGACCGGGGCACGAACCCGTGTCCCCTGCATCGGCAGGCGGACTCTCAACCACTGCGCCACCAGGGAAGCCCTATCATGGCTTCTTTTTTTTTTTTTTTTTTTTTTTTTTTTTGCTGTACGCGGGCCTCTCACTGTTGTGGCCTCTCCCGTTGCGGAGCACAGGCTCCGGACGCACAGGCTCAGCGGCCATGGCTCACGGGCCCAGCCGCTCCGCGGCATATGGGATCCTCCCAGACCGGGGCACGAACCCGTATCCCCTGCATCGGCAGGCGGACTCTCAACCACTGCGCCACCAGGGAGGCCCTCATGGCTTCTTTTAAAGAGATTTGTTCATATTTACCTGATATCTCTTTTTCTATCCCTTAACATATGACCTTTATAGAATATTTCAGGTATGTTACTGAATTTTTTCCCACCACATAAAGCCACAGGAGGTCTTGCTTGCAAAGACCTTAAGGTCTACATTGTAAGTATATAGCTTCATAGAGAAAGATGAGATTACATGATAATTCTGAGCCAGACACAAAATCTATATTCTTCCAACATGTTCCAGATGCAAGCTTAGTTTCCAGTTTAGCAGTGGGCATATCAAAATGTAAATGGGCAAAAGAGGTATTTATACTATCTTGGGCTGCCTGCTTTTAGAATAGCAGCAGAGGTCCTCCTCAGCTCAGTAATGCTTGTCTAAGGAATTTTTGGTTTCTTTGTTGCCTGATTGTACTTGGCCAAGCACTTAGATTGGAACAAGGATGGTCTTGTTTTGTCCATGTTGAAAATAATAATATCTCAATATCTATAGAATTATGGGAAACAGTGAGAATTTACCTTTTGGACTGAGCCAAGTACCACACCTGAAAAGACTCAGTTGCAGAGCTGATCTGGTTCACTGTGAGCAGAAGGCAACGGCATGGGACTTCCCTGGTGGTGCAGTGGTTAAGAATCCTCCTGCCAATGCAGGGACATGGGTTTGAGCCCTGGTCTGGGAAGATTCCACATGCCGTGGAGCAACTAAGCCCATGCGCCACAACTACTGAGCCTCCACTCTAGGGCCCGTGGGCCACAACTACTGAGCCTGCGCTCTAGGGCCCATGCGCCACAACTACTGAGCCTGTGCTCTAGAGCCTGCGAGCCACAACTACTGAGCCTGTGTGCCACAACTACTGAAGCCCACGCGCCTAGAGCCCATGCTCCACAACAAGAGAAGCCACCGCAGTGAGAAGCCCGTGCACCACAACCAAGAGTAGGCCCTTCTCACCGCAGCTAGAGAAAAGCCCACGCACAGCAATGAAGACCTAATGCAGCCAAAAATAAATAAATAAATTTATTTTTTTAAAAAAGGAATGCAATGGCATGACTTCCCATCATAACCTTGGAAGTTTGCTTTGGCTTGGTCACTATGAGATCAACTCCTACCACCTGGAAAACTGTACGCTGGGGAACTTCTTTCAAGTTTCCCAGTCATCCTTGTCAAAAGGATGTTAAATACATAACAGCACTACACCACCAAATCATCCTTGATGAAAAACGTGTACATGTTTGATAACTAGTCAGATATGATATGCCAGCTAGAGTTAACAGAGGACTTGAAATCCAGGTGCTATTTCCAACCCTGGAAGAACCAGAGGTATTTCATCTATGTCAACAACTTTATCCATGTATGCAGCCTTTCCAATGATATTCTTTAGCAGCCCAGGGCTTCACTATTCTCTAGGACATTTAGAGAAAAAAACCCATGCCCCGAATTGGCAGCATCTTTCCTTATTCCTCCTTGATGACATTCTTTTGTTTTGTTAGACCTCAGCTCTGGTGCATGTGGATTATCTGAAGTTTGCAGCACCGATAGGGAAGGATTATGAAATGCTGCATTGTGAGCTTGTTGCTGGTGTAAGATCCATTCTTGAGCACACTGAAAACTGGAACTGACTAGATGACATCTGAATGGCCAGATTAGTTGGTAATGAGATAGGAGAGGGAGCCCCTTTTTCAGCAGTTTCAGCCTTGACAGCAAGGGGAATGCCTAGTTTGACAATTTTTCTATTTAAATTCCTTCTCAGTGCCAATTTGTCATCAGTTTGTCAATCTCCTATTCATAACACTCAGTCCCTTGTTTACTAGGCAGTCCCAATAGTTTCATTGATGTGTTTGACAGCTTTGTGGCACTTTTCCTCATTGTTTCCCAGAGCTTGAGGGCCTTATATACACTGATTGACATGCTATTAGGAGAGCTCTGAAGAGAAATTTTCTGATGTAAAGTTTAACCTCAACACCAAGCTTTCTAGGAAGCTTTGGCAATGATCTTGAAAACAGATATGGTGAAGATCTGGCTGTAGGTTCTTGATGTCCAGTAGTGAGGGAGGACAGTGCTGCAGATGCCAATGAGGATACAACGCTCACCCATGTATCTCTCTGAAAATAAAAAGAGTCTCTTTTAGGAAATATATTTTTTTTTCAGAAATTGTTATATTTTTAATCCAATATGAACATCTCTGCCTTGTAATCTTTAATTTAACCCACTGACATTGATTTAAATTATTGTAATATTTGGAATCTTTTCTGATCCCTTATTTAGAGTTTTTTCAATTGCCATATCCTTTTCTTCCTTTCCTACTTCCTTTAGGATAATGCATATTATCTTTTGCTAATTTAAAAGTTATGTATTGTGTTATTTGTGTTCTTTGTTATCTCTTCCTAAAACCCAAAGGGTTAGAATCAATTTTTCCTATAAATTGGTTAAGCTTATCAATAAATATGTCTTGCCTCAAACAAGATAAGGACCTTAACATCAGCCCATTTCTTTCTGTTCTGGCCCAGCCCTTCACCAGGCCATATTGGTGCCATCTAGCACTTTTGTTCCAAATTGGTATGAATATATTTTAAGTGTTTCTTTTGTGTTCTTTTCCTTGAGTCAATGCTTAATTAACTTATTGTTCACCTTTAAATATAAATATAAATATATAGTTGTTTTCTCTAGGATTTATTTCTCTCTTGATGGAGTATTTCTTCCAAGAGTGCTCTCAAAGAAGAATTCTGAGGAATAAACTTTTGCCTGCTTGTATTATCAAGCCCTTACACACAAATGTAGTTTACCTACATTGTACAGCAGAAACTAACACAACATTGTAAAGCAATTATACCCCAATAAAGATGTTAAAAAAAAAACTCGGGAAAAAAAAAACAAACAAACTGTAGTTTACCTAGAAGTGAAAATCTAGGCTAAAAGTTGTTTTGCTAAAATCCTTTGAAAGAAAATATTACTACTTTTTCTTCCTGCATCTAGAGTTGATCATGAAAGGCTGATGTCAATCTGATTTTTATTTCTTTATAGGCGATATGCATTGTCTCTCAGAAATCTTCTAAAATGTTTTCTTTGTCTTTGATGTTGCAATGTGGATTGACCACTCCCCATCCCCACCCTTTCCATGATCTACCAGGCAATCCTATCCCTTAGGAGACCTTCTAACACCTTTACCAACCTGGGCACTGCTCCTTCCAGAAACTATTTCCTTCAGCTGTAATTATCTGGCTGAAGAGTTGGGGTGAAGGGGATGAAGGGGTAAAATGAATGCTCAGGGCATAGCCAGCTTGCCTGCATTAACTGTTATATGCTACCACGTTATTATCCTGGGCTGGCACTGAGCTGATGCCACTGTTTTTAGGCCCTGAAGAGGCAATGGGATGGGGAATAATTGGCCAGAACAATGTAGGAGAGAGAAAAGGGCAACTTTTCCTCCAACCAAACTTCCATTCCTAATGCCTAGCTCTCTTCATCTGTAGGTCACCATTCCCTGTCATCGCCTCCTTCCTCTTCCAGGCACATACACACAGACTTTGTATCTCGAAAGAGGTAGACACAGCCTTAGAATAAAACTTTTGTAAATATCCTCAGATGATTCTGAGACACAGAGATGTATTTAAACCTTTGGAGCATGGATCAAATTTACTTGCTTATGATTAAGCAAGTAATAATTGGGCTAGAGAGAGTGAGAGAATGCAGGCACAGGAGTATCTGAGACTGAGAGAAAATAAAATCAAGAGAGAGAGCAAGGTAGACCAAAATTCTGGGTAGGAAGTTTCCCAGAATGAGGTCCAAAGCATGTACCACTTTTGTATCCACCAGCTACTTTTATGGTGAAAGCAGGTGGACTTGCTGGGTCTATTTCCTTGAAGAACTGTAAAATTCATGAGAAGGGCAATGGCTGGCTTAGCTACTTTGGGTAGCTGTTCCCTGGCTCAGGTATAAGATCCCTAAATCATTAGAGAACAGGATCTAATCTTTAACCTCTTAGCCAGAGTGTTGGATGGAAAGAAACTCTCAAAATAAAACGAAGAATGGAATAAAGTCATTTTGAGGAGAGTTACATTATGTCTGTCCTAATGGCACAGACAGATGAGGAGCAGGGTGTGTCTTCAATTCAGGGAAGAACAGATGATCAGAGATCTGGTGATATAGGACCCAGGAGGCCATTATCAGCAGCAGAAAGGGAGGCTGCTAAGAGAGGACTAAGAGGACTCAGATTGTAAATAGATCTAAGAGACATTTTGGGCACTTCTCGATCCTGAACAAAAGATTTAGGAGTTAGGTTCCCATGATTCTGCTGGTAGAACTGAATCAGAGAATTATTCTATTATTACTATTACTGTGACTGTACTTAGCCACTAACACTGTTCTACATTCTCTCCTCTCCCACCAATCTACTTCTATCTTTCAGTTGAGAGAGACTCACAGAACTTCTGATTAAATTAATGATATTCAGCATTTGTCATTTTACTGTGCTACCTATTTAACTACCCATCTATATAGAGAGATTATTTAACTATTATCTAGCCTTAAGAAAATTCACCAAAAAAATATTTTTTAAAACAATGAAAGAATATTCAATAATGAAAAGTAGTCAAAAGGAAAAGTAGATAAAGGAATAAAAAGCTCTCATCACATCACTCTTCAGTGGTATGCTAAAGGGTGGCATAATTTCTATTCATTTTTCAAGCCATTCTCCAAAAAGTTATTATTACTCTTTGATATGAAAAATTCATTGCTATGATTTCAGATTTCACATAGCAACTAGGCTTTAAAAATGATCACATGTCAAGTTTCCATGTAGTATGATGAAAAATATCCATAGTTATCTTAAAAGAATATTAAAGTTTTAAAGGCTTAAACCCTTTCCAAATATCTGCATGAGGCCAGATTTTCTTCATATATTTTATCAAAACAACATATGACAGCAAAATTAATGCAGGAAAAAATATAAGAATCCAGTCAGACATTAAACAAGTTTTTATAATGTAAAACAATGCCACTCTTCTCAAAAAAAATCTTTTGTTTTGGAAAATATAGTTATTTTTCATAAAATATATTGTTCATGCTAACATATAGTGAAATAGTTATTTAAAAATTCTTAAGTGTTTCTCAGTCTTAATTTCTAATATTGTAAATAATGATTGATAAATCCTCACAAACACAAATTGAGCTCGTTAAGGTCCTCAGTTTTAAGAGAGTAAAGGGGTCCTTGACCAAAATCTTTGAGAACCACTGAATTATTTCATTCCCTTTGAATTACAGTTGAGGAACCTGGGATACAAAATGGTTAGATCACTTGATCCAAGTCATAAAGCTAATTCATCTTCATGGCTCCAGAATTTTAAAAGCCTACTTTACATTTATAAATAAAAATTCTAATTTTATAAATTAAATTACATTTGTTATTTTGCTGAATTCTATTACAATATTACTGCTAGTTATATTAAGGTGACTAAAAGACTCTTGACATTTTAAAATTCTTTTAAAAACTCTACACAATGCATTTTATGAAACTGTAGAGTATATTTCAAGTTTCAGCTTCTTTGAAAATCCTTTCAGAATCAGACTTACATCTTGGATAAGATGACAGTTTTTTTTTCTATCCCTGTGTTCTATTATTGTGTTGAGTTCCACAGGGTTTCAAGTAAATGAATACTAATAATATCAGAAAGTTTTTTCATTTCAAAATAAGGAATGTGTCTTCAATGTTCTAATTATATAATAAACACACACATAAACTTTATAAAATTATAAGTTTATAAGATATATTTCACTGATTTTCTACAAAAGTTTTGAGGCTATCCTGAGATATCTAAGAGGCTTATTCTAAAAACACAATTTAAAATGATCCGAGACAATTTTTCAGCCTAGCTAAATTCCAAATTTATCGTTAGATTTAATTGCAACACAATCCCCACAATTAATTTAACAGGTGTAATATAATCCCACTAGTATCTCTAAGAATGTGGCATCCTTTGTGGCATAACTCTTTTGATGCCATTGTGTAATAAATGTGCTATTCCACACAAATATAGACACAAAATCATACAGTACTTGGAATAAATAGAAACTGTTTTACATAGCATCTTGATGAGGTATCTCTAAGAATGTGGCATCCTTTGTGGCATAACTCTTTTGATGCCATTGTGTAATAAATGTGCTATTCCACACAAATATAGACACAAAATCATACAGTACTTGGAATAAATAGAAACTGTTTTACATAGCATCTTGATGAGGTAAGCTTGTGTTATATCCTTTTAACACAGCAAGACACTAAGCCGTAAAGACCTGTTCAGACTTGCCTAGGTTAAATCATAGAATTACTGGTGAAGTCAAAGGATAAAAATTTCCATGGTTTCTGAAACTTGTGAAACACAATAACAGTATCCTGTCTTGCAGTTAGAATCAAGATATGTTTGAGTTATATATTGTTCTACATTTTTAATTTACTTCATGAGACATGAATAAAGGACATGACTTAGTGGTAAGATAGCATGAGCTGAAATTATCAGAAACCAGAACTCACCTTCTTTGTTTCTGTAATTAATTAGAAACATTATATTATAAATAGTCCCTTTTGAGGACATACTGAATCTACCAGTAGTTGAATACTCAAAAAGAAAATGGAAATATTAAACATTTAATAAATAGTATTTGAATGACCCCTATGTGCTTGGTGTTTGAGATGGGTGAATATGAAAGGCAAGGCCACTGCTTTGATAAAGGTGGGCCACTGCCCACCTTTAAGTGGGGGTAGATGAAGTAAACAAATAACTTCACCTGGTCAAGTGCAAAAAGATAATAATAGTGAAACAGAGTAATAACACAAAGTGATAAAAGAAACACAGGCTTCATTCAATAAGGCCATCAGTGAAGGCACCTTGGAGCAGTTGACTGTGGAGAGACCTAATGAGGAAAAGCTAGTCATACAAACATTGGAAGAGGGACCTGTAAATGCTGGGGCCAAAAGCAGGATGAAGCTTGTTGTATTTGAGAGACAAACAGAAAAGAATTTGGCTATAGTTTAGGGCACTAGGGTGAGGTGCAGGAAGATCAGAGGTTAGTATACTGGAGTGAGGTCAGAGATAGGCAGGCCAGATGAGGTAAGTTCTCATAGGCTGTAGCAGAATTTGGATTTCACTCTAAGCCTAATGGGAAACTTTTGGAGAATTTTAAGTTAAGGAATCACATGATCTAATTTACAGTTTTAAAATAGAGAAGGAAGGGAAGAAGGAAAATAAATTAAGTGAGTGATGATGGTAATTTGAACCTGGGAGACAGTTGTAAAAGTGGAGAAAAAGTAGACATATTTAGGTTATATTTTAGAATTGTTTCTTACAGGATCTGCCAATGGTTTGGACAAGGGAAGTGAGGGAAAGAGAGGATGCTTATTTCCACACACAAAAAATGTTACCTATTACTTTATACCACAAGTACGATCCATAAAAATAAAATTTAGACTTCATCAAAATTAAAACTTTCATTTTGTGAAAGACTGTTAAGAGGACAAAAAGACAAGCTACAGATTGGGAGAAAAAATTTGAAAACTGTGTATGCAACAAAGGACTAATATCTGGAACATACAAAGAACTCTTAAAACTCAACAGTAAAATGCAAACAATCCAGTTAATAAATGGGTAAGAGACATGAAGAGATATTTCACCAAAAAAGGTATGTAATGGCAAATAAAGAAATAAAATGATGTTCAACATCATTATTCATTAGGGAAGTGCAAATTAAAACCACGAGATGCTTTTAGTAACATCAGAAATTTTTTCATTTCAAAACAAGGAATGTGTCTGCAATGTTCTATGCTTCATCAAATTGCTATGTAAGCCACACTGTGTGTGTGTGTATGTATATAAAATATCAGAATAGGTAAAATAATAAATGCACACAAGGATGTGGAGAAACTGGATCACTTACACATTGCTTGTGGGAATATAAAATGATACATATGCTCTGGAAAAGTCTGGCAGTTAAAAAAACAAAAACAAAAAAAGTAAACATGCAACTACCACATGACACAGTAATTACACTCCAGACATTTATCCCAAAGAAATGAAGATATATTCACACAGAAGTTCTCTTGGACAGCACTGCCCCAAACATTGAGGAGACATGTAAAAATTTTGAGCAGAGTTGGAAGTAATAAAATTATAATTTTCCACAAATCTCTAGGAAGAATCTGATAGGCTGGAAACTGGTAGGGAAATTAGGATATGAATCAGGATATGTATCATCAGAAGTTGTGTTTGCAGAAATGAAGAATGGTGTGTGTGTGTGTGTGTGTGTGTGTGTGAGGGTTGAGGTCAAGGGTGGAACTACAGGCACAGAGTAGATAAGGAGGCTGAAGGAGAGGTAGAGTGCTTTTTATTTAGGAAAATGGGTGGATATTGATCCCATTCACTGAAATAGGAAACACCTTAGGAGTAGAATTAAAAAATTATTTTTGAGAAGATGGGGGTGACTGACAAATTCATGTTATATCCATGTTAACTTCGAGATTGTGAGGGACATTTTAGTAAGATGGACAATAGGCAGTTGGATACATAGATTTGGAAGAGTCATTCTCAAGGACCTTAGGGGGAATGTATGGTCAGGCCACTCAAGATGGTTGTTCTCTTGCTCTCTGTGTGTCCCCTGCTCGACCACCGCCTGCTGCACCTACAGCCTACTCACATGACTGACCTTCCTTTGTACTTGCTCCAGGCCCCAGCTAGCCTTCTTATCAAAGGCGGGGAGGGGCATTCGCCTCTACTGGTTTCCTTGGTAACTAATGAGCCCACCTGACATCTATTTCCCCTGTAACTGGTGATCTCCCTCCCTTCCCCACAGCGAAGACGGCCACCTTGTTCTGCCTGCCCTCCACGGCACCCGGTGGGGTTTTGCTCCAGGACTTTGCTTCAGACGTGTAGTCTCCCCCATGCATTGATGTCTCTGTTGCTGACTCTGGGTTCTTTCTTTAGTCTTGAAGCTGGGCAAGCACAAGACTTGTAGGCCTATGGGATGCAGCCCAACAAGGGAGATGCATTCATTGTTACGTGGATCTCTCTACTTCCTTAAAATAAGTACCTAGAAGTTAAATTGCTTTTTCAAAGAATATGAATTATATGTGGGGACTTTCTAAATTTCTTCTCCCCCTTCTCCCCAGCACACACATTCCCTAGTGGTCCTTATGTTGCTGTGATGAACAAATGTTACTGATAGGCATGTACAGTACTCCACAGGTGTGGTCTGGTATTTTAAAATTCATTGGTTGGGATACAGATTTCAGAGTTATATCCCTTTCTTTGTGGAAACTGGGACAACCCTCTGCTGCATTCCAAAGGCTTTGTAAATACTAAAGGTAGTTCACATTTGCATCTTCATCAGTACAGGTCCCAGGCAAGAAAACAGAAATCAAATAAGGAATTCTAAACAGACAGCATTTGCTATGGAGAAATGTTGATGGCTAAAAGAGCATAAAGGGGAAGGTGAGATTACATCAGAAATTCCTAACTGCAGGAAGTGGCTACTAGTCCTAGAGCTGGTAGAACAGAAGGTGGAGGTGGTATTATCAGAGCCCAAGAGCAAATGCTCTTTTGGGGATGCCACGGGAGTGTAGGGAAAGGGAAAACAGGACCACCAAGGAGGGGTTGCTGCAGCTAGTGCTGGACTTTGTGAAGGACACAGCCACTGCCCTGGATACCAGAAGCAGAGAGGAAGAGAACTAAGGAACAATAGCTTTCCCATGTTCCACCTTCTGATTTTCTGCCTGTGCAGAATTCTTAGCAGAATCTTACAGGAAGCTGTCTGACAAGGAAAGCTGGGAACTACAGTTTGCAAACTCCCAGCCCAACCATCAACACAGAGCAGAGTTCAGGTGAGTATGGGGCTTAAATACCACCAGCACCTGCACTACACTTTACCAGGAAAAATTTTTTTCCTCCTTTAGGTAGTAAACTCCCTAAAGAAAAACTGACTGATTCGGTTTTTGGTCTTTGATAGACTCAAGGGTCCATCACAGTGTCTGCCATATAAAATGCTCAATAAATATAATATATATATATATTTTTTTGCGGTACGCGGGCCTCTCACTGTTGTGGCCTCTCCCACTGCAGAGCACAGGCTACGGACGCACAGGCTCAGCAGCCATGGCTCACGGGCCTAGCTGCTCCGCGGCGTGTGGGATCTTCCCAGACCGGGGCACAAACCCGTATCTCCTGCATCGGCAAGTGGACTCTCAACCACTGCGCCACCAGGGAAGCCCTATAATAAATTTTTGAGTGAACAAAATGCCTATTCACATCACTGAAAAATGGTTCAAATCAGTACTCAGCTTACCTGACTGGCAGGTGATGCAGCTGAGTGTGAAAGAAACACACTTTAATTCATATGTACAAATTAGTATTGTCTTTTACAGTATAGGCCCCTTGGAAGTTAACATACTTTTTCAAACAGTGCTGCCATTACTCAAGGGATTTTTAGGACTCCTCTTTTGAAATTGCCTTTCAGAGCTAGTTCTTGAGAAAGACATGACAATTAGTAAGAGCCTAGTCTGCCCACTTTTGGCCTAGCCTGACCCACCTGCTTTTGATCTGGAGGATTTAATACTATTTTCAAAAATTAAATCCTCTCTCAAAGAACAGACTTGTTATTAATGTTGGTAAGTATGTGCCACAATTTCCAATTAAACTTGGGGCAACATGATGTCTTAGTCTACTTCTGCTACTTTGAATTTGGAATAAGATGACAAATATGGTGCATAATGGTAATAACTTTAAGACTTTGGTCCTTGTTGCCTTCCTATGAAGAGAGGAGAATCATCACTGAGCACCTCTGCCACAAGCATCAGTAGGCTATTTGTTTTCATATCTCAGGGTTATTTCCAGCTAAGACAAATGCACAAGCACAAAAAGGGCCCCCGTAGCCTCTGACCTCTAGGACATGAACCAAGACATACTTTACTATCACCCTCCTACCTCTCTAAAGAATCCATAAAATGCATTATGGTAAAATAGGAAACTTCTCAAGGGCTAGTGAGTTGTGGAGAAGAGCACGGGCAGATGCAGTTGCTGTTCCCTGCCTCAAGTGGAAAGTAATAATAAAAAGCTTAATGAACACTTGCATGGCGGGATGTGTTTGGCTCTATTTATTCTTTCAGTCTTCACAACGCTGTGAGGTAGGCACTCTTATCACTCCCATTTTACAAATGGGAAAACTAGAGGCTCACAGAGGTTGATTATCTAGACAAGGCCACTCAGCTAGTAAACGACAGTCCAGGGTTCAAACCCCGCAATCTGACTCGCGTTAGTGCTTTCACGAAAAAACGGGTATCTGGCAATGTTCAAAACGTCAGAACTGGCAACTGGGGAACTAATAGAAAAAGGAATCAACAAAACGGCCCACCACTTGGCAACAGTGCTGAAAGACCAAGGGAGCCTCAAGTCCCAGGAAGGGGCAAGCGAGGGGTCACGCGATTCGCCAGCACAGCTCCAACAGCCCCGGCTCTGGACGGCCGAAGCCTCCAGAGACGCCTCTGGCGCCGGCGTCGCAGGACCCTCATTGGGCCCCTTCTAGGCAGCGGCAAATCGCGGGCGTCCAGAAGGAGGCGGGACTTCCGGGAACGGTGGAGCCAAATTCCGGCCGCGCCGGAAACAGCTATTGAGGAAAAAACAGTGGGTACACGCGCTAGAAGCTCCTGGAGAATTTTGTGTTCCACAGTCTCTGAAGAAAAATTGGGCGGGTATTCGTCCGCTCATTACCCAGTTTTCGAGGCAGTGGAAAACAAGAGTTGGGACATGGACAGCCGCTTGCAGGAGATCCGGGAACGACAGAAGTTACGGCGACAGCTTCTCGCGCAGCAGGTCCGGGGCCCAGGGAGGGATCGCGAATGCGCGTGCGCGGCCGGCTTCTTACCTCCTCCCCCCTTTTCTGTCTCCTTACCGGTCGCGGTGCGGTCCTTTCTGGTCCCGCGACCTTAATCCCTGCGCCCACCTACCCTCTTGTTCTCAACTCCCGGGGTACCCCGAATCTTTTCCTGTTTTACCTCGCGGTCATTGTGGTGGTGCTGAACCGAACGCCATGCTTGGTCTTTAGCAACCGTTATGGCCGCCGAGTGGTGCTCAATGATGAGAATACAGTGGTCTTTGTGTGTAAGTTACCGCAGTTCAGGCAAAGAAAAGTGCCTTGTTATCCTCCAGAATTTCTGTTCACTTTTTTTTTTTTTTGCGGTACGCGGGCCTCTCACCGCTGTGGTCTCTCCCGTTGCGGAGCACAGGCTCCGGACGCGCAGGCTCAGCGGCCATGGCTCACGGGCCCAGCCGCTCCGCGGCATGTGGGATCTTCCCGGACCGGGGCACGAACCCGTGTCCTCTGCATCGGCAGGCGGACTCTCAACCACTGCGTCCCATGGAAGCCCCTCTGTTCACTTTTTAAATTGTCGTTTGTGTCTTGCCTTTCTTCGTAATCAGCTCCGGATTCTTGAGATTGGGGCTTCATTGTGGGTCAGGTTTACAGTATTTTCTCTGGGTTAGTGTCTAACGACTGCATTGGTAGTAGCCTGAGTGTAAATTTTAGATTCTGCATGATGCGTATTGCTGTCGACTTTGCCGTGTACGGTATCCTCGTCCTCACCCGCAGCTAATGTTTGAATTCTTAATCTGTATCGATCACAACAAATCTCTGAAATAGGTAATATTGTCTTCACATATCGGATAATGAAACAGAGGCTCCAGAGGTTAATTTTTGCCCCGGCTCCTTCACCTCTGGGCCAGAAAGTTGAACCCAGGTTTGTCTCTCCAAATCTTGGCCTCACTCCTTCTTGTGTATGAGTAAGTTGCCACTTGATTAGTAGAGTACACATGCAGAAAATGCAGATGCACACCTCTGCTTAATTAAAGTTATAGGTTGTGTTTTACTTTCTACCACTCAGACCGGTAAAAGGGATGGGGGAAATGCTCACAGGCTTTGATGAGGCATCTTACTGTTATTTTTTTCAGTAATAAATTTTCGCTTTAGTACATGGAAATCTGAGACCTATCCTCTTTTATGATCTGATGAAAAGATTTATGGTACAGTGTTAAAAGTGTGGGCGTTTAGGGAGTTCCCTGGTGGTCCAGTGGTTAGGACTCAGCGCTTTCACTGCTGTGGCCCGGGTTCAATCCGTGGTCGGGAACTAAGATCCCACAAACGCGCGGCCAAAAAAAAAGGGGGCGTTCGGAATCAGATCTGTTCCTGGCATAATGATTTTGGACAAATCAGGTATCTTTTCCAAGCCTTCCTTTTCTCAGTTTCTATTATGTTACCTTCAAAAATGTTCAGCAGTTCTTTGTTACCACCAAGATTCTTACTCTTTAGTTTTGAATTCATACGTCTGTTTGACTCAAAATAGTCGTAAACAATGATTGGTTGAGTGTCTAACTATGTGCCAGGAGCTTTTGTAGACATTGGCAATTCAGCTATGAATAATAATAGGTGGTCCTACCCTCAGAGAGCTTACGTACTGCACAGAATTTAATAATGGCTGCCATTTATTAAGTCCTTTCTGTGTGTCAAGACTCTGCCAAGCTTGTACATACATTATATTTGATCATACCAGTCAGATGCTATCTGTGTCTTATAGATGAAGAAAATAAAGCTCAGGAAATTGGTTACATGCTGAAGGCCACAAACCTTTTACATTTGCAAGCTGCAGTTTTAGGCCTTTGCAATACACCTGGCTGCCTCCTAGTACAGTTGGATAGGAATCTTTCCACCTAAGTAAGGATGTACAATATAATCAATGACAGACTTCCACTTTTCCAACTAATTTCAGCCTTTCTTTCACTTACTTTTCTCTGTATGAACAAGACAGACTGGTTTATTACTCTCCAGAACGTGATTTTTGCAGTATATACTTTATGATTTTTAAAAGTTGTCCTTTCTTTCTGATTTCTGTCTATCCTCTGTGACAGCCCAGGTCAGAATTTTGTGATGAAACCTATTGTGATCTCCCTGGCTTAGGCTCTTCTCCCTCTGAGCATCCATTTTCCTTACTGTTGAGTCCACTACTGTATATTATTAACCATCATACAGAATATAAACAGTTTGCTTGTAGCGTCTTTGCATTTAATTCCTGTTGGCTTAATCTTCTATCCTAACTTTGTTTCTTGCCCAAAGTAAGTTTTTAATAAATTTTTGTTGATTGATGATCTGTCAGAGTAGAGCACAACTTAAGTGTATATAATTTGCTTGACTTATTTTGGCTGCTGGATGAAGATATCGGATGCAGTATATAGGCCCAGACCATGATTGTGGCAATTGATGCTATCACCAACGATTTACACCTGTTTTTATTTAACTTGTAGCTTTGTTTCAAAGAGTTATACATGCTTTCAAATGATACCAAATTGTCATAATTATTCAAATAATATATTTAGTGCTACCACAATGGAAAGTCTGTTACTCCAGTCATTCCACAATTTTTTTAAAATGTTGGAGCATGAGAAGACAATTATATATGTAAGCACAATTTGATGTAAAGCATTCCTCTTGTAAAACATTGTATTCTAATTTACACCTTGGTAAAAAATTTCATTGGTTCATTCACATATTTATAAGCGTGTACTATAAGTCAGATGTTATAGTAGCTGCTGAACATACAGATATCAACAGGACAGAGTTGTTCCCCTCAGTGAGCTAACATTTCAGTGGGGGAGAAGTAAACAAAAGTAAACTGATAAAGTAATTGAATTGTACAAATAAAAAACTGGAAGTTGTGATAGCGACTGTGAAACAAACAAAAGTAAAACAAAAAGAGTGTATTAAGTGCTATGATCTGAATGAGGAAAGGAGGAGGTAAAAATAATGGAAAGGAGGCTACCTATTCTGTATATAGTGTTCATGGAAGGACCCTCAGAGGAAATGTACTCATCTGAGATTTGAAGGGAGTCGAGTCAGTCTTGGGAAGAAGGTTAGAAAGCATTCCACCTATGGGAATAAATGTGTTTTCTGACTAAAGAGAATAGGGGTCAGGAAGATTTTATGGAAGAGTTAAAATATCAGGAACAGTTGATACATTGGAAGAGATTTATCATTGGGGAAACGTTAGGGGAGTCATGAAGTGGGTAGTCTAAAGAGGCAGTGGTAATTGTTTAAGATCAAGGCTGGGGACTTGCAGCTCTAACACTGTAGTGTGCCTTCTCACCTTTCTTGAGCTAAGGGATTATTTAATGCAGATTTCCTCATGCCCTTCGTGTGCTTAAAAATATTAAGTGGTTCCTCATGGCCTGTAAATTGCATTCTATACTTCTTGGTTTGGCTTTTAAGTTTTCCATGAATTGATCCCACACTATGTAGCCAGGCCTATTTCAACTAGTGATTTGTTTACATTTGTTGTATTTTGCAAAATTTCCCAAACTGCCAACCCGAATATGCATGACTATTTTTCAGGTTTTTGTAAAGTTTAGTATTGTGCCTATAATCATTATGAAGACTTGGCTTGAATAAAACTGAAAAGGTATTTATTACGGCATGGAATAAATAAGGTACAATACGTGAGCTGATGGATGCAGAGTGTTTAACGTAGTGCATATCACACTATAAACACTGTATGTTAGCTGCTTTTTTTGTTTTGTTATTGCTACTGCTGCTAAATTGTGTTTTATTATTTGCTTTAAAAGTAGAGGATTGGCTCAAGTTAATTGTTTTAATTTCAGAATAACTGAAAGCATAAAATACTTTTCAGCTGGCAAAATCATTCTTAATTAACATGGTTTTGCTCCAAGGTGTTTTCTGTTTTTCCTGCAAGGTAATTCATCCATTTGCCTGCTGCAGTAGTTACGGATTTTTTTGTTTTTGTTTTTTTAAATACTTGATGTATTAAATGCTGCTACAAGTGACTGGGAAGGCTATTCAGTACACTGTCATCTAATTTTTGGTTTTTGCCTTTTCTCAGTTGGGAGCTGAAAGTGCTGACAGTATTGGTGCTGTGTTAAATAGCAAAGATGAGCAGAGAGAAATTGCTGAAACAAGAGAAACTTGCAGGTCAGTTGAATATTTTTTTAGTGACATGTTAATACTTGTGAAAGGATCACTGTTTTAATAAACAATAATCCTAGGTATGAAGTGTGTTGTTATAAGCATCAGCATACAGATTTAGGAAACATTGGTTTTTATTGTTAGTTCATGAATTACGAAATACTTATTATCTGAGTACAGTAAGTTTTCATTTATAAAGTAGTTAGAAAATGGAATGTTAGGCTAGGAATTAGCTTATATACCATATATAATTTTATTTAAAAAATCCTTATTAAAAAAAACACACTTTGCCCTAAAAGTGGTATTGATTTGATAGTTCATAAAGCATTTAGAATTTTTCAGTATTGTAGTTATCAATTTTTTTTAATTCGAGTATAATTACTTTACAATGTTGTGTTAGTTTCTGCTGTGCAGTGAAGTGAATCAGCTATATGTATACATATATCCCCTTCCTCTTGGACCTCCCTCCTACCCCCTCCTATCCCACCCATCTAGGTCATCACAGAGCACCAAGCTGAGCTCCCTGTGCTATACAGCAGGTTCCCACTAGCTATTTTACACATGGTAGTGAATATATGTCAGTCCTAATCTCCCAGTTCATCCCACCCTCCCCTTCCCTCTGCCCCATCTGTTCTCTACATCTTTGTCTCTATTCCTGCCCTGCAAATAGGTTCATCTGTACCATTTTCTAGATTTCACATATATGTGTTAATGTATGATATTTGTTTCTCTCTTTCTGACTTACTTCACTCTGTATGACAGACTCTAAGTTGATCCACATCTCTGCAAGTGACCCAATTTCGTTCCTTTTTATGGCTGAGTAATATTCCATTGTATACATGTACCACATCTTCTTTATCCATTTCTCTGTCGTTGGACATTTAGGTTCCTTCCATGTCCTGGTTATTGTAAATAGTGCTGTAATGAACATTGGGGTACATGTGTCTTTTTGGATTATGGTTTTCTCAGGGTATATGCCCACTAGTGAGATTGCTGGGTCATATGGTAGTTCTATTTTTAGTTTTTCAATGAATGTCCATACTGTTCTCCATAGTGGCTGTATCAAATTACATTCCTACCAACAGTGCCAGAGGGTTCCCTTTTCTCCACACCCTCTCCAGCATTTACTGTTCATAGGTTTTTTTGATGGTGACCTTTCTGACTGGTGTGAGGTGATACCTAATTGTCATTTTGATTTGTATTTCTCTAATAATTAGTGATGTTGAGCATCTTTTCATGTGCCTCTTGGCCACCTGTATGTCTTCTTTGGTGAAATGTCTATTTAGGTCTTCCACGCATTTTTCGATTGGGTTATCTGTTTTTTTGATATTGAGCTGCATGAGCTGTTTGTATATTTTGGAGATTAATCCTTTGTCAATTGCTTCGTTTGCAAATATTTTCTCCCATTCTGAGGGTTGTCTTTTCATCTTGTTTATGGTTGCCTTTGCTGTGCAAAAGCTTTTAAGTTTCATTAAGTCCCATTTGTTTGTTTTTATTTTTAGTACTCTAGGAGATGGGTCAAAAAAGATCTTGCTGTGATTTATGTCAAAGAGTGTTTTTCCCACATTTTCCTCTAAGAGTTTTATGGTGTCCAGTCTTACATTTAGGTCTTTAATCCATTTAGAGTTTATTTTTGTGTATGGTGTTAGGTAGTGTTCTGATTTCATTCTTTTACATGTAGCTGTCCAGTTTTCCCAGCACCACTTAGTGAAGAGGCTGACTTTTCTCCATTGCATATTCTTGCCTCCTTTATCAAAGATAGGGTGACCATAGGTGTGTGGGTTTATCTCTGGGCTTTATATCCTGTTCCACTGATGTATATTTCTTTTTTTGTGCCAGTACCATACTGTATTGATTACTGTAGCTTTGTAGTATAGTCTGAAGTTGGGAGCCTGGTTCCTCCAGCTCCGTTTTTCTTTCTCAAGGTTGCTTTGGCTATATGGCATCTATTTTGTTTCCATGTAAATTGTACAATTATTTGTTCTGAAAAATGGCTTTAGTGATTTGATAGGGATTGCATTGAATTTGTAGATTGCTTTGGGCAATATAGTCGTTTTCACAATATTGATTCTTCAGATCCAAGAACATGGTATATCTCTCCATCTGTTTGTGTCATATTTGATTTCTTTCATCAGTGTTTTATAGTTTTCTGAGTACAGGTCTTTTGCCTCATTAGGTAGGTTTATTCCTAGGTATTTTATTCTTTTTGTTGCATTGGTAAATGGGATTGTTTCCTTAATTTATTTTTCTTATCTTCTGTAGTGTATGGGAATGCAAGAGATTTCTGTGCATTAATTTTGTATCCGGTACCAAATTCATTGATTAGTAGTTTTCTGGTGGCATCTGTAGGATTTTTCTGTGTATATTATGTCATCTGCAAGCAGCAATGGTTTTACTTCTTTTCGAATTTGTATTCCTTTTTTTAAAAAAATATTTATTTATTTATTTATTTATCTTTCACTGTGTTGGGTCTTCGTTGCTGTGCACAGGCTTTCTCTAGCTGCAGTGAGCAGGGGCTACTCTTCATTGTGGTGTGTGGGCTCCTCATTGCGGTGGCTTCTCTTGTTGCGGAGCATGGGCTCTAGGCATGTGGGCTTCATTAGTTGTGGCCCGTGGGCTCTAGCGCGCAGGCTCAGTAGTTGTGGCGCACGGGCTTAGTTGCTCTGCGGCATGTGGGATCTTCCCGGCCCAGGGCTCGAACCCGTGTCCCCTGCATTGGCAAGTGGATTCTTAACCACTGTGCCACCAGGGAAGTCCCTCCAATTTGTATTCCTTTTATTTCTTTTCCTTTTGTGATTGCCGTGGCTAGGACTTCCAAAACTATGTTGAATAGTAGTGGTGAGAGTGGACATCCTTGTCTTGTTCCTGATCTTAGAGGAAATGCTTTCAGTTTTTCACCATTGAGAATGATGTTTGCTGTGGCTTTGTCATATATGTCCTTTATTATGTTGAGGTAGTTTCCCTCTATGCCCACTTTCTGGAGAGTTTTTATCATAAATGGGTGTTGAGTTTTGTCAAAAGCTTTTTCTGCATCTATTGAGATGATCATATGGTTTTTATTCTTTAATTTGTTGATATGGTGTATCACATTGATTGATTTGCATATATTGAAGAATCCTTGCATTCCTGGGATAAATCCCACTTGATCATGGTGTATGATCCTTTTAATAGAGTTTAATAGAGTTTGGGAGTGTTCCTCCCTCTGCAGTTTTTTGCAAGAGTCTGAGAAGGATAGGTGTTAGCTCTTCTCTAAATGTTTGATAGAATTCACCTGTGAAGCCATCTGTTCCTGGACTTGTTTGATGGAAGTTGTTTTTTTTTTTTTTTTGCGGTGCGCGGGCCTCTCACTGTTGTGGCCTCTCCCGTTGTGAGGCACAGGCTCTGGACGCGCAGGCTTAGCGGCCATGGCTCACGGGCCTAGCCGCTCCGTGGCATGTGGGATCTTTCCGGACCAGGGCACGAACCCGTGTCCCCTGCATTGGCAGGCGGACTCTCAACCACTGCGCCACCAGGGAAGCCCCTGATGGAAGATTGTTAATTACAGTTTTAATTTTATTACTTGTGATTGGTCTGTTTATATTTTCTGTTTCTTCCTGGTTCAGTCTGGGAATTTTTTACATTACTAAAAATTTGTCCATTTCTTCCAGGTTGTCCATTTTATTGGCATATGGTTGCTTGTAGTAGTCTCTCATGATCCTTTATAGAACATCAGTTTTGCTCAAGACACATTAGAATGATACATAATGTAGAACTTTCTTTTTGCCATTCATACCTTATAAAAGCTTAGTTTCTTATTTGTTTGCTTTCTCAAAAAAATACAGATTATTCATCAGGTTGTATTACTTTTAAGATTTATAAACTGGGTGAATAGATACTGTTTAGTCAGGAAAAATTTGCCTTGTTCTGTTTTTATAACCGGTTCTTTAATATTATTAGTGGGTACATTTATACATCTTGTATATATTTGTGAGTGATATTTCAGTTTTAAATTTCAGGGCTTCCTATGATACCTCTGCTCCAAATGCAAAACGTAAGTATCAGGATGAAGGAGAGACAGATGAAGACAAAATGGAAGAATATAAGGTAAGTAGAGAATGGGACAATTTTATGGTCAAGAAGAAAATAAGTCCTTACAATCTGTAGAGTCTTACCCAGGAAAACAAAATTTGACAGAAGCTGAATTTTGACAGAATACTGAATAATTGTTGGTAGTGTGTATGTAATTAGGTAATTTTAAGACATTTATATCAGTTTAACACAAGAGGTATGTGGATTAAATTAGGTGATGTATATAAAGCACTTAGCTTAATGCCTAGTAAGCACTAGGTGATAGCATTCTTAAATAAGAGTAAGGAGGTAGATGTATCAGAAACTTCGGGTAATTTGATCATATTTTGAGAGGCTACAATACTGTCTTCTTTGACTTGCATTATTCCATGTTAACAATATAGGGTAGTACAATTAAAATATTTTGAGAACTCATGGGCTAGACAGCAGTGTAGAACCATTGCTGACAGAGGCCCAAGGCAAAAACCCAGGTTCTCAACTTGTAATTACAATATGTAGTTGAAAAGAAAGAAAGTTAAGGACAAAATAACCTACCTCCATTTTTTCAAATTAATTGTCATACAACTATATTCAATAGAGAAGAGAATAAATAGTTTCAGTAAATCTTTAGATATAATTATCTAATTTCATAGATATTCTCTTGTGTATTGGTTGCATTTGATATATCCTCTTATATAACTTAACTATTTGTGATTATATTAGGTCAAACCATATACATACAGTTTCTGATATTTTAACATTTTTGACTTATAAAATAGTTTCATATGGTTTGATCTAGTAGAAATAAAATTGCCCTATTGGTGGTCATATCTTTCACGATTTGAGCTAAATTCTAATATTTAAGGTATTATATCAGAGATAAATAATCCTAGATAACTTAGTCAACAAAATTAGTAGTTATAGACAGTTATTACTGATGAGAATGAAAAAGAAATATTTATTTTATATATTATAAGCATAACTAGTTACAGCTAATGATGAGAAAGCAAAAACTTCAATTTGTTTTTAGATTCAAAAATTTTTTTTAATTTGTATTTTTATTTATTTACTTATGTATGTATGTATTTATTTGGCTGCATCGGGCCTTAGTTGTGGCATGTGGGCTCTTCATTGCCGCCCGTGGGCGGCTCTCTAGCTGTCGGATATGTGCGCGGGCTTACTTGCCCACGGCACGTGGGATCTTAGTTCCCCCACGGCATGTGGGATCTTAGTTCCTGGACCAGGGATCCAACCCGTGTCCCCTATATTGGAAGGCAGATTCTTAACCACTGGACCACCAGGGAAGTCCTGACTTCAATATTTGACTTTAACAGTAATTTGAAAACTTTATTGTGTCTTAGGGAAAGAAAATTTTTATATGAGTCTTAATACTCGAGATATCATAATATGTAAGATATTCCTCTTAAAATGTATACTTCCTTTTCCAAGGATGAATTAGAAATGCAACAGGAGGATGAGAATTTGCCATATGAAGAAGAGATTTACAAAGATTCTAGTACTTTTCTTAAGGTAAATAAATAATTTTCAGGTCATAACTTCACATTTCAGCTCTATGCCTGAAAAGATTTTAAATACTTATTTGTTTTCAAGATTTTTTCAGTTATTGAGGGATCATCATTATAAAATAAAGGTCATTTAAAATTATTCATGAAATATTCTTCTGATGCTTGTCCATTTAGGATGAGATAATGCTTTATTAATGTCTGTAGATACTGAATTGTAATACTGTTATTTTAATAGTGATGTTTTCTGTTTTTTTTAATGTCAGTTAACTTATATTTTGTATGGCCTCATAATAAAAAATAAAGTTCAGAGTTAGTGTATCTGCCCTCAGAGCGAATGCTATTAATTTAATTTTGACGTTTTCTTTAGGGAACACAGAGTTTAAATCCCCATAATGATTACTGCCAACATTTTGTAGACACCGGACATAGACCTCAAAATTTCATCAGAGATGTAGGTATGTCAGATTTGTTGGGAATATGCTATTGCTAGCTGTTGATTACATGCATGTAATTTACCCATTTTGTGGTTTATTTCTAACAAAATTTCTAAAGAATTTCTTTTAACATTTCTTGCAAGGCAGGCCTATTGGCAACAAATTCCCTCAATTTTTGTTTGCCGGAGAAAGTCTTTATTTTTCCTTTACTTTTGAAAGATTAATTTTGCAAAGTACAGAATTCTAGATTGGTGTTTTCTTTCTTTCAACACTTTAAGTATTTTACTTCACCCTGTTCTTGCTTGTTTCTGAGAAGTTGGATATAATTCTTAACTTTGTTCCTCAATAGGTTTGTTTTTTTTTTTTTTCTGGTTTCTTTCAGAATTTTTTCGTTAGCTTTGATTTTCTGTAGTTTGAAAATCATATGTGTAGGTTTAGCTGGGTTTTGTTTGCTTTGAGGTTTTTTTGCATTTATCCTCTTTGGTACTCTCTGAGCTTCCTGTGTCTGGGGTTTGATGTCTGACGTTATTTTGGGAAAATTCTCAGTCATTATTATTTCAAATATTTCTTCTGTTCCTCTTTCTGTTTTTTCTCCTTATATTTCCATTACACATTTTACCTTTTGTAGTTGTCCCACATTCCTTAGATAGTCTGGCTTTTTTTTTCCAATTTTTATTCTATTTACTTTTCAGTTTTTGAGGTTTCTATTGAGATATCGTCAAGCTCAGAAGCTTTTCTCAGCTGTGTCCAGTCTACCGATAAGCTTACCAAAGGCATTATCCCTACATTTTTAAAAACAGCTTGACAGAGATAATTCATGTACCATACAGTGCACCCAATTAAAGAATATAATTCAGTTTTTTAAGAATATCTATAGATTTGTGCAACCATTGCCACAATCTAATTTTAGAACTTTTTTAAAAAATTGAGGTATCGTCGATTTACAATATTATATAAGTTTTAGGTGTACCAATAGTGGTTTACAATTTTTAAAGATTATATTTCATTTATAGTTATTATAAAATATTGGCCGTATTTTCTCTGCTGTACAATATATCCTTGTAGCTTATTTATTATATGCATAGAAGTTTGTACTTCTTAATCCCCTCCCCCTATTTTGCTCTCCCCACTTCCCTCTCCCCCCTGGTAACCACTAGTTTGTTCTCTTTATCTGTGAGTCTGTTTCTTTTTTGTTATATTCACTAGTTTTATTTTTTAGAATCAACGTATAAGTGGTAATATACAGTATTTGTCTTTCTCTGTCTGACTTATTTCACTAAGCATAATACCCTCCAATCCATCCATGTTGTTGCAAAAGGCAGAATTTCACTTTTTTTTTATGGCTGAGTAATAAATGTTTGTGTGTGTGTGTGTGTGAGTACATACACCACATTGTGTGTGTGTGTGTGTGTGTGTGTATATATATATATATATATATGGCACATTGTCTTTATCCATTTACCTTTGCTGGACGCTTAGGTTGCTTCCATTTCTTGGCTATTGTAAATAATGCTGCTAAGAACACTGGGGTGTGTGTATCTTTTTGAATTAGTGTTTTCATTTTCTTCAGATATATACCCGGAAATGGAGTTGCTGGATCATGTGGTAGTTCTATTTTTAGTTTTTTTAAGAAACCTCTATACTGTTTTCCACAGTGACTACCGATTTATATGCCTACCAACAGTGTACAAGTCCCCTTTCTCCACATCCTTAGAACATTTTCATCTCCCCTAAAGAAATTTAGTCCTCATTAGCGGTCAGTTCCCATTCCTTCTCCCACAGTTGCCCCCCAGCCTTAAGTAATCATTAACTGACTGTTGTCTATCAATTTGCCTATTCTAGACATTGCATATAATTGGACTCATACAATATGTGATATTTTGTGATTGGGGTTTTTTCACTTAACATAATGTTTTCAGGGGCCATTGATGTTGCAGCATATTATCAGTACTTCATTTCTTTTTATTGCCAAATATTCCATTGTATGTACATAACACATTTCGTTTATCTATTCATTTGTGTTGTTTCCACTTTTTGATTGTTATAAACTCTGCTGCTGTGAACATTCATGTAAAGTTTTTGTGTGAATGTATGCTTTCATTTCTCTTCGGTATATACCTGGGAGTGGAATTGCTGTGTCATGTGGTAACTATGTTTAACTTTTTGAGGAACTGCCCAAATGTTTTTCAGAGCAGCTGTACCATTTACATTCCTACCAACAATATGTGAGATTTCCAGTTTCTTACCACCCTTGACATTTTATTATCTGTCTTTTTAATTATAGCCCTCCTAGTGGTATGAAGTAGTATTTCATTGTGGTTTTGATCTGCATTTCCCTAGTGACTAATGATATTAAGAATCTTTTTCTATGCTTATTTTTGCACTTACTTAAATACCTACTTTAGAGAGATGTCTAAACTCTGCTTATTTTTTAATTGGTAATTTGTCTTTTTATTATTACATTGTAAGAGTTCTTTATATATTCTCAGTACAAGTCCCTTATCAGGTATATGATTTGCAAATATTGTCTCCCATTCTGTGGGTTGTCTTTCTTTTGGCCACACTGTGGCTTGCAGGATCTTAGTTCCCTGACCAGGGATTGAACCCACGCCCTTGGCAGTGAGAGCGCAGAGTTCTAACCACCGGACCGCCAGGGAATTCCTGTCTTTTCACTTTCTTGTTGGTACCATTTACAACACAAAAATTTTAATTTTGATGTAATCCAATTTATTTTCTCCTTTCTTGTTTGTAAGCAACATGTAGAAACTGATTTTAATGTTTTCACAGGCAAAATTTAGATGTAGCACAAAAAGTTATGATAATGGTAAGTGAAATAGGCCAGTCACAGGATGACAAATATGCATGCACTTACAGAGGTATCTAAAATAGTATGTGTATATAAACACATAACTTTTATGAGGTACCTGGAGTAGTCAATCTCATAGAAGCAGAGAATGCAGGAGTGATTGTCGGGCTAGAGAGACAGGAAAATGGGGAGTTGTTGTTCAATTGGTATAAAATTTCAGTTATGCAAGATAAATTTTTTCTGTAGATTTGCTGTATAGCAAATTGTAGTCAGCAATACTGTTGACTATAGTCAGCAATACTTAAAAAAATTTAAGAGGGTAGATTTCATCTTACTTAAGTGTTCTTACCACACACACATACACACACACGCACACACACTAAAACCAGAGGAACACAAAGAAACTTTTGGAGATTATTGATATGTCTTACCTTGATTGTGGTGATGGTTTCACAGGTGCATGCATATGTTCAAACTCATCGAATTGCATACATTAAATACAGGTTTAATATATAAGGTTTTCATTTATCAATTATACTTCAAAAAGCTGTTTTTCTCCTCAAAGTTGTGATAAGTTATATTGATATAACCAAATTTCATTATCAGACTTTCTGCTTTTAAGATACTTATTTCTCCAAGGCAAAGAAAATGTACTTAGGAAACTATTACGGATTGAGAAAAAGGTGTACCTCTTCTGTAGATGATTGAGAGCTGACTCTATTGTGATTGAAACCTGACTGTACTAAAATCTTCAAACTTGTTTCATTTGAAATTTGATATGTAACCACTGATTGAGGAGGCTTTACAAAATCTTTCACTTTTTTACTCTTTGATATTAAAGTTATTAAAATGTACTTCTGGTTTTCAACTTAAGATGTTTATATAATTTATATTGTTATGAATATGCTTCTTGTAGGGGAGAAAGAAAAAAACAAAATAAAAACTTTTAGGAATCTTTGATATTCAAAGCCCTACTTACTCCTACAGTTGTTTAAACAGTTATTATGTTGTTTTATCTAAAATCTCTTCTGAGGCTCAGAGATTTAAATATTTTTGAGGACATGGGAACAAGTCTCCTGTTTTTAACCTTTATGGAACTTGGAGATGTTTTTCAACGTCCTAAGCTTGAAAATGTGTCTGAGGATTTGGTTTATAATAATGTGGAGTGAGATCCTTAAAACTATAAATATTGATATAGGAAATATTCTTAGAGAAAGTGACTTATTTTGGAATTGGTAGTACAATTTTGATAAGTAATCAGAGTGAATGAGGTGTGAGCTAATGACTGTTAGGGACTCATTATCTTTTTAACTAGATTTGTTCTGGGATTGTGTCCATAAAGTGTAGCCACTTAATTTAAGACCATCAGTAGTAAAGAAAAGAAATCCTCATTTTCTGTGCTTTGGATAACTGTCTAAGAAACTAAGTAAAAATTTTAACAATCACTAGATTCTTTGGGAGGAAGACTTTTTTTAGTAAAAAGAAAATGAAAAAAGCATGATTGAAAGAAAAAATTTTCTTTTCCTGAGAACAGAATGGCTAAATTTGATGCTATAAGCAGGTTAGTTAATCTAATAAATTTGAGAAATTAAATGGTTAATTGACTTGATCTGGGCTTTAGAACATCTGGGAGTTTGCCTGCATGTGGGATTAAGGTCATTAGGTATATAAAATGTATATATGAATTGTTTAAAAGTTCTCAGACTTTTTTAAAAGGATGTGAGGATGAAGAGGTGGTTGTATATTGTTTTGTTCTGAGCAGGCTCATCACGTTTGAATGCATTGATACTCATTTGTATTGAAATTTGGAATTTACTATGTTTCCTCTTCAGGTTTGGCTGACAGATTTGAAGAATACCCTAAACTGAGGGAGCTCATCAGGCTGAAGGATGAGTTAATAGCTAAATCTAACACTCCTCCTATGTAAGTGGGGTTTTTTGTTCCCAACTCAGGCTTAAAATATTAGTCTTTTTATCATGTAACCCCTTTTCTGTTTGAAAAAAATTCACCATCTTTGTAAGGTTAACACACTCTCTTTCTTCTGTATAGTAAAATATATTAGTTTGAAACTCCAGTGCTGAGTACACAGTAGGTTCTCATTTAATTTATTTTCAGTTTTCTAGATAATTTACTTTAAATTACTAATTTAAATTTTTTTCTTAGAAAATCATATTTGTTGTATTCCTGATTATCTTAAAATGTTTTTAAATGACTTTTTTTCTCAAAAATTATTTATTGAAGAAAGTTAGAAAACTTAGAGAGGGAAAGTAAGAAAATGAAAGTTAATTATAACTCAGCAACCAGAGATGCTATTAACATTTTGGAATACAAAAATTCATTTTAACCTTTGCTAAACAGACTGTTTCCCTAAAAAAATGTGTTTAAGGTCTTTGAAATTGGAGACTCTCTTTATTCCACATTTAGCTTACTTTGAACGTTTTGTACATTTAACAGTTTGCTAAAATGTATACTGTTAATGATTAGAAGAACCACGAAGAAGTCTGAGTTTGTGGCAAAAATTTTAGCAGACTAATATTCATCCTATTTAAAAATACTCTTACATTTAAAGTATTTTATATTTATATTTAAAATACTTTCATACTATGTGGAAATAACCATTAAGTAAAGGCTAGTAGTAATTTATACTAAGTATCTAGAAAAGACTGTTAAACAATATTACTAAGGCACAAACTAAAGAAAGAAAATTATGTCCATTTTTAGAAACTTTTTTAGAGGGAGAAATTTAAAACTTACTAACAAATAGTTTTTCTAACTTAACAATTGTGGAGAAAGTAATATGGTATTCTTTGGAATATTAAGATGATAATGGAAAGGGGCTCAGACACTCATCTGAGTATGGATTTTCAATATAAGAAATGAGAGAAGTTTGTATTTTGGATGTTCGTGTGGGACTGTGATTTTACTTTGTAGTGTGAGTGTATCCATGTCCTTGGGAAGAGCACTGGTAGATGGTTTACTGTCTGTACTGAGGAAGGATACTCCTCCATAAAAAGGTATTCAGCAATTAGCTCATGGTGACTTTGTAAATAGTGTTTAGGAAACATTTAAGAAGTTTCTTTCATTACCATCTATAAAGTATTTGAAAATCTCTTACATTTTATGCTTTAATCAAATAGGTACTTACAAGCAGATATAGAAGCCTTTGACATCAGAGAACTAACACCCAAATTTGATGTGATTCTTCTTGAACCCCCTTTAGAAGAATATTACAGAGAGACTGGCATCACTGCTAATGAGAAATGCTGGACTTGGGATGATGTATGATCAAACTTTTACATTGTAACGAATTATTTATTTTTCAAATAAATATATGTCTGATCAGAAAGTAATATTATAAATATCCCTACTTTTTTAGGAATTGTAAATATAGATTTATAGTATATATTATGGCTGAAGGTCTAAGGTACATTAACAAATATTATAATATCTTTAGTCTGATTTGTCTTTTTGAGGCAGAAGTTGAACAGGTAGTGAGTAAATCGTCTATGGAAGACTCACAATTCCAGTCTTAGAGTCCTTGGATATATAGCTAGAAGTAAGTCTAAAAACAGATTGAATGGTTGATAACATTCCATATTTGGTTAGTTTTAGTAAACAGAGTATACGTACACACACACACACATATGAACATAATTTCTGCTTTTTAAAGAACTTACAGTATAATAGATTTAAGGGACATATGTATTATATAATTGTGATATAATTTAGTATTATATAATTGTGATAATGTTATATTTTCCTGAATAAAATTGAACAAGCTGATAGCTTCAGTTAGTTACATAAAGTAACCTGTTTTTACTGATCAATAACAAAAATAACAAATATTTATTGAGCACCACTTTGTACTAGGCAACTAGGTACTGGAGATTGGAAGATGAATAAGACTTAGTATTTGGCCTTAAGGGGCACACAGTTTAATGGGATAAAATAAACAACGACCTAAACAGATAATTGCATTATCATATTGTTAGTTCAATAATAGAGGACTGCATAAGGTGGTCTGAGAAAAACTGACCAAGCTGAGGAAGCCGGGGGGACATAAACAGAGGAGATGACACATGAACAGTATGTATGGATAGATTAGCTGGAATTGACCAGCTGAAGAAAAGGGTGGATTAGAGATTCCAAGCAGAAGGAACAGCAAGAGCAGAAGGGGTGGAGGCAAAGAGATGGGTGAGGGAGGTCTGTATGTAGGTTGATGTTGGAACACAGATTGGGACTGTCTTGAGATGCTGTGTCTTCTTAGAAACTTAGCTTAATGCCTAAAGGCATTAAGGAATCTTTGAAGGGCTTTAACCAGTTTAGTAAAATGGTCAGATTAGTGTGTAGAGGAGGATGGACTAGAGAAATTGAAGTCTGGAGAGGGGAGAGCAGGTAGAAGACCATTGCAGTAGTCTAGTTAGGAGATGAAGGGACCCTGATTTAGGGTGATGGTAATAAGAATAGAAAGGAGATGATAAATTCAGTAATGTTTTGTAGATACTTCTGGTGAGATCTAGTGATTGGGAAGAGGGGAAGAGTTAAAGGATGACTCAGGAGTTTGAGTCTTGGGATAAATGGGTTGAGTTATCACCAGCTGAGAGAGTCAATTTAAGAAGAGTAGCAGGATTAGAGCGATTAGATTTTACTGAATGTGTTGATTTAGAGGTGTATGTGAGACATTCACGTAGAGGTTGTAATAAGAGTATGAAACTTAAAAGACAGATCTGATATCTCAAAATACAGATTTTAAAGGGTTAGCACATTAAACCTATGAGAATAAATGAATTTGTCTCGAGATAGTGTCTCAGTTAAGATACAGTGTGGATTTACTGTAAATCCTCAGGAAACTTACATTTAAGAGGCACATTATAAAAGAGATGTGAAAAGAATGGGTCAAAGATGAATGAGGTGAACCAAGAGAGTATGAATGTCACGGAAACCAACGGAATAGGGAATTTCGAGGAGGAGAGTGTGATCAGGAGCACTGAACACAGAAGAGAGGTAGGGAAGGGAAAGGACTGAAATTCTAGACTGGTGTTTCATAGAAAACTGCTTTGAATGCTTGCACATCTTCTGAGTTAATAATTATTAACTATTGTTAATATTACTTACTTTTCAAGATGTAATAACTTCAGTTTTTCTTCCTTGAAGCTTTTCCTTTCAGCTTCAGTACCTCTGGCAATTTTATTTATTTTATTTTACTTTACAAAAGTTTTTCCTCTCCTCTGATAAGTGTAATCTGTGTTTGTTGTTGAAACAGAAAAGTATACAGTATATAGTATCCCCAAAACTTAAGGTTAAAGATGTAATGCTCTTGATATTGCTGAGAAGTTCTCCAGATAGGTTGCACAAATTTACATTCCTTCTAGTAGTGTTTAAGAAATGTCTATCTCACTATATCCTCATCAAAATTGATTAATAATGTAAAACAAACTTCGTCAATTTAGTCAAAAGAAAATTGAAAAATTAATCTTATTATGTCTGATTAGTGGTTAGGTTGAACTTTATTTTCTCTAGCCAGTCTCTAAGGTTTGGTCAGTGAAGGTACAGGAGCTTCAATTACATCTGATAAACTAACAGAGTTTTTGAAATAAAGGAATTCCATTTTATATGCATATTGAAAAGTTTTGTCTGGCCCCAGAGCCCTAAGCTCTTAACGTTTATGTGATAATACCTTAAAGAAAGTGCCAGTAGCTAATATAAATAAAGTATAAATAAGAAAAGCATTCAGCTTTCACAGGTATTCTTTTTCACATTAGAGAGTCAGTAGAGGCCAGTGTGTTTTGTTTAAGAATTAAAGCATTTTCGGGCTTCCCTGGTGGCGCAGTGGTTGAGAGTCTGCCTGCCGATGCAGAGGACACGGGTTCGTGCCCCGGTCCGGGAGGATCCCACATGCTGCGGAGCGGCTGGGCCCGTGAGCTATGGCCGCTGAGCCTGAGCGTCCAGAGCCTGTGCTCCGCAATGGGAGAGGCCACAACAGTGAGAGGCCCGCGTACCGCAAAAACAAAACAAAACAAAAGAATATAAGCACTTACTTAAAATACCAGCATTTAGCATTTATAATTGTAATGTCAAGAGAGTAATTTGCTTAATATTCTTCACTGATGTGTGCCATCACTTATCTTTAGCTATACCATGTATAGACGTTTGTAGGAATATATGTGTGTGTGTATTACATATTTAATTCATATTCCTTTGAGAATATTAGATGAGATATATCAAGACTTAAAATCGGAAGTGTAAAACTGAATAGGTTTATGCCTATTGTAATTTTTTTTCCATTACTACTGTCAAATAATGTATTTTTACCTAGATAAATTACAGATGATGTGGTTATGATCCACTCATGTAGAAGTTAAGATTTTCTTAATACATGAAACTAAAAAATATTTGCTTGAACCGTTGTCTCTGGAACTTCTTAACTGTGACAGGAAGCTAAAAGAAAAGGAATACCATATAAAATGGTTGCTTCTGTAGTCATTTATACAAGTATAAGGTATTTCCCCAATTTAGAGATTTAATTATTGCAGAACTTTTTTTTAAATTGACACACTTAACAAATACAAAGCAATTATAGTCTATTGTTTGTGACATTTCAGACTTAGTCATTATACTGAAATGTGTATATTGATTTATTTTGTTTAGAACTGTTCTACTGGAAACAAAGTCCTCCCCCAAACATTTGTGGTTATGTTTTAATTTTGCCCCTATCTTTAGGGTAATTTAATCCCTTTTCAGTTTCTTTTTCTGTTAATGGTAACAGGTTGCTCTCAAGCCATAACTTATAAAATTCTGTATTTCTATAAATATGGTTTCCTGTAAACTCTTTCCATATAAAATCAAGTGTATGTATGTGCATGTGCGCATCTGCGTGTTGTTGTCTTAATAGGGAATAAAAAACCAGAAGAACAAGTTTTAAGGATAAAATTTATTTTCCATTGTATTTTCTAATGAAAATTAGTACATTTAAAGAACACATTTACTGTAAGTCCTGATAAGTCTCAATGGTTGTTCTTTTGGATTTAGGATGAATGGGAAATAAAATGCTTCTATGCAATATTGGTTTGGTTTCTTACAGATCATGAAGTTAGAAATTGATGAGATTGCAGCACCTCGATCATTTATTTTTCTCTGGTGTGGTTCTGGGGAGGGATTGGACCTTGGAAGAGTGGTAAGATGGTGTTTTTTTAAGTGGTTTTTTAAATTCGTAAGAAAAAAATAACATAGTATGTTGCATAAGAAGTTTAAAGATTAATGTTATTTTTTCCTCTGTTTCTTGAACAGTACTAAAATATTCAGAAGAAAAAATGTTTAAAAAAGAATGTGCAGGGCTTCCCTGGTGGCGCAGTGGTTGAGAGTCTGCCTGCCGATGCAGGGGACGCGGGTTCGTGCCCCGGTCCGGGAAGATCCCACATGCCGTGGAGCGGCTGGGCCCGTGAGCCATGGCCGCTGAGCCTGCGCGTCCGGAGCCTGTGCTCCGCAACGGGAGAGGCCACAGCAGTGAGAGGCCCGCGTACCGCAAAAAAAAAAAAAAGAATGTGCAAAAGGCAGTATCCCTTAGTTAACTAACATTAGGGGTGAATAAATCAAAATACGATTTATTACAGCTGCAGGAAGAGAACAGTTCAGAGATTTGAAACTGAATTGCAGCTCAAAAGCAAGCTGCTTAGTGTCATTTACTGTTCATTATTAGTAGTTAAAAAGTATTCTTCTAAATAGCATTAACTCCTGAATTCTAAGTGAACACCAAATCAAATTGGAAAAATAACACAGCATCTGGAGCATATAGTTTGAATAAATTCATGAGAGTGAGAAGTTATAACATCTTAATTTAAGTACCTTATATTTATTGTATTTCAGAACTTTTTTTGGTTTTTTGATTGGAGTATTTTGGATTTCTAAATGGAAACAAAATAATAAAGCTTTTTTATAATGGAATCATTGCGGCTAGTTCTGGTCTCAGTTCTGATGTCCAACAGTGAAACTTTGGGTAAAGAGATATTTACTCTTGTGTGTTTCAGTTACCTCACTTGTTATTGGATAATACTTTCCATTTTTAGGAAATATTACTTGATCTACTGCCTATGATCTCATTTAAATCCTGGTAATTTTAGGATGTGTCCATTTGACAGGTGAAGAATTTAAGTAGGATTATATTGAGATAAATTGGTTCTCAAATCCTGAAATTCTGCAACTGCTTTTGTATTCTTTGTATAAATAGCAAGTTTGAGACTTGGATAACATCATTGCTTCTGTCATTTGTTAAATCCATGGTAAGACTATAACTGTATATAGGGTATCTATTTTATTGCTGGCACCTCCCTAAGATGCTATAGAAAATCTAAGAAAATAGAGACATACTGTATGTTTTTATAGGTGTATTGGTATTTACCTTTTTTAGCTCTGATGTCTGGCTTTGGGCTTTTCTCCCACCCCCCAAATTAGGTTGAAATTGATAAGGAGGTTTTATCTTATTTATGCAGCAATTTATCATATTGGTGAAAGCAGATTTTGGCTTCAAATGATTACAAAAATAATTCAGCATGATAAATACTCATGAGCTTGTGCTAAGTTGATTAGGGCATGTTGGATTTAGGCCCTTGTGATATTTAATGCAGTGCGAAATAAATACTTGGCAACAGGAACAGATACTGATCTTGATTTTTGAGATTTTAAATTAAAAATCTAAGTTTCATTTTGTGGTGTATCTCAGTTTATACAATAAGAGCATTCCTGAAAAGTGTGTATATTGTTCCACTACATCTCTATTTGGACTTGATCATAGTACCAACAATATTGTACTGCACAATTTACTTATTTCCCCCTACTTTGCTCTTAATCAACTAGGGGTAAGGACTATATCTTATTCATGTTTTTTTTCCCAGCAGCTAGTCAACACCTACATATGGTGGGCCTCAAAATGCCACTCTGAGTACTCACTTAGCTAGTATTTGTTATATGTTCATATATAACAGATTCTAGGACACTAAGGTTCAAATGTCTCTATTGTCTAGATTACATAAAGATGAAAGTAAAGTTTTACTCAATAAAGAAATATAAGAACCATTTTAAGTCTTTAAATTTTTTTTGCGGTATGTGGGCCTCTCACTGTTGTGGCCTCTCCCGTTGCGGAGCACAAGCTCCGGACGCACAAGCTCAGCAGCATGGCTCACGGGCCCAGCCGCTCCGCGGCATGTGGGATCTTCCCGGACCAGGGCATGAACCCGTGTCCCCTGCATTGGCAGGCGGACTCTCAACCACTGCGCCACCAGGGAAGCCCAAGTCTTTGAATTTTTGAGGTTTAGTATTAAATCATAAAAATAACATAAGACTCTCACTTGGAAAGAAGTTATCAGAACATTTTCAACAGTTTTTAGCTTTGTCAGAGGATAGGAAGTTGAGGTGGAAGGAACAAAATTATCTTTTTTTTTTCTGATTTTAAGACATTTTATTTCAAAATAACTTCAGTCTTACAGAAAAGTTCTAAAAATTATGCAACAATCCGCATTTACCATTCACCCAGAAGCTCAAATGTTCACATTTACTTTTTTATTCTCCTCTCCCCCTCACTCTCTCTTTTACTCTTTTTCATTCTTTCCCTTTTCCCTCCCCCATTTCAGAGTTATTCTAGACATAATGTCCCTTTCCCTCTAAGTGCTTCAGTTATATTTCTGAAAGATAAGGTCATTTTCTTATATAATAATAGTACAATTATTAGCATCATAAAATTAACACTGTTTTGATACTATTCTCAATAAGACAATTTTTGCAGTTGTCCCACTTACAACATCTATATAGTATAAATATTTTTTTTCTGGTCTTAGGATCACTCAGTGTCATCAGTTTTCATGTCTCTTCAATCTTCTTTTATCTGGAAGACTTTCTTAGTTTTTCTTATCTTTCATGACCTTAACATTTTGAAGAGTGTGGCCCATTTATTCAAAATTATCTTTTGAATTATTTTCTGATTAGAGACTGAGTTTTCTTATGATTTAAAACTTTCTACTGATGACAGTAGAAGATAGTATTAAAGAATCAGTATTATGTAATCCTTTCTATGTTTTGATATCAACTGTGTATTAATATTCAGAAGGTATATGTGTATTCTGTATAATGGCTGTATATTTAAAGACTAGTATTTCTTTATTTCTGCACAAAGACAAAATTACTGTGACACCTTGGAATTTAATGTCTCAAACCTCTAGGAAGTTTTTAATGCTGGTTGGTTATTTTAAGTATTGTTTATTTCTTTTAGCTAAGGATTTTTTAAAAAATTCTTTCATTTCTAGTGTTTACGCAAGTGGGGTTACAGAAGATGTGAAGATATTTGTTGGATTAAAACCAATAAAAACAATCCTGGGAAGACTAAGACTTTAGATCCAAAGGCTGTCTTCCAGAGAACAAAGGTATTGCCTTTACTGTTTTGTTTTCTTTATTTTCATTATTTTCTCAAGCTTTTCCAGATGACTGTGTACTGTTTAATTAATTTTGGTGGAAAGGTCTTTCTCTTTGACTTGTATAGATGGCATTGAGCATTAAAGTAATACATCCAAGTTAATTTAAAAATATTTTATTCACTCAGATCAACCTATACTGAGCTGGAGAAGATATTCCTGTATATCCTAAACTGCTGTAATTCTAAGTCAGATATGGGCTTTTAGTACTTCTGACCCCGAGCTTTTTTTCCTTTCTCTATGCTCAGAAAAAAGAAATGGCAGCAAGACTCATAGCTGGCCAGCTTAGATGAATATTTCTTTCCCCTTCCTTTCTTTTTTTACATAAGAACCTGAACAAGAACCACTGAGAACCTCTGCTTCAGAGGACTGCCCAGCTAGTTATAAGGGTTTAACAGTTTGTCCTCCAGTCTTTCACTCTGCAGGGACCCTCTGGTGGAGGGTACTTTTTAAGTCTTTCTTGGACTAGGAATTCTGTTTGAAGGGAATCTAAGCCATCCTTGCTATTATTGGTTCATGGAGTCAAGTGAGATTAAATTTATTTAAACCATACTCTGTCATCCAGATTAAATAGAGGTCAAAAAACAACAAAAAAGGAAATCGTTTGATTTTCACATTTACTTATGTTGAGTATTTATAAGTCTGTATCCATGCTTGAAGTCCTCTCCATATGAAAAGCCTTATACCTTATATATAGTTTTGATCTTGGATCATGTGAGGCCCAGTATAACATCATTTTAAGATTCCAAGGTCAAGTGCCATGCCCATAACAGCTGAAGACAAGTTATTATCAAGGGTTGCAGAGGAAAAGATTCTACTACGGTTGTTGACTCAATTCTAAAATGTCATGGCCCCAAGTTTAATACTCTAATGTCTAGTTTCCCTGGCAGTCTTCTCAGATCCAGAGATCCAGGTTTTTCCTTTTGTGTTTTTGCCCATAGACCTGTATCCCAAAGAGTCAGAGAAATGAGGATTGTTTTGGAACTGAGGAACGTCAGAAATGTAAAATGTTGTGAAATATGACTGTTGATGAAAAGAGATTAATTGTTCTGCTCTTATTGTTATTTAGGAACACTGCCTTATGGGGATCAAAGGAACTGTTAAGCGTAGCACAGACGGGGACTTCATTCATGCTAATGTTGACATTGACTTGATTATCACAGAAGAACCTGAAATTGGCAATATAGAAAAGCCTGTAGAAATTTTTCATATAATTGAACATTTTTGTCTTGGTAGAAGACGCCTTCATTTATTTGGAAGAGATAGTACAATTCGACCAGGTAAGACCTCAGGAGGAAAAAAAAACTTTGATAGTTCCTTGGGATATAGATGTTAAGAAAGATCACACAGTGTTATGTAAAATAAAATTCTTATATGTTTGATCCCTCTTCTTGCTATACTTCAAATATGCTAAGCTCAGTCTTGTCTCAGTACTCTTCCATGGACCTCTCTCCTATCATTCAAATACCTGATGGACCTTTTCTCACAACCCTGTCTAAATTAGCCAACTTGCCACTCCACTCCCTTCCTCCCACTGCTCTCCTTCCTTTCAATCTATTTTCTTTTTCTTCAATCTATTTTCTTTTTCTTCATAGCACTTATCGTTATCTGAATTATAGATACATTTGGGCATATGTTTATAGTCAGTCTCTTTAGTGTGCAGTCTCATAGAAAGCGGAGATTGTCTTATTCTCTTCTCTCTACCCAGCATTCAGGTTATTGAGTAAATATTGTGTTGAGTGAAGAAATGCATAAAGGACATGTGGTCCTGTCCAAAACGTCTGTAAGATATTTGGTCCACACCAAAATGTCCTTGATATATGGCCCTGTCCAAAACCATTTGGCATGGACCAAATGTGCTCATGGATGTCTTGGATAGGACTAAATTTCAAGTATCTTTTGGCATGAACCAAATGTCTTACTGACTTTTTGGACAGGACTAAATGTCTGCTAATAAAATGATCCTGCAGAAAATAACCATACCTTTTTGAAATACAGATCTTGGCTTTATTAGAAATGAAAGTACCTGGCTTCTTTCCTTAAATGTATCATGATGTTGTTTCATCAAAATTTTAACACTTTACTAAATCGATATAATGTGAATTTACTATTTTGAAAAAAAAATGAGTAGAAAATAATAATCTTATGGACCAGGATTTTCTTTTATAGAGGGCACAGCTTTTGTTTACAAAGTATTGTTGAAATAATAGTGCATTCTGTTTCTTTTACTTCTCAGAAAATATAGAAGTAACTTTTAAGAACATTGCATCACTTCAGTCACAATGTATAAAATCAACCTGTTTGGCCTTACCATGCTAGAAATGCTGTTTAAAGCTGAAAGGAAAAAAACTGAAATGAGCCAGGATCTTATTTCTTAAACAGTCTACATTTTATAAAAAGTAAAAATTGAAGAAGTTAACAGTGGAATAATTGGCCTTAAAAGTACCTAAGAATTTAGAAGAAACTCTGATGTTCATTCTAAAAAAAAAGTAATCCTTAAAGTTGCCTTATGTATGTATGATGTAATCCATCACTCCTCTACCCCCTCCTCAGCCCCGTCAGCTATTTCTTTGTGAGTGTGCGCTGGCGAACACGGTATCTCAAAAATATTTCAGTTGTAGGGCTTCCCTGGTGGCGCAGTGGTTGAGGGTCCGCCTGCTGATGCAGGGGAGACGGGTTTGTGCCCCGGTCCGGGAGGATCCCACATGCCGCGGAGTGGCTAGGTCCGTGAGCCATGGCCGCTGCGCCTGCGCGTCCGGAGCCTGTGCTCCGCAACGGGAGAGGCCACAACAGTGAGAGGCCTGCGTACCACAAAAAATATATATATATATTTCAGTTGTGGAAACTGATGGCCTTAAATTTCATAAAATTGTGTAAAATGATAAAGAGAAAAGTAAAAAACTACATTCTCTTTACAAAGAAATATTTTGCATGTGAAATGTTTACTCTGGGGCTTGGCTTTAGAGAAAATGTTTCCTATATTTAAAAGTAAATTTTTGCTCCTGGCAGGTTGTTATTCAGTATTATGTTGCTTAAATTATCATTTTGTCATTGCTTTTTGGATTAATATTGTCAAATAACATATACCATAAGATTTCACTTGTTTGTAATTTGTTAAGATTTGCTTTTGACCCAATTTAGATAAATAATTGAAGTCTGATTGAAAACAATGTAACAATATATTGTTTTTTTGATTGGTTGTATTTATTGTTGCTGTTTATATCAGCCATGTCTTTACTGATTTTTTTTTTAAACTACTTACTCTATGAGAAAGGTATGTTAAAATCTATTAGGATTATGGGTTTGTGGTTTTGTTTAGTTGTTAGTTTATATCTGAGATTCTGTTGTTAGGTGTATCTAAAAGGTAAAAATTTTTATGCCTTCCTAGTAGATTGACCCTCTTAGTATTATAAAATGTCCTTCTTTATCCAGTGTTTCTCAACTTTAAATTCTACTTCATCTGACATTATTATAGCTATTTCAGCTTCCTTTTGGTTTGTGTTTGCTTGGCATATTATTTCCAGCCTTCTACTCTCGATCTTCCATATCCTTACATTTAAGGTGTATCTCTTGTGAGCAAACACATAGTTTTCATCCATTTTATCTTTATCTTTTAATTGAATTGCTTAGTCAGTTTATATTTAATGTAATTCCTGATATATTTGGGCATAAATTACCATCTGACTGTTTGCTTTACATCGGTACCACCTGTTCTGTGTTCCCTTTTCTCTTGTTTCTTTTGGATTACGTATTCTTGTATTATTCAATTTTTCTTTTTTTTAATTAGCTTGTTAGTCAGATATTCTTTTATTGTTCCTTCAGTGTTTATCTCGGAAATTGCAGCATGCATCCTTGAATTATTCTAAATTAAAATAGTATATTGATTTTTAAAGGGTGGGAGTGCTATGGTTTAAATTTAATCTTTTTAAACCAGTTTTTTGCAATACATGTACAGTTCATGCATAAGTCACTACATACGTAGTATATATACAGCTATAGAATGAGCTTTGAGTTGTTTAGACTTCCATTGAACATATACATGAAATCTTGTTTGGAAATTTTGTGGATGATTTTACTCTCTTATCAAAGTAAAATATTTTGGCAGCAGAGCTTGTGGCAAGCAAATGTTTCCTCTTCACTGGCTTAAAAGAAAGTAACATCACTAGATACTCAACTCGAGTGGTGTGTTTTTCAGAAAGTGTAGATGTCCGTATATATTGAATATCAAGATTGTGGCTCTAGTGTTTGAGGAAATAAGGAACAGATTTTTCTCTTCCATCATTAACCTGTTCTACCCAAAAACAGCTCCTGAATCGGAACAATCTCCAGTGGCAACTGCTGTTTAAAGGAAGTAGAAAACTTTAAAGAAAAAGCAAAACTATTTGAAGAGTAAAAGCAACATCAAACAGATGGATATCTTTTAATAATTGAAAATCAGTGTTAAAGAAACATTAAAGAAAATTTTGAAGAGGGAAAGAGATTCAATCTCACTACTTCTAAGAATTATTTTCATTTTTTTTACATAATACTTTCCACTGCTCTTGTGCATACAAAGTTTTATATAACTGTAGTCATCATTTTGTATTTTTCTCAATATTATGTCAAATATATTTCTACATTTTAAATAATTATAATGCTTTTAATGGCCTTACAGCATTATTTTAATTAGTGTTTTTTTTTTAACATGAGTAGAAGAACCTAAGGAGTAGAGAGAATAATTGTTACGTATATTATAGGTATAAGCATAAACAGCAACTAAAATAGAAATTTTGCTTGATGCCAATTTTTATTTGTAACTATAATATTCCAAAACTATAACATAATGAGGGTTTTCTCCATCCATTTAGCTGTGGCCACTTTATCCACTTTAGATTGTACATTATATCTTTCATATATGACATACTTCTATCTGTATCTCTACCAGTTGAACAAAGTCTTAGAGGTACAAGTTTTATTTTTTGCTTCGAACTACTATCCAGTTCTTTATCTTTGCCCATTCTTGCGAAAATTATTTTATTTTATTCTATTTGTTTCTTTATTTGGTTGTGCTGGGTCTTAGTTGTGGCAGGTGGGTTCCTTTGTTGTGGCTCGCCAGCTCCTTAGTTGTGGCAGGCAGGCTTCTTAGTTGTGGCTTGTGGGCTCCTTAGTTGTGGCATGTGAACTCTTAGTTGTGGCGTGCATGTGGGATCTAGTTCCCTGACTAGACTAGGCCCCCTGCATTGGGAGTGCAGAATCTTAACCACTGCGCCACCAGGGAAGTCCTGCAAAAATGATTTTAGTATTGGCTTTAGTAAAACAAAATTAAGAAGGAATATCTGCTTGGGGAAATTGTAGGTAGTTGGAGGTTAACCATGTAAATAATAGTAGGAGCAATTGAGGTAAGTCTGTTCAAGGGGCCTTAATTTATTTGGGTTGAATCCTCAAGTGCACTTCTTCCTCAAGGAGGTAGTCAAAGCTATTTATCACATATACCATAGGAGTACTCTTCACTATTGCTTTAAAAGGTTTAAAAATTGCTATATGTGTCGTATATGCTGAAGCCAGGCTAATTTAAACTTACTTGGGTCTTAGTAATTCCTTTAGAAGTTGTAATAAAATGCTATTGCAATGAAGAATTTGTGGGTGGGAGGTGGAGTCCCTTGCAGTTTACTCTGTAAAGATTTACATGTCTTATTTATTATGTAAGAGGCAATATAGCATGAAAGAGGCAATATTAACTATTTTTATTAAATCTTTAAATTTTCTCCTTTCTTTTCTCTTGCTTGTGTGTTGTGTTTCATAACACAACATACGTGCCAAAAAACAAACCAGAAGGGAGCAAGTAAAAGTCTCATAGATTCAGTTGTCAGTGAGACCATATAGGTGTGCAGTGTACTCTTTCATCTGATTAGGTACTTCTCTACTTATCAGGGTGGTATCTACTAGATGAGACATAAAAGGCACAATCTGATTTATCTGTCATTTTTTCTTCATATATTACAGATCTTAGTTATCTGTGCACTGTTAGATACTGATGATTTTTTTAAATGCTGAACAAAATTTTGTACAAAAATGGCTACTATATTTTAGAATATGATCCTAGTAAAATATTTTCATTTTATAGCATTTTATACTGGACCTAATATTCTAAGAAATAATCTTCACAATGATAGGGCAGAATAGTGTGAACCTATGAAGAACCTGATTCTTTTTTTAAATTTTATTTATTTATTTATGGCTGTGTTGGGTCTTTGTTGCCGTGTTCAGGCTTTCTCTAGTTGTGGCGAGCGGGGGCTTCTCATTGCAGTGGCTTCTCTCATTGTGGAGCAAGGGCTCTAGGCGCGCAGGCTTCAGTAGTTGCGGCACGTGGGCTCAGTACTTGTGGCTCACGGGCTCTAGAGCACAGGCTCAGTAGTTGTGGCACACGAGCTTAGTTGCTCCGTGGCATGTGGGATCTTCCCGGTCCAGGGATTGAACCTGTGTCCCCTGCATTGGCAGGCGGATTCTCAACCACTGTGCCACCGGGGAAGCCCGAAGAACCTGATTCTTAGAGATTCCTCAACCTGTCCTAATGAGCAAGAATAACCACACCCAGGAAACCTTGAAGCATGGTGTCTCTCTCAGGCATTTACAGTTAATTCGTAGTTCCTCCCATTCCAGATACAATGTAATAAAAAAGAAACCATCCCTGGGCTTCCCTGGTGGCAGAGTGGTTGAGAGTTCCCCTGCCGATGCAGGGGAAACGGGTTCGTGCCACGGTCCAGGAGGATCCCACATGCCGCAGAGCAGCTGGGCCCGTGAGCCATGGCCGCTGAGCCTGTGCGTCCGGAGCCTGTGCTCTGCAACGGGAGAGGCCAGAACAGTGAGAGGCCGGCGTACCACAAAAAAAAAAAAAAAATCCCTATTATAAGCAGAGTTGTCTAGCAATGTAGTTGACCAAAATACCTTTTTACCCATAGAAATGTAAAGTGCAATGGAAATTCTGAGAGAAAATTAATTTCATATAAGATATATATTTGAAGTGGATGTGGAAGGAGGAATTTTCAGCAGGTTGACAGGATAGGAAAAGTAACAGATCAGTACACAAACAGTTAACTGTAGCAGTTCATTGTTTTTACTCAAGTGAAGGTGTCATGAAAAGCATTAATGAGCAATGTGATGGGAAAGCTAGTTCACACCTCATTGTATAAGACTTCAGATTCCATGTTTATAAGTTTGGGCTTTGTGGAAAGCCCAGAAGGTTGTGTAGGGAAGGAACATAGTTTAAGCTTTGCTTTAGGCTTTCCACTTTTAAAGGGAGGAGAGGTTGGGAGATCATTACAGTTTATATGTATGTCTGTTACATGTGTTAGGGGAATAGCCCCTAATATAGAAAAATAAATACTAAAATTTAAGGGTGGCAATAGAAATGGAAAGATGGGAATGAATAGGAGCAGCATGGTCGTGGTTGAATTCCTGAGACCTATCAGCTGGGTTAATGTTGTGGTTGGGAAGAGTAGAGGTAAAAGTTAGTTTCAGGATGTTAATCAGAAAACTGTTGTATCATTTCTACAAGTAGGAAGGTGATATAAAATTTATTAAATTTTCACTAAGCCCTAACTCAGTATAGTGTGTAATATTTTTTTTTCTAAGTGCTGTTCTCACAGAATGTGAAATATGGGTGGAGACAATGTAAGAAGTTATATTATAAAAGTTACAGTCTAGGAGGAGAAACAGGATATATACATATGAAATCTTTATGACCATGATTAAATGCCATGTGTTCTGTAAAAAATATCAATATTGGGTGAGTGATTGGGACACCCTTAAGAATGCATTGGAGGGGCTTCCCTGGTGGCGCAGTGGTTGAGAGTCCGCCTGCTGATGCAGGGGACACAGGTTTGTGCCCTGGTCCGGGAAGATCCCACATGCCACGGAGCGGCTGGGCCTGTGAGCCATGCCGCAGAGCCTGCGCGTCCGGAGCCTGTGCTCCGCAACAGGTGAGGCCACAACAGTGAGAAAAAGAATGCATTGGAGATTTGAAATAGCTCCTAAAGGATCAATAAGAGAGAACTGAAAAAAAGAAAAAGAAAGGATAATCTCTTTTCCCTCCATTTCAGGCTGGCTTACAGTTGGACCAACTCTTACAAATAGCAACTACAATGCAGAAACGTATGCATCCTACTTCAGTACCCCGAATTCCTATTTGACTGGATGTACAGAAGAAATTGAGAGACTTCGACCAAAATCACCTCCTCCCAAATCTAAATCTGATCGGGGAGGTGGAGCTCCCAGAGGAGGAGGAAGAGGTGGAACTTCTGCTGGCCGCGGGCGAGAAAGAAATCGATCTAACTTCCGAGGAGAAAGAGGTGGTTTCAGGGGGGGCCGTGGAGGAGCACACAGAGGTGGCTTTCCACCTCGATAGTTTTTAGGACAGTGATCCTATTAATGCCCCTTCACCTTCTTTCTGATAGTTTGAATTTCAACTGGGAGACGTTGTTTAGAACTCTGTTCCAACTTGCACTTTGCTTTAGTTTCTCCAAGCTGCAGGAATATTTTAGCCAACCTCCCTTGCAGTTGTCACTGTCTGGTTTTGTCCAGAATAAGTGAGTCATCCTGTCTTGTCATGTGCATGTAGCCGAACAGAATGGAACAACACAAATACTTTCACTTTCAGAGATGGAATTTATTCTGATAGATTTCAACTAATTACAAAGGCTTTTGCTTTTTAGAAGTAAAGTGAGCAGTGAAAAAAGACCCAATCTGGAGTATCATACTAGTGCTGACAGTAGTTGATAACGGGCATCCTGCCACTGCTGTCACAGTAAATGGGAAGCTGTCTGACAGCCTTGATGGAATGAAGTTGGGACGGATGGTAAACTTCTCTTAGGCTTTTAATATTTTCTTGTTGAAACAATGAAAAGAGACTTATTTTTTCTTTCTTTATGAAAAATCTTAAACTCATATAATTTGACCACAGAAGAAGTTGAGAGACTTGGAACAAAATCACATCCTCCCAAATCTAAATCTGACTGGGGAGGTGGAGCTCCCAGGGGTGGGAAGGTAAGAGGTAGAACCTAGTAGGCAGACTTTACAAAGAGAAAAAAAAATACTCATTATAATCTCAGTTGTGCAGCTACTGATGACTGTTAACAATACTTCCTAAAAAACAAACAAGGACAAACATCCAAGTGCTAGAACTTTGGTATGGACTTGATCTTGGATTGACTTTCAAAGCAGTTTCATATTCCTTAACAAAATAAAAGAATTGGACGCAACAGAGACATCTGGTTATCAGGTACTTGGTTTAAACATTTTGGGAAATAAAGTACTTGGTGTTGAGGAAATGACATGCATGTTTAAACTTGTTATGGAGAAAACTTAATGTAAAACCAAATTACAGAAGACCCTCAACTTAAGAAGAGAGCTTGGAAAATGGAACTGCAGTTGCCTTTTAAGGGACTGGTTTCCCAGATCAGTTAGTTGTGTGAGACTTTATGTTGTCATTTCTCTTTCTGTACTGTAACCCATGTTTTAAATGAATTTGCTGAATGAAATAATGCCATTATTGTTCTTGATAAATCTATTTTTTATTTTGTGTATGATTTTTCTAATGAAACTTTAAACCTTTGAAATTTGGGAGTCTCTTTTCTGTGAGTGAAATTGTCATTGTTACCAAATGAAAAAGGACTGACCTAAGATGAGATTATTCTCTTGGTCTGTGAGTAGCCGTTCTGTGCTTTTCATTGGCTCATAAAATGAGGTTTTGTTGTATTTACTAAAGACTCAGTTTGAAGATAGGGACTGAATTACAGAAATAGGCTTGAGATCCTTAAAAGCCTGATGAATTTAACATGTTCAACATGTTAGTGCTTTCTAATACAGATAGCATTTGACTAACGCTTTTCTTGATGTAGATATGATGTGGAACTCTTGGTTAGAATTTTTACTCAAATGATGGTACATTTTAAACTTTAGTGATTAAAACTTACCTAGAGGTAGAACTGTATTTGTCAGAGTTGACCTGGGAACGAAGAAGACAGAGATACTGGTCTTGAGGCTGAACCAAGATGGCGGAGAAGGATGTGCTTTCACTCCCTCTTGTGAGAACACCAGAATCACAACTAGCTGCTGGACAGTTATCGACAGAAAGACTCTGGAACTCACCAAAAAAGATATCGCACATCCAAAGACAACAGAGAAGCCACAGTGAGATGGTAGGAGGGGTGCAATCACAGCAAAATCAAATCCTGTAACTGCTGGGTGGGTGACTCACAGACTGGAGAACACTTATACCACAAAAGTCCACCCACTGGAGTGAAGGTTCTGAGCCCCACATCAGGCTTCCCAACCTGGGGGTCTGGCAACAGGAGGAGGAATTCGTAGAGAATCAGACTTTGAAGGCTAGTGGGATTTGATTGCAGGACTTCGATAAGACTGGGGGAAACAGAGGCTCCACTCTTGGAGGGCACACACAAAGTAGTGTGTGCATCGGGACCCAGGGGAAGGAGCAGTGAACCCAGGGGAGAATGAACCAGACCTACCTGCTAGTGTTGGAGGGTCTCCTGCAGAGGCAGGGGGTGACTCTTTCACTGTGGGGACAAGGACACTGGCAGCAGAAGTTCTGGGAAGTACTCCTTGGTGTGAGCCCTCCCAGAGTCCGCCATTAGCCCCACCAAAGAGCTGGGAAGGATCCAGTGTTGGGTCACCTCAGGCCAAACAACGAACAGGGAGGGAACCCAGCCCCACCCGTCAGCAGACAAGCGGACTAAAGTTTTACTGAGCTCTGCCCACCAGAGCAACACCCAGCTCTACCCACCACCAGTCCCTCCCATCAGGAAACTGCACAGGCCTCTAGATAGCCTCATCCACTAGAGGACAGACAGCAGAAGCAAGAACTGCAATCCTGCAGCCTGTGGAACAAAAACCACATTCACAGACAAGATGAAAAGGCAGAGGTCTATGTACCAGATGAAGGAACAAGATAAAACCTCAGAAAAACAACTAAATGAAGTAGAGATAGGCAACCTTCCAGAAAAAGAATAGTGACAGTGAAGATGATCTAGGACCTCGGAAAAACAATGGAGGCAAAGATGGAGAAGATGCAAGAACTGTTTAACAAAGACCTAGAAGAATTAAAGAACAGGTGAACAACACAGTAACTGAAATGAAAACTACACTAGAAGGAATCAATAGCAGAAGAATTGAGGCAGAAGAACGGATAAGTGACCTGGAAGACAGAATGGTGGAATTCACTGCTGCAGAACAGAATAAAGAAAAAAGAATGAAAAGAAATGAAAACAGCCTCAGAGACCTCTGGGACAACATTAAACGCAACAACGTTTGCATTATTGGGGTCCCAGAAGGAGAAGAGAGAAAGGACCCGAGAAAATATTTGAAGAGCCTATAGTCAAAAACTTCCCTAACATGGGAAAGGAAATAGCCACCCAAGTCCAGGAAGGGGAGCAAGTCCCAAACAGGAGAAACACGCTGAGACACATAGTAATCAAATTGGCAACAATTAAAGACAAAGAAAAATTATTGAAAGCAGCAAGGGAAAAACAACAAATAACATACAAGGGAACTCCCATAAGGTTAACAGCTGATTTCTCAGCAGAAACTCTACAAGCCAGAAGGGAGTGGTATGATATACTTGAAGTGATAGAAGAACCTACAACCATGTTTACCTGGCAAGGATCACATTCAGATTCGATGGAGAAATCAAAAGCTTTACAGACAATCAAAAGGTAAGAGAATTCAGCACCACCAAACCAGCTCTACAACAAATGCTAAAGGAACTTCTCTAAGTGGGAAACACGAGAAGAAGAGGACCTGAAAAAACCCAAAACAAGAAAATGGTCATAGGAACATACATATCGATAATTACCTTGAAGGTGAATGGATTAAATGCTCCAACCAAATGACACAGGCTTGCTGAATGGATACAAAAACAAGACCCATATGCTGTCGACAAGAGACCCACTTCAGACCTAGGGACACATACAGACTGAAAGTGAGGGGATGGAAAAAGATATTCCATGCAAATGGAAATCAAAAGAAAGCTGGGGTAGCAGTACTCATATCAGATAAAATAGACTTTAAAATAAAGAAGGTTACAAGAGCCAAGGAAAGACACTACATAATGATCAAGGGATCAATCCAAGAAGAAGATGTAACAATTATATATGCACCCAACATAGGAGCACCTCAATACATACAGCAACTGCCAACAGCTGTAAAAGAGGAAATCTACAGTAACACAATAATAGTGGGGGACTTTAATACCTCACTTACACCAATGGATAGATCATCCAAAATGAAAATAAATAAGAAAACACAAGCTTTAAATGACACAATAGACCAGATAGATTTAATTGATATTTAGAGGACATTCCATCCAAAAACAGCAGATTACACTTTCTTCTCAAGTGCGCATGGAATATTCTCCAGGAGAGATCACTTCGTGGGTCACAAATCAAGCCTCAGTAAATTTAAGAAAATTGAAATCATACCAAGCATCTTTTCTGACCACACCACTATGAGATTAGAAATGAATTACAGGGGAAAGAACGTAAAAAACACAAACACATGGAGGCTAAACACTGCGTTACTAAATAACCAAGAGATCACTGAAGAAATCAAAGAGGAAATCAAAAAATACCTAGAGACAAACGACAATGAAAACACGACAATCCAAAACCTATGGGATGCAGCAAAAGCAGTTCTAAGGGAAGTTTATAACTATACAAGCCTACCTCAAGAAACAAGAAAAATCTCAAATAATTTAACCTTACACCTAAAGGAACTAGAGAAACAAGAACAAACAAAACCCAAAATTATCAGAAGGAAAGAAATCACAAAGATCAGAGCAGAAATAAATGAAATAGAAACAATGAAAACAATAGCAAAGATCAGTAAAACTAAAAGCTGGTTCTTTGAGAAGATAAAATTGATAAACCATTAGCCAGATGCATTAAGAAAAAGAGGGAGAGGACTCAAGTCAATAAAATTAGAAATGAAAAAGAAGTTACCACAGACGCCACAGAAATACAAAGCATCCTAAGAGACTACTACAGGCAACTCTATGCCAATAAAATGGACAACCTGGAAGAAATGGACAAATTCTTAGAAAGGTATAACCTTCCAAGACTGAACCAGGAAGAAATAGAAAATATGAACAGACCAATCACAAGTAATGAAATTGAAAATGTGATTAAAAATCTTCCATCAAACAAAAGTCCAGGACCAGATGGCTTCACAGGTGAATTCTATCAAACATTTAGAGAAGAGCTAACACCCATGCTTCTTAAACTCTTCCAAAAAATTGCAGAGGAAAGAACACTCCCAAACTCATTCTATGAGGCCACCATCACCCTGATACCAAAACCAGACAAAGATACTACAAAAAGAAAATTACAGACCAATATCTCTGATGAATATAGATGCAAAAATCCTCAACAAAATACTAGGAAACAGAATCCAACAACACATTAAAAGGATCATACACCATGATCAAGTGGGATTTATCCCAGGGATGCAAGGATCCTTCAATATATGCAAATCAATATGATACACCATATTAACAAATTGAGGAATCAAAACCATATGATCATCTCAATAGATGCCGAAAAAGCTTTTGACAAAATTCAACACCCACTTACGATAAAAAGTCTCCAGAAAGTGGGCATAGAGGTAACAACGTACCTCAACATAATAAAGGCCATATATGACAAACCCACAGCAAACATCATTCTCAATGGTGAAAAACTGAAAGCATTTCCTGTAAGATCAGGAACAAGACAAGGATGTCCACTCTCACCGCTATTATTCAACATAGTTTTGGAAGTCCTAGCCATGGCAATCAGAGAAGAAAAATAAATAAAAGGAATCCAAATTGGAAAAGAAGTGAAACTGTCACTGTTTGCAGATGACATACTATACATAGAGAATCCTAAAGATGCTACCAGAAAACTACTAGACCTAATCAAGGAATTTCGTAAAGTTGCAGGATACAAAATACAGAAGCCTCTTGCATTCTTATATACTAATGATGAAATATCTGAGAGATTAAGGAAACACTCCCATTTATCACTGCAACAAAAAGAATAAAATACCTAGGAATAAACCTACCTAGGGAGACAAAAGACCTATATGCAGAAAACTTTAAGACACTGATGAAAGAAATTAAAGATGATACCAACAGATATACCATGTTCTTGGATTGGAAGAATCAATATTGTGAAAATGTACTACCCAAAGCAATCTACAGATTCAATGCAATCCCTATCAAGTTACCAATGGCATTTTTGACAGAACTAGAACAAAAAATCTTAAAATTTGTATGGAGACACAAAAGACCCCGAATAGCCAAAGCAGTCTTGAGGGCAAACAACGGAGCTGGAGGAATCAGACTCCCTTACTTCAGACTATATTACAAAGCTACAGTAATCAAGGCAATATGGTACTAGCACAAAAACAGAAACATAGATCAATGGTACAAGATAGAAAGCCCAGAGGTAAACCCATGCACCTATGGTCAACTAATGTATGACAAAGGAGGCAAGGATATACAATGGTGAAAAGGCAGTCTCTTCAATAAGTGGTGCTGGGAAAACTGGACAGCTACATGTAGAAGAATGAAATTAGAACACTCCCTAACACCATACACAAAAATAAACTCCAAATGGATTTGAGACCTAAATGTAAGACTGGACACTATAAAACTCTTAGAGGAAAACATAGGAAGAACACTCTTTGACATAAATCACAGCAAGATCTTTTTTGACCCACCTCTGAGAGAAATGGAAATAGAAACAACAGTAAACAAATGGGACCTAATGAAACTTAAAAGCTTTTGCACAGCAAAGGAAACCCTAAACAAGACAAAAAGACCCCTCAAAATGGGAGAAAATATTTACAAACGAATCAATGGACAAAGGATTAATCTCCAAAATATATAAACAGCTCATGCAGCTTGATATTAAAAAAACAACCCAAACCAAAAATGGGCAGAAGGGGCTTCCCTGGTGGCACAGTGGTTGAGAGTCCGCCTGCCGATGCAGGGGACACGGGTTTGTGCCCCGGTCTGGGAAGATCCCACATGCCGCGGAGCGGCTGGGCCCATGAGCCATGGCCGCTGAGCCTGCGCGTCCGGAGCCTGTGCTCCGCAAGGGGAGAGGCCACAACAGTGAGAGGCCCGCCTACCACAAAAACAAAAAACAAAAATGGGCAGAAGACCTAAATAGACATTTCTCCAAAGAAGTCATACAGATGGCCAAAAAGCACATGACAAGCTGCACAACATCACTAATTATTAAAGAAATGCAAACAGAAACTACAATGAGATCACCTCACACGAGTTAGAATGCTCATCATCAGAAAATCTACAAACAACAAATGCTGGAGAGGGTGTGGAGCAAAGGGAACCCTCTTGCACTGTTGGTGGGAATGTAAACTGATACAGCCACTATGGAGAACAGTATGGATGTTCCTTAAAAAACTAAAAATAGAATTCCCATACACTCCAGGAATCCCACTACTGGGCATATACCCAGAGAAAACCACAATTCAAACAGACACACGCACCCCAATGTTCATTGCAGCACTATTTACAATAGCCAGGTCATGGAAGCAACCTAAATGCCCATCGACAGACAAATGGATAAAGAAAATGTGGTTCATATATGGGATAGAATATTACTCAGCCGTAAAAAGGAACGAAATTGGGTCATTTGAGACATGGATGTATCTAGAGACTGTCATACAGAGTGAATTAAGTCAGAAAGAGAAAAACATATTAACGCACATATGTGGAACCTAGAAAAATGGTACAGATGAACCGGTTTTCAGGGCAGAAATTGAGACACAGATGTAGAGAACAAACGTGTGGACACCAAGGGGGGGAAAGCGGGGGTGGTGGTGCTGGTGGTGGTGGTGGTGTGATGAATTGGGAGATTGGGATTGACATGTATACAGTGATGTGTATAAAATTGATGACTAATAAGAACCTGCTGTATTAAAAAAAAAAAAAAAAAAAGATATGCTCCAGTTGCCCAGTGTAGGTCCTTAGAAATATCAGCTAGGGAGTGACTCCCTTCTTTAAACAGGACTGTAGTCTGGTGCATGCCCTGGGCCTAGCCAAGGGACGCAGCATTTCTGGTGCTTAGCTAGTCTAGTCATCTGTGAGACCTGTATCATAATGTCATCTTACAGAGAGTTATGAATGGCTTTTTTTGTAGATTGAAAGTTAAAAGGAGCCACAGCCCACCATATTTAGAATAGAGTAAATAAGAAAATAGTAGGTGTTAGGGAAAAAAAAGCAAGGCCAAGAATTTCCCTTTGACAATGTAATGGGCATTTTTATAACAGGGGATGGAATTGACCTACTAGTTTTGCTATGCTTCACTTTCAGTAAAGGTTGGGGTATCAGTTTTACAATAGATCTTCATTCATTGAGGAAAGGTTTCCAATGAAAACTCAGTTACTCTGACCTCTTCTGACTTTTGGTCATCTATTTATATTGATCATTTTTATATGTCACAGAATCATCTAGGGATCACCAAAAATGATTTTTAGTTGCTTTATTTACTAATTCCTTATGGAGGATTGAAACCAGTAACTCTGTAATAATCCTAAACTTTTTTAGTTTAAAAATTTTAAGATCAGCATTCCTAGTATTATACATAATTACAGTTCTAGGTATTCTAAGCCAAATGTTGATGTTTATTTTCATTGGCAACAGTTTTCCCTGTTACCTGTCTCCTTTCAGAGGATGGAGATTAGGAGGCCCAAAGTACTTTTTGACTTTTCCTCACTGTGTAGAATAGAAAAGGGGAGCAGGTTGATGATGTCAGTTAGGATAGAGTTCGTGGTGGGGAATATCATACCCAAATACTGCTGCAGCAGTTTAGACCAAGGAATTGTAGAGATGTCAGTCTTAAGTGTGGATTGAGACAGCACAGTGCAAGAGGTGTCAAGCTGGGGAACGGGATCAAGTCTGACTTGGCAGGCAGGTCACATATCCAGAGTTGGAGTGGATCAGTACTGTACCAGCAGTATACTGCTGATACTTTGGTAAGTAGAAGAGCCACCTATGAGTGCTTAGCTCATAAATGTGGAAACTTAAACTGTCAGTACATGTCTCTCTTATTCGAAAACTGAGTAAGCGTTATGCCATAGTTCCATTTTAAGTTGACGGAGTCGTAATGGTAGGATGCTTGTGAGTTTGAGTGTGCTGTTGATAGCTGAGAGTCGTGTGTCATGACTGTTAGTAGGAATGATTCTTTTTCATGTCTCTTAAAATACTCAACCCATTGCTAAATTACGATGTTCTGATTAGTTACAGCAGCTTATTTTAAAACCTGTACTATTTTCATCCTGAATTTGAGAACATAAGATTTGGTCTTTGAAGTATAGTTACAGATTTACCGATTTAATATAATTTTTATTAACTTGACAAAATGATGGCCCAGTTGGGATTCATTCTGAATAGTAGTCCTTGATCTGAAAGTGTTTCATATTTTTGTGAGCTATTAAAAACATAAGACTTTGCTTATAAGAAAGGCCATTCTTAGAACAATCCTGAATCTTGGAGTCTATGTAGGACTTTTAGCATTATCCTGTCTTTGATGTTTAGTGATAGGGACTGAATTGTCCAGCTTGGGTCTCAAGTATATGCCATCAGTTTTGAAGCTATAAATCTGGGACTCACCAGAGTGTTAGAACATTAATCCAGCAAATTGAGCCCATCGAAGACTCCATTTCTGAAAAAGTTACATTGCTTCTGCTCTCAGAGTCCCCAGTCAATTACTCAAATATAAACATTACTAGCTACAATGCACAGAGAAAATACTACGTCGTTTAATCTAGATGTTCATTTACAGTAAGCCCTTTTCCTAGAATTGGGCAAAATGTCAAAATGATCAGTTTAAGTATGTGCTACAGTTCTTGCCTCTAACTGGAGGTGCTAATAAACAGTGAAATCAGATAAGGTAGGTTTTTTCCAAAAATACTTCTAAAAAATTGAAATCAAAGTCAATGATGTAAAACACATATAGGAACTAAGCATGTAATATAAATCAGTGAAGCAAGCCATGAGTTTGTTTTATAGTGGAATAATTCTTTTTTAGACATATTTGCATACTTAATGTGGGAATATTTACTTACACTCATTTACTTTCTCCCTTTTGTCTGTGCTGTTTTCCCACATTGGTGGGTTTTCTCAGCTCCTCTCTAAGAAAAGTGGAGCAGCACAGAGCCCCTTACTAAATAGCCACTGACTTGATCTCAGGGCCATGGAGATCTGAGAGAGAGATGGGGAGAGACCTCATTCCCTAGGTAAGGCGGACATCACTACTCAGCTCCAACTAATTGTCACCACAGAAGGAAGACGGTAAGTCTGAAATGTTCATGTGAAATCTCCCTAGATGTTGGCAATTAATATAGTTTGGTGTCCTTTGCTTATATTTTCCTTTCATAGAACTAAAATTTTTAAAAATTAATTTGGCTAGCTAAATACTGCATGCATGTTTTAAATTCAGGCTTCTAAATACTGTGTGACCAAATTTACTTGAAGAAAAACATTTACTTGAAGAAAAACATTTACTTGATTAGGACAGAAACCATCACCTTTGAAAACAAGTTATGTAGTTGGTACACTTTGGAACACACAAATAAGTGCAGACATGGACTAATACTTTAAAGTTGAATACAGTGATGTTACCGCAGCCATTTATGCATCTGTCCAGTGGAGAAAATGTGGAGGTATAGGCCTGTGTTGTCACACCTTTTATAGAGTTCCACATCTGCACAAGTTTTTAGTTTATAATTACAGTTGTTAATGTCATAAAAGAATACATCATTATTCTACCTTTTTTGCATGTTCTTTTTGTTTTCTTTGTCTTTTTAAAGCAGAGGACAAAACGTCACACGCGGTTTTGTTCAGAGATGCCCAGTTTAGTAGTTTATGCTGGTTAAATTTCCAAGGTAATTGCTTAAATGTCTTACAGAATTTGCTGTCATTTTATAAGTTTATGCTTTTCAAGACAGCTGGGTAGGTACATACTTTCATATTAAGTAAAGGATTGGTGTTTGTTTTTTTTTTTTTTTTTTTGCGATACGCGGGCCTCTCACTGTTGTGGCCTCTCCCGTTGCGGAGCACAGGCTCTGGACGCGCAGGCTCAGTGGCCATGGCTCACGGGCCCAGCCTCTCCGCGTCATGTGGGATCCTCCCAGACCGGGGCATGAACCCGTGTCCCCTGCATCGGCAGACGGACTCTCAACCACTGCGCCACCAGGGAAGCCCCAAGGATTGGTTTTTGATGTAATCATGTTGACTATGATTCAGATAAGCTGCATAGGTGGAGGGATTATTTGGCCTTGTCCAAAAAGCAAGGCAGATATGCATGGTAAATAGGAGCTCAAGATTATAGCTTACTTTTCTACTGCTATGTCTTATTGAAATAAAAATGTTAAAGCATATAAGCATGATTAAGAATATTGTATTTATAAAAATAATTCCAAAGCAAAATTTAAGAAAATATAAGCACATGTAAGCTTGTCAGCCAACTGACTCCCTAAATTTTAAATTCCACCCACGTCCTTGAGATGATACTAACAGGAGATTGGGTCAGAATGGCATTAGAACCTCTTTGGGGAACATTCCCAGTTCTGATTGCTTTCGAGTGATTGCTTCTTAAGTGAAAGATTCCCATTCCATCTGATACCTGTCTTTGCCTGCTCATTTAGTTCTGAGTTAATAACCCTGCTGCTCATGCTCTTAGCAATTGGTCTTTGTCATTGACTTTATAAAGGCAGCGGGATGCTTTCTCAGCGTCTACTGTGTGACACATAGTAAGTGCTCAATAAATAAATAATCCTTTACTCTTTGCTTGACTAATAATTAGAAGTAATTCCCAGAGGATTTTTTAATAACCTTCTCTTTTCACTTCTTTTCCCTTCTGTTGTTACTTTCTTGCTGCATAAGAGGAATGTGTTTCTCTAGTAAGGATTTTTTTTTCTCTCAAATAACAGAATATCATCTTTGAGGCTGAGGAAACAAAGTAATTTCCACTGACTTACTACTTATCAGTGAACTTACAGAATCAGTTTACTTTGGTCTGACTTTAAAGGCATCTGACTCTTTCCCCAGGACACAAATTTTTAAAATACTTGTGCCAGATGCAACCTATTAAAAAAGTAAGACAAATTATTTAACCACATCTGTCTCACCTTGTTAATAATAGCTTAAGTAAAAAGTTGGACTGCATGCCTCCTATTTGTAATAGTGGACCCAAGGGAGAGTAGATTGCCTGAGAGTGAGGAGAGGACAGGATGGTTGAGGACAGGTACAGGGTGGCTCCCAGGAGTCTTGGGAAACTGCTGCTGGTCGGTAATATTGCCTCAGGGAGAGATGACCTCACCGGGAAGTAGCTGAGTTGTGCACGTAGGAAAGTGTCGTTCGCAGGCTACACATTCATTTCCCCAAAACAGCGTGGAAGCAGAGGAGCCCTGGACTTCAGGAGACTGTGGGGCTTTGACACTAGTCATCAGTATGGACCAAAGATAGGAAATCTTACCTGCCAGTCCTATGAAATAGAGATTCTGTTTCAAGATTCTGATTCAGTTGGGTTGATTTTATTTATTTATTTATTTATTTTTGGCTGCGTTGGGTTTTCGTTGCTGCGCGTGGGCTTTCTGTAGTTGCGGAGAGCGGGGGCTACTCTTCGTTGCAGTGCGTGGGCTTCTCATTGCGGTGGCTTCTCTTGTTGTAGAGCATGGGCTCTAGGCACACGGGCTTTAGTAGTTGTGGCTCGCGGGCTCTAGAGCACAGGCTCGGTAGTTGTGGTGCATGGGCTTAGTTGCTCCACGGCATGTGGGATCTTCCCTGACCAGGGATCAAACCTGTGTCCCCTGCATTGGCAGGCAGATCCTTATCTACTACACCACCAGGGAAGCCCCAATTAGGTTGATTTTTAAAACATGACTTTTTTTTGTACACTAAAGTTCACTGCTGCAAATTTATATCAGTATGCTGAATCTGATTTCCCAGAATTTATAAATGTAATAACCTTTTTGCCAAATAGGCATATTAAGTCCTTAAAACACTGATTGGGTAACATTACTCTAAATCCCATGGGGTATCCTAAAACTATTTTTCAAACATTAATATGTTTTCAAAGAAACAGTTTTTCATGGACCCAAAGGATACCTCAGTTTGAAAAATACTGACTTCAAAGTCTTAATCTGTAAAAGGTCTTAAAATTGAAAATTCTTATCGTAAAAGAGCTGTGTGTTTATAACTGGTAACAGTTTTTTTAAATGTCATGAAAATAAAAAGTACACCCTAGAAATTCTTGCACAACTCATACTAGTGGGATTGGATCTGCAGTCACTATTATAATGATAGTTTCCTAAACTAGACACTAGTCATTTTGCTTCCCAAATTGACTTTGTTCTTTATGTGATTTAAAACTGGATTTTCTTGTATTAAGTTGGGATGACAATGGCTCTGGAAATTATGTTAATGAGGACATACTTTGGGAATTGGGAGAGTTTGGCCTGGACAAGGGACATGATAGGGATACGTGATAGCCTTTGAACTATCTGAAAACTGCCATCAAGTGGAAGAAGAATTCACCTGTGCCCTCAAAAGACAGTTTGCACAAAAAGGGGAAATTTCAGTAAAACAGTCTGCTAAATATGATTTTCTAACAGAACTGTTCATAAATGGCTGCTTGGGAAGGAGTAAGCTTCTCATCACTTTTTTTTTAAGCAGAGGCCAGAAAACATCTGTTAGAGATGATGACTAGGGGATTTCTTTTGCCTTTTCAATTAAGATTTTTTTCCTTTTTATCCAGGTTATTCAGTATTACATCTTATGTTTTCAGCAATTATAAATCATATATTTAATTCTCCCCAAAGAATTGTCTTCTCTGGAAGGTTACTGACTAACCTTTTTGACACTGTAGCTTTCAGACACTATAGTGTGTAATGCCTCCTAGAGGAGATGAAGTTCAATTTCAGATTATCCTTGAACATGATCTAAATTTTGATCCTTACTCTTCATTATTATATTAATAGAGAACCATGTTTCCATCTGACAACATTACAAAAAAGACTAATATACTGTTCCTAATTCTCAACCTACTGTCATTAGGTTAGATTTCTAGGAAGTGAAATCTCTGAAACCATCTTTTAACTGGACCCTTCTATAGCATTTAAAGATGCTTGGTTTTAAGGATATAAATTAAGATTCTCATGGCATGTAGGAGTCCGATTAGTCCTGCTTTTCATGATCCTTAGCAAGTTTAATTTAAAAACCTAATAAAATAATAACGGCAATGAACTGTGATGCCTGGGTGCCACACTGTGCCAGGGACTGTTCTAAACCTTTTACACTTATTAACCTAATCCTTGAACAACCGAGTAGGAAACCGAGGCACAGAAAGGTTTCTAATTCACCTGTATCACACAGCTGTGTGGTAGAGCTGGTATAGAAATCTATGTGGTTGGTTCTGGAGCCCATGCTCTTAGCCATTATGTTCTACTGCCTCTCAAGGTTTGGGGGAAGGGGTGACTGTTTCAAAACACCATGGGTCAGCACTCACACCATTTTTGGCAAGTGGTCATTCAGGATTCACTGGAGCAGTTCCATTATATATTGGGTTCTTCTACCATTAAAATCGAATCGAATCCATTTGTACTCTGTATTCCTTCTGTCCTCCAAGTCTTGCTCTTCTAAGGGTTTTGTTTGATTGATTTTGGTTTTTTGGTTTTTTTCTGTTTTCAATCTTCAACATTCTTTAGAGTTGAAGAATGAAATAGTACTGCCACTACTTTTTTTTCTAGCATAATACTGGACTCTCCACCAGCATTTAAATGTCAAGTTATCCCTGCCTGTCCTAAACAACAAAATCCTCCCTTCTGTATGTGACCCTCTCATCCCCTTCCTGAGTTGCCTCCATTCTGCCCCCCATTTCTCAAGCTATTCCAATCTAGCATTTAAGCTTGTTGACCCAGTAAAACTGTTCTCACCAGTTCCCCATGACCCTTTTACTAATTTCAACATGTTTTAGTCTTCTTAGCTTGCCTTTGGGAAGCCTGCAACTTGGCTTCCCACTCTCCCTTTACCCCTCTTTTCCCTTGGCTTTGTGACATCCTCTCGCCAGGTTTTCCTTCTTACTTCTCTGGCCCTTCCTCCCCAGTCTCTTCAGGTTTCTATTTTACTCTGTCAAGGATTTGCTGTGCGCTCACTACAGAATTGCCCTGTTTTTTTTCATCCATTTATGTAGCTTTTTTTCCCCCTTTATATGTAGGTGGCTTGCAAATTTCCAGCCCAGAGTTCTCTCCTGAGCCTCAGACCCCATATATTTAGGTGCTATAGTTGATCTCACTTGCATAGCTTACAAGGGACCTCAGCATGCACATGTGAACTACTGCCCTTTACCCCTTACACACAGAGAGACACACACACATATGCACAATCTGCTTCAACTCCTCTGTTTCCTTTCTTAGGGAATGGTCTCACTGTCTACCCAGCTGCCCAAAGCAGAAATCATTTTTAGACACTTCCTTTTCCCTCATTAACTCCAATTCCTCCCTGTCCCCCTCTGTCAAGTACCCTTATTTTAGTTCAGGCCACCACATGTATCCTCAATGGACTACTCTGAGAGCCGCCTAAATGGGCTCTCTGGGGCTTCCCTGGTGGCGCAGTGGTTGAGAGTCCGCCTGCCGATGCAGGGGGCACGGGTTCGTGCCCCGGTCCGGGAGGATCCCACGTGCTGCAGAGCGGCTGGGCCCGTGAGCCATGGCCACTGAGCCTGCGCGTCCGGAGCCTGTGCTCCGCAACGGAAGAGGCCGCAACAGTGAGAGGCCCGCGTACGGGGGGGGGAAAAAAAAAGGCTCTCTGCTTCTAGTTCTGCCACCTTACACCCCCAAAGTGATCTTCCTAGAGCATGACCTTTTCACTCTTGCTGAAGTCACTGAATGTCTACAGTTTGCCTTTAGGCTTAAGTCCAAACTCCCCCTTGACTAGGACTCACTCAGTTTTATCTTTTGCCACTTTTTTTCTTCTTAGTAAGTTCCAGTCAACTTTAAACTTAAAATCCTTTAAGTTTATTGAAAGGGTAATATATGCCCTCTCTCACTCTGGGCCTTCATGCGTATTTTTCCCTCTTCTGGAATACTTACCAATACTCCCGATGACCTGGCTAATGTCTACTAAATTTTCCAGGTCCCAGCTTCAATGTAACTACTGTGAAATCTTTACTGACTACACCCTGCCCCCTAGCTAGACTAGGTCAGATATCCCTAGTATATATGCTATATATATATTTACATATCAGGAATACATATACATACAATATATATATATATATAGCATGTCATGGCATTTATGAAACTTTAATTGTAGAGATGGCAGGGATTTGGTTTGTGCTGCTTACTGTTGTCTGTCTCCCCAGTAGAGGGCATAGTGCCTGGCACATAGCAGGTGTGAAATAAATATTTGTTAAGTGAGAACATACTGCCTCTTTGAACAGCACATTCTTTGAGCACCTAATTACTTAGGAGGTTCTTCTTTCAGTTGAGCAGCACCTTGTTCTATTTATTGGTTCTATTTCTGTACCCTTGGGAACACAGGGCAATCATTAGACTATCTTTTTATTTTAAAAGTTGTACCCCACTTATAGTTATTATGAAATATTGGCTATATTCCCTGTGTTGTACAGTATATCCTTGTAGTTTATTTTATATGTAGTAGTTTGTACCTGTTAATGCCCTACCCCTACCTTGCTCTCCCCCCATTCCCTTTACCCACTGGTAACCACTAGTTTGTTCTCTATATCTGTGAGTCTGTTTCTTTTTTGTTATATTCACTAGTTTGTTTTAATTTTTAGATTCTACATGTAAGTGATAACATACAGTGTTTATCTTCTCTGACTTATTTCACTAAGCATAATACCTTCCAAGTCCATCTATGTTGTTGCAAACGGCAAAATTTCATTTTCTTTTTATTGCTGAGTAGTATTTCATCGTATATGTATTCCACATCTTTATCTATTCATCTGTTGATGGACACTTAGGTTGCTTCCTTATCTTGGCTGTTGTAAATAATGCTGCTGTGTACATTGGGGTGCATGTATCTTTTCAACTTAGTGTTTTTGTTTTTTCCAGATACGTACCCAGGAGTGGAATTGCTGGGTCATATGGTAGTTCTATTTTTAGTTTTAGTTTTCCACATTGGCTGCACCAATTTACATTCCCACCAGCAGTGTACAAGGGTTCCCTTTTCTTCACATCCTCGCCAATATTTGTTGTGCTCTTTTCGATGCTAGCCATTCTTTTTGTTTTTTTTAATCTTTATTGGAGTATAATTGCTTCACAATACTGTGCTATTTTCTGTTGCACAACAAAGCAAATCAGCCATATGCATACATATGTCCCCATATCCCCTCCCTTTTGAGCCTCCCTCCCATCGTCCCTATCCCACCCCTCTAGGTCATTGCAAAGCACCGAGCCGATCTCCCTATGCTATGCTGCTGCTTCCCACCACCTAACTGTTTTACATTCGGTAGTGTGTATATGTGGATGCTACTCTCACTTCGCCCAAACTTCCCCCTCCCACCCCATGTCCTCAAGTCCATTCTCTATGTCTGCCTTTTTATTCCTGCCTGGCAACTAGGCTCATCAGTACCATTGTTTTTTTTTTTTTTTTAGATTCCATATATATGTGTTAGCATATGGTATTTGTTTTTCTCTTTCTGACTTACTTCACTCTGTATGACAGACTCTAGGTCCATCTACCTCACTACAAATAACTCAATTTAGTTCCTTTTTATGGCTAATATCCCACTGTATATATGTGCCACATCTTCTTTATCCATTCATCTGCTGATGGACACTTAGGTTGCTTCTATGTCCTGGCTATTGTAAATAGTGCTGCAATGAACATTGTGGTACATGACTCCTTTTGAATTATGGTTTTCTCAGGGTATACGCCCAGTAGTGGGATTTCTGGGTCGTATGGTAGCTCTATTTTTATTTTTTTAAGGAACCTCCATACTGTTCTCCATAGTGGCTGTATCAATTTACATTCCCACCAACAGTGCAAGAGGGTTCCCTTTTCTCCACACCCTCTCTCCAGCATTTACTATTTGTAGATTTTTTGGTAATGGCCATTCTGACTGGTGTGAGGTGATACCTCATTGTAGTTTTCATTTGCATTTCTCTAATAGTGATGTTGAGCACCTTTTCGTGTGCCTTTGGCTATCTGTATGTCTTCCTTGGTGAAATGTCTATTTAGGTCTTCCACCCATTTTTTAACTGGATTGTTTGTTTTATTGATATTGAGCTGCATGAGCTGTTTGTATATTTTGGAGATTAATGCTTTGTCTGTTGTTTCATTTGCAAATATTTTCTCCCATTCTGAGAGTTGTCTTTTTGTCTTGTTTATGAGGCTAGCCATTCTAACAGGTGTGATATCTCATTGTTGTTTTGATTTGCATTTCTCTGATGATTAATGATGTTGAGCATCTTTTCATGTGCCTGTTGGCCACCTGTATGTCTTGGAAAAATGTCTATTCAGGTCTTCTGCCCATTGTTTTAGTTGTTTTTTTTTTAATTTATTTTTTAAAATTTATTTATTTATTTATGGTTGCGTTGGGTCTTTGTTGCTGCGCACAGGCTTTCTCTAGTTGTGGTGAGTGGGGGCTACTCTTCGTTGTGGTGTGCAGGCTTCTCATCATGGTGGCTTCTCTTGTTGTGGAACACAGGCTCTAGGCACGTGGGCTTCAGTAGTTGTGACCTTCGGGCTCAGTAGTTGTGGCTCACGGGCTGTAGAGTGCAGGCTCAATAGTTGTGGTGCATGGGCTTAGTTGCTCCGCGGCATGTGGGATCTTCCCAGACCAGGGGTTGAACCTGTGTCTCCTGCATTGGCAGGCAGATTCGTAACCACTGTGCCACCAGGGAAGTCCTGGGTTGTTTGTTTTTTTGATGTTGTATGAGCTGTTTATACATTTTGTATGTTAATCCCTTATCGGTTATATCATTTGCAAATATTTTCTGCCATTCAGTAGTTGTCTTTTCGTTTTGTTTATGGTTTCCTTTGCTGTGCAAAAGCTTTTAAATTTAATTGGGTCCCATTTGTTTTTTTGCTTTTATTTCCTTTACTTCAGGAGACAGATACAAAAATGTATTGCTACAATTTATGTCAGAAAGCATTCTGGGGCTTCCCTGGTGGTGCAGTGGTTGGGAGTCCACCTGCCGATGCAGGGGACATGGGTTTGTGCCCCGGTCCGGGAAGATCCCACATGCCGTGGAGTGGCTGGGCCCGTGAGCCATGGCTGCTGAGCCTGTGCGTCCGGAGCCTGTGCTCCGCAACGGGAGAGGCCACGGCAGTGAGAGGCCCGCGTACCGCCAAAAAAAAAAAAGCATTCTGCCTATGTTTTCTTCTAGGAGATTTATGGTTTCTGGTCTTACGTTTAGCTGTTTAGTACATTTTGAGTTTATTTTTGTATATGGTGTTAGAGAGTGTTCTCATTTCATTCTTTTACATGTAGCTGTCCTGTTTTCCCAGCACCATTTATTGAAGAGATCGTCTTTTCCCCATTGTATGTTTTTGCCTACTTTGTCATAGATTAATTGCATAAGTGTGTGGGTTTATTTCTGGGCTACTTTGTTCCATTGCTATGTGTCTGTTTTTGTGCCAGTACTGTACTGTTTTGACTACTGTAGCTTTGTAGTATAGTCTGAAGTCAGGGACCATAATTCCTCCATCTCTTTTCTTCTTTCTCAAGATTGTTTGCGCCCTTTGCAGTCTTTTGGGTTTCCATACAAATTTTAAAATTATTTGCTCTACTTCTGTGAAAAATGCCCTTGGTATTTTGATAGGGATTGCACTGAACCTGTAGATTGCCCCAGGTAGTATAGTCATTTTAACAATATTAATTCTTCCAACCCATGAACACAGTATATCTTTCCATCTGTTTGTGTTGTCCTTAACTTCTTTCATCAGTGTCTTATAGATTTCCAAGTACATGTCTTAAGTAGGTTTATTCCTAGGTATTTTATTCTTTTTGATGTGATTGTAAATGGTATTATTTCCTTAATTTCTCTTTCTGTTTGTTGTTAGTATATAGAAATGCAACAGATTTCTCTGTATTAATTTTGTACCCTCCAACTTTACTGAATTCATTGATGAGCTCTAGTAGTTTTTTGGTGACATCTTTAGGATTTTCTTCGTATAGTGTGATATCTGCAAACAGTGACAATTTTACTGCTTCCTTTCCAATTTGGATTTTTTATTTCTTTTTCTTGTCTGATTGATGTGGCTATGACTTCCAACACTGTTGAATGAAAGTGGTTAGAGTGGGCGTACAAGAGTTCCTGATCTTAGAGGAAATGCTTTCAGCTTTTCATTGTTCAGTATGATGTAAGCTGCGAGCTTGTCATATATGGCCTTTATTTTGTTGAGGTATGTTCCCTCTTTGCCCACTTTCTGGAGAGTTTTTATCATAAATGGATGTTGAATTTCATCTAAAGCTTTTTCTGCATCTGTTGAGATGATCACATGGTTTTTATTCTTCAATTTGTTAATGTGGAGTATCACACTGATTGATTTGTGGATATTGAAAAATCTTTGTGTCCTTGGAATAAATCCCACTTGATCATGGTATATTGTCCTTTTAATTTATTGTTGGATTTGGTTCGCCAGTATTTTGTTGAGGATTTATGCATCGATGTTCATCAGTGACATTGGCCTGTAATTTTCTTTTTTTGATATTTTCATCTGGTTTTGGTATCAGGGTGATGCTGGCCTCATAGAGTGAGTTTGGAAGTGTTCCTTCCTCTGCAACTTTTTGGAATAGTTTTAGAAGGATAGGTGTTAACTCTTATCTGAACGTTTGGTAGAATTCACCTGAGAAGTCATTTGGTCCTGGACTTTTCTTTGTTAGTTTTTTTTTTTTTATTTAATATTACTGATTCAGTTTCATTACTGGTAATTGGTCTGTTCATGTTTTCTGTTTCTTCCTAGTTCAGCCTTGGGGGACTGTCCATTTTTTTTAGGAATTGAATTTGTCCATTTCTCCTAAGTTGTCCATTGTATTGGCATATAGTTGTCCTTAGTAATCTCTTATGATCCTATGTATTTCTGTGGTGTTGGTTGTAACTAATTTTTTGTTTCTGATTTTACTGATTTGGGCCCTCTTTTTTCTTGATGAGTCTGAGAAAGATATTTCAATTTTTTTACCTTTTCCTAGCTCAGGTCTGGGTCACAAGGTGACTGACTGCAGAACCCCGGGGGCCCCGTGGCTAATGCTGGCTCACTGGTGGGTGGAGTCAGGGTCCAGGAGACCCCGTGCATTTGCCCACCCACTGGTGGGTAAAGCCAGGTCCTGGGGCTAGTGCTGGCCTACTGCCGGGCAGAAACAGGTCCTGGAGTCTGGATGCAGGGCCCAGGTGCCTCAGAGCTGGTGTCAGATGGCTGGTGGTTGGGGCTGGTTCCTGACACAGTTGGGTGTGGGGTCTGGGGGATCCTGAAGCTTCTGTTAGCTTGGTAGTGGGTGGGCCAGGTATGTAGAGCTGTGGTTTACTTTTGGCTGGTGTCTGCCCTCTGGTGGATAGGGCTGGGTCCTGGGGTCTCTGGCTGGAGAGCCCTGGGGTGTCCCATGGCTATTGCCTGTGGTCTGCTGTGTAGGGCTGGGCCCTGAGCCCTGTGGTGGCAGGGCTTTGCACAGAGGGTCTTAAATCAGCCTGTCTCCCTGTGGGTGGGCCTGTGTTCCCATGCAGTTAGTTACTTGACCTGAGGCATCCCAGCAGTGGCACCCACAGGCTGTTGAGTGGGGCAGGGTTGGGTCCTGAGGCTGATAAGCTAGAGGGATGGTTCCAAAATGGCACTTGCCAGCACCAGTGTCCACCTGGTAGAACAAGCTCCCCAAAATGACTGCCACCAGTGTCTGTGTCCCCGGGGGAGCTGCAGATGCCTCCTGCCTCTCTGGGAGACTTCAAGATCAGCAAGTAGGCCTAACCCAGGCTCCTATCAAATTACTGCTTCTGCCCTGGGTCCCGGAGCAGGTGAGGTTTTGTGTGCACTCTTAAGAGAGTGGAGTTACTATTTCCCTCAGCCCTCTGGGACTCCTGAAAGTAAGCCCCACTGGCCTTCAAAGTCAAATGCTCTGGGGGCTCATCTTCCCAGTGCAGGACTCCTGGGCTGGGGAGCCCAACATGGGGCTCAGACCTCTTACTCCTTTGGGAGAAACTCTGCAGTTGTAATTATTCTCGCATTTGTGGGTCGCCCACCGGGAGTTATGAGACTTGTATCATGACTCCGCCCCTCCTACCCATCTCCCTGTGGTTCCTTTTTATCTTTAGTTGTATATCTTTTCTGGTAGGTTCTGTTTTTTTGCATCAGTGGTTGTTCTGCAAATAGTGATTTTGTTGTGCATGTGAGAGGTGATGAGTTCAGGATCTTTCTACTCTGCCATCTTGGCTGATCTGATTCATTAGACTTATCTTCAAGTGAATTAAGGAATGTGGCCTGGGCTTCTGTTTCACACAGTGTATGGTGCCTAGAACTGAACACTCACCTCAGAGTGGAGTGGGATCATTGCCATACTTACTTGATAGGCAGTCCTTGTAAAAAAGTAGCTTGGGATCATATATGCTCTCATCCCACTGCACGTTCATATTGACAAACCTACATTTCTTTTTTTTTTATAAATTTATTTTTATTTTTGGCCGCATTGGGTCTTCGTTGCTGCGCGTGGGTTTTTCTCTAGTTGTGGCGAGTGGGGGCTACTCTTCAGTGCGGTGCGTGGGCTTCTCATTGCGGTGGCTTCTCTTGTTGCGGAGCACGGGCTCTAGACGTACGGGCTTCAGTAGTTGTGGCACGCAGGCTCAGTAGTTGTGGCACGTGGTCTGTAGAGTGCAGGCTCAGTAGTTGTGGCACACGGGCGTAGTTGCTCCGTGGCATGTGGGATCTTCCCAGACCAAGGCTTGAACCCGTGTCCCCTGCATTGGCAGATGGATTCTTAACCACTGGGCCACCAGGGAAGCCCCACATATTGGAGAACTTTTAAATTGCCTTTCTCAAGTACACTGTCTCTGACATTGCTTGTATTTATTTATTTATCTAATTCTCCTCAACAACCCCCCAAAATATTTAGTTTTTAGTGATCCATCCAAACAACGTTTTCCAAGACGCTTTAACTACTACCCTTATTTCTTTTTAAAATCTCAAAACACCTAAATAATGAATTCTGTCTGCTGAGTAAGAGCATATGAAGTGATTTATTGAACTGGTTAAGATCCATTATATACAGGTAGAAACCATCAAAATTGTACAGGGAACCATTAAGAATATTGATAAAGACAGTTTTACAGACAAACGACAACTGGAAAATAGTTTTAACATACACAACATATAATTATGAAAAAAATATAGAACACAAATTGTTCTACCAAATAGATTCCAAGGTTATTTAAAAGTCTGCTATGCAAACTTTAAGTTGAAAAATGTGTTCAGTGGGGTTACATGGTTTTAAAAAAATTAAGTATAATGTAAAAATTAAGTTGTTTTTTTCCTCACTGCAAATGGGAGAGGAACCAAAACTTTTTACTCCAAATCTATACATTTTGAAAAATAATTTATATGTCTAGCACAAAGAAAGAAAATTGAGAATGTTTACAGTTCTGTAAACTATGCCTTTCATGAAATGCAAACTGCATCAGTTTTAACAGTTAAAAATTGTGCAATCAGAAATAGACTGTTCCCTTTAAGGTACAATTGTACCTTCATTGGCTTTATACCTGAGCACCAAAGCTGTATGTAGTTCTAAATGCCGTCTTGGAAAGCTATTCTGAAAATGAGCAAGAAACCAAAACTAGCCTGTTATTATCTGGAGAATTAGGCACCAAGAAGGAGATTATCTCCTTAGAAATGCAGTATTAACAATAGAGAGGGTTCAATTAATTAAGCAGTTGACAGATCTCCTTGTAAACACAGCAAAGGAAATCCACATAGGATGATCCTCCATAAAGTCCTTTGTCTTCTACCAGGAACTGTCGGAAAACCATTTCTGGCTGTTCTCGCTGCTTTACTATCGTGAGCTAGGAAAAAAAAAAAGGTAGCTGGTTATAAACATATTCTGAATGTGGCTAAATTTTGTATCCTTCAATTTCACCAAAATTACATAACATCCACTGTCTGTGAGGCCTTGGAGGATGATAGGAAAGTGCCCATTATCCACAGTGGAGAGAGGCAATGACCCCCAAACCACAAAAACCAAGACATACAATTAATTATAAGTGGCAACAATGAAACATAAGCCGAGTGCTACGGGAAAGGCTTCACAATGTAGTGACTGTACTGAACCTTAAAGGACAGGGTGGGATTTCCTTAAGGAGGTGGGGGCTGAGCTAGCATTCCATGCAGGCACCACATAAAAAAGACATAGTCCTGCCTGGTATGTAAACTAGCCCACACTTCTGAAAGGCAATGGGAGGTAATGCCTTTGGGTTTTTGTAGGGAATGTGATCCAGTGAAGGTGTTTAAGAACAACTGGTTATGGTGCCTAGAATGCACTGGGGGGATGAGGGAAACCAGACAGGAAGCAGTTGGAAGCATCTAGGTGGGAGATGATCAGGATCTGAATTAGGCAGTGTAGGTGCAAAGGAAGTGGATGAAAAAGAAAATGTAAAGTTCTTAAACCACTAAAATTAATAAATTCTTCAAATATTCAAAACAATCTTTACACTGATTACATGTGGAAATGATAATATTTCGGATATACTAGGTTAATAAAATCCATTATCGGGCTTCCCTGGTGGCGCAGTGGTTGAGAGTCCGCCTGCCGATGCAGGGGACACGGGTTCGTGCCCCGGTCTGGGAAGATCCCACATGCCGCGGAGCGGCTGGGCCCGTGAGCCATGGCCGCTGAGCCTGCGTGTCTGAAGCCTGTGCTCCGCAACGGGAGAGGCCACAACAGTGAGAGGCCCGCGTACCGCAAAAAAAAAAAAATCCATTATCAAAATGGATTTTTTACATTTGAATTGTGGCTACTAGCAAGTATAGAATTGCATGTGCAGCTTGCATTATTGGACAGTGCTGCTCTAGAGGAAGAGGCACATGGAGAAGAAACCCAGAAGAGGGTAGTCCGTCATGAATACTCTGAGCCCTTATACTTACTGACCGCCCCCTTACTCACTCCTGTTTCAGGAATTCAGAGCAGATGATCAGAATGAATTTGATATCTGTTGAGCCATGAGCGTGGTTAATGGAGCTGCACATGCAAATCATTGTCTCCACCTGCCTCCTGTATAATTCAGAAGAGCCAGGGCATCATCTTACTTCCTTTCACGTGCGGAATCACCCAAAGGGCCTGCAGCTACTAGCTTCACGCCAGCTGCAGTGAGGAAGGTTTGTTACATATTGGCTGGGAGGGCCCAGCCCTCCCTACTGCTGCTTTATATAGGCGCTTTTTTTTTTTTTTATCAAGTAGAATAATGTTGTCAACATGGCTTGCTTTTTTTCCTTTATGTTATTTTGGCCAGGGCCTTAGGCTGATAAACTCTGAACCAACCCTGAACTAATAATAATATTATAACAACTGCTGCTACCATTACAAGCCAGCTACTTCCATGTGGATATGGACATGTGTGACGTCTTGGCTTGTCAGTGCCAAGCCCTGGGAGCTGACACTGGAACAGCTGTGTGGATAGTCATATTCCACTCTGACATGGGGAAAGAAACTAACCCCTTCATGGAAACATCTCCAAAGGAGTTTAAGATGTGCATCCTGGTGAGCCTGAAACGAAGGCGATTTTCTCTTTACTTGTGTTCTCTCCACCTTTCCCCAGGTGCCACTAGGACCTCTGCCATTGACCATTATTGGCAACAGCAACGTGGGTCCAGCCTCAGTGACACAACTCAGGCTGAGACTGGGCAGAATAAAAACATTGTGGAGGGAAGGATTTGAGACCTTGATTTCCTTAGAATTTAATTTCTCTATGGAAATTAATGGAAGTTCATGTTGCTCATCTGTGGGGTATTTTCTAATGCTGCCATTCATTTAAGTTATTTATTTTTTTGGTTTTCATGTGGTACTCACTGTAAAACCTTCTCTGATGAATGCATCTGGCCATGATGTGAAGTGGGAAATAGAACAGGGAATGAATTTCGGCCTTGGGGGAAACTCAACTATAAGGTAAAGTAATTAATATCCTGCTCTACCATTTGAGTCTCTACAAAGTTGGACCACCCAGCACTTGGTGGAAGGTCTCAGGGAATTGCATTTATAGAAGTGGGGGATATGCTGTCTTGACACGCTAGTGGTCTTCTCTTCAAGGGGTACACCACACAAATCAGAGGAGAAAACACTGGGATGGATTGGGAATCCATATTTTATTACCCTCCTTAACATTTCTATAGGGAGGGACATAGCTCTGTGGAGTGGGGGAAGAACAGCAAAATGGTCACTGTTAGTCTCCATCCCAGCTTCCTGTGTGTCTTCTCCAAGGAATGACTGGCTAATTCAAGAGGTCTAAATCTGATATTCTCTGGGCCATGTTACCAGTGGCCTTACAGAATTATTGTACTTAAGCCATTTTCGTTTCTCATTGCCTATTTCACAGGGAACAGATAAAAGGTAGCAGTGATTAGGATGGCCCAGAAGGAGTATGTTGAATGGAAGAAGAGAGCCATGGATATAACTTAAGAGAACAGCAACTCTTTTTAAGGGGCAGATGACTGAAGAGAAGCCAAAGGGAAAAGGTCAGTGAGAAAGGAGAAGAATCAGGAGAGTATGATGTTTTGAAAGCTAACAGAAGAGAAAAATTGAGGAAAGAAGTAGTATTTGATCTTGTAAATTCTGTAAAGGGATTGAGAATAAAATGTCTTTAGCAATTTGGCAGTTCATAGAAAACTGGAGAGATGGGAATGAGGAACTATAAGCAGTTTACATAGATGACTTTTCAGGAAGCATGGCAGTAAAATGCCTGCTGTGTTGCTGGTATTCAATACAAATTTGTGGGATAAAATGAAAGGAAAAGGAAGCAGAATCTTGGAGAAGCAGCAGCTTCAAAGAAGGTAGATTTGAACAGCTTGTAAACTGGAAAGGAGCCGATGGGGAGGGAGTAATCCGGAAAACACAAGAGGAAGAAGAGATAATTTGGAGCCTGGAGGACCACGAGCAGGGCAGGGGTAGAATTTATCAGTAAGGCGTTTGATTTAGGTAATCTGGGAACACACTGTGATAGGAATCTTTTTTTTTCTTCCCCCATAGATGTGAGACTGTGCAGACAGTGAGGTCTAAGAGGGCTGATTTTCTGAAAAACTAATTAGCATAATCTAGAAAGTAGCAGTGCCTTCTGGGTTTGATTTTGCTATCTTTGACCCTTCCATTTCCGCTTTCTCAATCTTAGTCAATCTTGACTCTTTCAAAGAGATTTAAAGACTCCTTAAATGTGTTTTCATTTCCTTTGTGTGGTCCATTTTCAAATGTTGGAGAAAAGCATGCAAAACCAAGTGCATCGGACTAAACAGCCAGGGTCAGGCCTGTGTCTGTCGTGACCTAGCTGTGCAGCCCTGACCAAGTGAGTGAACTCCTTTGAGCCTCACTTTCATAACTGCTAAATGGCGATGGGGGGAGCTGAAAGGCTAGGGGTGGACCAGGTATCTCCCTAGATTCCCTTAGCTCTCACATCTCTGGATTTTAGATTTTCAAATTCTTTATACAGATGATACCCTGAAAATGTCAAGGATTTTACCAACAACAGATAAATTTGCCACCGGTACATAAAAAAATCTGATTAAGTATTCAAGCTAAAATTATTTTATTACACAATTGCTTATATTTTATTTACATATCATATTTGGAGCTTACCCGAGATATTTTAATAACCAAAGCTGACATGACCTTGATAAGGGGTTATTGGAGCAGGTGGGAGAAAGCAGAGGAGGGGAAAGGGTTTTTTTTTTCCCCCTGGAAGGAGGGGCTACTGAGCACAAGGATGATCCCCATGTTTAGTTTGGCCTCTTCTCTGCAAATGGGGTCAATTGTGGAGATACGGTTGCTGCTGCTGGGACAAAGGTGGATCATCCTTGCTGTGCATTCTGAGTACCAGCGGTCTTCAATTTGTGTTTCGTAAGACCCTAAGCTTTCATTACATGTCTCCAGGGTGTTCAGAGAGTGAAGAACATGTTTATTTTGAATCTTCTCTGACATCTCTAGGTCCTATCCTAAAACTGAACCCAAGTAGTGATGTAAAAACAGTTTTGGAAAGGTTTTATGTTCACCCAGATGTCCTAAAAGTTATAAAGCTCTTTATTAGTTCAAATTTCCTAAATTCTACCTAAAGTTGATGTTTGCATGCGTGAGTATCAATGGTAAAGAATGTTGATGTAAACTGATATCACATTTATGTTTCAGGGGAAAAAAATAGCCCCATAATACCCTGGCTCCTGTAGAGGCCTGCCTTCAGGTGAGTGTCCTGTACCTCTGCAGGAAGTAGTACAGTAATAGACCACTGTCATCTGTACATTCCAAATTCCAGGAGATTCTAATATTGAGCTTCAGAAGGAAGACAGAGGTGACTACGTGGGATTTAGCGACAAGGCATAATTTTCCTGAGATACAGACATTTTAAACTCTTTTCCTCAAACTCAAAAAGGAGTCCTTAGAAGGACTAGAATAGCAACATTTTTCAGAGATAATAAATCAAAAATTGTAAAATCCAAAGATAACAAATGTTCTAAGTAATTTTAAGCACTGACGGAAAAATCATTTCAAAGCCTGTTAATGTTATCAATTGTTTCTAAGTTAATACTTAGTAAGATGACCCATGGTTAACCCATGGTGATAGCTGTTTATTTTTATATGTTTGTGATTGACAAGTAGGTAGATATACTTAGAAGTTAATGTGAGTTTTCTATCAAAAAATCATGTTATAAAAATATAGGACATGCATTTTAAAAGTTTGTAAGAAAATTTTTTTAAAAAGACTTGAAAAAAGAAAAAAATAAATAAAATCTCATTCTTACCTTCATTGAATATGGCCGCTTTTGTTGGATAATACCCATTATCATTCTGAGCGTTTGTGAGTACGGGTTTCCCAGCTCAGGCAATAATGTCTAAATTTAAGAAATTCAAGTTTAAGTTTCAGTACAATTTCTGACATTTAGATAGAAGCAGAATGAGATTACTAGAATGTTAAAGTTAAAAAACATCCTTCTAAACCATATACTGAACTCTTGGCTTAGTTCATTTACCTAAAAACCAAAAATATGAAAAAATGTACTAAAAATTATTCATACTTATCAGCATGCATTTATTCATACTTATCAGCATGCATTTCCACCAATGAACTCTCTCTCTTTTGAAAATAAAAATCCTTCCCTGGAACTTGACACATGTATATCACTGAAGTGACACAAAGGGTGTTATGTTTTTTACAAAGGATGTCTTTAATCCCTTTGCAAGATGGATATTTCAAGGCTATGTTGTGTGAGAAAAGGACACACTTTATTCCTTCAGCGGATCAGTTGCAGGACCCTGAGGCATTACCCCATTTGGAAAATGCTATCCAAATACCACTGTTCCAACATTAAAATAAACCACCAAATGTGATTTCTCAAAGGGAATGTGGTCTCTTAGATTTCCCTGAAATCTGGTTCATGGTGAACAAAAGATAACTACCCAGCTGCATGTGGCCCCTGGGGGATGTGAAAGATCTGGACTTAGATTTCCTCCATTAAGACAGTAATGCTAATGCTCACTTCTAAGCAAGAAGACACCAAGAGCTAATACATCATCTTTGAGTTAGCCATTGAAAAAGTGAATTAGAACATTTTACCACAAAGTCACAAGTCTCAGGAAAAGATCATGGCCAATATTTTTCATAGGAGTTGTTAAAAAAAAAAAAGAAATTCATTACTTATATTCACATTCCACTCCCTCTGTGTATTCTTTGACATTAAGACTTAAGATCTTTTTATTTACAAAAAAAACACATAAAATAAGTATACTTCATATGTATGTCTCAAAGTGCCAACTGCCTCTAAAAAGAAAGCAACATTTAAGAATTTGTATATTACTACAAAACAAAGAAAAAATATACTTACCATATCTGTGTTGACATGTGCAAAAGATGGCACGTTAAATATTCCTTGGATGAGTTCTGGTGGGCTACTTACTCCCAACCATAAGAACATGTTCAGACCATTAGCCAATAGGAATATTCCTTCTTCTGAAAGACGGGTCTCAGAGCAACGAATAGCAGCAGGTAATGTTGTACTCTTGACATCTAATGTGTGCTATGCAGACAAAGGCAAGAGAGTTAGAAACTCCCTCTTTCTTCCCTTCCTTCCTTCCTCTCTTTTCTTTTCCCCCTCCCTCCCTCCCTCCTTTCTTCCCTTCCTTCCAGTACATATTTAATGGGTTCCTACTATCTACTAGTCCTATCTACTACTATCCTACTAGTCATTAGACAATAATCCCTGCCTTGTACAGCTAACCATTTTCTGAAGGGAAGAAGAGACAACAAATAATCTAAGTTAAGTATATAGAAATGTAGATGGTGTTAAGAGTTATGAAGAAAAGAAGCAGGAAGGTGGGATAGGGCATGTCCATGGTGGCAGTGGTGGTAGTGTTACAGTTTTAAATAGGGGAGCCCAGGAATGCCTGTTGAACAACTGGTGCAGAGGTCCTGAGGCAAGAGCTTATCTGGGGTGTTCAAGGATCAGCAAGGAGGCCTGTGTGGCTGGAGTTCAGTGAGAAAGGGGAGAGTCATAAGGTGAGTCAGACAGAAAGGAGGGCAGGGTAGCACAGGCAGCACTGGGCCAGGGCAGTAAGAACTTTGGCTTTTACTGAAATGCGAAATCCTGGAGTGTTCTGAGTAGCGGAGGGACGTGAACTGACAATTTTTTAACAGGATCACTCTAATTTCTGTGCCAAAAACAGACTGGAGGGGCAAGCAAGGAGACTTGTTAGGAGGGACTGCGGTGGTCCACAGGAGAGGTGATTATGCTTGAGTCTGGGTGGTGACATGGGGGTGAAAAGTGGTCAGCCTCTGGATAATCTTGGAAAGGAGAGCTGACATGTTTGCTGATGGATGAGATGGGGTGGATGAGGAAGAAAGCAGCCATGGGTGACTGCAGGATGCTGGTCCTGAAGAACTGGAAGGAGGGAGGGGTGATAAATGGAGATGGGGAAGACTGCAGGAGAAGCAGGCGCGGGAGGCCAATCAGGACTCAGTTTAAGATGCCCGTTAACACGCTCACGGAGAGATGCTCGGGAGGCTACAGACACAGACACGTCCACAGTTCAGGGCAGCGGTACTGCTGGAGATAGGAACTTGGGAATCATCAGTATGGAACTGTTGCTGAGAGCATAGGCAAGACCCCCAAGGGATTAAGTGTAGATAGACAGGAGAAGCTTCCCTGGACTGAGCTCCGGGGTACCTGAACAGGGAAAACAGGGTAAACTAGCAAAGGAAGCAGGAGAGAAACTGGGACAAACCAAGTAAAGAGGGTGTTTCCAGAGGGAGAAAACTGTCAGATGCTGTGGACAGGTCAGAAAAGAGAAGGACTGCCCACTGGATTTAGCAAGGCGATTTTAGTGGAGTGGTGATGTTCATGTCCCTAAGAGTTCTAGTTTCTCTGGCACAGAGTTGATAATCCAATTTTATCTGAAAATCAATTGTTTGTTAACAATTTACATCTAACATTCATATTGATTGAAAGGATCAATAGCTTTTTGTTTCCAACCTAATTTAAGTCTGTAATTGCACTGAGAGCCTGGGTATGAGTTTGGATACAGGAGTTAGAAATAAGCCATCAGCCTTCCCCCCTCTTATCCCTCAATTATAACTTGTTAGGTCTTAGGGGAAGGAGTCTAGTCAGAGAGTACAGGGGCATTCACGACATCAAGGATTACCTTTAAATAAGTAGAATACATTGCCAAGTAAATTCTCTGAGGACAAGGACAGTTCCTTCCATATACAGTGTAGGTAGCCTCAAATATATGCTGATTTGTAAACCCCTGATAGCATTTGCTCAAGACTAATCATAGCCATTCTGATTAAATGTGGTGACTCTTAGACATTCATATACTGTCTAAAAACAACGTGCACGTGAAATCCCGTATACACACGTATCAGCTGCCTTTCATGCCGTAAGGCTGGATTTCTTCAACAACTTGTCGACTCACTTTTCAATCTGCCTATTCAATTGAAGATTACCAATTTGGGAATGAGGAAGGAAAAGCAGTCATCTGAAGGATTCCATGAAGAACTCCTCAGATCCGCCCACCACCCACACGGACCCCGAGCTCAGGTTGAAGCGCATGCGCAGCTCGCCCAGAGCCCCGGCTCTCAGGCCCACACTACGCGTTGTGAAGCCATGCGTGACTCGTAAGTTTCTTGTTAAGAACGAAATGTTTCAGACAAAACATGGGAAAAGTCAAAATATGATTCCCTTCCGGACTCCTCTAGGAAATGCGCCAGCGCAGTGTGCTTACTATTGGCCGAAGCTGTGGATAGAAGAAGAGCTGAGAGTCGGCCACACCCATGGTCATGACCAGCTGCCTCTGGTAGGCCCGCTCATCCGTTGAGATCTCTGGTCTGCTAAGCAGCACACAGTTTTTTAACAAACAGTTCACGTACACTGGCAGTACTTTCATGGAATCTGGTAAAATAAGCTGGAAGAGAGAGACATTGGTTTCAGATGCTTGGTCTTTACCGAAAATCAAGACCTGCAGCACTTAACCTGTAAAATAGAAAGGTTTGCTGTTGAGACTGTGGAGAGGATTAAATGGTAACCCACGTAAAGCACCTAGAGCACAGAAACTGGCACAGAGTAGGTACGGAGAGCGCGGCAGGTGGTTTTATTTTCTCTCGTGCTCTAGCAGCTCGGTGTAGGGCTTCTCAGCACAACTCACGGCCGGGGGTGCCATCCCAGCGCTGCCTCTCACCCGCTGTGTGACACTGAGCAAATTCCTTACCCTCTCTTAACCTCGGTTTTCTCTTCTAAAAAAGGAATAATAGGCCCTCTACTTCATGATCATGGGGTTGTTACGAGCATTAAATTATTTCTAATTTGTGAAGCACTTAACAATAGTGCCGAACAGATAGTATCATATACATGTTTATTAAATAAAATGAAATAAGTTATTTCCTAATCTGTATTACCAGCTTCTACCTCTTGAGTTCAAGAACAGCATTTCCAGCTGTCCACGAGATATCTCTTCCTCTGTGCTCTTCATGCATCTGTTAGTCATAGACTCATCAGACATTGAATAAGTGCCACCACGTCACAGGTTCTATCAAAGTATCAAGGATCTACAGAGGAATGAGGCATAGTCCACATGCAAGATGTCTAATGTCTACTGGGGATGATATACATATAACAGATAAACCATAATAAGGAAATTGCAATACTAAATGTAGAAAATAAAACAGGAAGTACTTCATGAATTTATTAGCTGTGTCACTACTGAATGCTAACGAAAACTCAAACTCCTACAGTTCCACAAACATGTTCTTCCTGTTATGTTTCCTATTTTAGATACTAGAACTACCAGATGAACGCTAATTTCATTTTTTCTTTACCTTCAATTAGTACATGAATTCTTTCTATTCTACATTTATAATCCACCTGTACCTTCCTCTCCATCCTCTCTTTGGCTCATGTGACCTCATTCTGACTTCATTCTAACTGCCTCAAAGTACATACCATAAAGTGACGCTCCAAATAATAATACAATTAAACAGTTCTAGAAACACAACTTGATGGGTAAAAAAACTACAAATAATTTGTAATTTGTAAAATTACAAGTAATTTGCCTGTGTGTTTAACCTTCTTCTTCCCAACTCAATTTTATAAATATGGCTAAGAATCAAGATCGACTGATCTAAATGTCACTTCCTTCCATTTTAACAGTAGGTCAATGGACAACGAAATATCCAAAAAAAAAAAAAAAAAAGTATAGGTGATAATGATAATCTGCAAATAGAAATATCTGGTCTATAAATTAATGATTTCTTTTTAGCCTTCTATCTTAATGATGAAAAAGAATATATACTTTTCAGAATCCACACCAAAAAGGAAATTTCCCTCAGGGCTCTGTAAGGATTTATTCCTCAACTTAAATCCCTTTATCACAGGTCTCTTCTCATGATCTATTAAGTAAGGAATGTTTAAACAGAACTTACTTCACTGGTTCAGGAAAACATATTTCAGAACAATCCTACTTTGTAGTTAGTTTTCCCTCTCAACTTTTATCTCCTTTCAAAGAACCAAAGACAAATAAATGCATGTTTCCTCATATGAGGAAAAACTCTTTTCTTCTTGTAATTTGCTCTCTAGCATAAAATATTTTTCTTTTTTTAGGTTGAGGAATAATCAGTGTTCAACATTATATTCGTTTCAGGTATATACCGTGATAATTCATGTTTGTATATACTGTGAAATGGTGACCACAATATATCTAGTTAATATCATCACCGTACAAAGTTACAGAATCTTCTTTTCTTGTAATGAGAACTGTTAACACCTACTCTCTTAGCAACTATCAAATATGCAGTACAGTGTTATTAACTACAGTCCCCATGCTGTACATTACTTCCCCAGGACTTATTTATGACTGGAAATCTGTACCTTTTGAGTCCCTTCACCCATTTTGGCCCCCCCACCCCTACCCCTGGCCTCTGGCAATCACCAGTCTGATCCCAGTATCTATGAGCTTGGTTTCTGTTTGTTTTTTTAGATTCTACATACAAATGAGATCATATGGTATTTGTCTTTCTTTGTCTGGCTTCTTTCACTTATTTAGCGTAAAGTATTTTTATTTGACAACATATGGTACTGGAATATGTTTTCAGCCAAGGAAAATTAGGATTAAAAAAAAAAAGAAAAAAATTATTATCCAAAGGTATAGGACACAGATCATGGTCATATTCCAGAGCCATGTGTCTCCAATACTATTTCTGGGCTAATTACCAGTTAGGCATCTTAGATGTTATGGATTAAGAATGTTCTTAGATTCCCATAGAGAAGCATATATGTACAGTTTTTTAATATTGTCTTGCAATTCACTGGTTGCTGCTCATTAATCAGGTCATATTAAGACAGTTTAGAAATTTGTTGTCCTGAAAACCACAAAGAGGTGAGCTTGGCCCATGATGACACTATCAGGACTAAAAAATCTGATTAGAGGAGACTGGATTATAGAGGGCAGGGGGAGGAGAACAGAGGAGGTAAGAAGGAAATTTTATTATAAAGAAGAAAAATGGAGTTAGAGTGAAAGAAAACAGAGAGACTTAGTGTTTTTGAGGTGGGGAAGAAAATGTGGCAACAGATCGGGCATTAAAACCTTTCCCTACCTCCTTGATCCTCTCCATAAATGATGAAATTATTCTCAGAGAGAAAAAGTGTGAGTGAGGAGGGAGTGGAAATTCATGAATCCACAGTTTAATTGAATTTGGAGAATTCTCTGCTTTAGGTTTTGAAGTAACAGATGTGGTAATGAAAAAGACTATTACTTTGCAGTTAAGGTCATGTGACTTGCCTTTTAAAGTCAGTGTACTCCCATATGATGTAATATATTTAAGTTTAGAACGGTGAGTTGTTAGATTTAATGAAAAAGAATCTACATTGCTCATGTAAACTTAAAAATTTGTTTTAATGTTGTTTTTAATTATATGTCTTAACCCAGCATCTATCCTGTGACCCCCCCCCAAAGTGGGTGTCTCCTTAAATTTTACACCTTAAGCACCTCTTCTGCATCAACCTAGTCCTGGCCCTGGCAATTCAGTAAAAGCATATCTCCTGAGGTCCAGTATCATATAATCCAAGTATATAGGTCCTTAATAGTCTTGCTTTGATCAAGGAAACTGGGTTCTATAGTAAAACAGTGGAATTCCTTTACGAATTTCTCCATGGAAATTATTTCTTGCAAGTGAACTATGGAAAGCCACCAAATTTGAAGTTGCATTCACTGAGGAGAACCTCAAGTCCAGCCATTCTGTTTTTAAATAATGGTATATTTTAATATATTATCGTTATTAACAGTTTTATAATCTCTACATTTTCCCCACTCCATGATGGATAATCCTAGGTTAAAGGTACACTTGAAATGTGCTAATGGAGAAAGAAAAATCTCCAAAAGAACAGGAACAATCTTCATCAATTTTTTCAGAAAAAAATTGTCATCATAATGTTGTTACTCCAGAAACAATTCAACTGCAAACAGATTATCTAGTAGTAGACTCAAATCTCTTAACTTTAAACCAGCAGCAACCGACCAGTTTCATTTCTTCCCTTAATAGGCAACGGATCTTTGACTTAAGGTCTCTGAATCCAGTTGTTTTAACATTAGCAAATAAACTTCCTGAGAGGACACTAACCGTACCTGTTCTTCTTCAACAATCCTTCCGAAGTATGAGACACTCCAGAGACAGAGTATGGAAACACTCCATGTTTCCAGAGCTCCAAAACAAGTAGTAAAACTGGGGAGTAAAGTGGTCTCGGTTGGACTATATCCAGGTGCACCTGGGGGGCTTTGTAGAAAGTAAACACATGTGCTCTGAAACAGGACTGATACTGGAATTTACTGGAGTGGCAAATCCTCTGAATAATAAAGAGAACTGACTTACACAGATTTAAGAGTTGCTTTTATGATTATCAACAGGAGATGAAAGAATGGATGGCTACTTTAATCTCTCTGGACAGCACAGAAAGGAATTTTTGTGAAAAGTCCAAGCTAATAACTATGTTTGTTTTAATTTCCTTCTTTACCCAGATTATGAATTTGGCCCCCAGATGTATCTGCACTATCGCTGCTGCTGAAGGGTTGCTTTGGATGGGATTTCAGATGTCACTGTCGACAAGGAATTAACCAGAAAGTTTTCCCATCTGTTGCTTACTGTCTTCTCTTTAATCCAAATTCTATACTCAGATATTCAATACATAACTATGAAAAATGGCATCTAGCTTTGATGGGGAAGAATATGAAAAAGAAAACAGATGCAAAAATAAATGTGGACATGAGGTTCTACCTTTTTTTTTTTTTTTTGCTTTTTTTGTGTTTTGTTTTTACAAGAGAGAGGTTTATTTAAAGGATCTTCTAAAATTTCAAATTACTAGATGAGAGAGAATTTTTTCAAAACTCTTCATACCTATTATTAACTTTTAAATATAAAGAACTCCAAAATTTATAAATTATATTTGTTTATAAAATATAAAAGAATCATTACTGCCATTAGTTCATGTCAACTTTGATTGTTAATAAATGTCCAAAAAGTATTTAAGCACCCACATTTCATAACTCTATATCCATCTTCATCCATGCAAAAGATAACCCCATTTATATTGACATTTCTTACATAAAACATTCTTTTATTTATACATAATGTAGTGACCCTCAACCCAATATACACACACATTTTTGGGTTCATGCATCTTGTAAAGCCACTAAGCATTTTAACGTTGGCTATAAATATACCACAGTCTCCCCAAAATGGCATTGTCAATCTTGGTTGTATGGTTTACTATACAGCATCTAAGTGCCTGGAATATCATAAGCCTTTACTAGCAGAATGCTGAATGAACAAGTAGGTGTCTGTAACACTTCAGCGCCTGAGGACAGCAGGTAACTTACCTGGCTGGCTGCAGATGGACTAGCACAATTCTTCCGGTAACAGGCCAACATGTGGGCGGTCTGATTAACCAGAATTTCCCTGATGACCTTCAAGGGCTGGTGTAGAACTGCTTTAAAAGCTACTTGCACAAAACAATGAAAAGGGCATCAAAGGTTTAGCTCAGAAATTGATCCCTTCAAATAATAAAAAAAAATTGCTCTTCAGACCACTCAGCAAGGGATAACAGCATTTAAAAATGTTCACGCCATGTGTTAATGCTCTCCTCTTGACTAATTATAATTTAGCAAATGAAGAACAATAGCCTAACTATAACAATAGGCAGGTAATTGGTCCAGAATTTTCCTCAGAATATTAGAAACAGAACTCTGCACACACACAGAAAAGACCAGTTTACTATCTTCTGGTGTTCTGAATTCTTATGGGCTGGATTACTCTTTCTTCTAAACCTTAGTGTAGCATTTCAATTGGGGTTTGGAGCAGGGAGGGGAGAAGAAGCCAGAAAACTCCACCTCAGGCCCCGACCATTTCCTAATTATCTTGGTATGGATAAGCAAATTCAGTCTCACGTGAGGGACCATCTTCTATTATCCTCGTGTCCCAGAGGGCACACTCATATACCATAATGAGTCTAAGTATCACCTTCCTCAATTTCAACTCAGTCCCCCGGGGAAAGAAACTTTAAACAAAACTGGATAGCACGGGCCCGACTTACTGCTCTCCTTATTAGTCTAGAGTTAGAAATGCTGATTATTCTCCTTCACCCTTTGCTTTTACAAGTTCTGAATTTACCCACTGAAAGGCTGCACCACCACAGGACCTGTCAGCTACTAACTTGATTAACCAACGAGGCCTGCCTGCATTACTAGGCAAGGTATACTGCACCCCAGAATTAGCAAAGTGTTACCTGACTTGGCAAAGAAGTTGATAAGGGCATCAGTCTCGCAGCTCTTATAGAGATCAGCCAGCTGGGAGCTGCAGTTCAAGCCCAGATTGTGAATCCGAAGTCTTCTCTGTCCGCTGACAGTCGTGTAAAGCACAGCACACTGCAGAGGCAACATCGAGGGCACATGTTTTTCTGGTTAACATATTCACCCAAGCTAGCCTAATCTTATTTACAATTACAAAACAGTGTGTACAGCCAAAAGACCTCTAAACTTCCCTACAGGATTTTTTCTATTATTGCTAAAGACTGAACAACACATAAGGGAGGAATAATGACCAGTCATACACTGGGTTCTCATGTAGCATTTCACTGGTTTAAACTTAGGCTTTGATGGGGCTATTCACATGCACATATCTGTGCATTTCCACAACTAGCCTACATTTCCTAGCTCAGATTTTATTACGAGGGATTCAGGTCCAGAAATAATACCTTCATGTTCTCATAGTCCTCCTCAAGGCTCACTTCGATTAAAAACGGACAACTAGCTTGGGTGATGTACTTAGGTTTTATACTAATAATATATGCATATATTTCAAAAATGCAAACAAGTAACCATTTCCCTAAATAGGTGTGATTTTAAAATAAACAGAGTTTTTCCTCAACTTGGTGCCAGTCTCTCTCCTTTCTTTGAGGGTGATGCTCGTGTCTGAAAGCTATGATCATTAGAATTTCTCCTGTTTTAATTCAAAGTCTCCATGGCTTCTAGTTAATCTTATTTGCTACAAAGCCAAATCCTATGGTTACTTGCTTCTGATATGATAACACGTCTCAGCAATGGTGTCTGGCACACGGCAGTCAGGAATGCAGCAAACCAGTGAGTGAGTGGGTACTGATGCCTGTCCTTCTGACCTCAAGTCTGCGGGGCTCTCATGCAGACATACATAATCGTTACTTCACATAAATAGCATATATGAATCAGTATGGAGAATATACCACAGAGTGCTCTAATCTAGTGACTTTTGCCTTTGGAGAAATGGAGATGAATTTCTTTACGGAGAGACTAACACAGTTGATGGCCCTGGAGTCTCCCCCACTGATCACTGTCAGTAACAAACTACAAAGCAAAAGATGGGAATACATTTTAGATCACCTGGATTAAGGCTCCACTGTCTTCACTGAGTTTGTCATCATGCTTGAACTCCACAGTCACTGCCTTGTCGCAGTCAATGGCTGCCATCTCTACATCAGTGGTGTTGTTCATATAGATGCCACCAAAGAAGTCAGTGGCTCTGAAACCTAAGGATGAGGGAAAAGGATAATTTTGCTTCTCCTTATTTTACTGTTATTTTCTTTGTTGGCCTGTTAATGAGTTTGAAGAGGAAACAATTATACAACAGAGACCTGAAAAATAATAAAAACGAAAAGTACCTGTGCTGGTACGAACCCTCATAATAGCATCAAATCCTATTTTCTTCTCAATATCATTTCTGAGGTCATTCAAAAATTGTTGGCTGTCCAAGTGCACCTAAAAAATAAAGTATGATCATGTCCACCAGGTGGCGGCAAAATACTTAAAAATAACAATTCTTTTTGAAACAAATCTTGATTAGAACCTACTTTATCCAGAAATCTCAGAAAGGGTTCTGAAAGCTTTTTCAGTGTCATTTCATTTATAATCTTCCGTCTTATCAAATCCCTCATCTAGTTCCTAATATAAATATGTAGCTAGGCAAGGAAAACTAACTGCTTTCATCAAAATACAACTAGCTGATGAACACTGTCATTTATGTTGGGGGAACACTCGTTCCCACTCCGTGTTTCCCTCTGGAGGTACATAACTTCGAGGCGCCCCCCCCCGCCCAACCTCTTCTCCTCAGGAGAGGGCAGGTGACTTATGCAATTTCTAAGCTTGGGAAAAGGAACTGGGCAGGCGTAGCTCGGCCTCTTCCACATCTTCTTTCTGGAGAAGCAGCCTGCCTGCAGGAAGCACATGCTTCCTGGCCCTCAATACAGTAGCAGGGGGCAGGAGTCCACAGGAGACGCTTTTGTCTGTGCCGCCTCGTGCCTCGGTGTAAAGTTTGTCTCACTGAGGGGAAAGCGCTAGCAAGCCCACTTGCCCACAGACCTAGGTCCGTTCCAGGGCTGGCATTCTGATCATCTCTTGACTCTGTCTCTCAGTTCAGGCTTGGAGGGGGCGGGGGGAGCATCATGAACTGACCCGCCCCATATCATAACACTTTAAAACAAATATATAGTCACTTTTAAAAACAATACCTTAAATATAGTTAATATAAAATATCAAGATTTTATATTAAATATATTTCCCCCCAACATGGAAGCTTAACATTAACATTCAACTCTGAGGCTGAATGAGTCAATCTGTGGCCACCTTAGGGAGCAGGCAAGCAATTCCTAACCATCTGTCCGTCCTTTTCCATCGGACCTAGAATTTACATTTGTTGGCTGCCCACAAGGGGGCACAGATTTCTCACCCTGAGATCTAGGCACCAAAAGTAAACCAGCAGTGGAAAACCGAGGCAAACAAATTGCTGGCCTTTACCTGGAAATTGTTGTACTTGTAGAGGGTTCCTCCTGTGAGCTGAGGCACGAGACCCAAGGAGGCCACGTCCACGTACTGACTGGGGAAGAGGAAGAGCGTCACGCAGCAGCCGTGAGCCACGCAGTCCTTGGCTAGAGGGTCGTAGACATTTGTCTGGGGCTGGAAAAGGATCTGAAGAAAAAGATACACAAAGGGAAAAAGGAAAACCATGTAATGTTTCTGGTTTCTGTTTTTAATTTCTATTGAATTCTCACTGAAGTTTTTTAAATGAATTTTTTTCCCAGTTAAGTGCAGAAGTGAGCCATGATAATCATCAGCGCAGAGGCCACGTGTCGAGCACCCCGTGCGCCAGGCATGTGCCGTGTTTAATACACGTATGTGTGCAATGTTATCTGATCCTCCGACAGCTCTAAGGAATCTGACGTTTAGTCCTCCCTTTCACAGACCGAGATGAGGCAACTTGGTTGGTGTCACGTGGCCGCGGCTGGATGCTTACCTCACGGTTTAGCCTTTCCCCCGACTTGTCCCCACGGCTACACTGCCAGAGAGGGTCTGAGCAAAGCATATTTTGAGCCCCAGGCACGTCTGCTTCGTGCCTCGGGAGTGCTGTCATACGGGAGCGTCCACTACATTCGCCCTCTACCTTGATCTTCTTTCTGCATTTCCCCCCATTTCTTCCATTCCCCCAATAGTCTTATCACTCAGTCTCTTACACAGATTATACATGAAAAAAGTTTGAGACCTTATCTTATTTCAGACATCAGCTTTTCTAGGAATATACAATTTCCTAAATTATTTACAATTCAAAATTTTCCTACAAAATACAATGTCCTGGATTTATACATTACATGTAGCTTCTCCCCCTTTCCTATACAAAGCACACACTCCCTCTCCCTTTATTCCATTTTAAGAACTGACATATGGACTTCAAAGGGCAACTGTTTACAAATACCTTCTCTTTGTCAGTATTAATCAGTTTTTTGTCATCTCTGTTTCTGAGCTTCCCTGGTGCTTCCGCAGTTGGCAAGGAGGAATGGAAGATGAACAGCTTCCCGGGACAGTCAGCTGCCTGGGGGAAAAAAAAGAGTCTTGGGTGGGAAGTTTTATTTTAAGGGACTCAGGAAAGTAAAATATAAGTACTTTCTATGAGCCAAGCACTGTATACATCTCATTAATCCTCACAGTAACCTTGTGCCTTCTATAGATTGGGAAACTGAGGCTCAGGGAGGCTAAGTGATTTGCCTCAAGTCACACAAGTTGTAAATGAAGGGACCAATTTTTTTTTTTTTTTTTTTTTGGCCACACTGTGCAGCTTGCAGGATCTTAGTTCCCTGACCAGGGATCGCACCCGGGCCCACAGCAGTGAAAGCACCAGGTCCTAACCACTGGACCACCAGGGAATTCCTCAAAGAGCCAATATATAAATGTAGGTCTCTATACTATGATGCTTTAAACACCTATTAAAATGATGTGTCCACGTAAAAATACTTTCTCATTTAGCCAACAGTAGTCTTTCAGGACCAGGTAAATCCCCTGATGATAGGATTCCCAGGATCATGATGCAATACAAGCTCTTCTTTGAAATCATTAGTAAACACAGATTAAACCTGAAGGGGTACTTCAAGGAAGGATGCACAAGAATGCAGCGGTGGTGTGGCAACAGCAGACACAAGGAACCAGCTATCAGGCAAGATGACAAAAGGAAAAAATGTGGGATCAACATCACACTATCTGTAGTCCCTGAGAAGCAACAAAAAGCCGAGGGAGGCTCCATGAAAGTTAAATCAGCATTAAAAATATTTAAAATCTTATTTAGGGAGCTAAGAAGTAACCTACAAGCAAAATTTACTGAAAGTATATGATTCAGTATATTGCCCCTCTCCCATCTTGCCTCTCTCCAAACCACCCAGGCACACTGTTGCCTTGAAATAATTTCAAGGCAACTGTTCGGATCACATAGGTGGCTTTTCTCCTCAAGACTCCTGAAGGCTTTCCATTACAGGATAAAGTCCACATTCCTTTATTTGGGTGGGAGCAGGAAGGCCGGGAAACAGTGAGATGTGTTGCTACCAGAGCTGTGTGCAGCTCTGCACCAGACCCTTCGCGAACATTTCTTATATAATACTCACAACCTGGTGACGAAGGTAGTATTGTCTGCATGTTAAGGATAGGAAAACTGAGGCTCATCCAATTTGGCGAGGTCACACAGCATGTGAACAACAGTTCTGAGGCCCTTTGGAGTTTAGTCTGAATCTGTCTTTCCAGTGTAATCTCGCCCCTGACCATCCCCTGCACTGGAAGTTGCAGCCACACAACCTTCTTGCTTTCCTGGAATATACCATGTGCTTTACACACCTCTGTATTTGTTCCCTCTGCCTGGAATCCATCTTTCCTTTTCCTTGGCCTGGAGCTGTTGTTTGCAAAGATGCGGTTTAGCGGCACACACTTGTGTGCCTGGGTCAGCTGCAAGATGTGAAGTCATTTGCTACTAATAATAAGGTACTTGGGTTTGTGAATAAGTTCCTTAAAAAACAAATGAAGAGAATTCAAGGCTAGCCCTGTCTTAATTTGTCTCACCGAGTGACACTGTGATATGCTTTGTGGAGTGGGTCCCAGCTGACACCCTGGGGAGGGTGTGTAACCCATGCCCCATCTTGTCTTTGCTGTGTGGCCAGTAGTGAGCAGTGACTTTATTGTTGCCCAAGTCTTTTACCAAAAATTACTGATACATAACAGCATTAATAAGAAGGAAGGCAAGGCTCAATGAAGAGCACGGGCAGTGACTGACCCTCCATGTGTATACACACCACATAGGAGAAAGATGTTTTCAACACTTTGGCCAACAAAGACAGTAGTTCCAATGACCAAATCCAAGTAAAAGTTCCAGTAATATTGATAATAACACGTTAAATTTTTTGCATTTCTATGACTAAATTTTTTTCATTTCTATCACTTTTATAAAAGTACTTTTTATTTTAATCCAAGTAGCAGAAAAGGTATAAAACTTTTCTTAAAAGTCTGTCTTTTCCCTGACTTTTCGTGCCTCGCCTGCCCAATTCCCCTAAAGAATTCATTGTCAAAAATTCCTCTACCGGGCTTCCCTGGTGGCGCAGTGGTTGAGAGTCTGCCTGCCGATGCAGGGGACGCGGGTTCATGCCCCGGTCCAGGAGGATCCCACATGCCGTGGAGCGGCTGGGCCCGTGAGCCATGGCCGCTGAGCCTGCGCGTCCGGAGCCTGTGCTCCGCAATGGGAGAGGCCACAACAGTGAGCGGCCCGCGTACCACAAAAAAAAAAAAAAAAAAAAAAATTCTTCTATCATCTAGATCTTCTGTACTCACAGACACACTGTAACTTTATACCACAGTAGTTAAAAGCATGGGTCCTGGCTCCTAACTGCATGGGTTAGAATCCCAGCCATTTAATCAGGTAAGTGACACTGGGCAAAATATTTAACTTCCCTAAGCCTCAGCTACCTAATTATATGACATAGGAAAAACAGTAACTACAAAATATTGTTGAGAGAATTCAATGACCCAGGACATGGTGTTAATCATAATTACCCATACATAATTGCCTAGTTAATATTACCTATGGAGTAAAACTCTGAAGGAAAAAAAAAAGTACAATATTGAAAAAAATAAAGCATATTTATTTTTTCCTTATATAATGGCTCTTAATTTCAGATTTATTATTTCATTAATCACATCCTTATAAAATCTTTTATTGGTAGCAATAAAAGAAAGAGCTCCTATGGCATTATATGCTTTATAATCCCTACAAAATTTATGTTTTTACCAAAATCTGATTGTGCCCACATAAGTGCATCATGTAGGATTAGATGAATGACATGTCATTCTTATTATGGTGGAAACAGGTTGAGAAAGGCTGGCCTGGAGAACCCATTTTTCGAAATTCAGCTCCGATGTCCTTTCCTCTGAGAGATGTGTTATTATCCCCCTCAGCAGAGCTGGTTGCCTCTACCTCTATGTCCCTACTCTGCTTTGTAAATAAGACTTTTCTAGAATTAATGACACTGTTACAACTTTAGGTATTCTACTGTCTTCCATGGATCACAGGCTCCTTGAAAAAGGAAGGACCTTGATTTTTCTACAATGTGTTTCTCCAAGCCCCCTGCCCAGGGTCTGGTGCCTTTCACTCTATAGATGCCCCATAAATTTCTGTGGAAGGAATGCTGTGATGCATCATCCTGAAACCAAATTTAAGCATATATTAAGACAAATGAAAGATAAATCCCCCCCACCTAATGATATATTTGAAGCATAACCGCTAAAGGCCATTTCCCTCCAACATTTTGCCAGACTCTATTTATCTAGTTTTATGGGGGAAGTAAGAGCTAACTCAGAAAACTGTTCTGAGGCCAACTTAAAAGACAATGCCAGAAATTCACATATAGTTGAGTTATGAGTGTCAGATTTTGAAAGAGATGCAGATTTTGGAAGACTATATGGAAAAAAAGACACAAAGAGTACAAGAGGCTGTGGACACGGAAGCATGTACAACAGAAAATAGGGAATGGAAACCTTTAGTTGGATAGTTCAAGGGCTTTTGAGAAAGTATGCATCAGAAGTTACCAAACAGTCCCTCTTTATCTTTGTGACAAATTAGCACGTTTTATGTTAGTTTTTGTCTACTCTCTTTCTTTGCTTCAAAAAGTTTATTACAACTAATTATATATAGACTTTACTTGGCATCTAGCTGATAGAAAGTAGAGCTATAATTCAAATGGGGGAGTCCAGTTCTAAAATGTCTCCACTTGGACACAAATAAGAAACATTGCACTCTGATGCTCTTTCAGTTTCTCCTCCCCTCCACAGAGAATGAGACTCTCAGCTCTGGCCTCTCGTGCAGAACACCTTGAGCTACTCGGCTGACCTGCTGCGGTACCGGACTTCCCAAAGTTACTCTTTGCTCTCCTCCCCCACTCCCTTTATTTTTGGGAACACAAGCAATGAACATCACACATGGTATTACGGAGTTACATCTCTTCTACACACTATGAGCAACTTAGAAGCAGGGACAGTAGTCCTCACATTGTCTTAACAAAACACAGGCATTTAATCAATCTTTGTTGATTGAAAAAATAAGTGAATGAATGATGTGGTCTCTTCAATATTTAGATATTACTCTGCAAATTCTCAAAAATGTTAGCTCTTAGCCTAATAATGACTTCAGGCAAGAGTTTTAGTACCCTGTATATGTCATACAAATTTAAGTCTTACTGATTTTTAGCCACACGGGACCTGAAAAGATGATGAGATGATGTGACGGTCAGAGGCAGCTAAGCTATCATACACACATCAGACATTTACACACACACACACACACACACACACACACACACACACATACATTTTATCTTATTTGGAATTTTTTTTCCTTCATCCAAACCTGATAAAGTTGCTATGAGGGAGAAAGTATCAAATTGTACTACAGCAGTTTCTACTCTTATACAACAAATTACACAATCTTCTTGGAAGATGCAGAAGAAACCTTTTTCATTAAGGTTATTTATGGCAACGGTCTATTTATAAAAAAAAGTTTTGAGGAAACATGATTAAAGGCACATATACAATAGAAATGCTAAGGCAAATGTAAAGAACTGGAAATCACTAAGAAGGTCAGGGAAAATAAATGGTTATATTAGAATATCTACCCTAAGTAGTATCTTAGTAGTTAAAGCTAAAAGAAACATTATGCGTTAGACTGCTTATAGCAACCGACTCTAGGAAACCAGCTAGTGAATCTTTCTACATGTAAGAGACTGAATCATGCAATAATGTCTCCAGTTAATGTTCTACACAAGAAAGAACTTTCTTCATAGTGTTTTTTCTTAATTGAACCATTAATTAACAGCTTAGGGCAAGACATTAAATCATAGTTAAACAAAAGCGTTCTTAGTGCAAGTGTAATGTGAAGTTGTACAGGTCAGGTATGCAATTTTCTCGTGAGTTAACTTAACGTAAGGATATTCCAAGAGATGGCAGAATGAATAACAATTCTTTATGCTGGTGGTTCCCAAATATGGATAATCAGCAGAGCAAACTGGGGAGCTAATGAATCAGGATCTCTGGAAGTGGGGCCAGAGATCTGCATTTTAAAAAAGTACCCGCCCATTAATACGTGACTCCATGACTTGGGGCATGCCTGCCTTCCCGGTCTTCCGCAGCCGTGGAGTCCTGTGTGAAGATGGGCTGGGAGAGCAATCTGCCAGCAGGCACAGGGCAGTAAGCACCACTAACATTATGTCCAACAGTGTCATTTTATAAAGGTAGCTCCTTAACTTCATATAAAGACGGTTCTTGGGGCTTCCCTGGTGGCACCATGGTTAAGAATCCACCTGCCAATGCAGGGGTCACGGGTTTGAGCCCTGGTCCGGGAAGATCCCACATGCTGTGGAGCAACTAAGCCCGTGCACCACAACTACTGAGCCTGTGCTCTAGAGCCCACGAGCCACAACTACTGAACACATGTAACACAACTACTGAAGCCCACGCGCCTAGAGCCCGTGCTCCACAACAAGAGAAGCCACCACAATGAGAAGCCTGCACACCGCAATGAAGAGTAGCCCCCGCTTGCCGCAACTAGAGAAAGCCCACGCGCGGCAACAAGGACCCAACGCAGCCAAAAATAAATAAATAAAATAAATTTATAAAAGAAAAAAGCTATAAAAAAAGTTCTTTACCTTCTCTAAAGGGAGTTCATTCTACTTTGTAAGAATAATGCTACTTATTTACTTTGATATTTGTAAAGTTATTCTGATTAGTTATATTTAGATATTAGCTTCTTCTCATCTTTAAACTTCAGTGTAAAAGTACATGCTACTCTAACATTAAAAATTGCAAGTATAACAAAAAATAACATGCAAAAGACATGAAAGTAGATTGACTGAAATGCACTGGCCTCTGGCAAATGACAGGCAGCTGAGAACACTGACAGCGCAGTTATGGTACTGAGCAACCTTGAAGAACATCATCCTTAATAAGAACACAGTGGTTTTCAGTCATGTATCATAATATCACATTTTAGATATGTGGAATGCATGTACACAAGCTGCTTTATATATTTTTTCTTTCAAGGCTGCTAAGCAGCCTCTAGACCTCTTGTGGACTGCCAGTGTGGAACCCATTGTGACAAGACATTATTGCTCCCTTTTAGAAACGATATATTGGTTTGAGCTGGGATTCTGGATGCGTGTTTTAATGAAGCCTGTATATTCTTTCATGGATGAAACTTCCTGTGTGTGTGTGTGTGTGTGTGTGCGCACACATGTGCCTATCTGTCTTCTTTAAAATTTATTTACTAGCAACTAAAGAAGAGCCATGCTGCGCTCTTCTTTCCACTCTACTGTCTTAACTAATGATTTATTGGCTTATGAATATCCACTCATCTTTCAGGAATGAACACGTGAATACAATGTTACTCCCAGTACTAACTTCTCAGAGTAGAAAGACTTGTAGCGTCATATATAACTTATCACGTATCAGGAAATTTACATAGGAATTTCTAGACACCTTATTGGAGAAGAGAACAACAATTGCAAAACTCTTTCAAACTGAAACAGAAGATACTTGTCCTTAGCAGTGTGGAATAAAATAGAAATTCCCAAGTCTTTCTGTAGCCCAAACAATGATCACTGCTGGCTTCCACGGGATGAAACTTAACATCTCCAAATCGCTTTCTGATGTAAAATTTATCTTTAATTTTATGTTAAATTAACTTGTATTGAGGCTTTTTGAGGGATATCTACAAGTCTTTGTTCCCATGAGTGAATACTCTGAAGACCAAAGAACCCAGGCAAGAATCACTATACTGGAACCAGACTATAATGTTTGGTCATAAAATTTATGTGGAAGTATTTCATTAACTAAACTCTGTAGGGTTGTTGTTGCTGTTTGTTATTACTGCTAGCCATTTTATCTTAAAAAATAATTCAGGGCTTCCCTGGTGGTGCAGTGGTTGAGATTCCGCCTGCCGATGCAGGGGACACGGGTTCATGCCCCAGTCCGGGAAGATCCCACATGCCGCGGAGTGGCTGGGCCCATGAGCCACGGCCGCTGAGGCTGTGCATCCGGAGCCTGTTGCTCCGCAGCGGAAGAGGCCACAGCAGTGAGAGGCCCGTGTACCGCAAAAAAAAGAAAATAATAATTCAAATGTAACTTTAATAATAAAATTTAAAAATCAATTTTAGGAACTAGCTGTCTGGGCCAAAGTAGTTTGACTCTTGTGCTAAGGTAATAATGATTAAGAGTAAGCACTTTCCAACCATCCTGCCTTCCTCAGATTAATGTCTTTATTACTATGAAAATGACCAGAGTCCCTCGGGCTCAGCTTCCCAACCAGAGAGTTGGCCAACCCCACTCTGCTTCTGGCATTCAGCAAGGCCCCAGGCAGCATTCACTTCTGTCACTGACTGTGACGACCTTGCACTTGCATGTTTGAAAGCCCCAAGGAAGGAAAGAGATGGAGATTTTTCTTTTCATATCTGGTAGTTCAGATATTGTTGAAATAATTTAAAAATAGATCATATAAAGTTCACATAAAAGACAAAAGGAGGAGCTAAACTGGAAACCCCGACAAAATCAGTTGCTCAGATGCTAACAGTGCTGGAATGTAAACGCTGGGAGCAAGCCGTGGTTTGGGCCGCTTCCTCCTGAGATTTGTAGGGAAGTATGAACAGCCTCCAGCAACCTGCATGTTTTAATGAAGGCTGTATCTTCTTTCATGGATGAAACTTCCTCTGTGTGTGTGTGTGTGTGTGTGTGTGTGTGTGTGTGTGTTTAGAATTTATTTACTAGCAACTAAAAGGGCCTTCTTCTCACCTTTAGTGCTTCCATGCCAGCCCGGATGACAGGAGCAAAGACGGTCTCATTTTCATTAGAGTCTGCAAACATCTCTGGAATCTGGTCCAATAAACTGCAAGAAATGAATGAGCAAAAGGTTTTAAATATTTAGCATATTTGTAATAAACATCAGGAAATAAATCACGAACACTTCAGGCCTAAATACATATGGTGTTTTTTTTACACTGAACACCTGTGGGTGAATTTCAGAGGTCATTCCTCAAGGAATGATATCCTGGCATGATTTGGCACCAAAATTTATGATTTGGTTGGAACATTTACAAAATCACACTCTTTATAGATTTGTTTTTCTATTTACTACATTTCTGATCTCTTAGACTATAAATTATGGAACAGTGGCTATATCACCACCAAATACTCTCATGCACACTCAGGAAATAACTCCCTTGCATTGCCTTCCAGCAAAGAGAAGGGACTGGTAGGGTTGAGTATGTGTATTAAAAAAATTTCCTCCTTTTAGATACCAGTCCGCAATGAAAAGAGACAGAACTAACATAAATAATAGAGTTTTATAATCCATGTGTTAAAACCCCCTTGCTAATGACAAAACAAAATATGTGTGATTGAATCAAAACATTAAAAAAGAGAAAGACAAATTATCATATGATATCACTTGCATGTGGAATCTAAAAAAATGGTACAAATGAACCTATTTACAAAACAAAAATAGTCACAGATGTAGAAAACAAACTTGTGGTTACCAAGGGGGGAAAGAGGTGGGGAGGGGTAACTGGGAGACTGGGATGGACATATACACACTACTATGTATAAAACAGATAGCTAATAAGGACCTACTGCATAGCACAGGGACCTCTACTCAGTGCTCCGTAATGACCCACATGGGAACAGAATCTAAAAAAGAGTGGATACAGGTATATGTATAACTGATTCCCTCTGCTGTACGGCAGAAACTAACACACCATTGTAAACCAACTCTACTCCAAGAAAGATTAATTTTAAAAAAACAGACAACTGATTAGGATCTAAATTATAAAGCACTCGATATTTACTTGTGAATCACAGATTGGGATTCTTGATAGCTGACAAGAAAACCATCCAACAGAGGAACAAAGACCTCGCTGACGTCGGTCACCACCATCATCTGGGGCCGTGCCAAAGTGCTCTTTACATTAAAGAAATGGAGGACTTTGTTGTACGTGATGAAACCGACTCGAAGTGAGGAAGTCTCTTCCTGACCTTCCCTGTGAGAGAGAAAAAAAGGGTTTGACGTTCTTCCATAAAGTCCTGAGAGAGTGGCTTCTATGAGAAATTCAGTAAGAATACATTCTATAAAATATAAAGAAGACATGTTTAGGGCCTCCCTGGTGGCGCAGTGGTTGAGAGTCCGCCTGCCGATGCAGGGGATACGGGTTCGTGCCCCGGTCTGGGAGGATCCCATATGCCGCGGAGCGGCTGGGCCCGTGAGCCATGGTCGCTGGGCCTGCGCATCCGGAGCCTGTGCTCCGCAACGGGAGAGGCCACAACAGTGAGAGGCCCGCATACCGCAAAAAGAAAAAAAAAAAATAAAAAAAAAAAAAAAAAAAAAAGAAGACATGTTTAAAAGTTTGGTCTTAATTATTGTTTACAGGATATAGATAATACTGAGTCACAGCGGTAGGGGATGGGAGATACTACAAAACTAACAAGTTGATTTAAAAAAAAATTCTCAAAAATCTAGGTAAAAAACCAAATAGATATTATGAAAACATTTGCTCATATTTTTCTACTATATTCTAACCATAGCAATTACAAGGTGTTCCCCCCACCACCACAAACAAGCTAGGTTTATTACAGTCTTTAGAAACAAAGCTCTCAGAAGGTCAGAGTAACAAATGGCATATCTGAAGCAAGAGAAAGGCATATTCAGATTACAAACAGGACAGCTATTTTTATCAAGAAAGGACTTGCTCCTCCTGTGTGATTTTTTTTTACACATTCTCAAGACTCTCAATAGAAAATGGGCTAGATTTTGAAAGCTATATACCATATAAACATATAGTGTGAATACTAAAATAAATCACATACACGAATTGACAATGTAATTCTTATTAGGTAACCATTTGTGATGGTCATGGCTAGAGAATAAAAGCAATAAAATCTCCAAAACTGTAACAAAACGTAAAAAAAATTTTTGTGAGGAATTCCAGGACAAGGCCTTAATCTTCCTGATAAAGGAGTACAAAGGCATGAATATTGCTGTTAAAGTCTATACTAAGTATATTCAGAGTTGAGTGGTCTAGACTCGTTTTTATTCTCACTGTCTCTCCTTCCCCCGCCTCCTTCCACACCCCCTCCTAAAACAATACACCTAGGTACTACTGATGCTCTTACTCATTTTCAGCAGCGGATATAACATAGTGCTCAGCGGCTACATGAAAGCCATTTTCTTTGACCCTTAGATATCGGTAAAACTTATTTTGCTTCGGGGACCACTTCTGTGAAAAAGAACCTAGTTTGCTCAGTTTCTACATTTTGCACATGGCCTAAAGAGTTACTTGAGTACAAGAGAAAGGACAATGGAAGTGTCTGAAGTTCCCACCGAAGACTTGCCAATTTCCTTGATGTTTCAGCAGAGTACAGGCTGACAAACTATTCACTTTAACCTCTGTCCTATTTCTTCTCTACTTACCTTGCTAACTGAGGACATTTGCTCTTCACTGTGGCCTTGATAAATGGCCGGGCAGTTTAAATAGATCCTCATAATCCCAAAAGCACTTGGTAAATGTTTACATTTTGGACTCTTGCAAAATTTTTGGAAATGGGAATCCTTATCCTTTGTAGCTACACATACACAGACATCACACACACACACACACACACACACACACCCCTCCACAATCTAATCTGTATGACTTTACGCAACCAACGACCATACTATACTGTATCCGTGTTCCCCTTCCCCCTCCCTATTTATTAGAATTTTACTCTTCAAGGCCAAGCACAAATCCTCCTTCCGTGAAGCCTTCCCTGATGCTACCAACCAGAAGTTATTTCCTCTTCCTAAATTTCTACAACTCATTCACATTTGGCTCTTGGTAGAAAGTGCCTTTTAGTTAACGTTTCAGGAATCCCTGACAATAGAACAATAAAGGGCAGGGCTCAAGGCTTACACTCTCTGCTCCTGGAGGGCCAAGCTCAATGTGGAGAACAGAGGTCTCGTTGATGTGGACACTGTCTGAGAGGGCAAGTTAGAGCCCAAACTGATAAACTGATTTGTCTGCATCCCTTCTCAGCTCCAGTGGAGTGATGTCGCCTTGGTAGTTTAAAATCAGCCCAGCTGGAAGTATTTATACCACAGGAATGAGCAAACACTACAAATCAAGGCTTTATTTATTTGAGAGCCAGTTTTCCAGCACACCACTGGTTAAGCTCCCATGTCCCAATAAACCTTTTATTACATAGGGTGAAAACTGTCCAGCAAACCATGAAGGGGATTTATTCCTTTTAATAGTTAATTTGGAGTCAACCAAGGCAAAAGACACAAAAGAAAAATTAAAGGGAAGAATCTGGATTGCTATTCCCCATTAGATTTGGACATTTTTAGTGATGGGAAAAGAGTATCCTGGGATTCATAGGGTTCACTTAAAATCTAATTAACATTTTTTATAAATATCTAATCAGGACATCTCACATTATTACAAAATAATAGTAGTGTTTCCATTGGAACAACTCTTTTTAAATTTGAGAAACAAAGAACTATCCTAAAATTTTCTTTTTCAACAGTATAGCTGCCCTGTTACATCATATCCAGGAGAAAACAAAACCTCAGTCGTTCCTTCATTTGATTCTACACAAATTTTGTAAAGTTATATAAGGGATATCTTAATAAAGAACATGTTTTGTTCCATTTTTCAATGACCCCTTCCCTCAACAGTTGCCCCTATTATTATAATGGAATGAATCTGACAGAGCAACACTGAAGATATTAGTAACTAGAAGAACCAGAATATTCCAAACTCAAGCATTCTGAACATCTTAGCTACAGCAGCATTAAAAACAGACAACCAGAAAAAAGTCCGAGAGTTTGATCTGAGTAACGAGTGAAGCACTTCAAATCTTTTCTTTCCTGTTCCAGGAAGTCAGACAGAAAATTCTGGCAACCTGGCAATATCAAAGATGCAAATTCAAAGTTAAAGAGTAGGAATGGGCTTTCCCTTTTCAAAAGATTAGCTGAGAGATGAACATACCTTAGATATTAATCAAGACTTATATACTATGCTTTAAAAACACTGCTTTAGTTCACAGAGTAAATCAAATTGATGGTAATCTTACCATCGGAAATATAAAGTTATACATACACGCAACCCAAAATAAATTTCAGGGGAGAAAAGAAAAAACAGATTTGTTTTAAAAGATAAAGAAAGAGAAGGTATTTTGGCTTGAATAAAAACTTTCAAGAGAGTTACTTGAAAAGTGGCGGGGAATAGCCAGCAGTATTCTCCCCCCCACCCCGCTCCCCATCTCTTGCCAAAGCCACACTTCTGCTCCAATGGGATATAAAGGTCATGATGACACCTAACAGTGTGATTTCATAACTTGCATCAATAGGTTACAAGCTTCATATCACCAGTGTGCTGAAAAGAAACAAGGGGTTGGTAAAGTGACTATGAAAATAGGTTATGAGAAACTAATTTGAACCAGTTTGAAGAGAGAGAGAGAGAGAGAGAGAGAGAGAGGGAGGGAGGGAGGGAGGGAGGGGGAGGGAGGGAGGGAGGGGAGAGAGAGAGAGAGAGAGAGAGAGAGAGAGAGAGAGAGAGAGAGAGAGAGAGAGAGAGAGGCCACTTCCAGAAATTAGAGTAGTTTGCTTTCATACAACTCAAGTTCAAAATGCAGATGTAGTGTTAAAGCAGCCCTGGGGGAGGTCTGTGATCAAATATGCCATTTTAGGCAGAAAGTCCATACTTGTCAAGGTCCCTGAGAATGAGGTCACAGAAACTATAGTCACAACAGTCGGCAGGCGTCAGAGGCCTTTCTTTTGCCCCATCTTCAACTTGCTCCCAGCTCATTCTTCATTGTAGAATTCAGTTTGAAATCACCTCAATGTTTTTTAAACATCCCCACTGCTTTTCCAAACCATCCTTGAGAATATTATGACTTCAGCTTCATGGATACAAACAAAACTACTCCTGGGAGGTCCAGAGTTCGCTCAACTGAGCCTCACAGGCACCAAAGCACCAGCCACATGTGGAACAAATACAGAGGAGTGGGCACCCGAGGACCTGGGGAGACCTAGGGGCTGCGGACAACTCGCCCCTCAAAGCATCCCCTTTCAGAACAGAGGTTGCTTATGTTCAGAACATAGGGAGGGGTGGAAGATGTTAAGACTGGTGCAGACACTAGGTTTCAGACAATCTTTTCTAGCCTCTTTTATTTTCTTAAGCATGTCATCTTCTCATAAAGGAAAGCTTTCTCCCTGCTCACAAGTCTCCTTACTAGATGCTAGTTCCCAGCCTAAACAACTAGTTTGTACACGATAAAACATAGTCATGTTTGCTAATATACCTTTCCACCTTTCCTTTTATGCACTGCCCCCTGCAACAGCAGGACAAATGATGTACCCTGTGCCCTTAAGTTACAGGACATAGAGGCAGGAAAGCTGCAGAGGGGTTAGACAGGGTACTATAAGGGCAAAAGGGAATTTGGCCAAAAAGCCACGGGGCCTGCCACGAGACAACAGTTCAGTTTCCTGGCATCCCTTAGAACTCTCTACCACGCCCAGCAACTACCCGTTTTCTGCTGGAAAATCAGTTTTTGAAAAGTGAATAACAGACTTCCAAGGCCTTTTCCACCACACTGTTGGGATTCTCCTTATAATTTAGAGTGGATTTTTGAATGTTGTTTACCGTGGCATTATTTCTTATCAGTTGTGTTTCTTTTGCTTTGTACAAAAGATCACTCTGATTTTTTAAGGATTGTTTGATGCTGTTTATAATTGTTTATAAATTATAAACAATTATCCGATGTCCCCATTAGCAAAAGAGACCAATGGGCCATTCAGCACTTGTTTTCTGGCCAATATACTAATTCAGCAATATTGTATAAGTTACAAAAAGAATGGCAGTTCCCTTACTTCGGAAGTTTTTCCAGCACAGTCTTCAGTTCTTCACATATGAGCTTCACAAGTCCATTCTTAATGTTACTATATGAAACATCAATCATGAAGATAAAGGCTGGTGGGTTGGGAGGCTTATTCTTCTACAAGAAAGCAAACAAACACACACATATAATTATGATGTACATACATTTCATAATCAAATTAAAACACCCAGAAACTCTTTAAGGTCATCAGACATCTCATTTAATATAACGTGTGGAATTAAATCATTTTCTGGAACAGTCTCTGATGCTATAAAAAAGATAAAAGCTGTTTATTTTCCAGGCTATGACCTGGGTCCCACTATTGAATTAGACAGGATTATGACAGCTAGCAGAGAAAGGCTCAGAAGACCTCATTACCACAATTCCCCAAAGGTGAGTACAGTCTTGTGGCGACCTTGCTTAGAACACTCTGCCTTAGGGGAAGAAATATGTCTGGAACCCTGGCAAACTGTGGCCCAAAAGAGTACAAAACTATAATTAGTGTTTGTTTTTGAAACTGAAGTAAAACTTCATTAACTTGATATCACCATTTTCAACTCTCTTCCTTTATAAGCTCTTCAAAGATATGAAATTAAATACTAAAATATAATTGTATACTTAAAAAATTGTGCTGTATTATTAAATATATACCTGTTCCTTACATATTTATGGTAAAAAAAATTGAATTCTGGGCCTTTTCTCTGTTTAAAACAATCACTATAACATAAAGCAGCTGCTACATAAATGTTTTGTAGCTTTTGGTCCCTTTACTGGCTGGTGTTCAAACAGCTCTTAGGAAGCAATTCTTCAGTTGGATCTTACAAAATATTTAGAAAGTAGAACCACAGGCAAACAACATTAGTGACTCACACTAGAGAGTAAAGAATTAAGGCTAATTTAATCTTAACTTTGTGATAAATGAAAAAAATGTTCTAGATTAAATTTTAACTGTTATAATTATAAAATTAGATAACACTATCTCCAAATTAAGTTACTAATTCATCCTATGTCCACTACAGGGCTAGATGTAACATTCCTCTAATAAAAGTCTTTCATTTGAAAAAGGGAAAAAAATTGCAGGACTTGAAAATTATCAACCTGAAAACTTCACTGCTTTGCCACATCCAAAATCAGACCAACAAACAAATGTAAGAACTCTGTTGCTGTCTACATGAGCAATGATTTTTTTTAATTAATTAATTTATTTATTTATTTATTTTTGGCTGTGTTGGGTCTTTGTTGCTGCACGTGGGCTTTCTCTAGTTGCGGCCAGTGTGGGCTACTCTTTGTTGTGGTGCGCGGGCTTCTCATTGCGGTGGCTTCTCTTGTTGCAGAGCACGGGCCCTAGGTGCGCGGGTTCAGTAGTTGTGGCTCGCAGGCTCTAGAGTGCAGGCTCAGTAGTTGTGGCACAGGGGCTTAGTTGCTCCATGGCATGTGGGATCTTCCCAGACCAGGGCTTGAACCTGTGTCCCCTGCACTGGCAGGCGGCTTCTTAATCACTGCACCACCAGGGAAGTCCCGTGAGCAATGATTTTTATTGCAAACCATTCCTGATTCCCACCTAATCTAATTCATAACAGAAACTTATGCTGATTTACATAGAATGAAAATAACAATCGTTTCCACTAATTAAACCAAAACTTGTGACCAATCCAAATGTGCCTTACCATTCTTACATTCTCTCCTAAGTTCAGCATCACCAGTTCCCCACCGAATATTTTTGATATCTCCAACCTACACGTTTCTACAGAATGCTTCACCGTAACTTGTTTTCTATGTATGCAAAACTAATACATCACTCCTCTATAAATAGCGTTCTCTTCCAATATCTCTATCAATAACATCACTACACGTCAACCCAAAGGCTTGAAAACATGAAATTAGATTTGACTGTTCTTTTCTTTCCATCACCAAGTCCCATTGATTGATTCTTTCAAAATGCTTCTTTCACATGTTTTACCCCATCCCCACTCTTAACCACCCGGAAGTTTGTCATCTAGACAACTGTACTGGCTTCATCCCTGGCTGCCTTAATCGATCACTCTGCCCATTCAATCCAGCTGGCTTTGTCCGGCCAACCTTAGCATGTATGAACACTATAACCTGGTTTACCGTGACATCTTGAAGCTCACAGATCTCCTGGCTGCAAACTACAGTGGTTTGAAATAAAACCCAGCTCTCATCCTTAATCTCTCTTATCTCTGCAATATTCGGCCTGGCAGACCATTTTCCCTTTTTCAGCTGCCGAGGCACCGTGGTGTCATTTCCTCTCCCACTTTTCTGACTGCTGCTTCTGTTTTTCATTTTGTTATCTTTCTCCAAAGGATACCCCCTTCTCTTTCCTTACCACATGCTCCATCACATAATCTAATTTGCTCATTTTTAACCAGCACCTCTCTGTAGGCGACCCCTCAGATTCTCTCCGCATGGTCTGTCTTCTGATCTCCCGACCAGCTTTCCAATCAGCCACAGCACACCTCCACGGCAAGGCCCCGCCAGCACCTTACACTCAAAATCTTAGAAGTGAAGACAACATTTCTCCCACTATGCTGGCCTTTTCTACAAGGAACTTACAGAAAACATGATCCTCCAGAACGCTCTGGGCTTGACGCCTCATTTCCTCTGTGGAATTGTTCATCCCCCTTACTATCCACACCTAGTTAATTGTGAAGCCCTCAGCGGCTCCTTCTCGTTCCAGTACCCAAATTTAGACCCTCATTTTCATCCTTTTTAAAAACTATTTTTAATTGTGGTAAAACACACAGAATATAATTTACCATCTTAACCATTTTTAAGTGTGCAGTTCAGTGGTTTCAAGTACATTTACGTTGTTGTGCAACCGTCACCACCATTCATTTCTAGAACTCTTTCTATCCTGCAGAAATGGAAACTTTGTACCCTTTAAACAATCATTTACCATTTCCCCTGCTCTCTCCAGCCCTGGGAATCACCATTCTACATTTCTACTTTCTGTCTCTATGAATTGGACTACTCTAGGTACTTCATAAAACTAAAATCATACAGTATTTGTCATTTATGTGATTGGCTTATTTCTCTTAGCATAACGTCCTGAACATTCATCCGTGTTGTAGCATATTTCAGAATTTCCTTCCTTTTTAAGGCTTAATAATATTGCATGGTATGTATATACCACATTTTGTTTATCCATTCATCCATCTATGGATACTTGGGTTGCTTCTACCTTTTGGCTATTGTGACTAATGCTATTATGAACATGGGTGTGAAAATATCTCTTTGAGATTCTCTTTTCAATTATTTTGGGTATATACCCAGAAGGAGAATTGCTGGATCATTTGGTAATTCAGTTTTTAATTTTTTGAGGAATTGTTATATTACCCTCATTTTCTCTTGTTTCGACTACTACATTAACTTCTAATACCTACCTCTCTACCTCCAATCTCCCTCCTCTCATTATACAGACTGCTGTCAGAATAAACTATCCAGGGCACAAGATAGATCCCAAGGTTACTGCCTCTGAGGACAGGAAGTTTCCTGAGTCCCCAGAGCCAAGCACAGAGCATGGCTCAAGAGAGCGCTCAAGACTGTTAGATGAGTGAATGAATGTGTAGATGGATGGATGGATGAATAGAAACAACTCCCACTTTGCCTTTAATTGTCCTCATGGGCTACTGAATTAGTACAATCCTTCAATGGCCTGGCATTTGAGACTCCCCATAATACTCATTTAGCAAACATGTATAAAAGCCTAAGAGATCAAAGCTCTGATGCCAAGCCTAGTGGAAAATAAAAGGATAGTCTGTGTCTCAAAACAATTTTCCAGCTTTACTTCCTATTATGCCGCAATACACATTCCTCCAACTAATTTAAGTGTTTGCCATTTTCAAAACATTTTCTATCCAGAAGTCACAATCTAGTGGGCGTGGGCCAAGAAAAGTATTTCCTTGGCTGGAAAAGTATTTCGTTTGGCATAGTGTTTTAAAAAATATTTGAACTTGAATGTTTTGGGGGAAGGGGGAATATACTCTCCAACTATCCTAGTCTTTATACTAGGTCCCCATCACTCATCTACAAAGCCCCCCATAGCCCCTGAAGAAACTGGAGTAAGTTGCAAATACCTGAGAAACTGCTTCTGCTTACCATTTAGTTTCCACTTCTCTGCTCATGGTTTAACCAGCTCAAATGTCACTTACTCTTAGAACCCTTCCCTGATCCACCAAATCATAAATTATTGCTCATCTGTTTTCTTATGGCACTCTGACTATTGTATTCTTACAGCATTTATCATATTACTTATATACTTTAATGATCAGGTCTATGCATGGTAAAGACTTTGAGATCAGGTTCATATTCTTGCTAATCTTGGTATCACTCACAAACACAGCCAAAGTGCCTTGGACATGCTAGGTATATAATAAATGTCAAAGTGAACTAAAATTAAGTGGAGAAACTACATTTTTATTTAGGAAAAAAAAACAGGCTGGCTTGGAATGAGATTTTACCTTTCAGGTACACTTTATAGGTAGATAGATATATTCTGTAAACTTCTAGGTGAAAATCTGTCAGTTATTAGACAGAGCTGGGTCTTTTTTTCCAGGGGAACTCCATGGTGATTTTGTAAATACATGCCTACATATCCACAGTGCACTGATAGAGAAATAGGGGTTCTGTGGTCATACAGACATGGTTTTCAGTCTGGCTCCATCATTTTCTATATGTATGGCCTGAGGTTGGTACTTAACCTCTCTAAGCCTAAGTTTCCCCACATCATGGTGATACTCATACCACATGAGGTCACTGTGAGAACTAAATGATACAATACATAGAAAGCACTTAGCACAGAGCATCACACATAGTGAATGTTCAATGAATGCTAATTTTATTATCTAAAATTGGCATTAAGATTATCTAAAATGAATAGGGAAAATGTTATTTTGTAATTCTCCTTTAAGTTTGTATGGTATTAAAAAATACACATACCAATTATATAAGCTCTTATTCATCACCCAAAGCCCTAAGGCAATTCATTATTATTCTTCGTTTACATTTTAAGGTATAATTAAATTTGAAGATATTAAGAGTTCTTTTATTATGAACCTTATTTGGAATAATAAAAGGAAGATTAACCTTACAAAAAACTCTTCAAAATGTAGTTTTTATTTGGTTCCTTGCCTGCTCTGTGAGCTTTCCCATTAATTAGACATCTGGAACATTTCCAGATAAAAGAGTTTGAAGATACTAAGACTTTTGTTCCCAGAAATAGATTTGACTCCCTGCCTAAGTTTCTGCTAAAAAAAGCATAAAATCAAGATAATATAGCCTTTTTGGCAGAGAAGGGGAAAGTCAAAGCATAGTTAGATTTACACTACAGTTGCAAAGATGAGTGAATAAATTTTCCATCACTAGATACAATGGCTTTATTACATTTAATTCGAACTTCAAATGTTTATGTTCTGCCTGATCATTCTCCTTCAGTCAACAACAGTAAAGGACAAATAAACTGTCCAAAAGTAACTGGTATTTTAGGACATTTTTGTTGTTGTTGTTTTGGTTTGTTTGTTTTTGCCTGAAATAAATCATTTGTACCAAAAATGTTCTTATGTTTCCCAAAATGTGTTCAAATGTTACAGTTAAAACTAATAAAGTGTTAACTCTTCTTTAATAACTAGTTGAAAAACTCATACAAAATACTAAAATAAATGCAAAAGATATGTTAATAGGAAAACATTTTTAAATCCACTCAGTTGAAAAAACTTCTAGTTAGGAATAATGTTCTTTGTAATTTACATTCAATACAACATGGACTGGTCCCCTAGCAAATAATATCTAGGAAAGAAATCTGTGGGTCAGAGGCTGTTTTCTGAGGACTGGGCACCAGGAGGCATTCATTTTTGGAAAAGGAAGTAAGTCAGGATGATTCTGTTTCTTCAAGTCTACACACGGCACTTCAGATACAAGCTGAAATCTGAACTAATACTCACGAAGATGTTTTCAAATCACTGAAGAATTTGAAGGATATTCAAGACATCCATAATGATGTCACCATCACTGTGACGCTGGAGAAGGGAAACAGCCAGCCCTGGGAATAGCGACCCAGCTGCAAATTCATTCACTCACTCACTCGCTCATTCATTCATTCATCCACATGCATTGATCAACTGCCTACGCTGTGGCAGGCACTATGATAGCTGCTGTAAAGACAGCTAGGACAAGATTCTTGTCCCCAGGGATATCAGAATCTAGGAAGAGGGGAAATATAGGAAGATTTAAATTCTATGGGGATAACTGCTAAAACAGACATATGGACCAAATTATATGGGAAAAAAAATCAGAAGATTTAGTAAATAACAACCATGATGAAGTCAGAGAAAGTTGTGTGCACATTCACACACACTCACATAAAACAAAATTTCAGCCAGGGATTAGAGAATAAGTAGGAGTTTTTTAGGTGGGGTATGTATAGATGTAATAGGAGGATGGAAAGGTAGTTGGGTCAAAAGAGCATCTTAGGGCCTCCCTGGTGGCGCAGTGGTTGAGAGTCCGCCTGCCGATGCAGGGGATATGGGTTCGTGCCCCGGTCTGGGAGGATCCCATATGCCGCGGAGCGGCTGGGCCCGTGAGCCATGGCCGCTGAGCCTGCGCATCCGGAGCCTGTGCTCCGCAACGGGAGAGGCCACAACAGTGAGAGGCCCGCGTACGGAAAAAAAAAAAAAAAAAAAAAAAAGAGCATCTTAGATAAAAGCATGGAGTTGTACAGGGGAGTGATGTGTTCAGAGTACATGAGCCAGAATTTTCTACAACTGAAGATGTAGCTAAGGTGGTAGCTAACGGTCTTATAAAGAAACTTAAATTTTTGAATTTAATTTTTTAGATTAAGGTAGTGGGGGGAGTCTCATGGTTACATTTTAAAGCAAGGAAACTGGAGGCTAGGATCCCAGGCTGCTGAAACAGTCTCAGGGAGACTCTAAGAGCCTAAATCACTGCAATGACAGCTGGAGTGGAGAAGGAGCTACAGAAACACATCAGTAGTCTTACTGACTGTATCAGCTGAGCTTCTGCCTTAGAAGGGAAATTTTTCTGAGATGATTGACAAAACAAATAAGGCAGAGGCACTATATGAAACTGCTGCATTAAGAACCTAGTGGAGGGACGTCCCTGGCAATCCAGTGGTTAAGACTTCGCCTTCCGATGCAGGGGGTGTGGGTTCGATCCCTGGTCAGGGAGTTATGATCCCACGTGCTTCGCAGCCAAAGAAACCAAAAAACATAAAACAGAAGCAATACTGTAATAAATTCAATAAAGACTTTAAAAATGGGCCACATCAAGGGACTTCCCTGGTGGCACAGTGGTTGGGAATCTGCCTGCCAATGCAGGGGAAACGGGTTCAAGCCCTGGTCCAGGAAGATCCCACATGCCGTGGAGCAACTAAGCCCGTGCACCACAACTACTGAGGCTGTGCTCTAGGGCCCATGAGCCACAACTACTGAGCCTGTGCTCTAGGGCCCTTGGGCCACAACTACTGAGCCTGCGCTCTAGGGCCCGTGGGCCACAACTACTGAGCCTGCGCTCTAGGGCCCATGGGCCACAGCTACTGAGCCTGCGCTCTACGGCCCGTGGGCCACAACTACTGAAGCCCATGTTCCTAGAGCCCATGCTCCACAACAAGAGAAGCCACTGCAACAAGGAGCCCACACACTGCAACGAAGAGTAGCCCCCACTCACTGCAACTAGAGAAAGCCCATACACAGGAATGAAGACCCAACGCGACCAAAAATAAATGAATGAATAAATAAATAAATTTGTTTTATAAAAAAATGGTCCACATCAAGAAAAACTTAAAAAAAGAAAGAACCTAGCATCATATTCTATCTGAAAGGGACATACAAATGAAATTATTATTATTATATATATATATATATTTTGGCTGTGTTGGGTCTTCATTGCTGCGCACAGGCTTTCTCTAGCTGCGGTGAGCAGGGGCTACTCTTCGTTGCGGCGCGTGAGTTTCTCTTTGCAGTGGCTTCTCTTGTTGGGAAGCACGGGCTCTAGGTGTGCAGGCTTCGGTAGTAGTGGCACGTGGGCTCAATAGTTGCAGCACATGGGCCCTAGCGCACATGGGCTTCAGTAGTGGCTGCTCGCGGGCTCTAGAGAGCAGGCTCAGTAGTTGTGGCGCACAAGCTCAGCTGCTCCATGGCATGTAGGATCTTACTGGACCAGGGCTCGAACCCATGTCCCTTCCATTATTGGCAGGTGTACTCCCAACCACTGCACCACCAGGGAAGTCCCTATTTTTTTCTTTCTGCCACCACTTTTTAGTTTTTAAAGATGATCACTGCAGTGGATGGTCTGGTTATTTAATCATGTTAACAGCCTAGGAGGATTGATCTGTGTCTTAGGCATTTCTACATCCCCATGGCACCACCCGAATGCTTTGTCTGTGAATCAAAGGTCAGTTCATGACATATAAAAGTAATTCGCTTGTATCTGACATCCATATATAAACACTTGAAGTCCTGGGAACACTTACTCTGCAGTAATCCAAAGTAGCAACATATTCATATGATCCTAGAGATAGCTCTGGCTTCTCATAGTGGTCCAGTCTTCTTCCGATGTGGTCCAGATGTTGGAAATAGAATGGTGGAACTAATAAAAACAAAATAGGAAAGGAAATCTTTTATTTTTACAACACAGACAATTTAGTAAGTTCTCAAAATTTATTATGGGAAGAAAGGAGTTAGTATGAGAAAAAAAATATTTTAGTATATTCTAAATATCCACGATTAAAAAGCATGTCTTAGAAAGAATAAGCATTTTCTAAAGTATCTTCTTGACCCTTCTGCAAGTTATTGATGACAAAGAATCATTAATGACTTGGATCTTTACAGATAAATAGCGGACAAAAGTACTGGCATTTTAAAATTGTCACAACCAAAATTTAATTGTCCCTATTTAATTACCTCTTTTAAAAGGAATTTTGACTTTTCTAACTATTTAACAATAAGCAGGTAATTGGTCCAGAATTTTCCTCAGAATATTAGAAACAGAAGTCTACACACATAGAGAAAAGAAAGACCGGTTTACTATCTTCTTATTTGGCCATATTATTAACAATAATGTTTATTATCCTTTAATTAAGAGATGTCTTCAGCCATGGGTAGTTTGCATGGTAATCTTTAATGTTTGGGAAAGGATTACTGTATTTGGGAAAGACTACACCACTAAGATCTCAGCTGAGGAACTCTTAATTTGATTCAAATGTCTAAGAAGGTTAGTTCTGGCAAAGCCCTGGAAGTCATCCAATAGCATAGGAACACTTATGAGTCACACACCAAACACATGGACAAATATGGCCTGGTATCTCTGCGAAAATGAACTCCTGTTGCCTTGAGATTAATTCGGCTGGCTGTTAAACCACTGACAACAGAAGTATTTAGAATAAGCAGTAATGCTCTGGTTTTAAGTGTTTCGTAAAGAACATTTTCATTTGTAAAACCACAGAAGTAATGACCTGTTTTAAAACCAGTAACTCAGTATTCTTTATTTTCAGTTGTGAACTAACACATGGGTTATAATAGGACTGTTTTCTTAGTTTCGCCTTAAGAAAATAATCACTAAGGCTTGATTTTTTTCTATTTTCTTACCATATGGCCATTTCTTTTTAAACAAGTTTTATAAGATTCATATGTACATATGGATCTCTGAATTCAGAAAATTCAATGTCTTGACAAGATTATGGAAGTGGGAAACTGATAGTTTTGGCTGAGCTAAGAAAGCTATGGGGGCCTTAAACTGCTACTTTATTACATTTAGATGAGATGGAGGATGCTGCACTGGCTGTTGTAGGATGTATGGGTGGTACTTTCTACAGTTCCTATAATTTATTTTCACACATCTGCATATAAGATATGAAAAAATTTCCCCTTAAAATCAATTAATTTTAGGGGGAATCAAATCAATCAAATCAAATCAATTTTAGTATTTAATATTATCTGCCATGTTTTATAAACCAGAATTCAAGTCCCCCCGTAAATCATGCACAGCCACATGACACTCGTCTTCTGGCGTGTCTTTTGGCCTCACATGCTTCCCACTGTGTAATCTCTGGACACTTTGAAGGGAAACAGAGTGGAGCCATGTGACCAAGCCCAGTGGGTTCTTTCTAACTCCAACAAACTTCTGTCTTCTTTAAACCTAAATGAAGAATACAGGCATCTGTGTCAATCTAAAGGAGTCTGGCTTCCTTGCAGGAACTAATATTGGAGTCTAATATGAATAGAAAATGAACAGGGCAGCTTCCTAGGCATGGATATCAAGGGAGGGGAATTTACTGTGTAGAAATACAGGAACTCTGTGTGGTTTTTCTCTACTAGGAAGTGGCGGGGCCTTTTAAGGTTCTGAGCTGACACTTTGGGCATTAAGCCAGAGGGTCACACCAAAGTGAAGATCCTAGATGCTCTAAGTGGATAGAAGCTGGACAAATTTCTGATCACCTTGCTAAGAAGGTTGAAGGCTTGAGTGAAGACAGTGGAAATCTGGTGACCTTGGTGGAGGTATTTATCAAAATGCTTCAGGAGAGGCCTCTGCCATCTCGTGACTTTTTTCCTCCAAAACTAAAGCCCCGGGAAGTGCATGGTCACAGGGTTCCTGAAATCCAGGTCCCAAGATTGTGTGACAGCCAAGGATTGGTTGCAGATTTTATCCAGGATGAGAGATGGAATAAGATCTTCCTTAGAAAGAAAAGTAAGGGTGGAGAACGAACAAGATCTGGTCTCACTAGTGTAACCAATTTGTACTAAGTAGGTGCCTTTGAGATGAGGCTGGAAACCAATGAATCTACTCCACAGCAAGGCATTTTTAAAGGTCTTTGTGAGTAAGCCTCACCATGTCAATCTCTGGCACTGGGAGTTGGGCAAAGCCATGGACTGTGATAAGGGGGCGGGTAAACAAGGAGACCAGCATTGCTCTCCCACCAGAGCACACACAGGAACCAAGGGGCCGAGAATGCCGTGACACAGGCAGAAAACTGCCTGAGCTCCCTTTTCATCAAGGAGCAGCCAGCAGCCACAGGCTCCTGGGCAGAGTGCTGTACGTTCCTCAGATCTAGTGCCCTGGAGGGAAGGATGTCTACAAAGATAAGAAACAGAGGAAAACACATAAAATTATGCTCTCATAATCATCGCGTGGTTCTAGAAAAACTCTATAAATGTAAATGAATATGGGAATGTTCTCAGCCTGAGAATGTGCTTCATTTGACACCAAAGAATTAAAAAGAGAGACATGTTATAAATATAATAAATGTAAACACTTTTGGCAAGCTTGCAGTTTTTTTCAACATCTGTGAATTCATACCAGGATGAAATTGAAAATACAGTGAATCTGGGAAAGCCCTTCATAATAACGTTTTTTTTAAAAACAATCTGACATTCATATTGGAGGAAAAAATCTATATACGTGTTAAAGCCCTCAGCTATACCTGAGCTTTTCCTAAATACTGATGAACTCACATTCAAGAATAATTCAGAGGAATGGTGAAAGAGGGAACAATCTCTCAAGTTTATCATCTGTAAATGTAGATAAAAGACAGTTCTTCTGTGTAATTTCCCTGAAGGGAAGCCAACCAGAACACCCTCAGTTTAGGACATCCAAGGCCCTCCTACTCTCATATAAATGTGTGAGTCCCACAGGGAAGTTGCTATGTTTCTTATAAAATTCAAAAATAGGGAAGTCATTTTTTTTTTTTTTTTTTTTTTTTTTTTGCTGTACGCGGGCCTCTCACTGCTGTGGCCTCTCCCGTTGCGGAGCACAGGCTCCGGACACACAGGCTCCGCGGCCATGGCTCGCGGGCCCAGCCGCTCCGCGGCATGTGGGATCTTCCGGGATCGGGGCACGAACCCGTGTCCCCTGCATCGGCAGGCGGACTCTCAACCACTGCGCCACCAGGGAAGCCCAAAAATAGGGAAGTCATTTAATTTCTCAATTCCTTTCCACAAAGCCTCAGTTGGAGGCAAAATGAAAATTTACCTCTTATGTTTACAGAAGATAAACCTCAGATATTGTTCCCTGTCTCATCATTCCTTTGAGTTATTCTTGAGGGTGTTTAGGAAAAGCTCAGGTCTAACTAAGAGCCTTAACAGATATATATTTTTTTCCTAAGCTAAGAAGTATAATATGTTCCGTTTACTACAGAACTTTCCCTGAGGGCATGTGCTGGCGTCACTTACCGTCATTCACGCAGTTGCAAAATCCACACTGGTACCTCCTTCCTCCTTCAATGAACTGCATGAATGGGCACATGTAGGCTTTGCACCTGTTGCATCTGACTGGTCCAGTCTCCCCATGATTTACCAAGTAGAGGGGCGTCTACAGGAAGCAAGCACAAGTAAGAGACATGTGGGTACAGGATTTCTAAGTTATTCTAAATAACCAAGGTTATTTCAGAAGTCCTACGTATTAAATTGTAATTTGAAAGCTCTGGACTCATTAAGGAACTCAACTCTTAGTGTTCACCAGGGGAGTAAGGATGCCTCTCTTGGTACCTTGTGGAATTCAAGGCACTACCCAAACAAAAATTAATTTAAATGTACATGTAATTAATAAGCATGTGTACATTTATGTATATGTGTCTTTACCCACGTATGGGAAGACAGAGAAAAAATACCATGATGGTAGTAATACTTAATAAAGCTTATGTTGGAAACGTCCTGGACACCGTGTATCACATATTTTGCTAAGTTTTTTCATTAACTATAAATAAAGAAGGGGGAACTGGGTCTGATTTTAAAAGCTCTGGTTTGAAAGATAGAAAAAACAGAGCAGGACTTCTTTGGTGGTCCAGCAGTTAAAACTCTGTGCTTCCACTGCAGGGGGCATGGGTTTGATCCCTGGTCAGGGAACTAAGATCCAACATGTCACACAGAGCACCCAAAATATTTATAAATAAATAAACAAACAAATAAAAGCTCTAGTTTGCATAGTGGTATGCCACTTAGCTAATTCCATCACAGTATATAAAATGTTTCTTCAAAAATGCAACTCTCTGAAGAAATATGCAATAATGTTCACTTGTTTAGGGAAGGAGGCTGATTCTGCCTTTTCTGTTTCTTTAATCCCATGACAAAACATCTCACGAAGTACTTTCAATGTGGCTGGTCATGCTTTGCCAGAACAAAAAAAATAAATATTTCAATTGCTTCTTCCTCACAAACATGCACAGAAACCAGTACACATCTTTTACAGCTTGAAAGTAAAAACACTCAGCATTAGAAGTCTGCCTTGTTTCTCAACACTTCCAGCTTTCAGAATAAAACCACATAGATTCTTTTTGCTTTTATAAATCTCCTTAAAGATAACATTTCTAGAAAAGCTTGACAATTACAGGGTTTGGCACATCAACCAAGTTTTTCTTTAAAGAAAAAGATGTAAATAAAGCAGACTGCTGTTTCATGGAGACTTGAAGAGCAGGAGGAAGGTGGCGATGAAGTGGGGTCATAAGGCCATTTTCTGCCATTTTCTTGGGGAAAAAAAAAGAAAAAAGAGGGCCTCCCTGGTGGCGCAGTGGTTGAGAGTCCGCCTGCCGATGCAGGGGATGCAGGTTCGTGCCCCGGTCTGGGAGGATCCCATATGCCGCGGAGCGGCTGGGCCCGTGAGCCATGGCCGCTGGGCCTGCGCGTCCGGAGCCTGTGCTCCGCAACGGGAGAGGCCACAACAGTGAGAGGCCCGCATACCGCAAAAAGAAAAAAAAAAAAAAGAAAAAAGAGAGAGAGATCTACTGTCTGTCCCTGCCCAGACGTTCAATGTGAAAACTAATCCGCTGCTGAGGTTTCAGAAGTGAGTTGTGAGATCTCAGAATAGGAAAACACAGATAGTAGAATACATAAAAGAATCAGGAAAAGGATAAAAAAAAATACATTCAGAATCACTCCCTCTGCACTGCCCTCTCCCCCATCTCTTGCCTCAAGGAAGCCAGAAGATGGATTGGACTTTCTTATTTCTGGTCTCTTCTGATCTGTACGCACGGCGTAGCTCTGGTGTCCCATGGACAGGGTTGTGACAGGATTAAATGAGAAAGCCATGTGCAGGACAGACTACTAAGCCTGGCATAACTAACTGTTGTTACCACATCTGTGCTGAACAGCCTTTCCTCCAAACCACTCAGCTCAGGAGAGAGTGTATATTTAATAGGACAGTTATAGTCTGATAAGTGTGAGATAGGCTTGAGTTTCTAAAGGCATTTATTTATATAAACTTTCAAATTAGCTACCTTGTTACTATAAAATGTTACTGTAAAAAATGATCTAGAAGGCAGGGAATCTACCTTGCTGGAGCTTTTGATAGTATCTGATGGTTACAAAAGTTGACAGGTACAATAGATTTTAAAACCATTCTAGGAGTTTGATTTAAATACACATATATATTCAAATATTGACATACACAATACTTTTTTAATATAAACTTTTTGTTTGAAAAGCATAAAGTGATGAATGTGTATCTTCTTCAACTGGTAATAATAAGAAATAATCTGAGGGGACAAAAGGGAAGCAAACAGAAAGATATTGGTACCGACAAGAGATTCTTAGGACAGTGAATGGAGAATCAGAATAAGAAGTGAAAGACAACAAAAAATGTAACGATAAGGTAGCTTTTTCTGGGTCAGAAATCCAGTCATCAGTCATGACTTTGGTTGCTGCTCTGTTCTACAGCTTCAACCTCGGAGGTGAAGAGATGATTTCAAGAGAGTTAAACTAGGGTTAAAGCCTGCAATGTGCATAAACTCCAGTCAAGTTTACTTCTCTCATTCTTTTATTTTCAAAGAGTTCAAAGGCTATAATTAATTCCCCGAGACACTTTAGAAACAAAATCTGATGCAATTATTTGCTAGACAAAGCAGAGGTAATGGAAGGAAAATTAACCTTATTTTTACTGATATGATTTACTGAAAGACAGGCCCAGCCTAAAATGACTGTGAAACTGTCGGCAGCTACCACCTAAGCATTCCAGTCCTGGCAGATTCAAACTTGCAGAACTGAAAATGAATGTCTAGTAACAAACTGGAGTCGAGTAATGACTGTATCGAGGCTGTAAAATACGCTTGCATTTTTTCTGTTTTCACTCTTCTGGAAACTGGATGATGGATAGGTAAGGAAGGTCCTCAGACAACTGAGGTGACAGTAAAGAATGTTAAAAGCTTTTTAACTATTTGCATTTTCTTTCTGGGCAACAGGACAAGGGTCTCCCAACACTGTCTTGTTTCATCTCTCTTAGGCTATGTTGAAGACCATCAGAGATTTTTCTTTGCTCTCTCCAGATGTCTGCTTATCTGCTCTACAGTAGCATGCATGAGCTCATAAATAGCTAATCTCACTTTTTTTCTGAGTTCAACTTCAGTGTATACAGCTTTAAAAAAAAATCACATTACTTTCCAAAAGTTGCCTAAGTTTTTTTTTAATTCTTACCAAGGGTATTATATTATACTTACCTCAGAGCTATTTTCAGACTTTGTAATTTTGTTTGTAAGTGTGTTTTAATCTTTTGGCCTCTGGTATATTCCTGCCTGCTCTTTCTTTTCTGTTCTTCTCTTAAATGGAAAAAGTAAAAGGATGGAGAGCCTTGCTCTAAAACCTTCATCTGGCTATTCTTGGCTCTGATCCTGTGTGGTATGAATTTATATAACATGTAAGTGATGGGGTTGCTGGGGAAAGAAGAGGGAGGAGAATAATATTTGAATCTTTTGCTTGTATTTTTGAACTACCAGGGTTATGCCAAATACTTTATTGGTACTAATTTTAATTAAGATGCTTTAATTGAATAAAATGGACCTCTTTTTTGTGCATATGTAACACCATGGTCAATTCTGGAGAACAAGAAAGAATATAATTCATTGAGAAATTAGGTTCAGTGGTAAAACTTTTGGTTATTATTCCACGTAAAAGGAGTAGAAAACAAAATGTATCAATCAACAACTCCTCTTCACTACTAATACAATTTTTAAAGTTTTCCTGTATTTATATATTACCAGTTTTCTAAGTATTACTGCCATTCTCTTTAACATCTGTGATTCGGTGCTGGGTATGCTGTGTGCCTTGGTGGGGCATACAGTCCAGTGGGATAGAAAGACATTAAACAAACAAGCAGGCAAACATGCGATTAAAAGAGCAAGGCAGGAGTAGAAAGAATACTTGGGAAATCATCATTAATAAAAAGTACCGCTAAACCATTCACAGATTGTAATCCGAAACAAAAACAAATGAAGCACAACCTAGAAAGATCCAACATGAAGAATTCTGATAAAGTTTATAGCCTCTGTATTTTTGCTTTGGCATCTCTATAACTAAAAAAAGTCTGAACACCCAAGTCTTGCTATATAGTCTTTGTCTTAGCAAAGTGATGAATAACAGAAGGCAGCTAAATATTACAAGCTGATTATACCAAATCTGGAAAGCTGAAGAAAATATGAAGGTGTTCTTATAGCATAGATCCACTAGGTGGCACCGTACAACTAAAAATTAAAACAAAACTATATAATTTCCTCAGTAGGTAATAAAATACTCAAGATAATTATGCTACGTTCACTTTATGTAACTATAATAACATTGACCTGAACTGACATCAGTTATTACCATCACAAAATGAAGAAACTTATACTTTTCTTGAAAAATCCTCTGATAATGGTTAAAAAATATTCTGGGTGAAACAACGTGATTCAACATGAAATACAGGCTATTTTAAGCATGAATTACACAGAAATTATAGAGTGTGCCAAATTAACTGAAGATAATAGCCAAGAAAAACTTATTTTAAAAGTTTCTAATCCTCTTCCAACTTTTCCTTGTCAACATGTAGGAGAGCGGACACAGTGATGGGATAGGCAGCCCCAGCACAGCAGGCACAGTAGGCCGCTGACGGCAGCCTGGGAGGCGAGGAAGCCAGCGTTCCTGCTGCCAGTGCCCAGCCCCTGCTCTCTGCGTTCGCACTCGAGGTGCAAAATAACAAAGCAAAGACAAGGAGGCTTGCATCATGGTGCTCAGCAATGCACTGTGATGGAGAAATGATTTTCTTCCTGTTGGACCATCAAATCACAGGCAACAGTGTGGCTGAGGGGAGAGAGAAGACAGAGTGGCCAAATCGGAGATTTCAGGAACACCCTGGCTTGGGAAGGTATTCCTGCCTATCTCCGGGATATTCCTGGGTGAAAACCGTCCCCCTCTCCTCTTTCTTCTTCCATTGCTCCACTGTTCACCTCATTTTTTCAGGACAAGAGTTCACCTAAGTCCTAACGCATGCACACACATGCTCACACTTTAACCACCTACTTTCCCCTGTCTTCTAACACTTGTTTACTGATTTTGAAAAAATACACATTTCCCATTTTCAATGTATAATTCTCCTGTTTTTCCTCTCCTTCTATTTCCTTCATTAGAAGTCTCCAGGAAAGTAATCAGTATCCTGGGACTATATAGTTGTTCCCACATGACCAATATTCTACTTTACTAAGTGTCTGAAGGAAATATCTCAGCTAAATAATTACTAGTAATGGGAGAGACATTTTTGCCTACAGTGGGTCCTAAATCAGATCAGAAGATTTATAGCAAGAAGACCTGCCAAAATGTGACACGGTCCTCCAGCTTGATAAAGGATCATATTCAACATCAGATTATATTCCCCAATAAATTTGATCTTTACAATGGTAAATACATCTCTCTAGCAGCAAAGGTTTTGTGTTGTCAAATGTGATTCTGGCACACAGCTACTTCTTTGGGATTGGAGTGCTGCTTATTTTTTGGATCTGTCTCAAGAGAGGTCAGTTGGTAATTTGGATTAATCAGGGGGTATAAGTAGAAGCATGAAAATGGTATGTGAAAAGATAATCCAGAAAATGTGACGAACAACTACCCTTTAAAAATGTTAAACATTCAGACTGTTAGGCATGCTGGAAGACAAGCAGAGTCAGATTCCCAGAGGATTATGCCCAGCAGCTAAAATGAAAAGAGAGTCTGTATCAACTGCACTTATTAAAGATATTTCCATAGGAAAGAGAAAGGAGAAGCAGCTTGTGTGTGTTTTCTATTTTTGGCTTCACCATATATGACATTCAGTCAGCCTACATGGGCAGAAAATGTACAGGGCAGTAGGCTGCTTACTGTACACACGTTTTCTCAACAGCAGTTCTATTTTGTTGGACTCTTTAAAATAACAAGTATGGCATGAAAGAATAATATTTTCTGAATGCCTTTTAAAAATCATGTTATGCAACCTTTAAAAAGAAACCGAGCCTGATAATAAAATATTCAATGTACTGTAATAATTATGAAAATTATTTAGACTTTAAAAAAATGTTTTCAGTTGGCCCTAAAACTTGGCATTTTCATATTTCCAGAAAATTAACCTCTTGCTAGTTTTGGTATTTGTGGCACCTGAGAGATTATTTTCAACTTTTTCCTCTTCAACAATGCTGTTAAGTCTATTTATTTTTATTTTTTTTAAGTCTTTATTGAATTTGTTACAGTACTGCTTCTGTTTTTATGTTTTGGTTTTTTGGCTGTGAGGCATGTGGGATCTTAGCTCCCCGACCAGGAATCAAACCCGTACCCCCTGCATTAGAAGGTGAAGTCCTAACCACTGAACTGCCAAGGAAATCCCTGTTAAGTCTATTTATTCTTGTTATAACTATATCTAGAGCTTATATTGGATTTGAATATGTCTTTTATTTGGAAATTGGTCTTTTTTGGTTTGGGGGGGTGTTTTTATTTTTTGTTTTGGTCTATCCAGCATTGAAAAATCCTGGAGAATGTTACTGATTCAAATTTATAATATATGTAAGATCATAACTATCATCTGTATGATTTATATTCAATAGTTTAAAATGCTTTCATGTATATAAAATCTAATCGTGATGTTGAGATGCTAACAACCCTGGCAGTGAGAATTATCATCCATGTTCAGAAGGGAATGGACATGTGAGGGGCAGTGACTTGTCCAATAAACTGCAGAGCTATAGCTTGGATCCCCATTCATTTTCTGTGCGAAACATTCAGAAACAGCTTGCAGCTCGCTTCTGTAGAAAAAGCACATGGTTTCAGAGAAAGCTGCCATCACACATGGTCTGTGACTTGAACCAAGCCCTTGGTGGTCCCTGGTACCCATGAAGTGTCTCCTGCCATTTCTCTCTCTTTCTCTACAGGAGCTATTTTATATCTTTTTAACTCCATTTTATCCTTCAAATAAGCTCTCCTCCCACCTCCCTCAGTAGATAACTTTGCTGCCTTGCTCACAAAGAAAAACAGAAAACCTCAGAGAGGAACTCCCTCCCTTGACTTTTCCCCACGGATTTACCAGCACCTACCTAAGGTCTTCCTTTCTCCCTCCTGTTACAACAGAAGGGGTATCCCTCCCTCCTCCTGACTTGTTGTCAGTGACCTTGTCTAAACTGGGACCAAGTCTCAATCTGGCCCCTCAGGACTGGCTTAGGCATTTCAGCTGTGTGTTGCCATATGACCCTGTGCCCAACAGCACTCATCACAATGCTTTACTTTTCAGCATCACTGCTAAATTCTCAGACCCATGCCTCACATGTCTAACATTTGTTTTATCGCATGTCTCCTATAGCACAATACCTGAGAGAGTGGGCAGTGATAGTTTTTGAATGAATGAACAGAATATCCACCAGGTACCCACAAATATACCACCATGACTACCCAGGGCAGTTCATGATAGGTGCTAAGCAAAAGGCACAGACAAAAGAAGAAATCACTTGTGGTGGTGGGGGGGGTGCAGGGCTGGGCATTGGGGAGTGGTCAATAAAGCACTCTTTCAAGGTGGGTAGTTACGCAGAGATACATTTCCACTGACTGACAGAGAGGGAATAGTGAGAACAGCACAACTTGGGAAGAAAAGCCTGAGCTTGGCGTCTGTTGGCGGTTAGCATGCAAGTAGCCTAGTCCAGCTGAGAAGAAGGAAGATAAAGAGGAAGGATGGAGTGATTTTATGGAGAGTTGTCGAAGCCAGGTAGAGTAGTATGTCCTCACTGGCCAGGTTTCTCTCTCTCTCTCTCATCTCAAATCAGTTGTTGCTGCATAGTAACAATTCTGACAGAACATAGTTAAGAGATTTCACCATTCACGAAACAAAAATCATGTCTTTGGAAGAATGGTCGGTATAGGTCTTGAAACCTGCCTATCAATTAGTAAATTCTATCATATGTTTTACAATTACCATGAGGGATCTTTAGAATTTCTGTTTGTTTCATCATCCCCTGTATTTTATTCAATTCCTAAAAACTCTTTTAAAAATGAATTCAAAAGATGTTTGAATATTAGATCTAATTTTTAAGGTAAATTTCTAACTATAAAAAAATTCACTCCTTAACAGCTTAGGTAAACCTCAGGTTCACCGTTGATCCCCAGGGCCTGTATTTCAGAGTATATGCTCAATAAATATTTATTGAATAGATGATAAGAGAAGGAGGGGGGAAGGGAAAAGGAAAAAACTGAAGTTTGAATGAAAAAAAAATGAAGGAAGAAGGAAAATACAGAAGTCACGTTTGGGCATGAGGATATTTGCCAGTTCTTTTATCACAGAAGATTAGGTGTGGGTGTGAAAAACCTTAATATGTTAAATAAGTTCATCCCAATATATGCACAAATAACTACACTGGGAGACTCTTCTCTTGAAATGGCCAATAGCGTCTTAAAGCAAACACAGCTGTGACCCTTCTCCCCAGGCCCTCTAATGCCAGGGGCACTTTGTAGTGGGGAGGTCAAATTGGACTATATGTTGAAGTCTATGAAAGGGCTGCTCCTGGTGACGAGGCATCCAGAGTTTCGAAAGGGAAAATAAATATCAGTGCAGTTCGGAGAGCACCATAGTATCAGTTTTCCTGAATGGAAGTCATAGTTCATGACTAAATTATAAACCGTGAGAAATGATTCTTAACCAAAAACTGCTCTGTTTGGATTGGGTTATGCTGATGCAGTCTTTCAAGTTATGGGTATATTTGCAAAGATCAGCATCATTTTTCTTCCTGGAACACATGTTGGCAATTTGAGTAAGACAATCCCTCTCAAGGAGCTATGATATTCAGGAATTCTATAGCTGAGAGACATTTTCCCACATTTCTTTTAAACTTTGACCTATTACAGTTTATCTTTGGTCCCTAAGGAAGAATTACATTTTGTTGTCTAATTATAGGCCACTTGCAGAAGCCATGTTTGATTGCTTCAATTGCTATAAGAACGCACAATGTTCCGCAGATGATGAAAATATATTGTAGATTCAAAAACCCTATGAATCAAGTTTGTTTCTTCCATAACAAAATGATTGGCAGTTTTTTGTTCCTCAAAGGAAAGTTGTAAAATAGTCCACTTTAAAGGTGAAAGTGTTAAAAATAATAAGCCTAGAGGCAAACTTCCTTTGTCTCTCTGACAGAATTACAAGTCAGCCAACGTCTTCCCTCCATTTATCTCACTGCTTTATGGCCATGAAAACACCTTCAAAATGTCCCCCCCTATGCATGAGTCAAGTCTATTATTTAAATGACACCCTCTCAATCAGGCATACCTAACCTATTCAATCAGAAACCTGCACTCTACCCCCTCCCATGGGCAGTTCTCATCCCCCAATCTGCTCTACTTTTTCCTTCCTCCATTTGTTCAATAATTTTCTTATTATCAGGTTCATTGTCTTGCCTCTTTCTGTTAAAATGTGAGCTCGATGAGGGAAGAGGTCTTTGTCTGTTTTGTTCACTGACATATCCCAGGACCAGGAAGAGTACCTGGCACATATTGGGTAAAGAGTAAATGTTTGTTGAATTCAATACCTGTTGAATAGCATAGAAAGAAATAAACCCACGCACCTATGGTCAATTAATCTATGACAAAGGAGGCAAGAATATACAATGGAGAAAAGACAGTCTCTTCAATAAGTGGTGCTGGGAAAACTGGACAGATACAGGGAGAAGAATGAAATTAGAACATTCTCTAACACCGTATACAAAAATAAACTAAAAATGGATGAGAAACTTAAATGTAAGACCTGATACTATAAAATTCCTAGAGGAAAACACAGGCAGAACACTCTTTGACATAAATCGCAGCAGTATCTTTTTGGATCCGTCTCCTAGAGTAATGGAAATAAAAACAAAAATAAACAAATGGGACCTAATTAAACTTAAAAGCTTTTGCACAGCACAGGAAACCATAAAGAAAACAAAAAGACAACATACAGAATGGGAGAAAACATTTGCAAATGATATGACCGACAAGGGATTAATCTCCAAAATATATAAACAGCTCATACAGCTCAATATCAAAAAAACCAAACAACCCAATCAAAAAATGGGCAGAAGATCTAAATAGAGATTTCTCCAAAGAAGACATACAGATGGCCAAAAGGCACATGAAAAGATGCTCAACATCACTAATTATTAGAGAAATGTAAATCAAAACTACAATGTAATATCACCTCACACCAGTCAGAATGGCCATCATCAAGAAGTCTACACATAATAAATGCTGGAGAGGGTGTGGAGAGAAGGGAAACCTCCTACACTGTTGGTGGGAATATAAGTTGGTACAGCAACTATGGAGAACAGTATGGAGGTTCCTTAAAAAACTAAAAATAGGGCTATCGCATGATCCTGCATTCCCACTCCTGGGCACATATCTGGACAAAACTCTAATTCGAAAAAATACTTGCACCCCAGTGTTCACAGCAGCACTATTTACAATAGCCAAGACATGGAAGCAACCTAAATGTCCACCAACAGATGAATGGATAAAGAAGATATGGTATATTTATACAATGGAATATTACTCAGCCATAAAAAAGAATGAAATAAGCCATTTGCATTATAAATATGAGCTAATAAATTTTCTATCCTTTTCCATTATTTCATGGATTGTCATACTAAGTGAAGTAAGCCAAACACAGAAAGACAAATATCATATGATACCTCTTATATGTGAAATCTAGGAAAAAAATGACACGATGAACTTATATACAAAACAGAAATAGAGCCATAGACATAGAAAAGAAACATGATTACCAAGGGGGAAAGAGGGGGGGGATAAATTAGGAGTTTGGGACTAACACACATATACTACTATATATAAAACAGATAACCAATAAGGACCTACTGTTTAGCACAAGGAACTATACTCAATATTTTGTAATAACCTGTAAGGGAAAGGAATCTGAAAAAAAAAATATATATATATGTGTGTGTATGTATAACTGAATCACTTTGCCGTACACCTCAAATTAACACTACATTGTAAATCAACTATACTTCAATAAAAAAAGAAAAAAAAATTCTTGTTGGAGAAAGTAAATTAGTAATCCTTCATAAAAATGGACACTGCTCATCATATCACAAAACAATGTATTATTGCCCAGATTATGTTGTACAAAACAATTGAAAAATTCCTAAAAATTCATGTGATTATACAATTATAAAACTGATTCTGTAAATAAGCATATCAGAAAAGTCAAATTACTATTTCCCTTTTCAGAGTTGATACCTACAGAAGCTACACATTTATCCAAGCATATCCAAGCTTTTTATATGAATTGCTTTTAGAGTGGGAAAAAATACAGGACTCTAAGATTCATGCAGTCCGATGTGCTATCAATGTCACCATCCCTGGTGGACAGCCCCATGCCCTGGCCAGGCCACTTCCAAGTAATGCAGCAAATCATCTTTTGTGAGTTAATTTGATCTGGGCAAATAGACCAAAGCCATTGGGAGGTAAGACTTGAAAATAGGGTTTTACAAAAAGTTGAGAAGAAATTTTGAATTTAAAAAATGTGTGTGACCAATTTGAAAGCATCTAGAGAAATAAACACATTTATATATTTATTATATATCAATAATGAGCTGGAAGGAGATGAAAGATGACTTTTTAATTTATCAAATAAATAATAAAAATTGATAAACATGAGCTAATAAATTTTCTACCCTTTTTCTATAGGAAAAGGAGAAATGCAGACAAGACTGATGTTTGAAGTACTTATATAAAAGAGTTTTTCAAAACTTTTTAAACTGTGGAGAAGAGAGTATGGAATATAGTAAACAAAAAGAAACTTAAATCTCATTCTCATGTTAAAGACTATGATACACATCAATTTACCTTGGTAGTTCAGTTCTGGATTAAGAAGAGTGAATTTGGGACTTCCCTGGTGGCGCAGTGGTTAAGAATCTGCCTGCCAATGCAGGGGACACGGGTTTGAGCCCTGGTCCGGGAAGATCCCACATGCCGCGGAGAAACTAAGCCTGTGCGCCACAACTACTGAGCCCACGTGCTGCAACTACTGAAGCCCACGTGCCTAGAGCCCGTGCTCCACAACAAGAGAAGCCACTGCAATGAGAAGCCCATGCACTTCAACGAAGAGTAGCCCCCGTTCTCCACAACGACAGAAAGCCCACGCGCAGCAACGAAGGCCCAATGCAGCCAAAAATTAATTAATTATTTTTTAAAAAAGAGTGAACTTTGTGGTGTATGAGTTCCATGATATCTACATACACTAGAGTTTGTCATTATGGCTCTTCTGTTTTACCTGTATTTTGCAGACATATTGTTCAAGAAAGTCAAAGATGCTCTTATTTTCCCAAATAATAACATTTTAAAGATTTTAACCCTTTTTTAAAACATGTATGTCCATATATCCTCCCCCCCTCATAAATACACATACACATACACACACACACACACACACACACACACACAGAGTATATCTTCACTTTATAGTGAGATGATATGGAAAGAAACAAATACTGGACGGGAGAATAAAGTGAAACCTAAGCTAAACGTATGAAGAATTTTACTGTCCAGGAAATTCTTTAAGCAACTATCATCCTAGTCAGCACAACTTGGCTCCTGGATTGTCAGTTCCTTTTTAAATTACCTTGGAACTTGTTTAGTAGCAAATGCAGCATTTTTACATAAAGTACATGCTCAATAAGTGTTTCAGCATAGATCTCTATGTGAAAATCTCATCAAATTACTTGGCCTCAAAAGTCTAATTTACTTCCCAATACAAATGATATTGTGGAATGAAACTATCATGTTAAATATTTATTTAGCACAAAGGTTTTCCAGGAACTGTTTTAGGTCTTGGGAATAAAATAGTGAGGAAAAATTACCGGTGGTCCTTACCCTCATAGAACCTAGTGGGAGAAAGAAATCAAATACACAAATACAAAATTGCAAACGGTGATACATAGTATTAGGAGAGCTCCAGGGAGTATAATGTGGGGTATCCTGGAAAGCTTTCCGGAGGAGGTGACTTGAACTGAAATCTAAAAGGTGAATAGTAATTAACTAGGCTAAAAGGACAGAACTGTGTGGGAGATGGAGAGAAAATTATTCCAGCAAATGCCCATGAAGCACCTTATGAAAAAACAAAAGCTATAGAAATGTTTATATAACGGTGGGTGTTTATCATTTGAATAGTAAAAACAGAAAATAGTGATGTAATATCAAATGACAGAGACCATGCAACGTTTTTTTAAAAATGTAAGTGAGTAGCTCTTTCCCTTTTACATGAATATAAATTGTGGCATCCACATCAGTTTCCTCCTTCTTCTTATGTAAGATATGTAGCTAGAATCACTGAAGGGGTATGATAATATCTCTCTTAGATGTATACACTTCAGGTAAATTTAAATTACTGTAGTTTTCATACTTTTCTTCCTTGTACAAAGTAGAAACCCCAAATCTATGATTGTTGGATTAAATTAAATTTTCCAAAGAGGAATTTATATGGTACAGCAAATAATCATAACTAATGATAAAGATATCATTTCTCATACCAGTTTATTTTATTTTTAAACAACTAAGAGTTAAGTGGTGTTATAATTTTATGAGAGAAATGAGGTTCAAAAAAGTTAAGTAAAAATTTTCAAGGTCATACTGCTAGAAGTGGTAGAGTCAATTTGTGCACCCAACTTCAACTGACGCTCAAATTCCTGCCTGTACCACCTTACCCACACGATGTTCAATTCCTGACAAAGAATTGGTCCCCAAATCACTTGTGCATCAGACAAACTTGGGTGCTATTTTCAAACATTTCATGAAACAATTTCAAATTACAGGTTTGCATAGGGCTTTCTCTTCCTTCCATCCTTAAAAATATGACTTTATTAATTTTTTTAGCCTTTTATTCAGTGAGAACTTGTTGCTTAGGAAACTTTCAAATAAAAATCTTTAAAATTTTGACTTTTGTATACTTGAGCACTGAGAAGACATATCAACTGCAGAAATTTTAAGTTCTTGTATTACCTAGATATCCATAAAATGTGACTGAAGTTAGTAATAACGAAGCAGTGTAGAAACAGTGTATTTCACTGATTCTAAAATCTCATCAAAGCTTCCAACTCAACATGACACAATGCTAAGAAGTCATTGTTAGGAAGATATATTTCTCTTTTAGAAATGTTAAAATGTGAAGAAAATGTGAGAAAATGTGGGCCTTAGAATTGATGAAAATGATAGTGAGAGGCTCTAAAATACTTCCTCTACTGTGGTGGCTCCTCATGGATGCCCAGCATTCTACATCCAGGGAGCCTGGTCTTCTCGGCTCCTATGTGATGGATGCTGTATACTCAATTGCCAGGCATTGAAGGTCATAAAACCCACACCTGGTTTCACTGAAAGTTAAACCAAGGAAGAATGCTTTCTTTTTCATTCTTTTTTCTCCTGATGTTATTCTCCATTTAATTAAAAAAAATAAAAATAAAGAGTTACATGAATAATTCTGTAATTGAAAACATAAGCTTGGTATATTTAAACTTCTAAATTGTAACTTAAAATAGAATTCTAACAACCTTTGCCCTGACAAATGTGACTCTCCCTGTATGTCTGCTACAACACCATTCTAAAAAGGGATTACGTTCTGTTCTTCAGCTGCCTAGCTTTTTCATAGTACTTTTTCATAGCACTATACAAACAGTGGCCAAAATCCTTAAGGGATAAGATTTAGTTTCTAAAGTAACTTTATACATTAAGTATTTTAAGTGTTATATTCGTAATTCTATTTCTACACGAGTACATAGATTTTATTTTTCCAAGTTTTTATATTAATACTTTTAAAATATTGCATTAAAGCAAACAATTTAAGACTACAATGCACATATTAAAAAATAGATTCAGGTTTTTGAAGCTTTCATTTTAAAATAATTTAAGATATAAGTCTTCTTTAAGTTCTTCAAAGGACACAATATTACGCAGTAATCAGTTTCATTTCAGAGCATATTTATCACTAAAGCTAGCTAAATTGGGGCTATATATAAAAATGCATAGTCTCACAATCTTCATGTGCTTTTTAAAGTGAATAATATACTACAGATTTCTTATACTAAAAGCATAATATAAATGAAACCCCTTTGGGTTGGGTTGCACAACATATTCACATATATTTCTAATAACACATAGGATGTGTGACAAATACATCGTAATCCATGCTGAAAGTCCAATAAAGAGTGGAAAAGTAAAGTAGACACTAGCAGCCTTCTAGATTTATAGAACATCGGAGCCAGGCTTCTCCCTCTTGGGAATGGCAGCCCAAGGTCACAATACAAGGCACAGCGGAGACCTACAGTCATTTCCTGGCTCCTGACCCAATAGGTGTTCCACCTATTGGTTACCATCTATGGTGCTTTGGAGAAAGTAGTCAATTTTTATTGGTTTCTGAAATATCTTTATATGATCAACAATTCTTCCTACTTGTTTAGCTGTTCTGCTCTATAATGAAATATAACCTCTCTCATTAATGTGATAGAATATATCTATGATCTCTCAAATGATTTTTTTCTTTATCCACAGGGTTTGTCAGAAGCCTAAAATACCTAGAAATCAACCACTGTTCTGTAGCTTGATTTGTCTTTGTCTTTTAAATGTCATGTCTACCCAACCCTCAGAAGAGTGCATTTACTCACCTAGGACCTCTACTGTATGCCCAGCCCACTGCCAGATTCTGGATGGTCTTTGCCTTCAAGGAGTACTAAGCAGAAGCTTGAAGTCAAAAGACTTCAAGAAAAGAGGTCTAAGATGGACATGTCAAGATAGCTCACGAGCTTGCAGAAACAGGAGGCTCATTGCTAAAACAACTGCCAGCAAGAAAAAGGAATGCTATTTTATGTGTTTAACCAAATAAAACCTCAACAAGACAGATGTTGCTGAAAGAACTTGGAATTCGGAAACTCGAGTTCCAGCAGCATTACTTATTAGCTGTGTGACTTTCATTGCCCCAGAACCTGTAGAACTTCTGTATCTATAAAACTCAGATAACATCCATTTCACAAGCTATCTTCCTTTAAAAAAAGTTGTTGATACACAAACAAAATACTACAGTGAGGCAGAATTTTTTTCCTTTGATGCATTAAACGGCAGTGGAAACTCTGCCAACTCATGCCAGCAAGATTGGCTAAGTCAAGTGCATGACCAAGCAACACTTTCTGTAGGTGATGGATGTGGACGTAATGTGTTGGTGTTTATTCTCTTACAGTCTTTTCCCTTTTTGTTAACCTCATTTGTCAGTTCACTGACATCCATCCCTTTTTCTTTCCAATGGCATCTTCTTCATACCTACCGAATCTATCAGAATATGAATAATCATGAAGAAAAATAATTTAAACAGTATTTAATAACAGTACAAACTTCTTTACTCATTAAGTCATAACTAACGTAAAATTTCCCTGAACCTAAACTCAAGAATGAGATTACTTCCATTACAGCCTTTTTCACACTGTACAAAAATTAGCTCTGTCCCAGCAGATTTTCTACACGTTCTAGACAAGAATAACTGGTCTTGTTTTTCCCCATGTTCCTAAAGTCCAGCTCAGTTCCTATAAAGTAAGTAGGGGATTATAAATCAAGTGAAGTTTAAAGTCTTGGATAAAAATGTATCTGATTAAACTAATTCAATACGAAAGGAAATTACTTTGACAGTTATATCCGTTTATAATCTAAAAAAAATATACAGATATTCCTGAATCTATTCACAGATGGAGTAAAAGCTTCTGCCATCTGGTTTATAGGTGAAATTATTTAATTTCATGTATAATTAGATGATGTATGCACTTGCCCCAAATGTACAGATTTCCTATTTTTTAAAAAATGCAAAATTAAGTATAATCTTCAATCCTTTGTGCTGGAAATCTATACCATTTCTACCTCAGTCTTAAAATACGGCATCAAAAATAAAATCACAGGTTACTAAGCAAAAGAGCTTACAAGATAACTGATTACTTTTGCTGAATAAATACCTCATAGTTAATTATATTAAATATGGCAATGGGTTCCACATAAAACACATACCAAAAAAAGTTAAAATTTATGGTAAGGAATATGACATATTAAACAAAGATGACACAGATATGCCCTTGGAAATAGCATACATCTCCAAAGCAAACTCTCACAGGGAACATTCTCAGATGGTAACTGCCTGGGTTAGGTTTATTTTTATAGTCCGTTGCTAACACCATGACATGCTTTAAAGGTTCTGTCAAACAACAGAACTGACTTAAAAAAAAACAAACCACAAAACTGCACTAAATAAATCCTTTTGATCAATGCCATATCAGGATATCTTGAAGGATATCTTTTTTTAATTGCAGTAATGATGGTAATATTAGTCAGATAAGGAATAAAATCCTTATCTGGATTTTCCTTATAGGAAAGTTTTACTATACCTAAAAATAAGCAAGCCATTTATTCTAGAGGAAAATAAATTAAAATGCTACTCACAGGGAGAATACCAGTATTCATGTAATTCATTTACCTTCAAGAAACATACTTTAAAACTTATTTCCTTTATTATAGGTTATAAATATCAAAAATCAGCATGCCCCTTGTTTTCTATTATTAGCTCTAATTGTTTAGCTTCGGGCTTGAACAATTAAATAAATGATAATGCCATTTATGGATATGTGGAAGTATGAACAGGCTTAGGGTGTAGAGATCAGAAATTCACTTCTGAGCATGTTAAGTTTGAGGGGTCTATGAGTTACCCAAGGAGAGATTTCAGAAAGGCATTTGGATATGTGAATGCGGGGTTACAGATACAGGGATGAATGAATAAGGGAGCAACAGCATAGTGATTTAGAGTTAGGGACTCAGGTTCTGACTGCCTGGCTTGGAATCCTAGCTCTGTTACTTAGCAGCCGTTGGCCTGAATGAGTTATCTAACTCTGTGCCTGTTTCCTTATATCTAAAATGGAACAATAAATAGGTTTATGTGAGGATGAAATAAATAAACATACATTTATAATTGTGCTCAATAAATACTCTATAAGTTTTGACTACTATTATTCTCTCTAGCTACTCTAGTAGCTGTTACAGATGATACTTAGTCCTTGGGGGGACAGGGAGTATGCGAGAGAAAAGAGGAGACCCCAAGCCCAAGCCTTAATGAACCCCAATATTAGATGTCAGGAAGACAACAAAGGGAACTAAAATGTTCCCTGCTTGTGAAGCAGGAAAAAATACACCAGAAAGGTGTCATGGAAACCACATGGGGAAGCTGCCAAGAAGGCCCAGATCCTTGGTGACCTAGGCTTTCATCCAGGCAGTGGCAGAGTGCAGCAGTGATGGTTCCCTAATGCTAGTGGCGCTCCACGTTCAGGTCCAGTTAAACGCCCAAAGAGGGAGACAACTTTCTCGAGGGCACAACCTTTAGGAACTTCTTCCTGGTGTTTTAGCATCACTTTTACATTTCTTTGTTTTCACCTTTAAGTCTATTTCAACAAATAAAAGTAAAGTATTCTTTAAAATAGAGAATGTCTTCATTCAACCCAGGACACACTGCTATATAAGAAATAGTAATCCTTCTCAAATACAGTATATCCATTAAATAGCTTACAATTTTGTTCATTGATTTTACCTCAATTACATATATAATATATAAAAATTAATTATATATAAATATTCATATGTATAATACATAAATATACCTTTGAGTAATCCTGTTCTTGAAGGTCTAAGAAAAAAGGAAAGGCTTCTACAGAGAGAGCCTGAATAGAGAAAATACGTTTACCTGGTCAGCACACAGGGTCTACAGCAACATGAAAAGACTAGAGTGTGTTATTTGCTTAAGCAGAGTTTCACCCTAAGTCAGATTCCGAAAATAAGCCACCACTCTAAACTCATCTGCTTATTACTTTGGAAGGCACAGAAACTAAAATACAGCATAAGTTTCACTAAGGGAAAACCTTATGCTGGTGAGAAGGTACTATTTGGTTAGATCAAACAACTTCAGAAAATAGAAAGCACACACATTCAGTGTGTATATGGAATGTGTATATACAGTTAGGGGGAGGTTTGGACTAATGTTTGAAACCTTTTTTCAACCAAGAAACTAAATACAAGGTTTCATTTTCAGGAAACGTTACTGAATAATTTCATTGTTAATATGAAATGGTGATAACAAGAGGGTGGTTACACATTCTGGTTTGGGGTCTGGAGAATGTTGAATTTTGTTCTGTTCCTTGCATGCATGACCCAGGTCAGCTGTCTCGTGGGGAGGGGGCAGGGAGGAGAGGTTTTTGCTAGCATGTAGCTGAAAACTGCCAACTCATTGCCATGAACAAGATGCACTCAAGCTAACCCTGCTGGGGAGCATCCATCCCATATTGATACACAATAAAGTTGTTGCCTAGATTTCTTTCAGGGTAGAACTGTCATCTTCTCCTGATTATGAAAATAACAGAAGATCACTGTAGAAAGATTCAGACAGTATGGGAATGAGTGAGACAGCATGCACGTCTGCTGCAATCCCATGCACATTTATGTTGACATATTTCCTTCAATTTTAGGATTCATGTTCTTAAGTTTTCACATTTCTGAAATCTGTAGGTAACTTAAAATTGACACCTACAGTTACAACAGTGTTTGTCTTACTAATATATCATACTACACAGCTGTTGCAAAGGATGAGGCCGCTCTGTAGGTAGCAACATGAATGAAGTGCCAGACACATTAACTGATAAAAGAACAGGGCCGAACAGTGTGCGTGCTATACTATCATTTATATATTTATTTTTTTAAGGATGGATATTGATATGCTGGTATATGCATATTTATGTCTAGAAGGAATCACAAAGAATGGGTAAAAATTGTCTGTAAGGGTGGGGAGTGGAATAGAGGGGTAGGAATGGACCTTTTTCATTGTATACCCTTTTCATCTTTTGAATGTTTATATTTTACTTATTTAAAAGTAACCGATTCATTAAAAAGCAAAAACCACTACATATTGTTATGGATACATGCATATGAAGTCAATATATAAAATCCACATGTAGGAAGGATTACACATCAAATTCATTAGTGTTTGTGTCTGGAGTGGGAGGGAAGAGAAGAATAGCCTGATTAGAGGAGACATCCTATGTAGCTATGAAGTTTTAGTTCTCAGAAAATGATCTTAAGCAAATATGACAAAATATTAATATTTGTTAATGATGGTGGTATGTACGTGGGTGTTATACTATTCACTAGTACTTTTAATTTTGTTCAAAGGATCAAGATTAAAAAAAAAATCTCTCATGGATACTACTACACAGCCATCAGAACTGCCAAAATTAAAAAGACAATACCAAAGGTTGGAGAGAATGTAGAGCAACTGGAACTCAGATACCATGTTGACAGGACTGTAAAATCATATAACCACTTTGGAAAATGATCTGGCAGTTTCTTATAAAACTAAATAAACATGTACCCCATTAGTCAGCAATCTACTCACAGGTATTAATCCAGGAGAAATGAATACATATCCACAGAAAGACTTGTACTAGAATATTTATAGAAGCTGCTTTATTCACAAAAGCCAAAAAGCAGAAATAGCCCGGCAGTTCATCAGTAAAAGAGTAGATAAGCAAACTGGTATATCCACACAATGAAATACTGTTCAGCAATAAAAAAGGAACAAACCACTGAAACTGGCAACAACGTGATGGCTCCTTAAAATATGATGCTGGGTGAGAGAAACTTACACAAAAGAATGTGTACTCTGTAAGTCTATTTATATGAAGACCTAGAACAGGCAAAACAAATCTATGGTGGGAAAAAAAAAATCAGAACAATGGTTGTCAGAGAAGGGAGGTTATGAGAAGGGCTGGGAGGCTGACTGAGGAGGGGCATGAGATAACTTTCTAGGGTGACAGTAATGTGCCATATCTTGACAGGGGTTTGGATTACACAGGTGTACGCATTTGTCAAAATTCAGTAAAATGTTTAAGATATGTGCATTTTACTGTAAATGAATTTTGTCGCAAAAGGAAAAATAATATATAACCAAATATAAAACCCTGGCTAATGATATGCATGCTGCAGTATTTAGGGGGAAGTATACTTATAACTGCAATTCATTTTGAAATGCATAAAAAAGATGGATTGATGGACAGATGGGTCAGTGTGTGATAAAACAAGTGTAGTTAAATGTTAATGGTAGAATCTAGGTGGCAGGCATATAGGTGTTCACTGTAAAATTCTTTTAAATTTTCTGTATGTTCAAACATTTTCATAATAAAATGTTGAAAAACATCTGGTTAAAATAGCTAGTTAGTATTCAAAACACATATATCTTATTTAGCATGGATCTCTTTGTCATTATATATTGGTCCAGTTTATTAAGTATAGAGATTTTAAAGAGAAGTTTATGAACATTACATTAAATTTCTGGGACCATCATAGAAGACACCATGCCTAAAATAAGTAAATACTGAATGTACTTCTTGATTTACAACTACGAGACCACACTGCATTTAAGACTGGATTTTAGGAATAGCCCAGTCTGTCCTCTATGCCCAGCTCTAACCCAGTTCACTATACTCTCAAAAAGAAGAGATGGTGGCATTCTGATACACTTATAAAACGAGTAAGTGGACATCTCAAAGGGGATGAACGCCACTGCCATGTGGACACTGTCTCTCTACTCTTTCTCCCCTCCCTGAGGGGACATAAAGCAAGCCCCCTCCCCATCCCAGGCCACTTTACCCCCCATCCCGGCTGGCGTGAGTGGCCCAAGAAAGGGTACAAATCTATTCTCTCTTAGAGATGCTCTACCTCTTGCTCAGGTGCTTCTAGGTGTGTGTTAGATCACCGACCTCAAAGGATCACTAAAGCCAAGCTGAGGTTTAAATTGGGAAGAGAATCTGAGGCTTCGGCCTTTTAGTGAGCGAAAGGAATCAAGAATTCAGTTCAGCCTAGCTTACTGGACCACTGTAAGGAAATTCCAGCCAGAAGTAAGGCTTTTCTTCACCTCCCATCTGACCAGCTCTGCTATAGTACCTTGTGTCTGTCTCCGTGTGCATGTGGGTATCCACCACTCAGGGGTATCAAAAGGAGGAATGGCAGCTGCATAGAGTAGATGTCCTGATCATAATATCCACTAACGGCATCCTAATATCAGAAATCATAAATGTACACCACTTCTTGTCTTTTTTCCCCATTAACTATAAACTGGGTACATCTTCCCCAGTTGAAAGATACAGATTTATCTACCTCATGCTTTCTAATCATGCTGACTTTAAATAGGAGTTTATGAGCATCTTGGTCCAGTGATCATTAAAGCAGATGTAGTAGTAACACCAAGGACCTTAGGCTCTATTATCTTCCTTTACCTGAGCACCTAGATATTGGGGCCCTGAACTAGGGCATAAGGGCCTCACATAAGGTTTGGTTATTTGTCACTGTGTGATAGTCCATATTTCCCATATATGTGCATTGTTACACTAAGCCAAAAAGTGACCTAGCCCATCAGTGTTTGGAATACAGGATGCCAAAAACATGGTTTGTCAGATTTTTGTTTTCTTATTGAATTGAATGACTACATGTTTTTCACTCCAGCTTTCTGTTTACAATACAGAATAATGCATAGGGAAATAATGATGAAAGAAGAATTCTGGAATTGATAAATTACTGAATTTTTTTTTTATCACTTACCTCGTTTGAGGGAATCGTGGCAAAGGGTTTGATGATGGCAGCTAATGGAATCTGAGCTTGCTTGGCCATATCTGACGTGCATGGGAAACAGTATGTTGTGCAACGGATGAATCGAGGACTCGCATTGCCTGAAATATTCAAGGATGCATACTTAAAATCTGCTTAGAAAAAAAATCTGCCCTATAATATTTAAATATTTATAAAGGTTCCTCTAGGACTTCCCTGGTGGCGCAGTGGTTAAGAATGCCAATGCAGGGGACACAGGTCCGAGCCCTGGTTTGGGAAGATCCCACGTGCCGCGAAGTGACTATACCTGTGTGCCACAACTACTGAGCCTGCGCTCTATAGCCTGTGAGCCACAACTACTGAGCCCATGTGCCACAACTACTGAAGCCCACGTGCCTAGAGCCTCTGCTCCATGACAAAAGAAGCCACCACAATGAGAAATGCACAGCGCAATGAAGAGTAGCCCCCGCTCGCCTCAACTAGAGAAAGCCTGTGTGCAGCAATGAAGACCCAAAGCAGCCATAAATAAATAAATAAATAAATAAATAAAATTTATTAAAAAAAATAAAGTTACTTCTGGACAATGCATTGTCTTCTTTGTAAAACTTCTTCATGATTTCTACAAAAAAGGTAGTATTGTCTAACTTTACAATCCACAGTCTAAGCACACTGTAGTTTCTTGTAAAATAAAACACTCTGCATTCTACTGTAAAAATATAAAAGAGATTGTAAACTTATTATTATTTTCCAGAAGCCGGGTATTAATATAGCCGCTCAGAGACTTGAGAGGTGTTTAGATTCAATGGGAGAAATAAAGCAAAGGTACAAAACATAAGAATAAAATTTCTTCTTCATCCTCTTCTATCAATACACCTGCTATGGGAAAGGTAAGTATTTGTATGCCATTTCACATCAGCAAGTTATACTTTGTCAAATATGATTCCATTTGACTATGAGTTTTTTTTTCTAAACTTGAAATTCAATTTAGAAATGAAAATTCTAAATAATAGAAATATTATTTTTTTAAACACCCTAATCTATTTTAAAAACACATTAGGTTTCCTGACCAAATATTTTTTTCAAGGCATACATGAGAATTAAAACTCTATCCATGACATGGAGAATATTTCTAAATCACCAGAATAACTTATCTAAAATAAATTTTGAATTAAATTATAATATATTTTGGCAAAAGAACATCAGTTATTTACTGAGTGTCTACTAAGCTTTAGACTAGGTGCTTCCTTGCAGAGCTTATGTTCTTGCAGAGGACATAGACAATAAGTATTAAACTCAATAAATGAGTAAATTATATAGAACCTTAGAAGACGATAAATGCTATGAAAAAAGCATTTCTGGTTAAGGGGTGCCATAGTGGAAGGCAGATTGCAATTTTAAATAGTTACAGAGTTGGTCTTCATCACAAGGCAACATTTGAGCAAAGACTCCAAGGTGGTAAGGGATTTATCTGGCAGGTATCTGGGGCAAGGGCGTGCCTGGCCTGGTAGAGGAATGTCAGGAGCCTGACAGTGGGGTAAGTGGGGCACAGCAGCTGCTGAGGAGTTCAGAGAAGTCACATAAGCCAGATTAGCTAGATGCTTGATACCATTTTTAAATCCTCTGGCTTGTACTCCGAATGAAATGCGGAGACACTGCCAAGCTTTGAGCAGAAAAGTGTTGTGATCGGACTTAGGTTGACTCTACCTGTGGTTTTCAGGATGGACTGTAATAGGGAGGAGAACCAGGAAGACCAGTTTGGAGGCTGTGCAGTAACAAGGTGAGAAACAGGGTGGCGGCAGGAACCAGCCTGATAGCAGCAGATTCTGGACATATTTTGAAGGTACAGTGGCTTACCTGTTGATGGGCATGATGTATGAGGTGTGAAGATGGGGGGTATGACAGAAGGACAGGTTTAGGGATGACTCCAAAATTTTTGGCCTGAGGAATCAGAAGCATGAAGTTGCCACCAACAGAAAAGAGAAAGGCTGCAGGAAGGGAACGGGTTTTTTGTTTTATTTTTTTTAAACAGATGTGTGGGTGGAGATCAGGAATCTGGGTTTGGACATGTCCGTTTGGGAAATCTATTAAGCAATCAAACAGTGATGTTGAGTAAACAATTAGATACATGAGTCTTGGTGTTGGGCTGAAAGCTGAGCTGGAGATACACATTTGGGAGTTCTTAGCATATAGATGGTATTTGAAACCACAAAACTAGATTAAAACCACCCAGGGAATCACGGTGGCCAGAGAAGAGAAGACGACCGAGGACTGAGCCCTTGGTCCTCTTAACATAAAGAAGCCAGAGGAAAAGGAGAAATCAGCTAAAGACTGAGAAGGGAAAAAACAAGGGAGTCTGGGTGTCTTGGAGGTGAAGTGAAGAAAGTACATCAAGGAAAAGGCAGGAGCATCTGTGCCAGGTGGTGCCCCCAGACCAACATGACCGTTGGATTTATCAACGTGGAGGGTGGTGGAGACCCGGAAGAGAGAATTTTGGTGGAATGGGGGAGTGAGGAGTGGGGGTGCGGTAGTGGGGCTGCCTAGAGTGAGTTTAGGAGAGAAAGGCAGGCGAGGAATTGGCAATAGTCCTTTCAAGTTTTATTGTGGAGGGGAGCAAAGAAAAGAGGGGTAGCTGGTAAAAGAAGTGGATCAAGAGAACATTTTAATTTTTTTAAGATAGGAGGTTTTTTAAAAGATGGGAATACTTGTGTAAAAGGGGAAATATTGATGACATAAGAATAAAGAAGGGAAACTTATGGTAGCAATACACTTCAGTAGTGCACAGCAGGAGAGGCTGGCTTACAACTAGAGCACATTTATGGCCAAATCAGGAAGGCAGAGCCTGAGGACACATTACAACAGGGGGTTGATGTGATGGTGAGAATTCTCTTCTGATTGTGCCCTTTTCTCAGAAAGGAGGAAGTAAGAGCAGCTGAAAGAAAGGATGGGAGGTTACCGGTTTCAGAAGGGATTGTGAAACAGTTACTAAGGAGAGTGGAAAAGTGAAAGGACCTGGGAAGGACAACGTGCTGGGAAGTTCATGGTTCTGAGTTTAAACAGACCCTGCAGTGTGGTTGTGAGCCTTTCTCTGGCCATGTTTCACTGCACAGGTGGGTCCAGAATGAGGGGAAGGCTGGACCTAAGAAAGCTGAGTTTCTTTTCATCTTCAATCTACTACTGCCACATTTTACATTTTGGGGGGACCAGCTAGAAATATGGATATTTACATAAAATATTCTGATTTTTATATAATGGCAACTAATTCAAATAGAAACAAATTATTCTGTATGATTAATTAACATGACTGTAGGCTGAATCCAGTTCGGGGGCTCTGCTGCAGAGGAAAGGGAGAAACGTGGTACTAACAAAAAGGATAATAATAATAACGATAATTGCCAATGGGTTAGGCATTATTCTAAGGCTGTTATGTGTAAATTCACTTTCACCTCACAGTCACCTATGAGATTGATACTCTGTGACCCGATTTTACAGAGGAGAAAACTGAGACACTGCGAGGTTAAGGGACTTACCTTAATCAAAGGGTTAGTAAATGGCAAAAGTGGTATTAGAACCTATCACAATTCTCTACAACATCCCAGATAAGCTGGGTCCAGGTCTTGAATCCTGGATGAGGAGTTAAGACCAATCTTGTTTGCCCAGGGGCAATGAGGGGACATTTTTTAGCAATATGATCAAATAAATACCTGAAGAAAATTAATCTATTCAGAATGTACTGGATAGCTTCTGGGAGCAGGAAAAAAGATCAGAGACAGGTAGATGGGTCCACTGCTGTAAGAATCCAGGTGAATACTAACACAGAGTAAAACAAGAGTTTTGGCAACCGGAATAGAAGGTTGGCCAAAAAGTTCGTTCGGGTTTTTCTAAAAGATGTTACAGAAAAACCCGAAGGAACTTTTTGGCCAACCCAATATTAGGTAGTAAATGTAAATATGCTTGAACCCCTATTATTGCATATTTCATATAACTTAGATAAAATCTTCCTCATTATCATCATCACACAAAATTACACATAGTGGGAAATAAGAATTTTTGAATGTTTTAAAGTATATTTTTTCATTGTACTCAATTTTCACTACTCAACATTTCCAATAATATATTGAAATTGAGTATTTGTTATCTTTAAAACACTTATCTTTTACAGTGAAATATGCATATGAATGAGCTCGTGAAGGTGACTAAACAAACTTGTTACAACAAGATAATGCACACAAAGAATAAAATTTTTAAAAAGCAATGAAGAATTTGTTTTTTAAGCCAGTATACAGAAGTGGGGCATGAAAGGTAAGGTTACAGTAGATAATTTAGCAACCTTGGTAATTAAGAGCCAAAATTCCTAATATGCTTAATAAAGAAACTTATGGGATAATCTGACTAAAAACATTCAATAAGTTATTCATTCAACAAATATTTATGAAGCCAATCCCCATGCTAGAAGCTTAGAGATAGGACAGAATGAAGCTTCTGGCTTCAAGGTCTGGTAGAAGAGAATAATAATAAAACAGATAATTACAACATGGCTGGTAAGTATCACAGAAGAGCAAATCGATTATGAAGTGGCCCAAGGGAGGCAATGAGTCTGCCACGTGGATCAGAGGTGACTACACAAAGGATGCAGTGCTTGAACAGGGTCTTGTAGGATGGGCAGAAGCACAGAAGCAAAGGACAAGTTGAGTCTTAAATTAGATCCTGCAGCCAAAGGCAAAGGAGTAATATTCTTGAAGTAGGTGTTTCTCTTCACTGGCTTTGCCACTAATCAGCTGTGTGGCCCTGGGCGAATCACTTAACCTCTCTGGGCCTTAGTGCCCTCACGTCTGTAAAGTGAGAGAGCACACTAAACAAAGTCCAAGGTTCCTTCTGTTTCTATACTTTATTTATATCTGTGAATTTCTGTGTGTGTCTGAGATCCTTGGGCTACATCCTAAAAAGTCTACTAATGCCCAGAAATAAACCCACGCACCTATGGTCAATTAATCTACGACAAAGGAGGCAAGAATATACACTGGAGAAAAAACAGTCTCTTCAATAAGCGGTGCTGGGAAACCTGGACAGCTACATGTAAAAGAATGAAATTAGAACATTCTCTAACACCATACACAAAAATAAACTCAAAATGGGTTAAAGACCTAAATGTAAGACCGAATACTATAAATCTCCTAGAGGAAAACATAGGCAGAACCCTCTTTGACATAAATTGCAGCAATATCTTTTTCAATCCGTCTCCTAGAGTAATGGAAATAAAAACAAAAATAAACAAATGGGAGCCAATTGAACTTAAAAGCTTTTGCACAGCAAAGGAAACCATCAACAAGAAGAAAAGACAATCTATAGAATGGGAGAAAATATATTTGCAAATGATGTGACCAACAAGGGATTAATCTCCAAAATATACAAACAGCTCATGCAGTTCAATATCAAAAACAAGCAAACAAACAACCCAATCAAAAAAATGGGCAGAAGATCTCAATGGAGATTTCTCCAAAGACCTACAGATAGCCAAACGGTACATGAAAAGATGCTTAACATCCCTAGTTATTAGAGAAATGCAAATCAAAACTACAATGAGGTATCATCTCACATCAGTCAGAATGGCCATCATCAAAAAGTCTACAAATAATAAATGCTGGAGAGGGTGTGGAGAGAAGGGAAACCCTCCTACACTGTTGGTGGGAATGTAAATTGGTGCAGTCACTATGGAGAACAGTATGCAGGTTCCTCAAAAAACTAAAAATAGAGCTACCATATGATCCTGCAATTCCACTCCTGGGGGTATATCCGGAGAAAACCATAATTTGAAAAGATACGTGCACCCCAGTGTTCACTGCAGCACTATTTACAATAGCCAAGACATGGAAGCAACCTAAATGTCCATCGACAGATGAATGGGTAAAGATATGCTGTATTTATACAATGGAATATTACTCAGCCATAAAAAAGAATGAAATAATGCCATTTGCAGCAACATGGATGGACCTAGAGATTATCATACTAAGTGAAGTAAACCAGACAAAGACAAATATCATGTGATATATGATATCACTTACATGTGGAATCTAAAAAAAAAAAAAAAAAAGACAGAAATGAACTTATTTCCAAAACAGAAAGAGACTTACACAGACATAGAAAAGAAGCTTATGGTTACCAAAGGGGAAAGGAGGGTGGGGGAGGGATAAATTAGGAGGTTGGGACTAACATATACACACTACTATGTATAAAATAGATAATCAGCAAGGACCTACTGCATAGCACAGGGAACTCCACTCAATATTTTGTAATAACCTATAAAGGAAAAGAATCTGAAGAAGAATCTATATAAAACTGAATCATTCTGCTGTACAGTTGAAACTAACATGATATTGTAAATCAACTATACTTCAATTTAAAAAAAGCCTACTAATAAGTATTAGCAAATAACCCAGGCTAGAGGAAGGGGCTTTACAGCAAATGGGATGTGACTGGGCCAACTTCAGGGCTCCCTCCACGCCAGGCAGCTCTTTCTTTTTGCCAAGGGTGGGGCTGCAGGCTACGGAGAGATGATAATGATCTGGACCCTGCCATCCTAGTCTTTCCTTCTCTTTCTGCTTCTTCCTCATACTCTTTCCCTACATGTACCATATGACCCAGCAGTTCCACTCCTAGGTATACACCCAAGAGAACTGAAAGCAGGAACTCAAAGAGATACCTGTATACCAATGTTCATAGCTATGGCTATTCACTGTAGTCAAAAGATGGAAACAACCTAAATGTCCTTCAAAAGATAAATGGAGGGCTTCCCTGGTGGCACAGTGGTTGGGAGTCCGCCTGCCGATGCAGGGGACATGGGTTCGTGTCCCAGTCCGGGAAGATCCCACATGCCGCGGAGCGGCTGGGCCTGTGAACCATGGCCGCTGAGCCTGCACGTCCAGAGCCTGTGCTCCGCAACGGGAGAGGCCACAACAGTGAGAGGCCCGTGTACCGCAAAAAGAAAAAAAGAAAAAAAAAAGATAAATGGATAAACAAAATGCAGCATATACATAAAAGTGAATATCATTCAACCCTAAAAAGGAATGAAATTCTGATACATGCTACAACATGGACGAACTTCGAAAATATTATGCTAAGTGAAATAAGCCAGACACAGAAGGACAAATATTGTATGAATCCACTTATGTGAGGCACCTAGGCCAGGCCAATTCATAGAGACAGAAAGTAGAATACGAGATACCAGGGGCTGGCGGAGTGGAGGAGTGGGCAGTGATTGTTTATTGGGTACTGAGTGTCAATGCAGGTTGATGAAAACGTTCTGGAAATGGATAATCACGATGGTGCACAACACTGAATGTAATTAATGTCACTGAATTGTACACTTACAAATTACTAACACAGCAGGCTTCCCTGGTGGCGCAGTGGTTGAGAATCTGCCTGCCAATGCAGGGGACACGGGTTCGAGCCCTGGCCTGGGAAGATCCCATATGCAGCGGAGCAACTAAGCCTGTGCGCCACAATTACTGAGCCTGTGCGTCTGGAGCCTGTGCTCTGCAATAAGAGAGGCCACGATAGTGAGAGGCCCGCGCACCGCAATGAAGAGTGGCCCCCGCTTGCCGCAACTAGAGAAAGCCCTCGCACAGAAACGAAGACCCAACACAGCCATAAATAAATTAATTAGTTTAAAAAAGTATTAACACAGCAAATTTTATTTTGTGTATTTAACCACAATAATAAAATCACCTCTACGTTCAAAAATAAAACAAAAAACAAAAAACTCTGCACACGGTGCTCCTTAACACGTACACTCTCTCCCACTGCCAAACCTTAGCACATCCACTCCGCGGCCGGGCAACCTTTTCCTCTCCCGACGTCTCCACCTTTGTTCTGGTTTACACCTGCTCACTTGAGACTCAGCTTAGTTGTCCCCACTCTAGCAGGACAGGCTGGGTTAGTTGCCTGACATTTAAGTTCCCACAGTAATATTCCTTTTATCCTGCTATTATAACAGTTTAATTAATACTAAGTTATCTCTTTTTCCCTGCCAGATTGTACACCCATTTAAGGATAGAACTGTGGCTTTTATTTCTGAATAGAGGCAGTAGGTGAGTGGTTAAGAGCATGGGCTCTAGCATCAGAATGCTGGGGTTCAAATTCTAGTTTTGCTTCCCATTAGCTGCGTATCTTGCATAAGCTACCTAAGCATTCTGCGCCTCCGTTTCACATTCTGTAAAATGAGAATGATATTTATGCTTATCTCATTAAGTTATAGGGGGGATTAAGTGAATTAACCCACACAAAGTATTTAGAAGACCATCTTAATGCATAGCAAGCACTTAATAAATATTAACTACATTGGTAACAGGTGCTGAATAAATATTTGCTGAATAAGTGAATGAATGAATGAACAAGTACGATCCTGCTCCTAAGTAGCTCATAGTCTCGTGAGAAAGACAGACCCAAAGCACAGTAAAATTTAATGGAATAAGAGCTATGAAAGAAGTGAATACAAAGCACTGTGGGGGAAGAAACTGTAGGAGATTTCGAAGAAAAAATTAAATTGAGTTTAGAAGAACTAAGAATTTCCCAACTAGAAAGGTGAGACTTATATATACCAAATACAGTTATTTGGGAGCCCCATCGGGAAACTGGTGGCTTGACAACTTTGAGATGAGACAACCAAATACACTTATATATACCAAATACAGTTGTTGGGCAACCATTATATTCTAGATACCAGGTGAATTTCTAGGGGTACAACAGTGAACAAAAAACAGTCCCCAGTCTGTTGCAGAGAAAATAGTACAAAGTGAGAATCAGAGACAGGAGGGGAAGGGGATGAGTTTGGTATGGCTGAGGCAGATGCAGAGGAAGAAACAGATGAGAGATGAGGCTGCTAAGGAATATTCTTTAGGTCTGTAAAGTGCCTCAAACTAAAATATTAAATAAATAAATAAATATTAAAAACATGAATGTAACACTTACTATTAGGTTGAAATGAAATTGCCATTTTTGTAGGTCAACAATAATAGAAAAAAAATCAGTAGTTTCATAGAGCCCAACCTATTATATACCAGGTCCTAAGTGCTTAACAAATGTGAATTCATTTGACAAGTTTGGATGGATTCTGTAAGTAGTCAGGAACAAATTATTTTTAGAATAGCAAATGAAGTAATCTGAAGTGTGTTTTAATATTAATACCTATAACAGTAACATCACCTGTGATTTACATCACCCCTTCTACACGTCAAGCCCCTATATACATATAAACATACATACGTGTGCACACATGCATACATGAGTCATCTCTAACCCGTACATTGCCCCTGCAGGGCAGGTCTTAGTCCTAATATCTTACAGAGGGCGACACTAAGGTTCAGAGAGGTGGGATAAGCAGAGCTCAGGACACTAAGGAAGAGACCCTGGATTTGCGTGCAGGCGTGTGAGGCTCCCAATCGGAGCTCTTTCTGCCTCACCATGCTGCCTGCCCTATGAGGACAGTGCCCAAGGCAGCACAGAGGATGGACTGAAGAGAGGGGAGCCCCATCGGGAAACTGGTGGCTTGACAACTTTGAGATGAGACAACACGATTGTCTGTATACCAATGTTATATTTCCAGGATTGAGTATATGACCCATTAAGAGGGTTTATTCAGAATCTGAGACGCCACATCTCATCAGGCTATATTTTAACTTGCCATAAATAACAGAATAATATATTCCCAGAAAGATCAAACCTGCACAAGGCTTGACAGATATATAAACTGATAGCAGACATGGGACAGAGTCAGTAGAGACAGAGCTCAGCCTCTCCTCATCCCAGTTTAAAAGTAGGAAACCAGAACCCCAAATGTTAAAGGACTTGCTGAAAAAAATGTCATTGGGACTAGAACCAGTTCTGCTGACTCAAGTATTCAATCCCCCACTGCTCTGCTCATGTCATCCTGCCAGGTTTCCACTGTAGTAAATAAATTAAACCAAAGTAGGGCATGAACAATTTTAAACGCATAAATTAACATTTAAAATTTTCTTAAATTGATACATTGCACTGTATCTCACCAGAAACTCTCTAGATTTTTACAAGCAGAGAATACAGTAGAACTCAGACGACAGTACCTTCTCTTTACTTGATTAATGGCAAATTAGTTCCTGTTAACCAGCTATAAAGGGGTTGCCCATCAGAGACAGCATTATTGAAGGGTATCAATGTATTTGCTTAAAAAATGTGAGAAATACTAAGACCTCAGTCAAAACTGTAACTGAAAAGAAGTACCTTGGTCTTGTATCACACAATCTGTAGTGACCAGGGGAGGGATCTGGCCTCTGGTGTTGGTGGTATAAACCTGTCCCCCTCTGGTGGCTCTGTCATTCTCGATCACCTGGATCTGATAAATAAGAGATCAAGAGCAAGTTAACGTAGGTTAAGACTTCCCAACCTTCCCCTCACACGATTCACACACACACACACAAAGGCATTTTCTAAATCCTTTCAGCTCATTTCAGATCAAACTCTCGTTGAGAACCCACCATGTCTTCAGTCCCACTTTTGCTTACTTTCACAACTTTATGCCAGTAGCTTCCAAATTCTATTCTGTAATGCTCTTGAGCTCTGACCTGATCTTTTGGAGAACTCTATTTTTATTCAATTTGCTTCTTGGGCCCATAGATAAGAGTTTTTTGGGAAAAGATTCTCATAGGATAAGAAATTGAAAATACCTTTTTTTTTAAAAAGAAAATACTTTTTGAAGTTAAAGAAAACTCTAAAAGGCTAAAAATAAATTCAGAAGAAATGATTTAAAATATATAAGCTGAAGAAGACTTAACTTTTCTCCTCAAATCCCTCTTGATCTTCAATTTGCCTTTCAAGTTTCCTCCACCACACCCCTGCTCCTTGAGACTTAAGAAACAAACAATATCGTGTTCCCATATGATTTTTGCCTATCATATAGAAATGAGAACAAAAGTCCCTAATTTTTTTTTTGGCTGTGCCACACTGCACATGGGATCTTAGTTCCCCAACCAGGGATTGAACCCGCGCCCCCTGCATTGGAAGCTCAGTCTTAACCACTGGACCTCAAGGGAAGTCCCCTTAAGTTTTGTCCTTTAATTTGGAAACATCTTATATTTCTCTACTGAAACATTTATTGATGAAGACTATAGAGACAAAACATTGTCTTTCTGTTGTAACTGTCTAGGGATTAAAATAATGAGCAAAATCTAGTTGCATGGAGTTAAGAAGGAATTCTAATAATAAAAGGATCTTTCTCTTCCTCTTTATCTTTTCCCTGTCCTCACTTCTTTCTTTATAGGATAAAAGTGACAAGAGATAAGGAGGTAAAAAAAAAAAAGAAAAGTAAAGGAGGCAGTAAAAAGAGGGGAAAAAAGGGGAGAAATGAGATGAGTGCCCAGACTGCAACATGTAGCGTTGGAGGATATGAAGTTTCTGCGGTCCTAAAGAAACTATTAATGTGAGGGGAGATCAAGATGGCAGAGTAGAAGGATGTGGAGCTCACCTCCTCCCACAAACACATCAAAAATACATCTACATGTGGAAGAATTCTCAGAGAATACCAGCTGAAAGCTGGCACAAGATCAAAGCTGCAAGAAGGATCCCCATGTAACCAGGTAGTACAAAAGGGAAAAAACAAAAAACAAAAAGGAAGGAGGAATCAGGATGAGTCCTGTGCCCCTGGGAGGGAGCTGTGAAGGAGGAAAGGTTCTCTCATCCTGGGAACCTCCTTCCCCTGCTGGGAGGTCTGCTGGGACAGAGAGGGAGTTGGAGAGGCCTGGACTTTGCTCGGGAGGAGTGTGTAGGTTCTGGCTTGCTGGTAGGCAGCATAGAGAGGGACCAGCTCTGAGGGCTGCCATGCTGTCCCACTTCCTAGCCCGAAACATGTGCCTCCTGGTGTGCACAGTGGCTGGGTCTTGAAACATAAGCTTCAGTGGACAGGCCCATGGAGGGGACTCAGTTTGGCTGCACAGAGGCAGCCCGAGAGGCCTGGAGTGTGGTCGGGGGCGCCACTGTTGGTGTGCGCAAGATGGAGCACAGGTCCACCACACAAGCCCCATTATCAGCATGCTCAAGTCAGGTCATGCCTCTGGTGGCAGTGGGCTTTGGCAGCAGGCACACGCCAGAGGTGGGGCTGACATCCCAGTCAATTATCAGTGCTCCCACAGTGGGGGAAGGTCCAGGGGGCACACCAGCAGTGGTGGACTTTGTGGGCAAGCACACCAGGTGGTGGGTGGTGTCACAGAATCCTCACAGAATTGCATGTCTGCAGCGGAAAGCCCCTGGGGAGGAATATACAGCGCCTCCTTTCCCAGCAGGAGCACTCCAGTCCCACCTATCTCGCATCACAGCTTAGAACTAGATCTAGGGGCTTCTACTACAACAACTGGGGAGCTGACCCTGCCCATGACAGGGCTGTGACAACCACATAGCAAAGAGGAGGCCCCACCCAACATCCAGTGCAGGCTCTGGTCACCACAACACCGAACACACCCCATATCAAGGGGACAACAGCCAGCACACCCCGAGGAAAGACGTGGCAGACATCCATACTAAAAACAGCCCTTATATCAAAAATACTGGACTCACACAGTCTACACAAGGACACTCGCACATAAAAAAAGCCCTTCAAGACCACAGTAGATAACTGTTTCTCCTAAATTCATAGAGTCAGAGAAATTTAAGTAAAATGAAAAAGCAGAGGAACTACTCCCAATTAAAAGAACTGGAGAAACCCCCTGAAAGAATAAACAATGAAAAAGACAACTCCAGTCTACCAGATCCCAAGTTCAAAAATGAGGTGATAAAAATGCTGAAGGAATTAAGAAAATTTATCTATAGAAATGCAGGTCACTGTAACAAGGAACTAGAAACTATAAAGAGGAACCAATCAAAATTAGACAACTCAATTGCCAAGATAAACACCAAGCTAAAGGCAATGAACAGCAGACCAAATAATGCAGAAGAACAAATAAGTGATCTGGAAGGTAAATAATAGAAATCACCCAATCAGAACAGCAGACAGGAAGACAAATGTAAAAAAAAAAAAAGAAAAAATTAAAGGAACATACAAGATCTACTGGATAATACAAAGCATGCCAACATACATACAATAGGGGTTCCAGAAGGAGAAGAGAAAAGAGGATCAAAAATGTATTTGAAGAATTTATGGCTGAAAACTTCCCAAACCTAAGAAGGAAACAGATATCCTGGTACAGGAAGTGCAGAGGGTCCCAAACAAGATGAACTTAAATGGACCCACAATGAGACATAACATAATTAAAATAGCAAAAGTTAAAGATAAAGAGAGGATTCTAAAGGCAGTAAGAGAAAAACAAAGAGTCAGTACAAGGGAACCCCCATAAGGTTATCAGCTGATTTGTCTGCAGAAATGTTGCAGGCCAGAAGGGAGTAGCATTATACATTCAAAGTCCTGAAAGGGAAAAACCTGCAACCTAGGATGCTCTACACAGGAAGATTATCCTTTAGAACAGAAGGAGAAACTAAGAATTTCTCAGACAAGCAAAAACTAAAAGAAGATAGCAATACTAAACCTAACCTAAAAGAAATATTGAAGGATCTTCTCTAAGCAGAAAATAAGCAAGAATCTATAGGAAAGGGAAAAACACAATAGGAGAGGCAAATATATAAAAAGATTGAAGATCACTTAAATAAGCCAGTAAGAAAATTTTTATAAAAGCGTTATAACTATAATGAACAGCAAAAAATAAATAAACATGAAGATGTAAAATAGGACATCAAAATCACGAAATGTGGGGGAGGGGCATAAAAATGTAGATATTTTAGAATGTATTTGAACTTATATGACTATGAGTCTAAAGAAGGTAGAAATAGTTATGGGTTAACATACTTGAAAACCAGGGTAACCACAAATCAAAAACATATAATAGATTCACAAAAAACAAAAAGAAACTTAAACATAATACAAAAGAAAACCATCAAATCACAAAAGAAAAACAAAAAGAAGAAAGGAACAAAGAACTACACAATAAACTGCAAAACAAGGTTTAAAATAGCAATAAATACATGCTTATCAATAATTACTTTAAATGTCAATGGACTAAATGCTCTGATCGGAGGTGGGTGAAGATGGCGGAAGAGTAAGACGCGGAGATCACCTTCCTCCCCACAGATACATCAGAAATTCATCTACACGTGGAACAACTCCTACAGAACACCTACTGAACGCTGACAGAAGACCTCGGACCCCCAAAAAGGCAAGAAACTCCCCACATACCTGGGTAGGGCAAAAGAAAAAAGAATAAACAGAGACAAAAGGATAGGGACGGGACCTGCACCAGTGGGAGGGAGCCGTGAAGGCGGAAAGGTTTCCACACACTAGGAAGCCCCTTCGCGGGCGGAGACTGTGGGTGGCGGAGGGGGAAAGCTTTGGAGTAGCGGAGGAGAGCGGAGCAACAGGGGTGCGGAGGGCAAAGCAGAGAGATTCCCGCACAGAGGATCGGTGCCCTCAGGCACTCACTAGCCCGAGAGTCTTGTCTGCTTGGCCGCCGGCGCGGGCGGGGGCTGGGAGCTGAGGCTCAGGTATCAGGTTTCAGTCAAGCGCAGGGAGAGGACTGGGGCTGGCGGCAGGAAGAGAGCCTGAAGGGGTTAGTGCACCACGGCTAGCCCGGAGGGAGTCCGGGAAAAAGACTGGAGCTGCCGAAGAGGCAAGGAGAGGAGATTAAGAGCGCTGCTTAAAGGAGCTCCAGAGACGGGCACGAGCCGCGGCTAAAGGTGCGGACCCCGGAGACGGGCGTGGGACGCTGGGGCTGCTGCTGCCGCCGCCACGAGGCCTGTGTGCGAGCGCAAGTCACTGTCCACGCCCCCCTTCCGGGGAGCCTGTGCAACCGGCCACTGCCGGGATCCCGGGATCCAGCAACGGCTTCCCCGGGAAAGCGCACGGAGCGCCTCGGGCTGGTGCAATGTCACGTCGGCCGCTGCCGCCGCAGGCTCGCCCCGCACTGCGTGCCCCTCCCTCCCCCCCCCCACGGCCTGAGTGAGCCAGAGTCCCCGAATCAGTGGCTCCTTTAAACCCGTCCTGTCTGAGCGAAGAACAGACGCCCTCCGGCGACCCACACGCAGAGGCGGGGCCAAATCCAAAGCTGAGACCCTGGAGCTGTGAGAACAAAGAAGAGACAGGGAAATCTCTCTGTGCAGCCTCAGAAGCAGCAGATTAAAGCTCCAAAATCAACTTGATGTACCCTGCATCTGTGGAATACATGAATAGACAACGAATCATCCCAAATTGAGGAGGCGGACTTTGAGGACAAGATTTAAAATTTTTTCCCCTTTTCCTCTTTTTACAACGAATTATCCCAAATTGAGGAGGTGGACTTTGAGAGCAAGATTTATGATTTTTTCCCCCTGTTCTCTTTTTGTGAATGTGTATGTGTATGCTTCTGGGTGAGATTTTCTCTGTATAGCTTTGCTTCCACCATTTGGCCCAGGGTTCTATCCGTCCGTTTTTTTTTTTCATTAATTACTTTTTTATTTTAATAACACTATTATATTTTATCATACTTTATTCTATTTTACTTTATCTTCTTTTTTCTACCTTCCCTTCCTCCTCCCTCCCTCCGCCCCTCCTTTCTTTCTTTCTTTCTTTCCTTCCTCCCTCCCTCCTGTCTTTCTTTCTTTCCTTACTCCCTCCCTCCCTTTCTTCCTTTCTCTCTTTTTCTTACCTTCCTCCCTCCCTCCCTCCTTTCTTTCTTCCTTCCTTCCTTTCTTTCCTTCTTTCTTTCTTTCTTTCTCCTATTAATTCTTTCTTTCTACTTTTTCTCCCTTTATTCTGAGCCGGGTAGATGAAAGGCTCTTGGTGCTGCAGCCAGGAGTCAGTGCTGTGCCTCTGAGGTGGGAGAGCCAACTTCAGGACACGGGTCCACAAGAGACCTCCCAGCTCCACAAAATATCAAGCGGCGAAAATCTCCCAGAGATCTCCATCTCGACACCAGCACCCAGCTTCAGTCAACGACCAGCAAGCTACAGTGCTGGTCACCCTATGCCAAGCAACTAGCAAGACAGGAACACAACCCCACCCATTAGCAGAGAGGCTGCCTAAAAACATAATAAGGCCACAGGCACCCCAAAACACACCACCAGACGTGGACGGTTCCACCAGAAAGACAAGATTGAGCCTCAACCACCAGAACACAGGCACTAGTCCCCCCCACCAGGAAGCCTACACAACCTACTGAAACAACCTTAGCCACGGGGGACAGACACCAAACGGGAACTACGAATCTGCAGACTGCAAAAAGGAGACCCCAAACACAGTAAGATAAGCAAAATGAGAAGACAGAAAAACACACAGCAGGTGAAGGAGCAAGATAAAAACCTACCAGACCTAACAAATGAAGAGGTAATAGGCAGTCTACCTGAAAAAGAATTCAGAATAATGATAGTAAAGCTGATCCAAGATTCTATTTCCAAGATCCATAATCTTGGAAATAGAATAGACAAAATGCAAGAAACAGTTAACAAGGACCTAGAAGAACTAAAGATGAATCAAGCATCGATAAAAAACACAATAAATGAAATGAAAAATACTCTAGATGGGATCAGTAGCAGAATAACTGAGGCAGAAGAACGGATAAGTGAGGTGGAAGATAAAATAGTGGAAATAACTGCTGCAGAGCAAAATAAAGAAAAAAGAATGAAAAGAACAGAGGACAGTCTCAGAGACCTCTGGGACAACATTAAACGCACCAACATTCGAATTATAGGGGTTCCAGAAGAAGAAGAGAAAAAGAAAGGGACTGAGAAAATATTTGAAGAGATTATAGTTGAAAACTTCCCCAATATGGGAAAGGAAATAGTTAATCAAGTCCAGGAGGCACAGAGAGTCCCATACAGAATAAATCCAAGGAGAAATACACCAAGACACATATTAATCAAACTGTCAAAAATTAAACACAAAGAAATCATATTAAAAGCAGCAAGAGAAAAACAACAAATAACACACAAGGGAATCCCCATCAGGTTAACAGCTGATCTCTCAGCAGAAACTCTACAAGCCAGAAGGGAGTGGCAGGACATATTTAAAGTGATGAAGGAGAAAAACCTGCAACCAAGATTACTCTACCCAGCAAGGATCTCATTCAGATTTGATGGAGAAATTAAAACCTTTACAGAGAAGCAAAAGCTGAGAGAGTTCAGCACCACCAAACCAGCTTTACAACAAATGCTAAAGGAACTTCTCTAGGCAAGAAACACAACAGAAGGAATATACCTACAATAACGAACCCAAAGCAATTAAGGAAATGGGAATAGGAACATACATATCAATAATTATCTTAAATGTAAATGGACTAAATGCTCCCACCAAAAGACACAGATTGGCTGAATGGATACAAAAACAAGACCCATATATATGCTGTCTACAAGAGACCCACTTCAGACCTAGAGACACATGCAGATTGAAAGTAAGGGGATGGAAAAAGATATTCCATGCAAATGGAAATCAAAAGAAAGCTGGAGTAGCAATTCTCATATCACACAAAATGACTTTAAAATAAAGACTATTAGAAGAGACAAAGAAGGACACTACATAATGATAAAGGGATCGATCCAAGAAGAAGATATAACAATTGTAAATATTTATGCACCCAACATAGGAGCACCTCAATACATAAGGCAAATACTAACAGCCATAAAAGGGGAAATCGACAGTAACACACTCATAGTAGGGGACTTTAACACCCCACTTTCACCAATGGACAGATCATCCAAAATGAAAATAAATAAGGAAACACAAGCTTTAAATGATACATTAAACAAGATGGACTTAATTGATATTTATAGGACATTCCATCCAAAAACAACAGAATACACATTTTTCTCAAGGGCTCATGGAACATTCTCCAGGATATCATATCTTGGGTCACAAATCAAGCCTTGGTAAATTTAAGAAAACTGAAATTGTATCAAGTATCTTTTCCGACCACAATGCTATGAGACTAGACATCAATTACAGGAAAAGATCTGTAAAAAATACAAACACATGGAGGCTAAACAATACACTACTTAATAACGAAGTGATCACTGAAGAAATCAAAGAGGAAATAAAAAAATACCTAGAAACAAATGACAATGGAGACACGACGACCCAAAACCTATGGGACGCAGCAAAAGCAGTTCTAAGGGGGAAGTTTATAGCAATACAATCCCACCTTAAGAAACAGGAAACATTTCGAGTAAACAACCTGACCCTGCACCTAAAGCAATTAGAGAAAGAAGAACAAAAAACCCCCAAAGTTAGCAGAAGGAAAGAAATCATAAAGATCAGATCAGAAATAAATGAAAAAGAAATGAAGGAAACGATAGCAAAGATCAATAAAACTAAAAGCTGGTTCTTTGAGAAGATAAACAAAATTGATAAACCATTAGCCAGACTCATCAAGAAAAAAAGGGAGAAGACTCAAATCAATAGAATTAGAAATGAAAAAGGAGAAGTAACAACTGACACTGCAGAAATACAAAAGATCATGAGAGATTACTACAAGCAACTCTATGCCAATAAAATGGACAACCTGGAAGAAATGGACAAATTCTTAGAAATGCACAACCTGCCAAGACTGAACATATGAACAGAAATAGAACATATGAACAGACCAATCACAAGCACTGAAATTGAAACTGTGATTAAAAATCTTCCAACAAACAAAAGCCCAGGACCAGATGGCTTCACAGGCGAATTCTATCAAGCATTTAGAGAAGAGCTTACACCTATCCTTCTCAAACTCTTCCAAAATATAGCAGAGGGAGGAACACTCCCAAACTCATTCTACGAGGCCACCATCACCTTGATACCAAAACCAGGCAAGGATGGCACAAAGAAAGAAAACTACAGGCCAATATCACTGATGAACATAGATGCAAAAATCCTCAACAAAATACGAGCAAACATAATCCAACAGCACACTAAAAGAATCATACACCATGATCAAGTGGGGTTTATTCCAGGAATGCAAGGATTCTTCAATATACGCAAATCAATCAATGTGATACACCATATTAACAAATTGAAGGAGAAAAACCATATGATCATCTCAATAGATGCAGAGAAAGCTTTCGACAAATTCAACACCCATTTATGATAAAAACCCTGCAGAAAGTAGGCATAGAGGGAACTTTCCTCAACATAATAAAGGCCATATATGACAAACCCACAGCCAACATCGTCCTCAATGGTGAAGAACTGAAACCATTTCCACTAAGATCAGGAACAAGACAAGGCTGCCCACTCTCACCACTCTTATTCAACTTAGTTTTGGAAGTTTTAGCCACAGCAATCAGAGAAGAAAAGGAAATAAAAGGAATCCAAATTGGAAAAGAAGAAGTAAAGCTGTCACTGTTTGCAGATGACATGATACTATACATAGAGAATCCTAAAGATGCTACCACAAAACTACTAGAGCTAATCAATGAATTTGGTAAAGTAGCAGGATACAAAATTAATGCACAGAAATCTCTGGCATTCCTGTACATTAATGATGAAAAATCTGAAAGTGAAATCAAGAAAACACTCCCATTTACCATTGCAACAAAAAGAATAAAATATCTAGGAATAAACCTACCTAAGGAGACAAAAGACCTGTATGCAGAAAATTATAAGACACTGATGAAAGAAATTAAAGATGATACAAATTGATGGAGAGATATACCATGTTCCTGGATTGGAAGAATCAATATTGTGAAAATGACTCTACTACCCAAAGCAATCTACAGATTCAATGCAATCCCTATCAAACTACCACTGGCATTTTTCACAGAACTAGAACAAAAAATTTCAAAATTTGTTTGGAAAAAAAAAGACCCCGAATAGCCAAAGCAATCTTGAGAAGGAAAAACGGAGCTGGAGGAATCAGGCTCCCTGACTTCAGACTATACTACAAAGCTACAGTAATCAAGACAGTGTGGTACTGGCACAAAAACAGAAAGATCAATGGAACAGGATAGAAAGGCCAGAGATAAACCCACGCACATATGGTCAACTTATCTTTGATAAAGGAGGCAGGAATGTACAGTGGAGAAAGGACAGCCTCTTCAATAAGTGGTGCTGGGAAAACTGGACAGGGACATGTAAAAGTATGAGATTAGATCATTCCCTAACACCATACACAAAAATAAGTTCAAAATGGATTAAAGACCTAAATGTAAGGCCAGAAACTATCAAACTCTTAGAGGAAAACATAGGCAGAACACTCTATGACATAAATCACAGCAAGATCCTTTTGGACCCACCTTCTAGAGAAATGGAAATAAAAAGAAAGATAAACAAATGGGACCTAATGAAACTTCAAAGCTTTTGCACAGCAAAGGAAACCATAAACAAGACCAAAAGACAACCCTCAGAATGGGAGAAAATATTTGCAAGTGAAACAACTGACAAAGGATTAATATCCAAAATTTATAAGCAGCTCATGCAGCTCAATAACAAAAAAACAAATAACCCAATCAAAAAATGGGCAGAAGACTTAAATAGGCATTTCTCCAAAGAAGATATACAGACTGCCAACAAACACATGAAAGAATGCTCAACATCATTAATCATTAGAGAAATGCAAATCAAAACTACAATGAGATATCATCTCACACCAGTCAGAATGGCCATCATCAAAAAATCTAGAAACAATAAATGCTGGAGAGGGTGTGGAAAAAAGGGAACACTCTTGCACTGCTGGTGGGAATGTGAATTGGTACAGCCACTATGGAGAACAGTATGGAGGTTCCTTAAAAAACTAAAAGTAGAACTCCCATATGACCCAGCAATCCCACTACTAGCCATATACCCTGAGAAAACCATAATTCAAAAAGAGACATGTACCAAAATGTTCATTGCAGCTCTATTCACAATAGCCCGGAGATGGAAACAACCTAAGTGTCCATCATCGGATGAATGGATAAAGAAGATGTGGCACATATATACAATGGAATATTACTCAGCCATAAAAAGAAATGAAACTGAGCTATTTGTAATGAGGTGGATAGACCTAGAGTCTGTCATACAGCGTGAAGTAAGTCAGAAAGAGAAAGACAAATACCGTATGCTAACACATAGATATGGAATTTAGGGGAAAAAAATGTCATGAAGAACCTAGGGGTAAAACAGGAATAAAGACACAGACCTACTTGAGAATGGACTTGAGGATATGGGGAGGGGGAAGGGTAAGCTGTGACAAAGCGAGAGAGAGGCATGGACATATATACAGTACCAAACGTAAGGTAGACAGATAGTGGGAAGCAGCCGCATAGCACAGGGAGATCAGCTTGGTGCTTGGTGACCACTTAGAGGGGTGGGATAGGGAGAGTGGGAGGGAGGGAGACGCAAGAGGGAAGGGATGTGGGAACAGATGTATGTGTATGACTGATTCACTTTGTTATAAAGCAGAAACTAATTAAAAAAAACCCGTTAGTAAAATGCTGACTAAATAAACTATTATTTATTCATACAATAAATAAATAAATAAATAAATAAATGCTCTGATCAAAAGACATAGAGTGGAAGACTGGATTAAAAAAACCCAAGAACCTATAATATGCTGCCTACAAAAGACCCACTTTAGGGTGAAAGACATACATAGATTGAAAGTGAGGAGATGGAAAAAGATATTTCATGCAAATGGAAACGACAAGAAAGCAAGGGTAGCAATACTCATATCAGACAAAATAGACTTTAAAAGAAAGGCCATAAAGAAAGATAAAGAAGGACGCTATGTAATGATAAAAGGATCAATACAAGAAGAGGATATTACACTGGTTAACATATATGCACCCAATACAGGAGCACCTAAATACATAAAACAAATACTAACAGACATAAAGGGAGAAACTGAGAGGAATACAATAACAGTAGGAGACTTTAACACTCCACTGACATCAATGGACAGACCTTCCAGAAAGAAAACCAATAAGGCAACAGAGATCCTAAATCACACAATAGAATAGTTGAACTTCATTGATATCTACAGACACTACATCCAAAAAACCCAGAATGCACATTCTTTTCAAGTATGCATGGAACATTCTCTAGGACAGACCACATACTAGGACAAATTTAAAAGGACAGAAATTATTTCAAGCATTTTTTTCTGACCACAATGGTATGAAACTAGAAATCAACCACAGAAAGAAAAATGAGAAAAAAAATGATTACATGGAAACTAAACAATATGCTACTAAAAAAACCAATGAGTCAAAAATAAAATCAAGGGGGAAATCAGAAAATACCTTGAGACAAACAACAATGAAAACACAACAATACAAAACCTATGGGATGCAGCAAAAGCATTTCTAAGAGGAAAGTTCATAGCAATACAAGCCTTCCTCAAAAAATAAGAAAAATCTCAAATAAACAACTTAAACTACCAATTAAAAGAATCAGAAAAAGAACAAACAAAACCCAAAGTGAGCAGAAGGAAGGAAATAATAAAGATCAAAGAGGAAATAAATAAACTAGAGATCCAAAAAAGAAAAAGAAAAAAAATCAATAAAACCAGAGCTCGCTTTTTGAAAGGACAAACAAAATTGACAAACCTCTAGCCAGGCTCACCAAGAAGAAAAATAAATAAATTTAAAAAATAAATAAAAAAATGAAAGAGGAAAAATAACAACCGATACCACAGAAATACGAAAAATCATAAGAAAATACTATGAAGTTATATATGAACAAATTGGACAACCTAGAAGAAATGGACAAATATCGAGAAACATACTGCCTGCCAAAACTGAGTCAAGTAGAAATAGATAATATGAACAGACCCATCACTAGTAGTGAAATAGAATCTGTAACTTTTAAAAAAACTCCCTGCAAACAAAACTCCAGGAATGGATGGCTTCATTGGGGAATTCTACCAAACATACAAAGAACTTACACCTATCCTTCTCAAATTCTTCCAAAAGACTGAAGAGGAAGGAACACTCCCAAAGTCATTCTATGAAGCCACCATCACCCTGATACCAAAACCAGACAGACACTACAAAAAAAGAAAATTACAGGCCAATATCTTTGATGGATATAGATGCAAAAATCCTCAACAAAATATTAGCAAACTGAATCCAGCACATAGTAAGGATTATACACCATGATCAAGTTGGATTCATTCCACGGTCACAAGGATGGTTCAACATATGCAAATCAATCAATGTGATAGACCATATCAACAAAAGACAAAAACCACATGGCCATCTCAACTGATGCAGAAAAAACATTTGATAAATTCAAAATCCATTCATGATAAAAACTTTCACCAAAGTGGGTACAGAGGGAACGTATCTCAACATAATAAAAGCCATTTACGACAAACCCATAGCCATTATAATACTCAACAGTGAAAAGCTGAAAGCCTTCCTGCTAAATTCTGAAACAAGACATGGATGCCCTCTCTCATCACTTCTATTCAAATAGTACTGGAAGCCCTAGCCACAGCAATCAGACAGGAAAAAGAAATAAAATGTATCCAAATTAGAAGGACGAGGTAAAATTGTCATTATATGCAGATGACATGATACTCTATACAGAAAACCCTAAACATTCCACACCAACACTATGAGAACTAATAAATGAATTCAGGAAGGTAGCAGGATATAAGATTAATATACAGAAATCTGTTGCATTTCTTTACACTAATAATGAAATATCAGAAAGAGAAAGTAAAATGGAAAGATATCCCATCTCTTGGACTGGAAGAATTAATATTGTTAAAACGGCCATACTACCCAAAGCAATCTACAGATTTAATGTGATCCTATCAAATTACCTATGACATTTTTCACAGAACTAGAACAAATAATCCTAAAATTTATATGGAACCACAAACAACCCAGAATTACCAAAGCAATCCTGAGGAAAAAGAACAAAGCTGGAGGCATAACCCTCCCAGACTTTGGCCAACACTACAAAGCTATTGTAATCAAAACAGTATGGTACTGGCACAAAACCAAACACAGCTCAATGGAACAGAGTAGAAAGGCCAGACATAAATCCACACACCCATGGTCAATTAATCTTCAACAAAGCAGGCAAGAATATACAATGGAGAACAGTCAGTCTCTTCAGAAAGTGGTGCTGAGAAAGGTGGATAGCCTCATGTGAATCAGTGGTTAGAACACTCCCTCACACCATATACAAAAATAAACTCAAAATGGTTTAAAGACTTAAATATAAGACATGACACCACAAAACTCCTAGAAGAGAATATAGGCAAAACATTCTCTGACATAAATCACAGCAGTATTTTCTGAGATCAGTTTTCCAAGGCAAAAGAAATAAAATAAAAAATAAACAAATGGGGTCTAATCAAACTTAAAAGCTTTTGCACAACAAAGGAAACCATAAACAAAACAAAAAGACAACCCACTGACTGGGAGAAAATACTTGCCAACGATGAGACTGACAAGGGATTAATTTCCAAAATATACAAACAGCTCATACAGCTCAATATCAAAGAAAAAAACAACCCAATCAAAAAATGGGCAGAAGACCTAAATCGATATTTCTCCTAAGAAGACATACAGATGGCCAAAAGGCACATGAAAAGATGCTCAACATCACTAATTATTAATCACGGGTCAGAATTACTATCATCAAAAAGTCTACAAATAATAAATGCTGGAGAGGGTGTGGAGAAAAAGGAACCCTCCTACACTGTTGGTGGGAATATAATTGGTGCAGCCACTATGGAAAACAGTATGGAGTTTCCTCAAAAAAACAAAAATAGAGCTACCGCATGATCCAGTGATGCCCCTCCTGAGTATATACCTGGAAAAGATGAAAACTAATTCAAAAAGATACATGCACCCCAACGTTCATAGCAGCACTATTTACAATAGCTAAGACTTGGAAGCAATCTAAGTGTCTATCAACAGATGAGTGGATAAAGAAGATGTGGTGCGTGTGTATATGTACACACATACACACACACACACACGTATATACACCATGGAATATTACTCAACCATAAAAAAAGAATGAGATATTGCCATTTGCAGCAATGTGGATGGACTTAGAGATTATCATACTAAGTGAAGTAAGTAAGAGAAAGACAAATACATGATATCACTTATATGTGGAATCTAAAAAATACAAATGAATGTATTTACAAAACAGAAATGGACTCACAGACATAGAGGACAAATTTATGGTTACCAAAGGGGAAGGGGCAGGAGATAAACTAGGAGTTTGGGGTTAACATATACACACCACCATATATAAAATTGATAAACAACAAGGATTTACTGTTGTGTTTATAACACAGGGAACTATATTCAATATCTTATAATAACCTATAATGGGAAAGAATCTGAAAAATATATATATGTATAACTGAATCACTTTACTGTACATATACAATATTGTAAATCAACTGTATTTCAATTAAAAAAAAAGAAACTACTACTAATATGAAAATTGTCTTCCCCCAAGCTCTGAAACGTTACCTGCTCCATTTTCCCTTTCCATCTCATCCAATCCAGGCCCCACCTGGCATTGATATCATTGGTTTTTACAGCATATCAGAGACAGATTTAGCCTGCTTTTAAATCCATGCATTTCTGTCTTTTTAATTTCATAGGATTTGAATTCTTATTAAATTAAGGATATAGAATATGCTCCAAACACAACTACTGTAAGATACAAACGAGACTAAAAGCTACCACGGGCAGAGACAAGAAGCAAACAGAAAAATCAAAACACTGTAATTACACTCTACATTTCAACCACAAGGTTCATCTGGTTCATTCAAAACTGCAGTAGTTTACATTTACTGTCATCATTTCAACAAATGAAGTGTCAAATACGAAAGCGAGGTAAAAGTCATAATAATGTATATATTGAACATAGATAGCTCTCAGTCTTCAGATAGACTCTACTTCCAAAAAGTTTATTTTAAATTAGCCATTTGAAACTCACAAAGCACTGCCTCCAAAGAAACAATGTCATTGGTGGTAATTACATTTCTAAATTAATTCACATCTTGGCTAGAATACTACAAAGGGAGTGAGAAATATAACAAACAGTTCTAGTAGTTTCTAAAAATACAGGGTTTTTTCTTTGGTTGTTGTTTTTTTTTTTAACCTCAAATCCATATTCTCGGAAAACAGCTTAGAGATAAAACAAAACACAGAAATTTCAATAGAGATTGTGACTGTGTCTCAGGTCTTAAAGGGTTTCAAATTTGGTGACAGTGACTCCTGATAATGCCAATCCTACTTCAAAATGTATAGATTTCTTTTTCCGCCACTAGAATTACTTTCACACATATCTGCTATGAACAGAGTATTCTAGTTTCACAAAATAGAATCAGGAAAGAGAAAAAAAGAAAGTGATTCTCTTGAGATAAATGAACAAAAAGGATAAGGGAGAGACAAGATAATAAGATGCATGTACACATCTAAGGCAGGCTGCCTAAAGCAGAATTATTTGCACTTGGGCATGGTAAGAGAAAGAGGAGAATAGGAAGATCTCAACTGCTGATACAAAGAGTGAGGAAGAGTTTGATGGTGATACCAGTGTCCTCACTTCCAAAATATGGCTAAGACCACCATCCAAAAGAGTTGTAGTGAGCACTTAGCTCAGGGCTGGAATGCAATAGGAGTTCGGTAAACATGATTTCACATCTTTCTTTCCAGAAGGAAGAATTAATTTAGTTAGCAAAAGCATCCTACTCTGGTAATAAGAATATAAAAACAGGCTCCATCTGGTATTGCTATTTTATTACTTTTAAGATAAAAATAATATTGGACTGACTTATATGTGCATATTTTAAGGGTCTTGAATAAATCACATCACATACTGCTTATTGCTTTTGTTGTTAACATTCATTCATTGAACAAATATGTGAGCACATACTCTGTACCAGGCCCTGTTCTATGTGTTAGGGGCACAGTAGTGAACAAAACCAAATCCTTGACCTCTTGGAGCTGACATTCTAGTATGGAAGGCAGGCGATATATAAATGCATAAATAAGATGCATCCTATGTCAGGTAATAAGTGCTGTGGATATGAAGTGATATGGATGGGGTGCCAGTGAGATGGGGGATGAGCAATGAGGACGTGAAAGAAATACAGGATTGAGCCATGCCCTGTATGTATGTAGGGGAGGAGAATCTAGGCAGAGGAAACTGCAGGTGCAAAGGCCTTGAGGCAGGAGTACGCTTGGCGTGGCTGAGGCATAACAAGGAGGCTGGTGTGACACAAAGCAAAGTGATGGAGAAGAGTGGTAAAAGAACAGGTCAGAGTGGCGTGCGTGTGTGTGTGTGTGTGTGCGTGTGTGTGTGGGTGGGTGGCAGGGGGTGGGCGGTGTCAGGGGTGGCAAATACGGTAGGGTCTTACAGGCCTTTGTAAGAACTTTGGTTTCTAACTAGAGGAGTATTGGAGGGTTTGTTATGAGCCGTGACATCATCTGACTTAGAATGTGAAAGGATCACCCTGGCTGCTGTGCAGACTAGAATAGCAGGGAGACCAGTTAGGATGCTCTTATGATAATCCAGGTGGGTATAGATGGTAGAGGCTTGGACCAGCATGAGCACAAAAGGCAGAAGCAATGGAATTAGCTAAAGGACTAAATGTGAGAAAGAGAGAATCAAGGATGACTCCAAGTTTTTTGGCCAGAGGACCTGGAAGAATGGGGTTGTAATCTAGATTTCAAGGAAAATGTCTTGACTAGGAGTATCTACGTTCTCAGTTAAAGCCATGAGAATGAGTCATCGAAAGCGGTACTTCTTGGGCCACGTTTTTGGGGTTTTTTGTTATTGCTTTTTGGTTTTTTTTAAATTTATTTTTTGGCTGTGCTGTGTGGCTTGTGGGATGATAGTTCCCTGACCAGGGACTGAACCCAGGCCCTCAGCAGTGACAGTGTGGAGTCCTAACTACTGGACCATCAGGGAATTCCCTAAAGTGGTACTTCTCAAACCTTAGGGTGCCTAAGAATCATCTGAAGAGCTTGTTAAAACAGATTCCAGGGCCCCATTCCTAGAGATTCTGATTCAGGTCTGGGGTGGAGCCTGAGAACATGCATTTCTACTAAGCTCCAAGCCAATGTTTTTTTTTGTTTTGCTTTGTTTTTAATTTATTGAAGTATAGTAGATTTACAACATTGTATTAGTTTCTGGTATACAGTAAAGTGATTCAGTTATACATATATATATATATATATTCTTTTTTATATTCTTTTCCATTATGGTTTATTACGGGATATTGAATATAGTTCCCTGTGCTATACAGTAGGACCTTGTTGTTTATCTATTTTATTTATATTAGTTTGTATCTGCTAATCCCAAACTCCTAATTTATCTCCCCCATCCCCTTTCCCCTTTGGTAACCATAAACTTGTTTTCTATGTCCGTGAGTCTATTTCTGTTTCATAAATAAGTTCATTTGTATCATATTTTAGATTCCACATATAAGTAATATCATATGATATTTGTCTTTGTCTGACTTACTTCACTTAGTATGATAATCTCTAGGTCCATCCATATTGCTGCAAATGGCATTATTTTATGATTTCTATGGCTGAGTAGTATTCCACTGTATATATGTACCACATCTTCCTTATCTAGTCATCTGCTGATGGACATTTTGGTTGCTCCAGCCAATATTCATGTGCCGTCCTAGGAGCACACTTCGAGTAGAGCTGACTAGAGAGTAAATGTCGATGGAGAAGGGGACGGGTCCAAAGACTTTGGGACACTTTTAGCACGAGGAGGTTGCAAAGACGAGGTGAAACCAACAAAGGAGACAGGAAAGAGCCACCAGTGAAACAAGCAGAGATGTAAAGGAGTGGGTGGTGTTGCCATTACACTTAAGATAATATTGGACTGATTTGTATGTGCGTATTTTAAGGGTCTTGGATGAATGACACAATATACTGCTCATTGCTTTTGTTGTTAACGTTCATTCGTTCAACAAATATGAGCACATACTATGTACTGGGCACTGTTCTATGTGCTGGGGACACGGTAACCTCACTGAAAAGATGTTTCAAGGAGAATGGAATAAACAGACGTGTCTAATCTGTTGCTGACAGGTCAAGACAGAGGAGATCTGAGAATTGGCCACAAGATTTGGAAATGGGAGGTCACTGGAGACCTGAACAAGCATAGTATTAGTGGGGTTGTAGTGATAAGATCTAAACTGGAACAGGTTCAGGAGGGAATAGGAGGAGATGAACCAAGACAGTGGGTAAAGGCAACCCTTCTAGAGATTTCTTGCTGTAAAAGAGAGCCATAAAATGGGGAGGAAACTGGATAGATATGGGGAAGGGACAAAGGAGGCTTCTTTCATTAACAATAAGAGGTATTTCAGGAGGTTTATATTCTGATGAGAATGATCTAGACAGAGAAAAACTTAAGTTTATCTTCAAATAAGTAAAAATAATGCAGCAGAGAGAGGATGTGATGGTTAATTTTATGTGTCAACTTGGCTAGGCCATGGTACCCAGTTTCAAATACCAGTCTAGATCTTGCTGTGAAGGTATTTTTTTAAATGCGATTAACATTTAATCAGTAGCCCTTGAGTGAAGCAGAGTACCCTCCACAGTGTGGGTAGGCCTCTTCTGACCTGTCGAAGGATTAAGAGAAAAATGCCGAGGTCTCCCTGAGGAAGAGGGAATTCTGCTTCAGACGCCTTCAGAGTCAAGCTGCAACATCAGCTGTTCCTGTGTCTCCAGCGCACTGGCCAGCCCAGCAGATTTTGGCCTTGCCAGTCTCCAACAACTGAGTAAACCAATTCTTTAAAATAAATTTATTTCCATATATAGACATATATCCTATTGGTTCTGTTTTTTGGAGAACTCTAATACAGGGGACATTTTCTGGAGGGCTGCTCTTGAAAGGCCATAGAGGTGGATTCTAGGGCACAAGTGGAGGTGATGACCTTGGTCAGGAGTATGGACAAGCTTATCCACACTAACAGGAGGAAGAGGGATAAATGAGCACACATGCAGCGAGATGTGGAAATGAAACATGCAGAGGTTCTCTTTGGATTTCTTCTATTTTCTCACTGTAATAAGGAGCAGGTTATCATTAAAGAGTCAGAAAAGGAAAAGGTAGTGTTAGGAGTTTCAAGAGAGAAGAAATGATAGTCATCACGAAAATGGGAGGGTCAGCAGAGTTGGGTGATGGTCTCCAAACTTGCTACATGTTAGAATTAACAGAGGAACTTTGAAAAATTCCAATGCCCAGTACAATTAAATCGTAATTTGGGGGTCTGGGAGCAAGGCATCAATAATTTTAAATGCTCTACCAGTTATTATTCTGTGCAGTCAGGTTTTAGAAACACACAACTAAAGGTTCACTTTAGTTTAGTGGTTATGAATTCAAAGTGAGACCAGTAAGCATGGTGTGCATCTTTCTCAAGTTGCCTTCAGCATCTGAGGTGCAGGCATGGAGTAGGTGGAGAGTTGGTTTAACAACAAATGGGAATTTTCTAGGTGAATGCAGTGGAGGGAGAGGGCAAAGGAGTTCAGGGTAGAAGATGCAAGGGACAGATTTATAATCATGGATCACATAATATAAGCTGCAGAGGAGAAGTGCGAAGATGAAGGTGGTGTGAGTCAAGAAAAAGTGGTAGGTTGTAAATCCTGGTGGGTGAATTATTATTGAAGTTTGAGTCCTAAAGGGAATGAGCTGAAAAGATAGAAGGCAGTGGTTGGAGGATGGGATGCTTTCAACTGAGACTATGAAGGTGTACAGTCATTGGTAACGATAGGAGTAAGTGGGGTAGATACAAAGAACATTGGAAGAAAATAAGATCAAGAATTGAGAGGCCAGAGAAATGGAAGTTTCTACAGATGGATAGTAAAATTGCCAATAACTGTAACAGAAACAGTACTGGAGAGATTAACTAACAATGAACCAGGAGCTAGAAACATCAGAGAATGAAGTGGAACGACCCAAAGGGTCTGTAGATGTTGTATACAAGCAGAGAAACAGGAAGTCAAAATGTAAATCAGGTAAATACATGATACTTCTTCAACTGGAATAATCAAATAATATTAAACTAGAAAAGTAATAGCTGGTAACATGATCATCAATAAGGGCACTAAGAGTTATTAAAATTTAATTTCTGGGCTGCCCTGGTGGCGCAGCGGTTGAGAGTCCGCCTGCCGATGCAGGGGACACGGGTTCGTGCCCTGGTCTGGGAAGATCCCACATGCTGCAGAGCAGCTGGGCCCGTGAGCCATGGCCGCTGAGCCTGCGTGTCCAGAGCCTGTGCTCCACAATGGGAGAGGCCACAACAGTGAGAGGCCTGTGTATCGCAAAAAAAAAAAAATTAATTTCTTACATAGCATCAGATACTTTACCACAAATCTTCAAGTTTATATTTTAAAAAATATAGAATAAGTGGTAGAGTACAAAAATAGCCAAAATCCTCCACCCCTACCTATACCTATGCTGTTTTTAAGGACTTTGCTGCTCCTCCCATGCAGAGGCAGGGTCTATTTTTCTGCCCCTTGACTCTGGGGTGGTCTTGGGACTTGCTTTGGATGAGAGAACACTGCAGACCATCCTCAGGAGGCCTTGCATATTCCTACTTTCCCTCTTGGATCTCTGGCACTGCCAAACCTAGGCTATCCTGCTTGGTGACAGGACTCAATCATCCCCAGCTAACAGATGGGTAACAAATACCAAATGCATGAATGATACCATTTATAGTGGGCTGAATATATAGCCCCCCAAAAAGATACCTCCATGTCCTAATCCCTGAAACCTGTGACTAACACTGCATATAGCAAAAGAATTGATTAAATAAAGGATCTTGAAAGATAGTGCTTATCCTAGATTATCTGGGTGGGCCCCAAATGGAATCACATGAAACTTATGAGAGGGGCACAGGGAGTTCTGAGATCAACACCTGGAAGAAAAGACACAGAGAAGAGGGGGAGGTGATATGACAACAGAGGCAAAGATTGGAATGATGCGGCCAAAAGCCAAGGAATGCCTGGAGCCACTAGACGCTGGAAAGCCACCCAGGTTATGGTACTTGATTATAGCAACCGCAGAAAACTCATAGACCATCCTAGACCATTTGGGCTCCAGTCAAGCCTCTAGCTGACCCCAGATGCACAAAGCAAGCCTAGCCAAAATCAGTCAAGCCCAGCCCAGAGGACCTACCAACTCATAAATAGTGGTTGTAAGCTACTAAGTTTGCTGGTGGTTTGTTACATGCAAAAGTTAGGCCATATATATATATGAAATATAATACCTCTTAGTGCTCCTTAGTCTCTTTCTAACTTTTTCTACTCATGTTTATAGAACCACTTCAAAGATGAAAGTTAACTGTAGACAATTTCATTCTTATTCCAAAGGACTTTATATCCCTGCTCAAAGCCATAATACTTGCAGTTTCTTCTGAGGGAAGTGTTTACATCCCTCCCCCATTGACATCAGACTTTGTTATATGACTTGTTTCAGCCAAGGGCATGTGTGTGGTTGTGACATGTACCACATCTGACTGGAAGCTTTAACAGCTATTGTACCTTTTGACCGGTTTTCCTCCTTTTCTCTCTTTGCCATGAGAATACATGTCCCCGATAAGGGGTGCCCTTTCACCTTAGATTCTGGAGTGATAAGGGCATATGGAGCAGAACCTAAAACCAAACTGCAGCTACTGCAGCGTACATGTAACCTAAGTGATAAATAAATCTTTGTGGATGTCTAAGCCAAGTTGGGGACTGTTTGTTATGTAGATTAACCTAATAAAAGCCGACTGATACAGTTACTAAAAAGTAATTATCCAAAGAAAATCACTTGGGTGGAGGAGAATTAAGTTACAGCTCTAATTTTATTTAAAACAGTTTTTTAAAATATGCCAAATACTTTGTACTCCTATGAGTAGCCTGAAAAGGGTTCTTTAGTTTCTTAAAATAGCATTTTTATATAGAATATACTCTTACTACTAATAACTCATTAAATATCAATACATACTGCCAATATATGTGAATATAAACATCAATAGATACTGCCAAGTTTACGTGATACCAAAAAAAAAAAAATCTGCACAGGCTGTTTCTCTCATGGAGACCTCTGGTATGACATAACCCACCCTCACCACCCCCATACATACACAGAAGGAAGCAAGCCTTATCCATGTGATGGGTATTGTGCTTTGACAATAAAGGACAGGATAAATGCTAACAAACTGAAGAGTTTCTGAGAACAATGAATGAAGAATGGTTTTTTGTTAGGTAGACTGTGACAGTGAGAAGAGCACTTACTGGGCTGGGGATAGAGTCAGGATCCAGCTTCTTCTGGGGCTGCGGTGGACCAGCCATCTGTGCAGGACCTCCGGGGAAGCCTCCTGGGTAGGAGAGCTGTGCACCTGCCATCTGGGGGCCATAGTTGGCTGCTTGGAAAAAATTTTAAAAAGAAATTATTATAATCCCCAAACCCAGATGTAGGGCTCACTGACAATATTATACTGTTCAGTCAAACACCTTGCATTTTTCATATTAAATAAGGCAGGGAGTTAAACGTGAATATTTACAGTTCCCCTTTACTTTGCACTTGCCACACTATTCAAAAACAGTAAGTGATAGATGCCTAGTAACATAGGAACAAATCTGATTCCCAATTAAGGGTACCCCCAGGGGACCCAAGGCCTTCCTCTGAGCCCTGTCCACCTTACCCTGCTGCAGAGGATATCCAGGGCCCAGGGTCTGTCCTGGAAGAGGTGGAGGCTGGTACTGGGAGTTCGTAGGAGCAGGCCCGGGGAGCCCGTCTTGTCTGTGCGTTGATGGAGGCAAGGGTGAGGCACTGGGACCGTTTAGTGCAGTGGGTGGTGGTGGGAGAACCTGAGATCCAGGCTGCATGATGGATGGCTGTGTAGACCGTGGAGGACCCTGGAATGCTGCTGCTGCTGATGGAGGGCCAGGAGGGCCCTGACTGGGGGGAGCCATGCCCGAACCTAGGCCAGAAAAAGACCAGCTCACCTAAATGCCACACTTCTCAACACTCTGACTTCTACCACGTATACAACAGGGACACTTCCTTTTCAGAATAAAGCAAGGAGGCACCCGTACAAGTCACATTTTTTTCCCCACAAGATGAAATCATCATTTAGAAAGTGACACAAATGCTATTTTGGAGTACTGTATACAAGTAGAGCAACATTTATAATGATAGTGAGAAAATTAGTAGGATAAATTTTAACTCAGTTGCATTCACTTTTCATGACTCATGGCATTAATTCAGGAATTTTACCTGGTACAGAATATAGAAAATCATACAGAAGAAAAAAATTTTTTGGCGTGACAAGCATTATTCACTCAGTCAATAAATTATTTGCATCCTGTGCTTGACTTGATCGAATGGATTTTGGAAGTAAGTAGAAATAACCAAGAAGAAGGGATGGGCCACTAAAATTCTATTGAATTATACTAGAAATCATAAAACCAGATTATTTTTTCCTTTCTTTGATTATGTGAAACTGTACTGCTGCTGCTTTGGAGACTCAGCCATTTTGAAACCAGTAAAAAGAAATACTCTGAGGGGATTTTTTTACTGATACTTTTAAGAAACTAACTTTAAGTAATGAAAACATTTGCCATCAAGATAAATGGCTGACTATGCTGTTGTTCCAGTGAAAATGTCTATGGCTCTTATACAACATTGCTATTGATGTTAATCGCAGTACTGTAACTGTTTTCTCTCCTATTGTTCCCTTTTCTGTCCCACAGCATCTGAGCTTTCATTCTTCCCATGATCTAAATGCAGAATTAAAATGCACTGTGGGGCTTCCCTGGTGGTGGAGTGGTTAAGAATCCGCCTGCCAATGCAGGGGACACGGGTTCGAGCCCTAGTCCGGGAAGATCCCACATGCTGTGGAGCAACTGAGCCCGTGCGCCACAACTACTAAGCCTGCGCTCTAGAGCCTGCGAGCCACAACTACTGAGCCCACGTGCTGCAACTACTGAAGCCCATGCACCTAGAGCCTGTGCTCTGCAACAAGAGAAGCCACCACAATGAGAAGCCCGCGCACTGCAACGAAGAGTAGCCCCTGCTCGCCACAACAAGAGAAAGCCCACGCACACAGCAACAAAGACCCAACGCAGCCAAAATAAATAAATAAATAAATTTATATTAAAAACAACAACAACAACAAAAAAGCACTGTGAAACAAAGAGTATTATATTTTTGATTTGGGGGCCTCATAATAAACACAGGGTTAAACTACCCTCACATTTCTTAAAATAATTTCACTGGTCTAATGTTTATTTGTGAAGTCAGCATTTTTTGTTCTTTATTGATCTGGTGTTGAATATAAGGTATTCTGAGGGTCCTTCAATCATCTTGAAATAAATGGCAGCATGATTTGGAAAAAAATAATTATTGTATACATAATACAGACGATTTATATGAAAATGTCCAAATACTACTTCAATATGGTATGCCAGAGGTATGTCTATTTTGAACTTGAAGAAAACCTTTCTTAGTAAAAATACTCATGAGACAAGACAGTCAATGAGCATGAATAATGAAATTGTTACCATAGCTGTTGACGTGCATAGTACTGAGCTGAGTGCCCAGCTGGGCAACGGATGAAGTGGACACCGGACTTGGGTAAGACGATTGTGTAGAGGGTGAGTATGGCGCATAGGAGGGGGCCGCACTGTTGACAGGTGGAGGGCCAGGAAATCTGAGAGAGAAAGGGGTGTTAATATCATATAGTCTCATATGCAAATGACATACAACAAATGTCAGTAACTTGTAAAATTAAATCAGCCCATCTAGTGGCACCAGGAAAATGACTGATATTATACACTAAATCTTTTATTTATTTATTGTTTAACTCTTTATTTTATATTGGAGTATAGCCAATTAACAATGTTGTGATAGTTTCAGGTGCATAGCAAAGGGACGCAGCCATACATATATATGTATCCATTCTCCCCCAAACTCACCTCCTATCCAGGCTGCCACATAACATTGAGCAGAGGTCTCTGTGCTAAACAGTAGGTCCTTGTTGGTTATCCATTTTAAATATAGCAGTTATACACTAAATCTTTAATTAACCTCAATGTGAGCTCAAAATGAATCATGTAGCATCATCCCATATCTATGCTTACATGCTAAACATATCAAGACACCTAGCCAGAAAAAAAAAATTCTAACATAAACAAAGAACAAGTTTTGGAAATCAATTTAGGAAGCTGAGTCCATCACAGCCTAATCTATGTTAGGGCTAATGATCAATAGACCAGAAGTCAAGAAAACTAAAATGCTTTGTGACTGTATCTTTATGATCACTTAGAAATGATTTTGAGAACTGTCTTAAAGATATGTTTTGTAAATCCACTGCATCATAAAAAGAAATCATTTCTTTTTCTCAAGAAATGATGCTTTTTGTCTTTTTCTTAAAACTCATGCATGGGGTTTCATAGATATATGAAACAATTGCACACAGGCAGAATGTACATTCTCTACAAGAATGTATTAGTGGCTGTAGTGTGAAGTATGGTTACAGGGCTTGGGCTAACCAGCAGTTAATGGGAGGAGGGGGTGGGTAGTGTTATTTAATCATTTGAGAAAAAAATTCCCCAAAACATGTTCAGAGATATTTCACAGATGTTAACAATATTTTTAAAATATAACATTCTGTGAATCATTTTTATAGAGATAGTACAGGTAGGATGAAATATGTTTCAAATGGAAGTTATGACAAGCACCCTCAAGTATTTTTTTTAACTTAACAAAAGGTTAAAAATTTAAAATACAGAATGAAAGAATGCACACCATTAGCTATTACTTTTTGACTCAAAAAAACCAACTCATTATTCATTGCATAATACATATCCTAGGAGTTAGGAGTCAGAAATTCACAAATTTTTTTTTTCTGATCAACTAAGTCTTAAACAGATCTGGATTTTAAATGCAATATTATCAACTTAAAAGTAAAAATAAAATACTATTAAAGGGTAACTTTTATTAAATAATTTTTTAATAAAAAGTCTTTTAGGGCTTCCTTGGTGGCGCAGTGGTTGAGAGTCCGCCTGCCGATGCAGGGGACACGGGTTCATGCCCTGGTCCGGGAAGATCCCACGTGTCGCAGAGCGGCTGGGCCTGTGAGCCATGGCCGCTGAGCCTGCGCGTCCGGAGCCTGTGCTCCGCAACGGGAGAGGCCACAACAGTGAGAAGCCCACGTACGGCAAAAAAAAAAAAAAAAAGCATTAAAAAAAATTCTGACATACATATGAAAAAAGAGATTAACAAAATATATTAAACATACAGAGTGGTTTAATATTTTTCAATTTCATTACTTTACTAAATTAGTTTATCCAAGACCACATAGCATGTGGGTGTCAGAGCTTAGGTGAGAATCCCGGCCCCTGACCGTAGTCTGGAGAGCTGGTGTGTGAGCATGGACAAGCCACTTAGTTCTCTGTAGCTTTCAGCTTTCAATCCATAAAAATGGAACAATCCTTTTCCCTGCTGTAAATATAATGTGGTTAGAATTAAAAATTATATAGATTTAAATATTTCTCATTCATTACTTCATTTAACATATTTCTGGGCTGAGAAACATTCAATTACATATTTTAATTAACTGTTTCATTGACTGTCAGAAGAGGGCAGATTCACCATCAAAAAGAACCAAAAAGAACCATAAAGGATCATAACCAGAGGATTTACAAAACATGAAAAGTTAGCCTCAGCTTAACCCTAAACCTCTGGAGAGTTGACTCAGTTGTCTGTGGCCTGCTCAACCTCAAATATTTTTCATTTTCAAGTTTACAACAAATTGCGTAAGAAGTGAGCTGTATGCTGAAGTTTGTTAGAATTTGGAGATAAGGTACCAAATTTTTCAAGATTTGACTGATACAAAATCTAGATTTTTAAATACTCAGCCCATAGACTAGAGAAAAACAAAAGCTCTGCCCAATCATGTCATTGCTTTACACATACACACACAAATGGAAGAGAAAACAAGTATGTATTTCTCTTATTTTTCTTGTTTTCTCCTTTTAAATTGCAACCAATTTCTTATTAGATTCACCCTAATAATAGCTTCGATTTGGGAAGACGAGTCTCCTTCCAACCTTCCTTCCCACCCAATATGCCACTTCTTGGTCAAAATAGAACACTTACAATGGACTTTTCCCCCATAATTAAAAAATGGAACTTTAGGTTATAGAATTTATTTAGGAGATTAATCCCACCCAGCAGTAACACTTTGTAGATAACTTTAGTACCACTTACAAGTTTAAGACATTTATTCTGCCTTAGCCAATGCCAAAAGACAAGTGATTAGGTATGATTTTTAAGTTTTAGGAAACATTACCTTTGAAGTAGCAACATTTAAAAATAAAACTTATAATTTTAAAATTTAAATCAACATAATGACTCTGAATTAATCACGTTTTTATTCAACAGTTTAGATATGGTAAAAATCAAAAGCTTTCTATGATGGGTCCATGATGGGTCCTCTAAGTACAAATGACTCCCTGAAGTGCTATAACCATAGCCAGGTCATATGGGATCTATGCTCTCTGACAACCCCTGTTATCAGACTGGTGTGATTCACCTGCACAGTCACTGAGCCCTTTGTGCTTGCACTGAACTGTATACACAGAAATACGTCCCATGAGGCTAGGTAGCCTCACCATGGAGGCTTAGCCTGAATACTAGACTTTTCCATCTTTAAATCCCATTTTCAACCTTTAATTCACAGTTCAAGTTGAGGCAAGTGAACAGTGGAGGAGGAAGAGATGGGGCAAAATCTGTCAGTGCTTCCGTGGAAATCACAATAAAGGCAGATTCCTAAACCGAGCTGTGGTGGGTAGCAACACTGAGCTAGTAGGAAGGGCAAGCAAGAGACCGTAGACTTTCCATATCCAGTGGAAACGGTGCTGATAACTGCTAACATGCATTGTCTTTCACGGGCGCTGTGCACTGTGCAAGGTTTTTTGCATGGATTAGTGATCAAAATCCTCACCACCACACCATTATTGTTACAACTGTGATGAGGAAACCAAGGCACATAGAGGCAGAGTAACTTATCCAGCCAGAACTCCCTGAGCCAAGGGTATCAAACGTGCCCGACCCTAGAGCCTCTATTCGTCACTGTGCCAGACGCTGTGCTGAGCTCACAATCACACAGCTTAGATCGGTCTGATGGTAACGTCTGTGATTTACCTACTCCTAAGCAACCTAATTCAAGTGAAACAAGTAGAAATAACCAAAAAGATCAATCCAATCTAGGCTAATACCAGTGACTCAAATCTTTTCTTAACTTCAAAGTGGCTGTTCAATTTTTGCATTTCTTTAAAAAAAAAAAAATCTGACTTGCTTGGCAGTTCACAACAATGTACTTCTCCAGATTTTCTCCTCTATACTCGGGACTGAGAATTCTACTTCCTCATTTTACAAGGGAGGAAAATGCGGTCTAGAGGCCCAGGAACGTCACCAGCATCACAAGGCTAGTGAATTGCTTGAACCAGAGGCAACATCTTGGTTCAGGCTTTCTGCCCTCCCCTCGTGCCTCACCACCATGCTATTTAGGCAAGAGACAGGAGGGGCAGGTCCTGAGTCAGGCCATTTGACTTCGTGCTCCTTGTTCAAACCATGATCCCATGTAAACCCAATTACTCAGACTCACTCATCCAGTGATTCCTACATCAACCTTCACTCTGCATCTGAGAGCTACCACGTCAATGGCAAATGTTATCACAATAGACAAGAGCCAGGGAATGTCAACCTCACAAATGCCCTGTCAGTGAATGAACTTGATGATTTAAAACATTCCAGAAGGGGCCTCCCTGGTGGCGCAGTGGTTGAGAGTCCGCCTGCCGATGCAGGGGATACGGGTTCGTGCCCCGGTCTGGGAGGATCCCATATGCCGCGGAGCGGCTGGGCCCGTGAGCCATGGCCGCTGGGCCTGCGCATCCGGAGCCTGTGCTCCACAACGGGAGAGGCCACAACAGTGAGAAGCCCGCATACCGCAAAAAAAAAAAAAAAAAAAAAAAAACATTCCAGAAGGAGTTTTCCCACTAGCAGGGACTACAGGCTCCTTCAAAGGGTAATGAAATGGCCTCACCATCAGCAAGGTCCAGAATCCTCCAGAAGGGTTACTCCTCCACCAACCCCAACCTTGCAGCCTGACAACCTGAGAAAGGAACCTGGGAAATGAAGCCTCTGGGTGATCCTTGGAGAAATTCCAACGTAAACACTGTGTACAGCTTGGCACTGGGTTGTCTTTACTATCACCCTGCCTTTCAAGAGTCCCTCACTGGCATCCGTGTGCCTTCCACACCAAATCCACAGGCTTTACCACTGGCCTAACTTCTCTAAATACTTTGTGTCCTAGCAGTTTTCCAGTAGATCCTTTCGAGGATGTGGGCAGTATCAGGAGGTCAAAGTTTCAATCAACCAACATGCAAGTGTAGAAGGGACTTGTAAGATAATTTTAGTAGATTATACAAATGAGGGCTGGAATCTCGCTCACCTTTGAAGAGGAGGACCTTGGGCATGAGCTCCATTCTGGCCAAACTGATGGGGTCCATGAGGCGGATGGCCCTGAGGCAACATCCCCCCGGGGGCAGCAGCCCCCAAAGGCCCTGCTGGCTTCATCATACCTGCAAGGGAAGGACATGAGTTTAGAAGAGTATGAAAGTGCAAAGAGAGAGGACACAAAGATATTAGGTTAAAAATGCAAAAAATAGGGGCCTCCCTGGTGGCGCAGTGGTTGAGAGTCCGCCTGCCGATGCAGGGGATACGGGTTCGTGCCCCGGTCTGGGAGGATCCCATATGCCGCGGAGCGGCTGGGCCCGTGAGCCACGGCCGCTGGGCCGGCGCGTCCGGAGCCTGTGCTCCGCAACGGGAGAGGCCACAACAGTGAGAGGCCCGCATACCGCAAAAAGAAAAAAAAAAAAAAATGCAAAAAATAGGAGGGGGAGGAGGAAAAACAGGTTAGAACAAGTTCTCCTTCACACTTGCTTTAACCATTACAGACTTACCAATGCCAGGCTGTGGCATCATTATTTGACCATCACAATGATAGGAGAGCAGAAATTCTTTTAACGCTAAACAGAAACTAAAATAGAAGAAATAAATCTTTGCATTTGGTAGAGAGGCATCTTGATGGAACACACTATCACACAAAGAATGCTAGAATACACAGTGAAAAATGTCCATTGGATATCAGAATACAAATCTGGAAAAAAAACCAGTATGAGGCATCACAAAACATCCTAACTCAATTATGGGGGGAAAAAGACCTCTGAAAATGCCTTTATTTGAGTTACAGCAGGAGGAACACGAATGGAGAATAGCATCTGTTTCTCCAATGAATCCAGAGCACAGCCTTCAGAGTTAATAATTTTTCCAGGATTCTCAAGAGTTGAGGGACTTCTCAAGTCATCACGGTCACTCATACAAAATACGGAATCACACGTGATTAAGAGATGCTCTTGGCAGTGCTGGCGTTTTAATTTATAAGCAGCTCTTCTCCAATAGAGATCTTTAAAGGTTTCTCTTTAAAACCATTCTCAGACATTTTTCTCTCCTTCTAGAGAAATCATGGTACAGGAGAAAAATCATTGAGCTTGCGTTAGAGCAGTTCGACGCCCCATCCGGCCACTTACTAGCAGATAGATGGCTCTGGGCAAGAAGTTTATCTTTGTGGACCTCAGTTTTCCCTCACTGCAAAAGGAGAGGCTTAGACTAGATTACTTGCAACACCTCTCAGTCTTTTAAAAGGAAAAAAAAAAGAGAAAAAGTATATTTCTTCTATTTGCTCTCTCTATTTCCATCCTGCTTGTTTTTGCTCCAGGCCATTCAATTCACTTTTTTAAAATTTTTATTGGAGTATATAGTTGGTTTACAATGTTGTGTTAGTTTCTGCTGTACAGCAGAGTGAATCTGTTACATATATACATATATCCACTCTTTTTTAGATTTTTTTCCCATATAGGTCATTATAGAGTATTGAGTAGAGCTCCCTGTGCTATACAGTAGGTCCTTATTAGTTATCTATTTTATATGTAGTAGCATGTACATGTCAATCCCAATCTCCCAATTTATCCCTCCCTCCCTTACCCCCTGGTAACCATATGTTTGTTTTCTACCATTCAATTTACTTTTGACCCCATTTTCCTCTCTGGCACCATCACCAGTGACCTCCTGGCTGGCTTCTGTGCACTCCTCCATTTGACCTCATGATGGTATTTTATACTCAACATCTCCGTTCTTCTTTTATCTTCTTCTAGAAAGTTTATTCGCTCAGACAGTAAGGGAAGTGACTGGGTGACCTTGCAGTAGCCCCGAAAGAATTTCTTACATTGTCACACTGGGTTTGCCAAAAAGATCGTTCGGTTAATGAATACGTTAATGAATACATTGTTCAATAAAGTTCTTGGTGAAACGAAAAATGTGCCTTTTATTTTTACTTAAAACCGAACGAACTTTTTGGCCAAGACTTTGGAGCGCATGCTCTCAGATGCCTGGGTAATGCAGAATGAAATATACCCAGTAAGGTGGCAGTATTCATGAATAATATTATTGAAACGTTTACAAAGGTTTCTTTTCTTAAAACAGGATTCCTCAAACTTAAGAAAAATTTTATATTACCTTTACAGTCACAGTATATTTAGCCATTTTCCATATACCAAGAACAAAAACAACAAATATTACTCTTATTTTTACATAGAGTTTAAACCCCAAATCCAGCAAAGTTAGAAAAACATGAGACTTGCAGTCACACAGACTGGAGTTTGTGTTCCTCCCCTACCATTAAACACCTGTGACCCTGACAAGATACGTTGTTCTTTCGAAAGCTAAGCTTTTAACACTATACCATGGCAATAATGTCCCCTGTCTCTGTGGATTGTTCTGAGAATTAAATGAGGCAATGGGTATAAAAGCATCCAGAACAATGCCCGATAAATAAAGGTAGTCTCTCAAGAAATCTTAGTTTCTCTCCCTGGCCATATCCCTTGCCTTTTTTTCCAAGGATTTATATTCTAACAAGACATATATACCATAATTATATGCACACTTGTATTTTCATTTTTAAAACATTATTTTGGACAAAAGTAGAAAATCTACAATGCTAGCACTAAAGCAGTAAACAATCACATACACTACAAGAAACTAAAGATATTCTCGTTTCTTAAATAAGTAGGTAAACAGCAATTTCATCAACAACCCTCATATATATGTCTAGAAAAGCAAAAAACTGTTCTCGGAGTTACTCATGTCATGTGTACATGAGATGCACATATTAACTTGTTTCTAAAAACAAAACCGAAACAAAACAAAACAAAAAACAGTTCTTACTCAAGCAGAAATGTCATACACCAATCTTACTAAAATGTTCTTTCTCTTTTATTTTTATTTTTTTAACTTTTTATTTTATATTGGAGTACAGTTGATTAACAATGTTATGTTAGCTTCAGGTGTACAGCAAAGTGATTCAATTATACGTATACATGAATCTATTCTTTTTCAAATTCTTTTCCCATTTAGGTTGTTACATAATATTGAGCAGAGTTCCCCGTGCTATACAGTAGGTCCTTGTTGGTTATCTATTTTAAATATAGTAGTGTGTACATGTCAATCCCTTTATTTTTGGAAATTAACTGTATAGCAATGATTCAAACTCATTCTTGTTCAACATACATTCAATGTGCCTCTGAGGCACGAAGAGCTCTTAGGGAAGAGATAACCATGTAGACAATTACAGTGCCTGTGACGAGTGCTGTGATATGCAGAGGGACTACCTAACTCTTCCTAGGGGAATCAAGAAAAGTTCAAAGAGGAAGGACTACTTGAGCAGAATCTTGAAGGACAGGCAGGAGTTGTCTTAGTACAGAGACAGGACAGGGGATTCCAGGCAGAAGGCGAAGCTCAAGTGAAGACCTGAGAGAGCATGGTGTGATCAGGGACTGGCAAAAGGTGCGGTGTGAACAGATGGTGGGGAAAGTGGCTGGAGCAGAGGTTGTCCAGGTTGGTTGGGGTCAGACTGCAAAGTCCTGGATGCCATTTGAACTCTATACTCAGGGCAAAGGGAAGTCAGTATCACTGTTATCTGCAAAGTCATAGTCTTCGCCTGGCCACATCACTGGCATTTTCATAAGTGATCAGAGATAGAGAGAAATCAGGTTCTTTATAGAGCAGTATGAGAATTTTAATAGGAAATCAAAACCATACCAAGAGAAAGATCTAACTATGCTTATGCTCAAAGAAAAATACCTAAAATCATAAACGGGTCTTTAATGCAGTGACAGATTTTATCGACTAGCTTACTCAATACCAATTCCAATTCCTTTCTGGTTTGCCTTTCTGTATGGTCCTGAGCTGGAAAGATGGAATCTGCATTTCCTAGACTCCCTTATAAACTGGGCTGCCATGTGCTCTAAATTCAGCAAAGCCACACACCTTTGGGAGACCCTGGCCCAGAGGGCAGAGATGGTGGCTCCAGGTTAGACAGGCAGTGGGTGCTGACGGAATAGCCCCATGTAGGGTGTGCACTCTATGGACCGCAGAGTCCCAAGCCTGGTTCTCTGACTCTCCAATATTCTCTTAGCTTCCTGATACCCTTTTACAAATCTCTTTCTGCTAGACTGGCTTCTGTTATTGGCAAAAGAACCCCGACCAAAACAACATCACAGAAAAGCATATCTTGGATTTGGCCCTGGATCTGACAAACTAAAACCAAAATTAAAAGCCATTTGTTAAAAAAAAAAAAAAGTTTATCTAAAATAAACAAAGATAAACTCCCTACTATATGCGCAGAACTGTAATGACTATCGTTCCTGAGGCACTGTGCCTGGTGCTGTACCTACATAAGCTCACTATTTATCAGAAGCCTCACCACCCCCAGAGCCCCCAGCCCCAGTTCCAGGACATCAACAGTTCTTGCCCCGCAGCTTCCAGACCAGTGGTCCTCAACCAAGGGCGATGTTGCACCTGAAGGGACAACAAGCAATGTCTAGGGCTTTTGGTTGCCAGGGCTTGGGGCCGGGGGTTGGGGGAGGAGAGGGAGCACTGGTATCTAATAATAATGCGCAGAAGCCACAGACGCTGCTAAAGGCCCTACAATGCACAGCACAGCCTCCCACAACAAAGAACTAGCTGGCCCCAAATGTCAACAGTGCTGAGGACAAGAAACCTTGCTCCAGAAAGCAGTGTGCCCACTCTGATTCCTTCTCCACACTCTTCCTAATGTGGAGTGTAACTGAAAAATATACACGGGATCGTGACCCTTCCCAGCTTACAATGCTTCAGCAGCACCCCACGGCCCTTAGAATAAAGCCTAAATAAAGCCTTAGTGGCCCCACTTTCCACTTCAGGCGCCTCTCACTGCTCACACTCTATACCTCAGCCATGGTAAACCTCTTGCAGGTCCTCAAAAGTGGCACCTCCCCAACCCCAGCAAGCTGCCTCCCTACCTGGCCAACTCTCACTCATCTTTCGGGTCTTTCCTTCCAGGAAGACTCCCTTCACCTGTAAGCCTTGGTTAGGTGCACCCACTGTGGGCTTCCAGCCCACCTCTACCTCCTCAAGATGGTGCTTCCCCCACACTGTCACTGTCAATTTCCTTAATGCATGTCCTGCCAGATAAGTAAGTACTATAAGGACAGAGGTTAGTTTCATTTTATTCATTGTCGTATCTCCACAAGTATTTTGCTCACTCAATAAATCTGTTATATTTGTTATTATATAGCGCTAGCATTACACAATAGGCACAAATGGCAATATGGTATGTAAGAAATTCAAACCAAGACTTAGCACTGGCCACATCTACAGTAAAATAGATATTTCAAGGAACTACAGCTAAGTTGCCTGTGTCTGTCACACACACACAAAAAAAAGGATCACCAAAAGGCTAGAAAAGAAGGCACGTGATGACCAAAGACTAAGAGATCTAAGGTCATTCAGCACAGAGAAATAGAGGCTAGGGTAATTTAGTGACCGCCTTAAATCATTAAACAAAGACACCATAATTTACAGAAAGGTACGTATACAGAGTCAGATAGCCTGGTATCCATCTGAGAATTGAATAAGGAGAAAGAGGTTTAAATTAAAGCATGAAGGATTTAATCCAACAAAGACAGTTTTTTTTTTATTATTGGTAAACACCTGAGTGTTTTGCTGATGAATGCAGCAGCTGGTCATTCACTCACTCATCGAACATACATTGAATGAAGACCTTCTCTGCTCAGGCACATCTATTATACACATAATGGTAAATTGTAGTGAGGCTGCACAGGTGTTAGAGAACACAGGAGAAGAGGATTTACAAATAAGCTTGAGGACGAATAATGGTCAGAAATGCCTGCAAGCACCACACGTGAACTGAGTCTGAAGGAGGAGTGTGAGGTATGCCCTGCTGGGAGGAAGAACATAGAGGCACGGGTTGGCTTTCTGGTGGTCCTGGAAAGGTCTGAAGCAAAAGAAAGTCGGAATTAGATTTGCAGGCTATCTCTCCAGCACAGGGCTGAATGTTTGGAGAAAGGCAGTACTGGAGAGAGGGTTAAGAGACCATGTTAGTAATCCAGGCGAGAGGTGGATGGCTGGAACAAGAATAGTGACAACGGGATAAAAAGGAGGAAGTAGGTAGAAAAGACATTTACGATTACCCCAGAAGAATTTGGATTAGAGAAGGTAAAAGGAAGAGATTTTTTTTAAACAGTGAAACTTTCTAATTTGGGTAGCTGAATGAATGATAGCTGCCGGGTGAGATACAGAATATCAGAAAAAAATAGGTATTATAAAAAAATACTGAATTATTTTGGACATGAGTGTGATATACCTATGTAAACAGGTGGGCAGTTGAAAATACAGATTTGGAGTTTAGGAGAGACATCTGAACTGGAGAAATAGATCTGAGAGACTAGTACTTTATATGGAATGATATGGTTAAGGGAAAAAATCTACAGAGTGAGAGGAAAAGAGAAGTGGAGACAGAAGAAAGGAGGAGAAACAGCACTGCTTAAGGGTCATGTAGAGGGGTGGGAACTCCTTAGAAGATGTCCAGAAACCCACCAAGAAAAATAACAAAAGGATAGTGTCACTGAAACCAAAGGAGAAAAGGGTTTTGTACAACAAGAGCAGTAAACGGTGTCAAATTCAAAAGAGGACAGGACAGCGTCTACTGCATTTGGTAACAGGAGGCCACCAATGACCCCGGTGGGAGAAGGGGAAGGGTGGATGGGGCCCAAGCTATGGAGTAGAGACCACATGGAGCCATGGAGGGGCTGCAAAGCAAGGATGGAGAGTGAGTGAGTGAAGTGAGTACTTGTTTAAGAAGATGGCTGTGAAGACAGGTAGGAAAAGTGAATAATACTGAATGTTGTACTTAGGTGTGTATTGGAGTTTGTTGTTTGTTTTCTTGAGGGACCGGGGCATGAATCTTGGCTACACCACCAGCTCTGTGACCTTGGATAAATCATTATATACCAGACATTCAGTTTTCTTAGCTGCAAAATAGGGCTAATAATGTCCTGAGTAGCCCTGCATGAGGATTAAAGAAGATAATACACGTAAATCTTTTAGGACCAGTTTTTGATACATGGAAAGCATGCAAAAAAGAGAAATTCATAATTGTCATTATATATAAATGCTGAGCGGGAATGAACCACCGGACAGAAAGAAACCAGAGAAAGATGGGTTAAATGCTTCCTACAGGATCCAGACCTAGAAATGTTATGGGGAGGACTGGTCCTGGACAAGAGGAGGATGCCTCATCTGGAGGTTTTTAAAAATTATGGGCAGGGCTTCCCTGGTGGCGCAGTGGTTGAGAGTCCGCCTGCCGATGCAGGGGACGCGGGTTTGTGCCCCGGTCCGTGAAGATCCCACATGCCGTGTAGCGGCTGGGCCCGTGAGCCATGGCCGCTGAGCCTGCGCTTCCGGAGCCTGTGCTCCGCAAAGGGAGAGGCCACAACAGTGAGAGGCCCGCGTACCGCAAAAAAAAAGAAAAAAAAAAAATTATGGGCAGACTAAGTCATCAGAGTGACTTCCCACAGGAAATTCACAGTCTCACAGCATCTTCTACAGCAAACTGTGCATGGCTGCTACCACCAAGCCTCCCTAGAGGCTTTCCTCACCCCTGGCTGACTCTGCACCCCATACATGCTACTCAGCACAGCCTAGATCCTACATACCTGAGTCAGTCCTAGTGAACCCCAAGAGACACTCATTGATTTATACACAGCCCATTTCCACCAAGGATTTGAACTGAATTCCTCAGAATTCCCTCAGAAGTCCCAAGAACTGTCTTACACAAATATTTTTAGGGAATCTGGGATCATCAGAACTGAAACAAGCTGGTATTAGCCTCACTTCTGACGCTGAAACTTGGTCCCTCAGAGCAGCCCCTTGATAACAGGAGGTGACTTCATCGTGTCAACTGCCATCAGAGCAATACCAATCCCACTCCACTATTCCTTTTTCTCCCACCTCTGCTCCAAAGCCAAGATTCCCTGCTGGGTACCATATTTTAAGGCAACCAATATTATTCAATAATGATTTCAAAGCAAGGCCACGTTTTTCTTGTTATTATCATCACTGAGTAATCTTTTGCATACAAATCTAATGATATTTTTCCAATATCAACATATGTATATATTTAATATACATATATTTAGTATATAGTGTGTGTATATATACATATATATATATATATACATAATTTGTGGGGGTTTTTAGTGTTTACAATAACCTCACACCACTGATTAATAGCAAGAGCAAGTCTAACAGTAAAAACAAAACACTCAGCAAGTGTCTTTGTTTTCATCTATATTTAAAAAACAAACTCATTCTGGTCCATGCAATAACCAAACTAATGAGGTAGGCTTTTAACAAATAATCCTATAATCTCAAGCCATTGCATCATCTATAATGACCATTCAACTCTTCCAAAGCTCTTTCAGAACATCTTATGTCTCTGAGGCTGAGATTCAATAATCACATATGGGTCAAAATAATGCACTTTACCTGGTGGAGAACCTGTGTGAGATGGGTCCCCATAGTGCCCATAATGCGGTGGAGAAAGGCCTATTCCAGGCTGGGACTGAGAATAAGGAGGTGTAGCCACATAGCCTTGTTGACTCATTATGAAAATATCATTCCAAGGAACAGTTCTATAAAAGAACCCTGCAACAGATAAAAGAAATTGTTAACAAGAGGGTTTGAGTCACTTAACTTTATTAAAAATATAAACACTGTTAATAAATGTTTATGACGGTTTGAAGAAAGGTACAATTATCAGGTGCATGAGACAGCTTCATATCATACACTATATCATATCACTACCCCCTAAAAAGGCTCTAACCATAGCTCTGCGGAACTCAGCAACTCACTTCTATAGCCCTAGGCAAATTCTCAGGCATGAAATCCTGAATAACAGCTGCCAACCACTTTTTCATTGTAAGACTAAACTGTTTCACAGAGAGTCTCTCATAAACGTATCTACTATTTTGGTGCCTTTGGTTTCCACAGCCCCATTACAGCACAGAGCTTGTCACTGGCAATAATCACCTTGCCATTCAATTGACTGACCAGCAGAACTGCCAGTAGTAGTCTGCAACCAGATGTTTTGACTTGTGTCAGTTTAGTGCTATCCTCATTAGTCATTTTAATCAGGCAGTTAGGATAAAGAGAAATCAAAAGTCCAACAAATCTAGCAGAAGATAAGTTGATAATGGACTGACTTTATGAGTCATATATTGATGAAGCCAGGTGGCAGCCTACAACTGTTTGAGAGTTGTCAGTGGTTTCTCAGTCAAAGGTGACAGACTTTCTTACTGATTTAAATATCATACCTCTAAGAACATATGCACATATATTTAAGAAACTAAGGAAAAAAGTCCAATTGCATATGTGTTTAGGCACACACACAACTCACAAATACAACAGATCTATCTTGATTCTACTCAGAACCCAAACATCAATTTGTTTTAAATTTGTCATTTTCTCCAAGTTTCATAAATAAGAGACATTTCATAGAACTATTCTTAAAAAAAAATTATAATAGAAAAAGCTCTGAATCCTGGCAAGAGAAGTGGGTTTACACTACAAATCTGCCAGTACTTAGCTGTGTGACATGGAATAAGCTGAAGAACCTCTCCGGGCATCAGTTCCCTCTTACAAAATAAAGCTTCTAAAAGCCTCTCCAGATATAAAACAATGCTTCTACGATTTCTCTCCAGTTTCTTCACCCAGCATAGGAATATTCTTCCTTTTGTTATTTTATGATGCTACCTTTTAAGCTAAAAGTTCAGCGCAACCTGCTAAGGTCTGAAATCTATATTCAGGAAACTGCCTTCTTCATTTGGTTTCGTTTTCATATTAAACTCTAAGACTCCAAAATTAAAGCAACGAAGTAAAAATATTATAAGATCACTTTCTTCTCCTTGGAAAGGGAGATCTAAAGAAAGGAGAGATAGGCCTGTTGGTCCACTGTGTTACTGACAATATATTTTCCCTCCTCCCACTTAGCGGAGAGAGACGTGGCAGCCTGAGCTTTGGTCAAGCTCATCCAACCAAGCGCATTTAGGAAGTCAGCAGGAACACACCTACGTAGCAGCCTGTTGCTGAGTGACAGAAAGGAAAGGCAGGGATGTTCACTCCAAAGAGCAGGAAGCAGTTGGGTCCCTCTTAACTGGTCCTGGCAGGAATTTGCTTCCCCACGCAATCCAGTTTGCCACGTCAAACTTCCTCACCCGGAGCCCCAAGTTACAGAAACCTGACTCAGCTTCAAGAGGCAACATGGCAGAAAGCCACTTGCCACGAGCAGACCGAGGCTCAAAATCTGGGGAGCTTCAAGCCCAGGACAACCCCCAGTCCGCTGTCACTCGACCATTCCAGCTAAGATGGAATCTCACCCTGGGCCAAGTTCGGATTTGGACAAATCAGTTTCACTATCAGGCTGTCCCGAAGCTTGAAGATACAGCTGCCAATATTACCATGAGAATTTCCAACATTCCCTTCCTCCAAAGAAGGGGAAATTAAGTTGATACGGAGATAAGAAAACCACTGGCAGCGACACTGGAATACCGTGGCTACTGAGGGCCGTAATCAGGGAGTTAGTTCCAGCATCCCCAGACACAAAGATGGGGGCGGGTAAAAAATGCCCACGCCCACCCACCCCACCCCCATTATTAAACTGCACGAAGGGGCTAAAGGAGCAAAGTAGGAGGTCTCCTCCGCTGCCCTGCCACAGGTGAGCATCCACCCTCTGCCCACCCCCGACCCCCGTCCGGGCACCGCACCCCACTCCAGCTGTGCCTGGGGAGGGTCCCGCCGGAGCGCAGCTAGGCTGGGCGAGGCATTACCTGGTCGGCTCCCGCACGCCGCCGGGCTTCCGAGAGCCTGCGCTCTGCTCCCAGGGCCGGCTGCCCCCGGTGACCCAGCTCCCGCGGAGGCCGCTTCTCCTGCCGTGCCTCCCCTCGGGCCGGTGTCCCCACAGGCTGGTCTCGCTCGCGGAGTTGCAGCTGGGCTGGGAACTGCCACGTCAAACACTCTCCCGGCTGCGCGCCCCCGGCGCCCGGGCTCGGACCAGCGGCCGCGCTCCAGCCGGCGCACGCGCACAAACGCCGGCAGGGCGGGGCCTGCGGCGGCGCCCGCCACCCAGAGCGGCACGCGTATTGGCCGCGCGTCCTCTCTTTTTTTTGTCTTTTTGCCCCTTCCTGTCCGTCTTGTTTGCCTGTTCCTTTCCCTCCAACAGATCAAAGATTTTAATGCTGTTGCTGAATCAGAGCAACATTTTCACCGTGGAGCCCCGTAGGACGGAGGGAGTTTGTATTGAGAGTTCATTCATTCTTTCGTTCAACAGGTTGCAGATTCGGCTGTTCATTCATTACATATTACTTGAGTAACTAGGATATTTCAGGTACTGCACTGCCGATACCGGAAGGTACACGCTTCCCGGATCTCGAAGAGATTACAGTCTAAAGGCGAATCTGGCACGTGTACACGGGCAACTTGATGACGTACTCGTGCGATGCCCTAGAGAGGAAGGAACGCCCAAGGCAGCTGTCAGCGCGGCGCAAAAAGGGAGGAAAGGATGTCCCAACTGAAAAGTATGGGAAGACGTGTCTTCACTGAAGCTAGGATTGCTAGATTTCTGTGTATTCCTTCAACGAATGTCTACATATTCGTTGTCTGTGAAGTAGGATGACTGATCCCACCCCAAAGCGATCCCCATGTAGGGATCGCTACATGTATAAGCACCCAACGTTTAGCTCGCTGTACTGTGAGAAACAGCTGAGAAAGAAAGGCGACCTATGTGGGACCTGAAACTTGACCTCTCTCTCTAGACTTAAAAATCAGGACCATCCAGCTGCTTTCTCACAACCCCCCACTGCTAAATAGAAAGACCTTCAGACAACCCGAGGTTTGGTGTAACTACCACTTTGTTCAAACTTAGAAAGGAAAACCAGACCAGTGTTTTGTTTTCAAAACACACTTTTTTCTGGGGTACAAGAAAGTGAAAGCTACTTGACAGATTCCTTTAGTGATGAAATGCCTAGGTATTAGTAAAAACTTACATGAGTATGATGCTTCTGCTGAAATGCTCCATGAGTTTTGCAGGCATTTTATGTTGTTCCAGGGTAGTGAAGACTAATGGTCCCTTTCCGCATGTTACTTTTGTAAGATGTTAAGGTGTGATGCCCTGCCCACGTCCAGTTCAACACTGGTCAGGTTTGAAAATCTGCAATGAAAACTTGGTTTTAAATTTGTTTCTTATATTCTCAATATGATGAAAATATTTGATGGAGTTTAGGAAGCTTTGCCTTGTTGAAGCAGTACAACTTGTAAGAGCAATTAAAAAAAAAGTTTTCATATCACAGCCATGACACAATGTAGGAGAAAGTAGAGTTGTGTTCTTAGGGTCTTTCTGTTCTAACTTTAAAAGGAAAAGAAAGAAGAGAGTCAACTCTGCAAAGACTATACAGAAAGAAGGAATTTCCTGACAATACTCAGGGTTCTGTCTGATAGGTGGCCTTTGGAAAGTCAGAATTATGATGCTCTAAGCATTTATGTAACTTAAGAGGTTTCTAATTACAAAGCTACAGTTTGAAGCAGCTTTATATTTAAAAAAAAAAACTGAAATGGCCAAGATTTGGACTACATTAAATACATGGAAGCACAGTAAATTAGGCCAAGTTAAGTGGGGCTAGGGGAAAGGGTACATGGTAGGCTGAGTAGCAACCAATAACAGTAACAATAGAGTTCAGGTGTTCTACAAGGTCCAACACCAAGGTGTTTCTGGAATTACTTTTTTACAAATAACAGCTTTATTGAGATATAATTAACAATCACCCATTTAAAGTATACAATCCAATGGTTTTTAGTATGTTCACAGAGTTGTATAGCCATCACCACAATCAATTTTAGAACATTTTCATCCCTCCTCAATAAACTCTATCCATTGGTATAGTAACTCCCCTTTCCCCCCTACCTTCCTCATTCCACAGTCCTAGGCAACCACTGATTTACTTTCTGTCTATAGATTTGCTTATTCTGTACATTTCATATAAATGGAATCATACAATACGTGGTCCTTTGTGATGATCCTTTTACAAGTTCATGTTGTAGTATGTATCAGTATTTCTCTCCTTTTTATTGCCAAATAATATTCTATTATGTGGATATAGCACATTTCATTTATCTACTCATCAGTTGATGGGCATTTAGGTTGCTTCCCCCTTCTGGCTATTATGAATAATGCTGCCATGAACACTTATGTACAAGTTTTTGTTTGGATATATGTTTTCATTTCTCTTGGGAATTTAATTCCCAGATCAAATAAAAAATGTACTAAAAAAAAAAAGACAGTCTGGCTCCAAAGGCTGTGCTCTTAGCAACTATGCAATATTGTCACTCTGTATGAAATTTTATTTTTAAAATAAAATATGCAATGTCAAACCACAAAAAAAAACAAATTAAAATTGAAATCAGTTGAGAATATAACTCACCAAAGCTGATTCAAGAAGAAACAGAAGAGAAGTTAAACACAGAGCTACCATATGACCCAGTACTTTCACTCCTAGGTAGAATTACCTTTTTTTTTTTTTTTTTTTTTTGCGGTACGCGGGCCTCTCACTGTTGTGGCCTCTCCCATTGCGGAGCACAGGCTCCGGACGTGCAGGCTCAGCGGCCATGGCTCACGGGCCTAGCCGCTCTGTGGCATGTGGGATCTTCCTGGACCAGGGCATGAACCTGTGTCCCCTGCATTGGCAGGCGGACTCTCAACCACTGCGCCACCAGGGAAGCCCTAGAATTACTTTTTGAGTATCTCAGTATCTTGCTCTGAGTGTGCTACATCACTTATGGCTTTGGCCACAGAGTGGGCAGTATGACATTGCACTGCCAAACCAGTTGACTCAGGTTTGAATCCTGACACTATCACTCACTACTAGCTATGTGAGTTTTATTTATGTAACAAGTTTTTATTAAGCACCCACTATAAGCTGGATACTATTCTAAGTGCCGTGGATACAAAGTCAGATGTGATACCGCTCTGGCTGTTAAAAGTTCATGGAATAGTATAGGGATGGGCAAACTACAAAACCTGGCCCACCTGCCTGTTTTTGTAAAGCCTGTGAGCTGAGAATGATTTTTACATTTTTAAGTGGTTGAAAAAATCAAAAGAAGAATAACACTTTGTGACACATGAAAATTACATGAAATTCAAATTTCAGTGTCCATAAATAAAGTTTTATTGGAACACAGCCATACTTTTCATGAACATACTCTGTGGTTGCTTTTGCACTGCAATGGCAGGGTTGAGTAGTTGTGACAGAGACCACAAAGCCCACAAAATCTGAAATATATATTACCTGGCCCTTTACAGAAAAAGTTTGCCAACCCCTGGTCTGGTGTGACCTACAATTCTAGTTCAGTGGATTAGCATTCTGTGAGAAGATTCAGGTTGCCACAGGAAAATGTAAGAAGGGACACTTAGCCCAGACTTGAAACGTGAGAGCTATCTCCCGGTAGAGGGAGCATGTTCCCTGTCTAAACCTGTCTCTTCATCTATAAAAGTGGGAGTAATAATAATAGTAACCTCAAAGATTGTTCTGGGTATTAAATGAGATAATGCAGACAAAGCACTTAGTACAGTGTTTGGCATATAATAAGTGCTCAATGATGTTTTGGTGCCATTGTCATAACCTTCATTATTAATAGCATATTTGTGACAATTGAATGTAAGTAGATAAAGTCTAAGGATGAAACCCCAGGGAACCCTACAATGGGTGCAGTTTCTAAGCTTACTAACCTTGGCTCACTTGTACATGTCGGATACATTCTTCTCATTGTGATCATGAACATTAAAGGATATAAAATAAATGAAGTGCTATGGAATAAGGTGAAATAGAGCAGGGTAAGGAGGATTGGGAATGCTGAGTTGGTGGTGGAGAGTATTAAATGGTGTAATTAAGTGATTATAGTATTATATAGGGTAGTTAGGGTAGGGTTCTGAGGGGGCCCTGGAGGCAGTTCACTCAGATCTCCTTTCAAGATAACTTGCTTCAAGGAATGTAAGGGACTGACAGCCTTCAGTTGTTATGCCTTTGGGCTTGCCAGGGTATTCATGCCAAAGCCAATGCCCTCTCAGCAGTTCCAAGCCAATGGCTGAGTATGGTGGAATACTAAAGTCACAGTATTTCTATGCAACATGGGACCCCTCTGTAAGAAACCTTTCCTCTGGGGTTCCCATTGCCCTGGCCAAGACTTCCTCAGACAGCTGCAGTGCAATTTGAGGCTCATCCTACCCAATCCTCCCGCCTCCTCCAGGGCTTTTCACAGGTGTCAGATCTGCATGCCACCTGCCTCCTGTTCCCTCTTTTATATTCTTCACATGTGTTTTCCCCAATAACTCTCTTGTACATCTAATTCCACATTGGTGACTGCTTTTCAGGGGGCCTGAATTGATACAGCATCGCAAGGTGTGATCTGAACAAAGCCTTGAAGGAGGTCATGGGGGCAGCCATGGGGGCCTGGCATTCCATGCAGAAAGGAGAGCCTCCAGAGTCCCCATGTTAAGAAGGAGGGTGCCTGGCATGCTCCAGGAGGAGGAGACCAGCAAGGGAGGAGCTGAGGGAATGAGGAAAAATTGTAGGATAGAAGGGCAAAGTGGGGAAGGAGATGGTATATGATACTTTAGGCCATTTTAAAAGAGTTTGATTTTTATTCTGATTTTTTAAAGGGGTCATTTCAAGTTTTGAACTGAGGAATGGTAGGATCTGATTTGCTTTTCAATTATTTTTTTTACTTATATGCGAGGCGGCATCTCTTCATAGAGAATCTGGTGTTCAGAAAACATTTATTTTACAAAGTCTCAGTGAGATTTTAGGCCTCAGAAATTTATCCTTCAATCATTTGGTTTCCCATAAGTTTTCTCGGTGCTGGTTAAGGTTTGAGGAGGAACAGCAAATGTAGCTTTAGGACCTACTATAAAAGTAGGAGGAAAACTTGAATCATGACAGCTGCATGGCCATAGTTCTGTATTCATAGCTCACTCCTTATACCATATTCTTGGTGACTTGGAAGGTTTTCCAATTGATGAAGTAAATGAGATAAGACTCAGTGTTTTTCTTGCACTGACTTTCTTGATCTAAGCAAAAAAGTCAGGAGAACAGGCACTTAAGAGGTGAATGAAACCCAATTTTTATGTAACAAAGTGCTTATAAGGAAGGTACTCTCACCTTCACAATATTGAAAGCTTATCATGTGATATTCTATCACAATCTTGCTATTAAGATTGAATTGAGAAATAAAAAGCAGCTGATAATTCACTAAAATAGGAAGAAGTAGAAATGGTACTCACAACTTAATTGAAGTCAGTGCTTAAATATATGATCATTAACAAGAAGAAATGATTTTCCTTTGATTCCTTCCTTGAATCCACTTACTTGATTACCTAGAAAAATAATGCAATTCTATATTGTTAATTATAAATTAAAATATCAGAAATTTAGATTTTAGAATATTATATTTGTGACAGAGACTGCTAATTTTTCTGGGATATTATCCATTCTTCTGAGTTTCAGCTGGTGTGTGATTGATTACTCAGCCAAAGACAGCAGCCCTAGCCTTCTTTACAACTGGTTTTCATTCTGTGATGCACTGACCAGAGTGGAAATTATGTGTGCAACTTCTTTGTCTCATCTTTAGAGTTTCCATCCCAATTCTCTCACCTTCCTGCAAGCTGAGATGTAGACATGGTAGCAATCAAGGCAAATTAGCCATCTAGATGAGGACAATTCTCTAGGGGTGATGAAAAGAAATAAGATGAAAGGAACTCTGGTCCCTGGATATCTCCATGAAACTCATGTCTACCTCTGAGCTGTTATATGACAGAAAAATAAACTCTAGTTTGAGCCAGTGATTTTGGGTGGAGGAGGGACCTCTTACAACAAATAATTATATATTTTAAATTAGTATATTACAAAAAAGTAATACCTGTCAATTGTACATTGAATATACTAATTTAAAATATATAATTATACTAGTCAGAGTAAATCTATCATAAACAACAGATCAGCATATATACTAGAATAACAAGGGTACTATGGATAAGACTGAATTAACCAAATATGAGAAAATGTATAGACAGTTTGGTGATTCTATTGCTTTGATGGAGTCTAGCATTAAAACCTGATGGGTGGGCCTCCCTGGTGGCGCAGTGGTTGAGAGTCCGCCTGCCGATGCAGGGGATACGGGTTCGTGCCCCGGTCTGGGAGGATCCCATATGCCGCGGAGCGGCTGGGCCCGTGAGCCATGGCCGCTGGGCCTGCGCGTCCGGAGCCTGTGCTCCGCAGCGGGAGAGGCCACAACAGTGAGAGGCCCGCATACCGCAAAAAGAAAAAAAAAAAAAAAAAAACCTGATGGGTAAGGATGGAGTTTTCTTTTGAAGGGAGCAGATGTTTCTATCATTAATCAAAATGGATAGTGTTTTATTGGCCAAGAACTAAGGTGATTTTCCGGACTGAGGAAGGAGAGGGTTCCCTCTCCCCTTCTCCTAGATCTAAAAGTTCAGTCTAGACTTAGAGACACAGAGAAGTCTGCCACTATGCCAGTTGGGGAGTAGGTCTGGAGAGCTCATCCTGGCCACAAATGTCCTGTGTTGGTGGCAACAGTAAGAGCAGAAGCCCATTTCCTCTGGAGCACCCTGCAGCCTCTACAAGCACTTCTGAGTCCCATTCACCTCCACAAACAGGCATTGAGAGCAATTGTTTAGAGGTGAGTAGGGCAGGGTTCTTTCTCACTTTGGCTCTGATGAATTGGAAGCCTTAATATTGTTAAGAAGTAAATTCTTCCCAAATTCATCTGTAGATTCTTTGCAACCTGAATCAAAATCCCAGCAAGAGTTTTTTCTTTTTTTCTTGAGAAAATGACTAGCTATTCAAAAATTCATATGGAAATATGAAATACCTATATTAATCAAAACAACTTTGAGGGACTTCCCTGGTGGCACAGTGGTTAGGAATCCTCCTGCCAGTATAGGGGACACAGGTTCGAGCCCTGGTCCAGGAAGATCCCATATGCCGCGAAGCAACTAAGCCCGTGTGCCCCAGCTACTGAGCCTGCGCTCTACAGCCGACGAGCTACAACTACTGAACCCACGTGCCACAACTACTGAAGCCCGTGCGCCTAGAGCCCGTGCTCCACAACAAGAGAAACCACCGCAATGAGAAGCCTGCACAAGAAGAGTAGCCCCTGCTCGCTGCAACTAGAGAAAGCCCTCCCACAGCAGTGAAGACCCAACACAGCCATAAATAAATAAATAAATAAATTTTATTTTAAAAAAATCAAAACAACTTTGAAAAAGAACAGAGTTGGGGAACTTATATCATCTGACTTTAAGACTTATTATAAAGTTACAATAATCAAATAAGTATGGTATTAGCAACAAAACAGACAAAAACATTAAGGAAACAGATTAGAGATTCTGGATATATTTATATATAAATACATATATATATTTATATTCCATTGATTTTCAACAAAGATGAAAAAGGAGAACAGGCTTTTCTTGTCTTTCCAATAAATGGTACTGGAACAATTTGATATTCACATGCAAAAAAATGAACTTCAATCTGTACCTCCTACCTCGCATCATATTTTAAAATTAATTCAAAATTGAACATAAATCTTAATGAAAAACCTAAAACTTTAAAATCTAGATCACAAATACTTTTCTCCTGTTTTCTTCTAGAGACTTTAAAGTTCCAAGAACAAAAAAACATGTCTGTACACAAATGTTCATAACAGCGTTATTTGTAAAGGCTCAAAGCTGAAATTAACCCAAATTTCTATGAACAGGTGAATAGGTATACAAATTGTGGTATATCCATACAGTAAAATACTCAACAATAAAGAGGAATGAACTACATGCGACAAATGAGTGAATCTCAAAATAATTATGTTGAGTGAAAAAAGCCAAACAAAAAGGAGAACAGAAGATTCCATTTTCATAAATTTCCAAAAAATGCCAACTAATGTATAGTGACAGAAAGTAGGTCAGTAGTTGCCTAGACATGGGGAGGGGGCAGAGGGGGGGATTATAGAGGGGCAATGGATACTTTTGATGTTGATGGATATGTTCATTTTCTTGATTGTGATGATGGTTTTACAGGTGTGTGTGTGTGTGGTGTGCGTGTGTGTGTATCTCAAATTGTGTATTTAAATATGTACAGTTTACTGTATTTTAATTACATACTTTTAATTGAATTTATTGTTTTTTCTACAGGCTTGATATTTTTGTGATATTAAGATTTTCCAACCCAGACCATAGTCAGTTGATTGCTTTGCCTTTGGGCCCTTCAATAAGTTAGTATAGATTTTTTTGGTTTCTGTTTTTTGTTGTTTCTTTTTTTTTTTAATATTGGTCCTGTATTTTTCTTTTTAGTTTAATTCTTTGTTGCTATCTGTTTTATGTGTGTTTGCTTTTTCTCATTTCTGTGTCTGTTTATTGACAGTAAGGGAAAAGCTATTGATTTTTAAATATATATGTGATCAAATTATCAAATTCTCTTTTTTTTTTCTTTTTTTTTCTTTTTTTTTAATTTAATTTTATTTTTTTGCTTTATAACAAATTTAATCAGTTATACATATACATATGTTTCCATATCCCCTCCCTTTTGCGTCTCCCTCCCACCCTCCCTATCCCACCCCTCCAGGCGGTCACAAAGTACCGAGCTGATCTCCCTGTGCTATGCGGCTGCTTCCCACTAGCTATCTACCTCACGTTTGGTAGTGTATATATGTCCATGCCGCTCTTTCACTTTGTCACAGCTTACCCTTCCCCCTCCCCATATCCTCAAGTCCATTCTCTAGTAGGTCTGTGTCTTTATTCCTGTCTTACCCCTATGTTCTTCATGACATTTTTTTTTTCTTAAATTCCATATATATGTGTTAGCATACAGTATTTGTCTTTCTCTTTCTGACTTACTTCACTCTGTATGACAGACTCTAGGTCTATCCACCTCATTACAAATAGCTCAATTTCATTTCTTTTTATGGCTGAGTAATATTCCATTGTATATATGTGCCACATCTTCTTTATCCATTCATCCGATGATGGACACTTAGGTTGTTTCCATCTCCGGGCTATTGTAAATAGGGCTGCTATGAACATTTTGGTACATGTCTCTTTTTGAATTATGGTTTTCTCAGGGTATATGCCCAGTAGTGGGATTGCTGGGTCATATGGTAGTTCTATTTGTAGTTTTTTAAGGAACCTCCATACCGTTCTCCATAGCGGCTGTACCAATTCACATTCCCACCAGCAGTGCAAGAGTGTTCCCTTTTTTCCACACCCTCTCCAGCATTTATTGTTTCTAGATTTTTTGATGATGGCCATTCTGACTGGTGTGAGATGATATCTCATTGTAGTTTTGATTTGCATTTCTCTAATGAGTAAAGATGTTGAGCATCCTTTCATGTGTTTGTTGGCAGTCTGTATATCTTCTGTGGAGAAATGTCTATTTAGGTCTTCTGCCCATTTTTGGATTGGGTTCTTTGTTTTTTTGTTATTGAGCTGCATGAGCTGCTTATAAATTTTGGAGATTAATCCTTTGTCAGTTGCTTCATTTGCAAATATTTTCTCCCATTCTGAGGGTTGTCTTTTGGTCTTGTTCATGGTTTCCTTTGCTGTGCAAAAGCTTTGAAGTTTCATTAGGTCCCATGTGTTTATTTTTGTCTTTATTTCCATTTCTCTAGGAGGTGGGTCAAAAAGGATCTTGCTGTGATTTATGTCATAGAGTGTTCTGCCTATGTTTTCCTCTAAGAGTTTGATAGTGTCTGGCCTTACATTTAGGTCTTTAATCCATTTTGAGCTTATTTTTGTGTATGGTGTTAGGGAGTGATCTAATCTCATACTTTTACATGTCCCTATCCAGTTTTCCCAGCACCACTTATTGAAGAGACTGTCCTTTCTCCACTGTACATTCCTGCCTCCTTTATCAAAGATAAGGTGACCATATGTCCGTGGGTTTAACTCTGGGCTTTCTATCCTGTTCCATTGATCTATCTTTCTGTTTTTGTGCCAGTACCATACTGTCTTGATTACTGTAGCTTTGTAGTATAGTCTGAAGTCAGGGAGCCTGATTCCTCCAGCTCCATTTTTCGTTCTCAAGATTGCTTTGGCTATTCGGGGTCTTTTGTGTTTCCATACAAATTGTGAAATTTTCTGTTCTAGTTCTGTGAAAAATGCCAGTGGTAGTTTGATAGGGATTGCATTGAACCTGTAGATTGCTTTGGGTAGTAGAGTCATTTTCACAATGTTGATTCTTCCAATCCAAGAACATGGTACATCTCTCCATCTATTTGTATCATCTTTAATTTCTTTCATCAGTGTCTTATAATTTTCTGCATACAGGTCTTTTGTCTCCTTAGGTAGGTTTATTCCTAGATATTTTATTCTTTTTGTTGCAATGGTAAATGGGAGTGTTTCCTTGATTTCTCTTTCAGATTTTTCATCATCAGTATATAGGAATGCCAGAGATTTCTGTGCATTAATTTTGTATCCTGCAACTTTACCAAATTCATTGATTAGCTCTAGTAGTTTTCTGGTAGCATCTTTAGGATTCTCTATGTATAGTATCATGTCATCTGCAAACAGTGACAGCTTTACTTCTTCTTTTCCAATTTGGATTCCTTTTATTTCCTTTTCTTCTCTGATTGCTGTGGCTAAAACTTCCAAAACTAGGTTGAATAAGAGTGGTGAGAGTGGGCAACCTTGTCTAGTTCCTGATCTTAGTGGAAATGGTTTCAGTTTTTCACCATTGAGGACGATGCTGGCTGTGGGTTTGTCATATATGGCCTTTATTATGTTGAGGAAAGTTCCCTCTATGCCTACTTTCTGCAGGGTTTTTATCATAAATGGGTGTTGAATTTTGTCGAAAGCTTTCTCTGCATCTATTGAGATGATCATATGGTTTTTCTCCTTCAGTTTGTTAATATGGTGTATCACGTTGATTGATTTGCGTATATTGAAGAATCCTTGCATTCCTGGAATAAACCCCACTTGATCATGGTGTATGATCCTTTTAATGTGCTGTTGGATTCTGTTTGCTAGTATTTTGTTGAGGATTTTTGCATCTATGTTCATCAGTGATATTGGCCTGTAGTTTTCTTTCTTTGTGACATCCTTGCCTGGTTTTGGTATCAAGGTGATGGTGGCCTCGTAGAATGAGTTTGGGAGTGTTCCTCCCTCTGCTATCTTTTGGAAGAGTTTCAGAAGGATAGGTGTTAGCTCTTCTCTAAATGCTTGATAGAATTCGCCTGTGAAGCCATCTGGTCCTGGGCTTTTGTTTGTTGGAAGATTTTTTATCACAGTTTCAATTTCAGTGCTTGTGATTGGTCTGTTCATATTTTCTATTTCTTCCTGATTCAGTCTTGGCAGGTTGTGCATTTCTAAGAATTTGTCCATTTCTTCCAGGTTGTCCATTTTATTGGCATAGAGTTGCTTATAGTAATCTCTCATGATCTTTTGTATTTCTGTAGTGTCAGTTGTTACTTCTCCTTTTTCATTTCTAATTCTATTGATTTGAGTCTTCTCCCTTTTTTTCTTGATGAGTCTGGCTAATGGTTTATCAATTTTGTTTATCTTCTCAAAGAACCAGCTTTTAGTTTTATTGATCTTTGCTATCGTTTCCTTCATTTCTTTTTCATTTATTTCTGATCTGATTTTTATGATTTCTTTCCTTCTGCTAACTTTGGGATGTTTTTGTTCTTCTTTCTCTAATTGCTTTAGGTGCAAGGTTAGGTTGTTTATTCGAGATGTTTCCTGTTTCTTAAGGTGGGATTGTATTGCTATAAACTTCCCTCTTAGAACTGCTTTTGCTGCATCCCATAGGTTTTGGGTCGTCGTGTCTCCATTGTCATTTGTTTCTAGGTATTTTTTAATTTCCTCTTTGATTTCTTCAGTGATCACTTCGTTATTGAGTAGTGTATTGTTTAGCCTCCATGTGTTTGTATTTTTTACAGATCTTTTCCTGTAATTGATATCTAGTCTCATAGCATTGTGGTCGGAAAAGATACTTGATACAATTTCAATTTTCTTAAATTTACCAAGGCTTGATTTGTGACCCAAGATATGATCTATCCTGGAGAATGTTCCATGAGCACTTGAGAAAAATGTGTATTCTGTTGTTTTTGGATGGAATGTCCTATAAATATCAATTAAGTCCATCTTGTTTAATGTATCATTTAAAGCTTGTGTTTCCTTATTTATTTTCATTTTGGATGATCTGTCCATTGGTGAAAGTGGCGTGTTAAAGTCCCCTACTATGAGTGTGTTACTGTCGATTTCCCCTTTTATGGCTGTTAGTATTTGCCTTATGTATTGAGGTGCTCCTATGTTGGGTGCATAAATATTTACAATTGTTATATCTTCTTCTTGGATCGATCCCTTAATCATTATGTAGTGTCCTTCTTTGTCTCTTCTAGTAGTCTTTATTTTAAAGTCTATTTTGTCTGATATGAGAATTGCTACTCCAGCTTTCTTTTGGTTTCCATTTGCATAGAATATCTTTTTCCATCCCCTTACTTTCAGTCTGTATGTGTCTCTAGGTCTGAAGTGGGTCTCTTGTAGACAGCATATAGATGGGTCTTGTTTTTGTATCCATTCAGCCACTCTGTGTCTTTTGGTGGGAGCATTTAGTCCATTTACGTTTAAGGTAATTATCGATATGTATGTTCCTATTCCCATTTTCTTAATTGTTTTGGGTTCATTATTGTAGGTCTTTTACTTCTGTTGTGTTTCTTGCCTAGAGAAGTTCCTTTAGCATTTGTTGTAAAGCTGGTTTGGTGGTGCTGAACTCTCTCAGCTTTTGCTTGTCTGTAAACGTTTTAATTTCTCCATCAAATCTGAATGAGATCCTTGCTGGGTAGAGTAATCTTGGTTGCAGGTTTTTCTCCTTCATCACTTTAAGTATGTCCTGCCACTCCCTTCTGGCTTGTAGAGTTTCTGCTGAGAGATCAGCTGTTATCCTGATGGGGATTCCCTTGTGTGTTATTTGTTGTTTTTGCCTTGCTGCTTTTAATATGATTTCTTTGTGTTTAATTTTTGACAGTTTGATTAATATGTGTCTTGGTGTATTTCTCCTTGGATTTATTCTGTATGGGACTCTCTGTGCCTCCTGGACTTGATTAACTATTTCCTTTCCCATATTAGGGAAGTTTTCAACTATAATCTCTTCAAATATTTTCTCAGTCCCTTTCTTTTTCTCTTCTTCTTCTGGAACCCCTATAATTCGAATGTTGGTGCATTTAATGTTGTCCCAGAGGTCTCTGAGACTGTCCTCTGTTCTTTTCATTCTTTTTTCTTTATTTTGCTCTGCAGCAGTTATTTCCACTATTTTATCTTCCACCTCACTTATCCGTTCTTCTGCCTCAGTTATTCTGCTATTGATCCCATCTAGAGTATTTTTTATTTCATGTATTGTGTTTTTAATCGATGCTTGATTCATCTTTAGTTCTTCTAGGTCCTTGTTAACTGTTTCTTGCATTTTGTCTATTCTATTTCCAAGATTTTGGATCTGGGAAATAGAATCTTGGATCATCTTTACCATCATTATTCTGAATTCTTTTTCAGGTAGAGTGCCTATTACCTCTTCATTTGTTAGGTCTGGTGGGTTTTTATCTTGCTCCTTCTCCTGCTGTGTGTTTTTCTGTCTTCTCATTTTGCTTATGTTACTGTGTTTGGGGTCTCCTTTTTGCAGGCTGCAGGTTCGTAGTTCCTGTTGTTTTTGGTGTCTGTCCCCAGTGGCTAAGGTTGGTTTAGTGGGTTGTGTAGGCTTCCTGGTGGAGGGGACTAGTGCCTGTGTTCTGGTGGATGAGGCTGGATCTTGTCTTTCTGGTGGGCAGGTCCACGTCTGGTGGTGTGTTTTGGGGTGTCTGTGGACTTTTTATGATTTTAGGCCACCTCTCTGCTAATGGGTGGCGTTGTGTTCCTGTCTTGCTAGTTGTTTGGCTTAGGGTGTCCAGCACTGTAGCCTGCTGGTCGTTGAGTGAAGCTGGGTGCTGGTGTTGAGATGGAGATCTCTGGAAGATTTTCGCCGTTTGATATTATGTGGAGCTGGGAGGTCTCTTGTGGACCAGTGTCCTGAAGTTGGCTCTCCCACCTCAGAGGCACAGCACTGACTCCGGGCTCCTCAATTTGGGATGATGTGTTGTCTATTCATGTATTCCACAGATGCAGGGTACATCAAGTTGATTGTGGAGCTTTAATCCGCTGCTTCTGAGGCTGCTGGGAGAGGTTTCCCTTTCTCTTCTTTGTTCTCACAGCTCCTAGGTCTCAGCTTTGGATTTGGCCCCGCCTCTGCGTGTAGGTCGCCGGAGGGCGTCTGTTCTTCGCTCAGATAGGACAGGGTTAAAGGAGCAGCCTCTTCGGGGACTCTGGCTCACTCAGGCCGGGAGGGAGGGAGGGGCAGGGAGTGCGGGGCGAGCCTGCAGCGGCAGAGGTCGGCGTGACGTTGCACCAGCCCGAGGCGCGCCGTGCGTTCTCCCAGGGAAGCCGCCCCTGGATCCCGGGACCCCGGCAGTGGCGGGCTGCACAGGCTCCCGGAAGGGCGGTGTGGGCAGTGACCTGCGCTCGCACACAGGCTTCTTGGCGGCGGCAGCAGCAGCCCCAGCGTCCCACGCCTGTCACTGGGCTCCGCGCTTTCAGTCGCGACTCGCGCCCGTCCGTGGAGCCCCTTTAAGCAGCGCTCTTAATCCCCTCTCCTCGCGCACCAGGAAACCAAGAGGGAAGAAAAAGTCTCTTGCCTCTTCGGCAGCTCCAGAGTTTTCCCGGACTCCCTCCCGGCTAGCTGTGGCACATTAGCCCCCTTCAGGCTGAGTTCTCGCCACCAGCCCCAGTCCTCTCTCTGCGCTCTGACCGAAGCCCGAGCCTCAGCTTCCAGCGCTGCGTGCCCCGGCGGGCGAGCAGACAAGCCTCTCGGGCTGGTGAGTGCCGCTCGGCACCGATCCTCTGTGTGCGGATCTCTCCGCTTTGCCCTACCCAGGTATGTGGGGAGTTTCTTGCCTTTTGGGATGCCTGGGGTCTTCTGCCAGCGTTCAGTAGGTGTTCTGTAGGAGTTGTTCCACGTGTAGCTGTATTTCTGGTGTATCCGTGGGGAGGAAGGTGATCTCCGCGTCTTACTCTTCCGCCATCTTACCCGGAAGTCCCCAAATTCTCTTTTTTATTACTTTAAAACTGATTTTTTTAGGTGTACAACTACATCATCAGCTCTATATATTTTGTATACCAGTGGTTTTACAAATTATTTCATTTAACTTTTTTTTTTTTTTTTTTTTTTTTGCAGTACACGGGCCCCTCACTGTTGTGGCCTCTCCCATTGCGGAGCACAGGCTCCGGACGCGCAGGCTCAGTGGCCATGGCTCACGGGCGCAGCCTCTCTGCGGCATGTGGGATCTTCCGGGACCGGGGCACGAACCCGTGTCCCCTGCATCGGCAGGCGGACTCCCAACCACTGTGCCACCAGGGAAGCCCTCATTTAACACTTTTTATTGCACTCATTGAAACTTCCAAAATAATGTTGATTAATAAATGATGGTGGGCTTCCCTGGTGGTGCAGTGCTTAAGAATCTGCCTGCCAATGCAGGGGATATGGGTTCGAGCCCTGGTCTGGGAAGATCCCACATGTCGTGGAGCAACTAAGCCCATGCACCAGAGCTACTGAGCCTGCGCTCTAGAGCCCGTGAGCCACAACTACTGAAGCCCACACACGTAGAGCCTGTGCTCCTCAACAAGAGAAGCCACTGAAATGAGAAGCCCGCGCACTGCAAAGAAGAGTAGCCCCTGCTTGCCGCAACTAGAGAAAGCCCATGTGCAGCAACTAAGACCGAACGCAGCCAAAAATAAAATAAATAAATTTTAAAAAATTAAAAAAAAAACGATGGTGAACATTTCTGTTTGTGCTCTTAAAGGAAATGGCTTTAGCACATGTATTCAAATGATGTTTTAAGTAAAAGTGATAAACATCACAAATACAGAAACACCTGTTCTGGTTTGCTTTCCTTTAGTATAAAGGTTGGAAAGCTAAAATAATATTTTCCAGAATTCCTTGCATTGAGGATTTTTTTCATTCTTTGATATTTTCTATATTTTTCAAATTTTCTACAATGAACACATAACTTGACCCAAGTACACATAGCTGGTAAGTGGTCAAGCCAAATAAATATACACAAGTATATCTGTCAAAACACTGTCCCAGTGAGCATGGTTGCTTCTCATTGGATTTATTATTGTATTGTAATTGCATTATTTGTTATCTAAATTTTATTTGCATTATCTCACTTGGAAGATTGAATAAGAACAGCCCAGCATACATGCTGGCACTTGTCTTTTGGTGATATCACGTATATATTCTTTGCCTTTGCTGCTTTTAGCCCTGTTCACTTGTAACAAGTTCTACTTGTTGCTATAATGTGATCCTTTTTGTTCTTACTTTGTTACAAAGCAAGCTACTCATTTGTTGAGGAGGGGCAATTTCAATATTTCAGAGGCTGATTTTGTCCCTCTCTGCTCTTACACTTCAGGTGTGCCTCTACCAGATGTTAATGTGCTATATGAAGGTGCCTCTCTACTTAACCCAGATTTCACAGGATAATCAAATGTCAGAGTTGGAAGAAGCCTTAAAAATCATTCTAGTCTATCCAGTATTTTCATTCTCTAGACGGGAAGGCTGAGGTTCAGATAGTCAAGCTCAGAGTCACATGGATTCTGAAAAGCTAGGAATAGAATCCAGAACTGTCCATCTGCACTCCAGTGCCTTTTCCATGATTCCAAACTCCCTTCATATGTCCCATATTTTCATCAAAAAGCCTATTTGGGGCTTCCCTGGTGGCGCAGTGGTTGAGAATCTGCCTGCCAATGCAGGGGACACGGGTTCGAGCCCTGGTCTGGGAAGATCCCACATGCCGCAGAGCTACTAGGCCCGTGAGCCACAACTACTGAGCCTGCGCGTCTGGAGCCTGTGCTCTGCAACAAGAGAGGCCGCGACAGAGATAGGCCCGTGCACCGCAATGAAGAGTGGCCCCCGCTTGCCGCAACTAGAGAAAGCCCTTGCACAGAAACGAAGACCCAACACAACCAAAAAAAAAAAAAAGCCTACTTTAAGAGTTAAGTAAATTTGAATTATAACTGCATTTTAAGAGAATACTTTGAAGCAAAATTTTATAAAAGAATTCTCTCTCTCTCTCTCTCTCTATATATATATATATATACATTAAAATGCATAACAAATAGAGAGGGGGAGGGGAGAAGGGAGGGGAGGGGAAGGGAAGTCATCCATTTATGGCTCACTTTAACCCAACACTGTACACAGTCGTTGAGTTCCTGGGAATTTGGCTCTTACCTTCTGTCTTTCTAGGTTCCACACCTTCTTACCCTGGATTGCACTGACAGTTTCCAAGCCGTCCAAGGGAAGATACAAATCTGTTTTTGTAGCACAATGCTTTAACTCTAAAAGCCAATTCTTCTGCCTCCAAATTTCAGCTTTAAGATCTCATCATTACAGAAAGCAGGTGCAAAGTGTCACTGAGTGGGAAGCAGAAAGTGGGAAATCAAAACCTTCTCCTTAGATAGGATGACCTTCCATGTACTCTCTTGGAGAGGAGGAACCGCCTCCTCTTTCTGTCCTGTTTAAATGTATCACTAATGTATCTACTGTTTCTACTACAGTTTTAAACCATTTATTGCCCCACTAAATTGACCATACAGTTTACAATGAAACAAAATCTTTTTTTTTTTTTTTTTTTTTTTTGCGGTACGCGGGCCTCTCACTGTTGTGGCCTCTCCCGTTGCGGAGCACAGGCTCCGGTCGTGCAGGCCCAGCGGCTATGGCTCACGGGCCCAGCCGCTCCGTGGAATGTGGGATCTTCCCAGACCGGGGCACGAACCCGTGTCCCCTGCATCGGCAGGCGGATTTTCAACCACTGCGCCACCAGGGAAGCCCGAAACAAAATCTTTTAAATGGAAATATAAATGAGGGAAAATCTGATTTGTTAGATCTCACCACTCTGTCATAAAACTTTGGCTTCACTAAATCTTGATAGTCTCATTATCTACATAAAGAACCCAAACTTCTATATTCTATATTCTCTCCACAAATGTTGGCTAATTTCTCAGATGGTTTTCACATAACCTTTTTTTTTTCTAATTCGTCACTGCCTTGCTTCCTTATTTCTTGCCTCTCTCTATTAGCCCTTTTAAAAGAACCAGCTCCCTGCTCCCATGCATCAGGTGCTTACAAGGCACTGAAAAACATCGCTGCAATTACACTGATGAAAAAAATATCTTATCACTGAATCACCTGAGTTAGCAAATGAGTGGCACTTCCCTGTCTTTATAATCATTGTTTCTGCTCTTTGCATGAGTGTGATAGACTCTGAAGTCTAAGCTCCTATGTAAATGTGTGACCCGTCATTTCTATAACTGGGATAATGTCTTCCTCATGTAATTAGGCATTAAAGGTTTGAACATTTTGCATTTCCTTGGTATATCTCCATCCAAATTTGTTTTTTTAAAGATAAGACAACAGGCCCCAAATGGAGCCACTCATGCTAAGCCCCACGTCACCAAACCAAGACTTAATTACAGTTTGGGCTCCCCCAGAAATGGAATCTCCCACCAGTCAATCAGGAGTTGCCTGATCAGCAGTAGCGAGGTAATCTGCCTGATAGACCCGTGCTGCCTGATAGACCCGTGCCATCCCCTAAAGGAAAATAACCTTGCAGTGACCAATTTGCTTTTTGCCTCCTAAAACTTCCTTGTTCCCACTCCCTTCTACCTATAAAAGCCTTTCATTTTGTGCAGCTATTCAGAGCTTCTTTCTATCTGCTGGATTGGATGCTCACTGATTTTGGGGACTTGAGCTCAGTAATGAAGCAAGTCTCTGGCAGGCATATCTGTACCTCTGATATCACTTGAATTCAGGGGATGGCAAATACAGCTGTGATGTTGCTGCTTAAGAATTTTAATCCTTTTAAAAATGAGCTGTGAATAACCAGCTATGTTAATATTAAAGACTAGAAATGTGACTCAGTTTGAGGAAAAAACCTCTCAAAACAAAATACCTCTGTGATATAAAAGAATGTCAAGTCTATCAAAAATTAAATTTGCAAAATATTCAAGGAATTCCAGAAATATAAAATTATTTGTGAAAAAAAAGTTTTGAAAGGACATAATACACACATGGCGATTCGACATGTGTTTTGTAAACCTTGGCTCTTTTTTTTGCCAGTTTATATGTAGAAATATTAGAAGAAATATGGATTTGGGTACTTTCTGCTAGATATTTAAATTTTCTTTGCTTTTTATTTAAAACAAGATGAGCCCTTGCAAAATGCTTTATTCAGTATTTTGTGCTGTGAAGAGGGGAAATCAATTAAGAACAGCTTCAGAAACAGATTTCACATGCTAATAATCACTTTAAATGTTATTATTAAAAGAGGAAAATAAATATGTTACTTAAGCCAATGTGAAGAGAAAAATTCTTAGAGGAAATGTATCTCTAGAATAATGATGAAAGGTGAATTGGTATCCTTTGTTGATGGGGCAGAAAAAGACATTCCTGGATGAGAAAACACCTGAAAGCGGTCATGGAAAAGTAAAACAACCTGGAGTCATTTTGAGGACTACAAGTTCTTTAATATGGCAGAATCAAGAAACAGGTTTGCGGGGCTTCCCTGGTGGCGCAGTGGTTGAGAGTCTGCCTCCTAATGCAGGGGACGTGGGTTCGAGCCCTGGTCTGGGAAGATCCCACATGCCACGGAGCAACTGGACCCGTGAGCCACAACTACTGAGCCTGTGCATCTGGAGCCTGTGCTCCGCAACGGGAGAGGCCACAACACTGAGAGGCCTGCACACTGCGATGAAGAGTGGACCCCACTCGCCACAACTAGAGAAAGCCCTCACACAGAAACGAAGACCCAACACAGCCAAAGATAATAAATAAAATGTGACACCTTTATAAAAAAAAAAAAAAAGAAAGAAATAGGTTTGCTATGGGCTGTGGAGGGTACCTGCCAAGCATTAAGGATGGAGAAGTAATCAAGGGCCAGGTAATGGATGGCATTTTATGTTCCACTAAGGTGTTAGGGAATCCTTGGAGGGGGCAGGCATCAAAGAGTTTCAAGACAGGGAAACATGATTAGATTTGTTGCTTTTGTACCATTGGCTTTAGCAGCAATAAGGAGGATGGAATGGAAGGTTGTGACACTAGTGGCAGAAAGAACTAAGAAAATACCAAAATAGTACAGAAAAGAAAAACAAGGAAGAGTGGTTATGGAAGGGGATGAAATTGAAAGAAGATAGGGGAGGAAGGTGAGAGTGAAGATTAAAGTGACTCTGCTGTTTTTGACCTGAGTTATTTCTAAATATGGGGGGATGCCAAGAAAGGGGATATAGGAGGGGGAGTGGCTTCTGGGAAAACATTTATTCCATTTTTGGTTTGTTGCTTTCAAGATGTCCAGAACATATAATTCTAGAGCTCAGGAAGGAATGTGCGATAAACATCTGGGATTCAGCAGCCAAGAAGTGAAGTTCCAACCTTGAAGATGGACATGATTGTTGAGGGAGACATATAGAGTGAGAAGACAGATCCAAGGACAAAACTGATGGAAGCATCAAGATTTATGAAGTGGGAGAGAAAGAAAAGCCAGAAGGGGAGAGGGAGAGGGAGAGTTAACAAGAGAAGCAGGAGAGAATGGTGACTTCCTTATATTTCAGCCAACTGACCTCATTACTCATTATTTCCTGAGAATAACAGATGCTTTCCTGTTTCTAAGCCTTTACGTATGACTTTTCATCCTTTCAAAAAGAGTTCCTCTTAAAGTCCTACTTTTCAGAGTCTAAACTGGAATACCAGGTCTTTTGTGAAAACTTTCTGTATCTTTTCTGCCATAATCTCTCTTTCCCCTGTTTTCCCAGTAGCACCAGTGTCATGAAATTAGACACAGTTGTATTATTTAAGGCAATCTTTTTTTTTTTTTTTTTTTTATGGAGATTTTTTCTTTATTGAGAAACTTAAGACTTGGGTACATCAAATAAAACCAGTTTCTGGGGGGGAAAAATCAAAACTCACAATAGAAAAAAAAAAGTTAACACTGTTTGGGCCATATCAGAACCCAGAGAATATATTCTTTTAATTGAAAAATTCTAGGTGCTTCATAATTGACCTTTTGATACAAAATGACCTATTAAATTTGCAATTTGTGGTTCTTGGTGTTGAGGTCCATAGGACAAGCTAGGACGTCTTCAAACCTTGAGCTGAATTCCATGAGGGTTTATTTGGCTTTTGAATCGGTTTGTCCTTGTCTAAGAGGTAGCAGCAGCAACAGCGCCCACCTTCTGGGCAGCTTCTTTCTTGGCATGATGAGCCTGTAGGACCGCCACAGCTTCATCCACCTTGGAGCGGAGAGACTCGGGGGACTCCAGCATGTGCAGCAGCTCCGAGTTGTCAATCTCCAGCAGCATCCCCGTAATCTTCCCAGCCAGGTTTGAGTGCATCGTCTGGATGAGCGGGAACAAACGTTCACCCAGCATCTGTTTCTGTTCCTGCGGGGGTGCTGCGGCCAGCATGGACGCGGTCAGCGGCTCCTGCCCCTGCACGTGGACCGCAGGCTGGGGTGCCTGCAGGGGCTGGATGGCGGGGTGAGGGCTGCGGACACTGGAGGCGTACTTGTAAGGTGCAACAGCCCGAGGAGCAGCTGCAGCAACAGTGGCACGAGATGCTAGGCTCTGCACAGCTGTGGGAACACCTCCAGACTGGCAGCTGTCAGTCAGCCCTTGCTGGGCGGCACCAGCCCCACCAAAGTCCATAGCCAAGCGGTCCGGGCACTCAGACCCGACTCTCTGAGCGGTAGTAGGGAGGCCACGAGAGGCCGGAGCATTACCAGTTGGAGCCAGATGGCGAAGAGCTGGACGAGGCCCAGACTGGCGTATAGCACTTGGCATTCCTTGGAAGCCTTGAGGTCTCCCACCTTGCTGCCAGCGTGGATTAGGCCTCATCTGTGCTAACTGGTTAGGTGTGTAATATGGAGGTCTTCCCTGAGCCTGTGGAACTGCTGGCACAAAGTAGCCCCCAGCTGCAGGCTGGAACTGATTTAAGATGGCATTGGCGGGGAGCGCTCTCATCCCGGCCACCCGCTGCATATACTGGTTGGTCAGGTGAGCCTTTCTCTCTTCTTTTCTCTGGGCCAGGGCAACGTACAGTGGCTTGGAGCCCACGATGCGTCCGTTCATCTCCGTGACTGCTTTGGTTGCCTCTTCAGGGGATGAGAAGCAGACAAAGCCAAACCCTTTGCTTCTCCCATCCTCCAGCATCACCTTAGCACTGGTGATTGATCCAAAAGGAGAAAACTCTTTCCTTAACTTCTCATCATCAATGGTGTCATCCAAGTTCTTAATGTAGAGGTTCACCCCCTGATACCGACTAATTCTCTCCTGTTTCAGCTGTTCAAATTTTCGCTTTAACTCGGCCTGCCGTTCCACTTTCTTCTGTGCACGGCCGACGAAAATGACTTTCCCACTGATTTCTTTTCCATTCATCTCCTCCACGGCCTTATTGGCATCCTCGTGTTTTTCGTAACTCACAAAGCCAAAGCCTTTGGATTTCCCACTGGGATCTCTCATCACCTTGACACTTAGAGTCTTACCAAACTGGCTGAATAGCTCTTTCAGACTCTCATCATCCACCTCTTCCCCGAAGTTTTTGATATAAACATTGGTAAATTCCTTAGCTTTGGCTCCAAGCTCAGCTTCCCGCTCTTTTCGAGACTTGAATCTGCCCACAAACACTTTGCGGTCATTGAGGAGCATGCCATTCATCTTCTCGATGGCCTTGTCAGCAGCCTCCTGGGTCTCGAAGTGGACAAAGGCATAACCCTTAGAGCCATTCTCATCACACACCACCTTGCAGGACAGAATGTTTCCAAAAGCAGAAAAAGTATCATAAAGTGCCTTGTTATCTATAGATTTGTCCAGGTTCTTGATGAAGACATTTCCCACGCCAGATTTTCTCAAAGAGGGATCCCTCTGAGACCACATGATTCGGATTGGCTTTCCCTTAATCACATCAAAGTTCATGGTATCCAAGGCCCGCTCAGCGTCAGCCGGCTGCTGGAAGTTGACGTAGGCATAACCCAGGGAGCGGCGGGTGATCATGTCGCGGCAGACCCGGATGGACAGCACAGGCCCCGCAGGACTGAACTTTTCGTACAGCATGGCCTCGGTGACGTCCGAGTGCAGGTCACCCACGTACAGGGAGGCCATGGGGTAGCTGCTGGCCGCAGCGTTCATCTCCCCAGCCCCCAGTACCCCGAGCCCCGCCAGGAGGACTTCTTAGGGGGGGCCACACAGGACAAAAGGGGCTCCGCTCCGAGCCGCGGCCCACAGGTGGCAGTGAAGCTCAGAGAAGCTGGAGTCGGCTCCGAGGGCCGGAGAGGAGTGCGGCGACGGCTCGGACGAGACTGCCCAACCACAGACAAAAGGCTCTCAAAAACAATATGGCCCTCCCTGGGAGTTTGTTAATTTTCAGCTGTCCTGGCCTGGAAGCTCCCAATTTCAAAAAATGAAAACAATGAAAACAGGGACTGTCCTCCAAATTACAAAAATTCTTCCCGAGGCAACCCAGTGGTGCCCACGGCGGCCTCCGGAACGTGCGTTTCTCTATAAATATAGGCCTCGGGCTCCCGGCGGTTTAAGATTACAGCAACCCGGGGAAGAGGGAAACCAAATATTTGTCGGTGCCGACTCGGCAAGCCCCGCGCGGCCGGAGCGCGCAACCGCCTCCCACGCCGGGCCGGCGAAGGGCAGCGCGGACACGTGGAGCGCGGAGGCCGGTGCGCGGGGGGCGAGGGCGGCGGGCGCGGGGCTGCCACGCGGCGCGGCCGAGCGGCGGGCTGAGGCGCGTGGACGCGGGCGCGCGAGCGGCTCACCACCGGACCGACGGACGGGGACCGACGAACGCCCAGGTGCGGCGGCGGCGGCGACGGCGGCGTCGGGCAGGCCGGAAGCGTGCAAAAGTGACTTCCCCGCGGGTTCTCCGAGGAGGATTCGCTCTTTTTTTTTTTTCTTTCTTTCTTTCTTTTTTTAAGATTTTAAAGCGTTTTCGGGTTTTTTTTAATCTTTTTCTTTTTTTTCCCTTCAGGCTGCTAGGCCCGAAAGCGGCGGAGGCTGCGGCGACCCGGGGCGGAGAGGTAAGGCAATCTTTATATATTAATTCCTTTCAAAATAGGAATAAGGCCGTTACATGTCAGTGTAAATAATATTTTAATGAAAAAATATATTTTCTAAAACAGAACAATTTAGTGAGAAAAGTAGCATTGTTTTACATTTTTTGCAAACCTCTTTAATGCCTGGCTTACTAGAAGACAGCTGGATTATCATAACCACTTTTGTATTAAATCTGTTGAGATTAGCTGTTTGGCTGAAGGACAGAAAGAAAATTCAGCCTTATAGCGATAGGTAGTTGGAAAAAGGACATATTTAATAGCCTTTTCAGAAAACTGTGGATATTCTTTCTTTTTTGGATATACACCAAAGCTTAACAAGGGGTTGTTTCTTAAAGGTTAGTTTGTAATGTGAACTCTGAAACCATATCAATAAAATTTTCAGACTGTTATATTAAAATCCATTTGTCTATCTTGCAATTTGGATGGCCATTTTCTACCCATGTGTGATTTTTGTAACACTGCTTACACATTTGTCATTTGGAAAGTATTGATCCACTGAGTTATGCAAGTCCTTGAAATGTTGACACTTTTCACTATCACATTTGTTCATATTACTATCATACTACGAATCGCATCAGAAAAGACTTTAGATATTGGGAAACTGTCAAACTCACAGTGGTGGATACAATTTTTCCAAATTTTCATTTTTACTCAAAAGCTCAAGTTTTATCATTGGAAACAAATACTGTATTATTTTCTTCAATGCAAGAGTCTTACATCATTAATTTTCAAGAAAATGTCATACCATTCTACTCTGAATATGAATCCTTTGTATATATGCCTTATGCTTCCTAAGGGTAAGAGGAAAGAATTGGCTCAATTCCTATTTGTATTTTCCTTTCAGCTTATAGCTAAAGTTCTTGGGCTTAGTAGGTCCTCAACAAATATTTGTGGATTTGAATTGAATTTATTTCCACTGTGAATTTAAACTACTTTAGGGTTTTCATATGCCCCAGTATGCCTGAGACAATCCCCATTTATGCCTATTCCCTTGTACCATCCACTTTAGGATTTTTTTTCCTGATTTAAACAAGTAGTGTTAAGTGTTGTATTAAAATAAGCGAAGATCAATTTGATGGGCCTTTATTTTGTACTTGCAATTTCTGCTGTAGTCTCATCTAGAAGTATGAGGCTAATATGCAGGGAAAAGAATTCTCTGTTTAGGATATATAAAGAGAGTTGCCTGGTTAGAGAGAACATCTTTCTATTCCAGAACCTTTCTAAATATATATTATATATATATATAATATATATAAAAATATACATATATAAAATAACAACTGCTGTTCAGGATAGCATGCGGAGTCTTAATTGATAAAATGATGTGCCCTTGGATTCAGGCGACTAGGAACAGTTAAATCCTTCTGGTCTTGGGGGTGGAGGAAGAAGTATTCAACACGGTTGCCCCTGCAATCTATTTGGTGTTCTAGCCAATTATGCCATGGCCCATGCTACAGATTTCATGATGTAACAAGGTGCCAGGCTGCTAATCAGCAGGGTCATTAGGAAATGTGGGTAATTACAGATTAGGTGTCCATGAAATATGTTCAGGAAATAGAGGCTGGTTACCATATTGTGTACCGAGAGTGGTCTGAGTGCTCTTGCTACAGCAGTTTTGTCAGTATCCCATGGTAAAAGTCTTTAAAATTTTCTTATTTTGTTATTCATGCCTTTATAAAAATTGCAATAAACTCTTTTGACAGTAATAGGCTAAAAGCCAAGAGTGTTTCATGAAAAATTAAGTACTGAGTTTCTGTTTCTCAAGAAAGCTAATGTTGAAGGTGTAACTTTCAAAATTTTTAAATTCCCCATCCAACAATGGGGCCATAATTGCTGAGCATGTGAAAACTGAAAGTATCTACTTCAAAAGTTAATGTTATTTTAAGATGATTGTTCCTGGATATCATGATTTAACATGTGCAGCTGCAGAAGGTGTATTTACATGTCACTCTGCAGCAGGACTTTCCATTTGGATCAAATGATTTTACTTCTACATTTTGCTCATTTTAGATTCCCAGTTTTCTTATGATTGTACAAAAAGTGAAGTGATAGCTGTTATTTTATTAGTTCTAACAGGATGATAACTTCACAGATAGTTAAATGATGAGAATCTTACAACAACATATCAGGTGCTACAAATAAAAGCCAGCTAATTAAAAATGGTTCAAGTTTTTTTCCATACAAATCATGGAATCAAAGCAAAACTAAAGTTCATTCTGTTTAGATAAAGCATCTCACACTATTGTTAAAAACATAAATTTAGTTTAAAAGTTCAATATTGATATAAAATTATTGGCTTTATTCAGTAATAAAATGAACACAAATTTTGATGGACAACTTTGTAAAAACATGGTAAAAGCAATGTTCCACTAAATTAAGATATATACATTGAAGAAATGTGCTTATTGTATTGGTGTGGTACACACAAAATTCATAACTGCATCCTAAAAGAGCTGTGAAAATCTAACAATTGAAAAAGAAGCTATAGTTGTTAAATTTTATAAATATTTTGTATGTACATGCAGTTAGAATTACTAAACTGTATACTTTTTTTATTTTTTTGCAAATTTGATGTTGAAATAAAAAAATAATTCAGATTCAGTGTGGAAGTAGATGCTTTCTCTCTTTGCTACATGTTATAAAATTTTAGAAATGCTTGAGCCCTTAAGGAAGTTCTTTGTAAATCAATCTAAGTGCAATACAATATATTCAACTTACGTGTAAGTACTGAAATAATGAAAGTTCAAATAGTGCAAGATTTGATTTTGAAATTAGATAATAGATCTTTGGGATATCTTGAATGTCCTTTGTGTTCCCACTTTTGTTGGAGAAAATTCTCTGTGCCAAAATAGAATAAAACTTAAAAGAATTTAAATTTGGCAAAACATTCAAAAGAATCATAGAGAGAGATAATTTGACAAATTTCATCTAATAAAACATTTATTGAATAAACATACTCTGAATGGAGGCAAAAAGAGAGTACCTGTGAAAATATTTTGGCTGAAATATTACTATATTTCAATATAATGAAATTAAAATGGAAAATATTCTCAATTTAGCATTATTATTGATCTGACCAGGTACCTCAGTAACTGTAGAGAGTATTTTCATAATTAAAAATAGTATGGGGGGCTTTCCTGGTGGCGCAGTGGTTGAGAGTCCGCCTGCCGATGCAGGGGACGTGGGTTCATGCCCCGGTCCGGGAGGATCCCACATGCCGCAGAGCGGCTGGGTCCATGAGCCATGGCCGCTGAGCCTGCGTGTCCGGAGCATGTGCTCCGCAACGGGAGAGGCCACAACAGTGAGAGGCCCGCGTACCACAAAACAAACAAACAAACAAAAATAGTATGGTTGACATAGAAGAAATCAACTGAAGATATTAACAGTTTCATATATATTAACAATAAAATACCATTTTAAAGATTGCAAGTAATTCTGTAACAAACATACAAAATAATAAGACCATAGGAAAATACCAGTGATATGATATTAGAGAAATATGACTAAGAAACTGATACATGAAGACATAATGAGGATAATAATTCTGTATGTATCATTTTTACTATCTATATTTATCTTCTTTAAGTGAAGATATAACACATACCATAAAATTCACCTATCTTAAGGCTTAATGATTTTTTACATGTGTATGTGCATATAAGTGTGCAAATACCACTCGGATCAAGAGAAGAACATTCCAGCACCACAGTGGACTCCCTGACACCTCCTCCCAGTTGATTTAGCCCCAAATAAGTTACTACTGTTCTGACCTCTGTAACCAAAAAAATTACTTTTTATTCCTTTTGAACTTCATATAAATGAATATTATAATATGCATTCTTTTTAAAATTTATTTATTTATTTTTTGGTTGTGTTGGGTCTTTGCTGCTGCATGTGGACTTTCTCTAGTTGTGGCGAGTGGGGGCTACTCTTTTTTGTGGTATGTGGGCTTCTCATCACGGTGGCTTCTCTTGTTGCTGAGCACGGACCCTAGGCAGGGTGGGCTTCAGTAACTGCCGTGTGTGGGCTCAGTAGTTGTGGCGTGCGGGCTCTAGGGTGCATGGGCTTTCAGTAGTTGTGGCTCGCAGGCTCTAGAGCACAGGCTCAGTAGTTGTCGTGCATTGGCTTAGTTGCTCTGTGGCATGTGGGATCTTTCCGGACCAGGGCTTGAACCCGTGTCCCCTGCATTGGCAGGCAGATTCTTAACCACTGCACCACCAGGGAAGTCCCACAATATGCGTTCTTTTATCTCTAACCTCTTTCAACATTGTAAAACTCATCCATGCTTTGGGGTATTACAGAGGTTTATTCCTTTTTGTTGTTGTATAGTATTCTATTATATGCATATACCACCTTTAAGTTATCCATTGCACTATTAGTGAACATTTGGTTTATTACCAGTTTAGGGCCATTATGAGTAATACTCCTATGGGCATTTTTGGTATTTATATATACTTGGCAGGCACACATAGGTAATCATCTTTCTTGAGTACATACCTAGAAGTGGATATCACTGTGTCATAGAGTTTGGGATGTTTAGCTCTAGTAGATATTGCTAAACAGTTTTCCAAACTATAACTAACACTATCACCAGCAACATTAGAGTTCCAGTTCCTTTACATCCTTGCCAACAGTTCGTATTTTCAGTCCTTTTAATTATAGCCATTTTCATGGGTGTTGTTGGTATTTTATTACTGTTTTAATTTGCATTTCACTGTTATTAATAATATTGAACATCTTTTTATATATTTATTGGTGATTTAGACACCTTCTTTTGTGGAGTGCCTGTTCCAATCTTTTGCTCATTTAAAAAATTTTGGGCTAAGTGTCTCTTTCCTATTGTTTTATATGAGTTATTTCTTTATTCTGGACACAAGTCCTTTGGGAGATATATGTATTTCAAATATCTTCTTCCAATTTGTGGCTTCCTTTTCACTCTATTAATGATGGCTTTTGATAAAGTAAAGGTTCTTAATTTTAATAAAGGTAAATTGATCAGTATTTTATTCTATGATTAGTGAACTGTATGTTCTATTTGGAAATCTATGCTTTTCTCAAGGCTATAAAGGTATTCCATGTTTTCTTCTTGAAAATTCATTATCTGACTTTTCACATTAAGGTATGGAATGTTTCTATATATTTATTTCTCACAGTTCTGGAGTCTGGGAAGTCCACAATCAGGGCACAAGGCACTGGTGAGGTTCCACTTCCGGGTTCTTGGCAGAAGGGAGAAGGGGCACTCTGGAGCCTCTTTTATAAGGGCACTAATCCCATTCATGAGGGCTCTACCCTTGTGACCTAATCACCTCCCAAAGGCTCCATCTCCAAATACCATCATATTGGGAATTAGGTTTCAACATATTAATTTCTGAGGGATACAAATATTCAGTCTATTAATTCAGACTATTAATCTATCTTAAATTAATTTTTATGTAAACTAGGAGTCATATTTAATTTTTTCCAGTATTGTATCTCTTTTTTCTGGCATCCTTTTATTAAAAAGACTATCATTTATTTTACTGAATTGTAGTAGTGACTTTGCCATAGATCAAATGATTTTATATGCATGAATCTGTTTCTGGATTCCTTACTTTGTTATACTGGTCTATTTGCCTGTCCTTGAACTAACACCACTCTGTTATAATTTCTGTTGTTTCATGACGAACCTTGATATCTTTATGTTCCTCCAATCTCTTTGTTTTTCTTCAAGATGCCTTGGCTATATTAGGTAATTTGCATTTTCATATAAATTTTAGAATGGGCTTTTCAATTGGCACACACAAAAAAGTCTGAGATTTTGAATTGTTTGTAAATCACTCTGGGGAGAATTGACATTTTTACTACCATGAATCTTCTGATCATAAACATAGAATATCCTTCCATTTATTTAGGTCTTTATAATCACATTAGCAATATTCTGTACAGGCTCCTGATGCGCAGGCTCAGCAGCCATGGCTCACGGGCCCAGCCGCTCCGCAGCATGTGGGATCCTCCTGGACCGGGGCACGAACCTGTGTCCCCTGCATCGGCAGGTGGACTCTCAACCACTGTGCCACCAGGGAAGCCCTGCACATCATTTTTTAGATTTATTCTTAGGAGTTTTATTTTTCAGTGCCATTTAAAATGCTATTTAAAATTTATTTTCATTTTCTAATTGTTCCTAGTGTATAGAATGCAATTGAGTTTTGGATATTGATATTGTTTCCAGTAGCTGTGTTTATTAATTCTAATAGTTAGTACATTCTTTTAGACTTTTTACATACATACATACATACATACATACATACATAATCATGTCATCTGCAAATGACAACTTTACTTTTTTCCCTAAAAAAGTACTTTTTACTTTTTGTTATATCTTTTGTTTCTTTTATTTGTCTTGCCTTATAGCATTGACTAGTACCTCCAGTACAATGTAGAATAGAAGTGGTTATAGTGGTCATATTTATCTTAATCCTAACTCAAGAGGCAAATGTTTAAAATTAACCATTAAGTAAAATGTAGTTGTCAATTTTTTAAAAAGATATTCTTGCTGAAATAAGACAGTTCCCTTGCATTTCCAGTTTGCTAAGAGGTTTGGGTTTTTTGTTTTGTTTTGTTTTTCCTTGATCATACTTTTTCTGCATCTATTGAGATAACTGTATGTTCTTTTCCTTTATTCTGTTAATGTAATGAGCTACACTGAGTTTTAAATGTTAAATCTATCTTGCATTTCTGGATTAAACTCCGTTTGGTCTTGATGTACTACCCTTTTTATATGTCCTTTATTAGATTTGCTCATATCTTACACAGGACTTTTGTGTCTGTGCTCATGACAGATTTTTACCTGTAATTTTCTGTTTTTGTAATTATTACACTTAAGCCATCTTTAAATGTTCAGATTAAAAATTTTAAATTTTTAAAATTTAAAAAATTTCCTTTAATGTATGTAGTTTTTTCCCAGAAAGACTTATATTTTTAAATAATTTTGAATAAAACAATTTTTGGACAATAAATATTTCAAAAATATATTAAAATAAGTATAAATGATTTAATTTTTATCACTTTTACTATTTTTTCTCTTTCAAAAGTGTCACAATTTGATGATAAATTATTATGGTCCCCTATTAATAGGCAAGGTTGAGTCTTCCTTGCCCTTAGGCTCTCACATTTTTTTTTGCCTGTTGAAGAAATTATTTCCTGTTGAAGCATGACCCTTTGAACCTTTTCCTGAAACCTCAACATCTCCTATCCTTTCCCTGCTCTGAGCCTTAGCTCTTGCTATTACCCTCAACTAGAGTACCCTCTGAACTCCAGCAGTCTTTGCCTTTTGGCATTTTCCTCTTCCCTACATTCCAAATTAAATGGTCTCTTCTTCCTTCATTCCAAAAATATGAGATTTACTTCTCCTCTGGATAGATAATATTAATAATCACTAGCACATATTATAATCACTACATCAGGTACTATTTATTCTAAGTGCTTTTAATATGTTAACTCATTTAATTTTCCTAACAACCTTATGAGGTAGATATTATTTTTATTAATCTTTTACAGATTAAAACAAAAAAAAAAACCCTGAGTTATAGAGAGGTTAAGTAACCTGCCAAAGTTTATGCCATTAATAACTGGAAATCCACGTTTCCAATCTAAGTTGTTTGTTTCCAGACCCTGTCACCACACTGTATCACCTCAGGCAAGAGCTGATAACAATTTTCCATTTCTACTGTCACTGATGTAGTTTAGATCCCCTCATCTCTCACAGCTCTTTGTCAAGACCTGGCTAATTGTTATTAGTAGCAGAGGCATCAGGACATACATTCTACCTCGCACACTACTCCTAAAGTAACCTTCTAAAACACACATCTAAACAGCAACATCCAAAACATAACAAACCAAAATAACCACCAAAACCCCCCTCAATTTCTCATATATTTGCTTAAGAATGTTTGTTAGCACTTCACTGCTTTTAAGATAAAGTCCAAAGTCTACCATAGCACCGAGGTCCTTTATATACTACAGTCAAGGCTTCCTGCATCAGCTCTAGCATTCCAACACTGCCCCCGCCCCAGCCTTTATTCTCTAGCTACACCTCTCCATTAGTAGTATTGACCTAAAACAAACAGACTGCCAGACATTTCTCCAGCAAAGATGGGTTTACTCAGGATCAGTAGAGAACTGTCACGTAGGGTCTGCAACCATGGTGAGCCACGTGCAAGTTCCCACAGGGCAAGGGAAGAACACTTTTATAGAGGGGAAAAGGAAGTTGGGCAGGCTACAGGAAACAAAGAGTCCAGTGGCTTTTCATTGGCTGAGCCCTTGCTAGGAAAGGAGTCTGTCTTCTTCCTGTTGGGCTCTGCTATTGTCACAGGGCATGAGAGCTCCCCCTTCTAGTCTCTTGACTATTTAATTGAGGTTTCTGGGGGGTTTTGTTTTGTTTTGTTTTGTTTACAGTAGTTCTTAAACTTACATGCTTCCTTATGTCTCCATGTCCTTGTTAGTGTCTCTGTGCATCTGCATTATCCTTCAGCTTTCCTCCCTCCCTCCTTTTTTCCTTCTCTTCCTCCCTGCTTCCCTCCTTACCTACTACTACTTCTCTTTCTCTTCTCTCTCTCTCTTCTATCTACAAACTCCACCTCAAATATCATTTCTCTTTTGGCAGTGTTCCATAGGCACTCCTTTCATCACCACCCCCAGCATAATTTTTAATTCACCACTGAGATACCAAAAAGGAGTGAATCTACCTCCATTCCAGCACATATCATACAGTATATTGTGATTTGCATTTATACCTGGTCCCACAACTAGCTAGTGAGTTCTTTGTGGGTAGGGACTATATGTTACCCACCTTTATTCCCAGCACTTAGCACTTTGCACAAGGCACATCGTAGGAACTCAACAAATATCCTGTGAAATGAATGATTTATTTATTGGATCACATAATGGGGTTGAACACATTGATGGCTCTCGATAAATATTTTTTGAAGCGAGTAGCCTTGTATCTTCTAGTTCCTTGGAGTTAGCAAATATCTGGTTCTGAGATGCCTATAGGTTTATCAGGGAGGATTGTAAAACCTACCACAGGACAATCAAGTCCTCCTCATTAGCAAAGCTTCATACTAAGCCACTCTTTATATTGAGATGAATAGAAATCACTCCAGATCACTGAGAATTTCAAATGCATATATACTAAAAAACAGTTTCCTCCTGTTCTATTCTTATTGTGAAGAAGAGGATGAATAGAGTCTTCAATTACATAGAAATAATGGACATCCTCCTTTTATTTTTATTCTATGTGGCATTTTAAATAAAGGATATGAATTTGCTTTGTTTTTAAAAACAATCTACAAAAATTCTTTATTCAACAAATTTATTCTTTATAGCTATAAAGGAAAAATATAGGTTTTTATTTTTATAATTAAAAAAATCTTCGCTTCAAAATAAATTAATAAATATATAATTAAGCAATTTATATTATTATATTAAACTTGGGGCAACCTTTGAAGAATGTGTTATCCCCCATCCTTTTCCAAACATTAAAGGGACAAAATACAGACAAGCATTTCTTCTTTGAGTTTCTACATTAAAGGCACTGGGTAATTTACCAAAGCAGTGCAAAAGAAACACCAAATGTGAGAAAATTCTTCATTTCAAGGAATTATTAGTAGTGCAAAAGTAACAGCCATACAGAGCAACCCAATTCCCCAGGAAACTTCATAAATAGTAACCTTATTAAGCTGAGGGCATGATAAATTGTGATAGGTGTGCATATTATATAATAAATAAATAAATGATAACTCCAAGGCCAGCCAAGACATGGTAAGTTAATAGCAGATTGGATGGCATTTGACAGTAGAAAGCTTTTGATGGAGAAAGTTCTGGATTTTTCAGTAAAGAACTACACAGAGCATATGGTTCACTGAAACAGGATAGATTTTTTTTTAATCAAATGTTTTAACTAATCTGTGAAATCGCTAAAATTTTAAATTTCTTCACAGATCAACATAACATGAAAATTAGTTAAAAGAAAATCACTGAGTTTCAGTGTAAAGTTTAAGCTTGTCTTTAATTTCCAGTTGAGTAGAATGCTTTCATACTAACAGAGTCATACAGATTTTTCTAGAACCACTTATTTGAATAACACTGATCATTATATCATAACTAAGATAACTTTAGAGTATTTTTATTTATTAAAAGTAAAGTGAGTGGCTTTTTGCATGGGTTTTTGGCTACCTTGACATATAAAAGTAATTTGGGGAGAAACAGTGATTCAATAAAATTTCAAGAATCAAGAAGTGGTGGTGATTTCATTTAGCTTACATTTCTCTTGCTTTCCTTAGAATTTGCACCTCCACATAATTGAAAACCACAGGGCTTCCTGACCATTAAATCCTCAGGGTCAGGCTGGCTTTCCTTGCTTTCATTTCTTCCCTGCTGCACAGGCCCATGGGCTGTAGCCTTCTTCACCATCCTTTTTAACGCTGTTAGCGTCTTCTCTGGTGCTTGCTGGCCTTTTGATAATTCTAGCTACATAATGAGAAGGATATATATAGTCTCTCCAGCTCCCACTTCCTTGCTGCCCTGAAATCAAGCATAGTAGATGCTTCCCATTTCAGAATTTTACTGTTATTCATTGTGGGATAGAATCTTGATAAAAATGATCAAAGAAAATTAAAAAATTTTTAAAAACTTGCAACATTTTTGGAAAAGACTTTATTTTTTAAGCATTTTTAAATTCGCAGCAAAATTGAGAGGAAGATACAGAGATTTCCCATATAACGCCTTCCCTCACCCTTATAACATTTTAATGCCTTTTGTTCCCTCACAGTTTCCCCCTATGGCTAGAAGCCCTAGAAACTGAGGATTCCTATCTGCTCTTTATGTTGAGAGCAGATTTCATGTGTTCCTAACTTTCCTGTTTCTAGGCCTAAAGGTCCCTTTCTTTGTAAAGGCCTGCCTTCCCTCCATAGGCCTGAAGATGCAAAATGAAAAGTGTAAGTCAGTGTTAGGGTACCTGTCTCAGCACCTTCCAGTCTTGACTCCTTCTCAATGGCCTCCTTACTCAAGATAGAACACATTCCCCTATGATGTTACCACACCTAGAAGCTTTCTTTGAATAATCATGATTACTGGGGGTCTTGGGATAATATAAAAATAAATAAGCCTGAATGAGTAAAGCTTCAATTTTATTAATGCATAATGCCTACCGTATCATGAGGCAAAGGTTATGGATGTCCTTAGTTTAGCCCAAAAGTACTCATTTCATCAAGGTTTATGTATAAGTCACTGAAACCCCCTCCCTCATTCAACCTTTCAAACTTCTTCCAGTTTTAGCTCCCCCTTGCACCCCACCATAACCACTGGCACCTCATAACAATGGGATGGAATGGAAGCCTCATTTGGAGGCATGATGGAAGGGTGAACTTGGCTGTGAGTTAAGCTTTGGAGGCCAGATCTTTCCTCGTAATTAATATCAGTACACTAAATGAACACCAAAATCCCATATACCATTCAAGTCAGTTAGGGGAAAAGTAAACTCAAAGTGTTCTAAGATAAAAGAAAGTTACGTTACTCTCCTGTTGAATAAGATGATAGCCATAATTATGGCTATTCTATGTATTACTGGCTCTATTATTAAACAACTGAAAAGGCAAGTAAGAACACCAAAGCATCATGGAGATGGCAACTGAAAGAAGCAGCTCTGCCCCAATACCCTTGATAGGTTTGGGGCAAACAAAAGGAAGAAGTTGGAATTTATTAAAACATGGAAGTTTGAAAGGGGACCCGTAGGCCTGGGCCAGCCCTCTGAGGAGGGGTTGCTGCGCGGCTGGTGGCAGTACCATGATACTGGTTCTGTAAAGTGTCAGAATAGCCACAGAGTGGAATCAAGGTCAGCTATTGGAAGAAACTGCTATAGGAACTGGAAACAATCCAGTGGAAGCAAGTCCCTTCTCTCTGCTCTGGCCTTGCAATCTCTGTCCAGCGCCCTCTATTGGCAGACCTTATGAGGAGCCGCTGGCAAAGCAGAAACGCAGTCTGAGTCCCAGCTTGAGCATCATAGAGCCGATGTAGAAGGGTGGATTTGAAGTTGAGAGGCACAGTATGATAACTGCCATACTGCACAAAGATCCTTGTGGGATATATGTAGTGGGTGGGATAGTGAAGGGACCAAAAAAATGATGATAGAAGGAGAAGGAGAAGGAGAAGGAGAAGGAGAAGGAGAATCAGGTTAGTAAGTATCAGAGGAGGACACAGGAGATTTTTAACAGTAAGTATTATGGCTAAAGGAAGACCATTGGTTTTACAGTTGAGATTTGGCTAAGAAGGCATTTACAGAGAGTCATTGAAACAGATGTTAGATTATAATAAAGTGGACACAGTCACGCTGACTACTCTTTCAATAATTTTGGCTGCAAAAGGAAGGAGAGGAATAGGGAATAACCTAAAAAGATAGCAGCGTTAAGAAAACGTGATTTTGGGGGGGGGGGAGGAGAACTGATAAGGCATTTCCTTGAAAAGGAGGAAATACTTTCTTAAAGATGGAAAAGAATGAGTGAAGTTATAGAAAAAAATATGTGGAAAGGAAGGAAGTAGACACAGCATTTGTAGGATGGTTTTAACTAAATCATTAAGGTAATTGATGAGGTGCTTTTCTGAGGATGAATATGGCTGTGCTGGGATGGGGACCTGAGGGAATGAAGATGATTCAGAACACTTCATGTGTGGAATTGAATGGGGGCAGGAAAATTCCATACCTCAGATTGAAAGAATCTAACAAAATGATTCCTAGAAAATGTCTGAACCAAACCAGGAATAAGAATTATATACACTCTGGAGTGTGTGTGTGTGTGTGTGTGTGTGTGTGTGTGTAAGGTTCTAAGCCTCCAATTTCTGTAGTCCAGGGTTTTACAGCTGAGATACTGTTGACATTTTGGGCCAGATAATTTTTCGCTGGGGACGGAGGGCTGTCCTGTGCATTGTAGGGTGTTTAGCTGCATCCTGGCCTCTACTCACTAGATGCTAGTAGCACACCATCTTCTCACCCACATCATGACAATCAAAAGTGTTCCCCAACACTGTCAACTGCCCCTCAGAAACAAAATTACCCTTGGCTGAGAATCACTGCATGTTTAAATTTTCTTAGATTTATCTAAAACCATAAACTGAATTCAGTCATTTTCTTTCAAATGACTAAAGGCAATGAAAGATGGTTCTGTATTTTCATTGTTCTGTATCATTTAAGTCAAATGGCATTGTTGGTTAAAGACTAATGCCAAAGAGTATAATTTTAAGAGTATAGACCCAATTCCTGGCTGTACCTATTAGTTCCATTTTTGTTCAGTCACAGACTTCCCCTTTCACTACCTATGTTGCAAAAAAATGTATTATTTTTCACAAGGAGACTAGGACAAAGTGAATAAATGCATCGGTACAAATCAGTCATTCCTACAGATTAAAAAAAGTATATTTATTAAAGATGGTCATTTACTTCATCTTTCTGTTAATACAGTTCCTCATGTATCTTTTTACATTACACATGTTTACATTACATGTGTCTTCTTTGAAATTCATCTGAAGAATGTAATAATTTATATTTGATATATATGTTTGATAATGTATTATTTGATAATAAGAATGCCTTCTATTTAATTTCTTTCAAAAGCAGATAACCCTTGAAATAGTTACATTTTCCTCCCCCTTCTTTCACAAGCAAAAAAGAGGTAGAGGTAATTACTATAATCATATGTCACAAATGTTCTCATACACCAAAGGAAGGAAATTATTTACTAGTTCAAAGTTGTTGAGATTAGTTGTCCTTGGACTAAAATAATATTTGTGTATGCTGTCTACCAAATACAGTTGCCGGTATGCTTCCACTTCAAAATCTTATAATTCTTATTCATGATTTGTTCTGCTAATCTTTAATGATGAACATCATTAGTCAGATGTTATCCTGAACTCATTTTGCATCTTGGATATGAATGTGTATGTATTTGTCTTTCCATTACTTCTGTGGCAAAAGCATGTTTACCATACTATAAATCTTATCAGTCTTTGAACAAAAGTTACTTAAAGCCCTGAAACTGTGTTATTTTGTGATTTTGAGTTGTCACTGTACCTGGGTAGTATCTGTTATTTATTTGCTTGTCTACTGAGGGTACTGGTAATGCTTAATGATTTACATCCCAGGGTTTCCTTAACCAAAACAATTTTGTAAGGAGACTAAAGGGTTTGTTTTTCAAATGAATTTTTATACTAACTAGAAATCATGGCTCTGCTTTACTGGGCTTAAAACAAAGTATCTCGCATCACTCTAACATCTGGATTTCATTTATTGCTAAGGCAGAATAAAATTGGTTTGAAAAGAGTGAAGTGAAATCAATTTTAATGATAATGATCATTATCTGATTTTTCTTTTTTGACTGAAAATTTCCCTCCAAGTCAGGTTCTGTCACGTTTAACTTTGAGTGTGTACCTCATAGGAATAAAAGTTAGAGCAACCCAATCTATTCCTCTTCTACCTCTGACTTAAAAAACTACTTACCTAATGAAAAATGGAGTAAGAGATATAATCTTCCTTGATATTTCTGTGCAATGGCTCTGTTGGATTTCATATAAATATATATATATATATATATACACACACACACACACACGTATACACATGGAATGTGTATATATACAAGTATATATATACACTTGCTTTAATTGCCTGCACTTGTTAAAACATTTTATTCCTCCAAAAATATAATACACTTGGTCTAGATTTTACAGCTTTTCAAACTGATTATCTAAATTTGGGTGATTCTTTAATTTTTAAAATGCATTTACAAATGGGATACCTCAGAAACAACGTGTCTGAAGTATCTCACGTGTGCATTAAATTTTCCTGTAGTGACAACATAATATTACATTTTAAAATTGTCAACCTGTGCAAATCTTCATGCCTGTTTATGTATGCTTTTCAAAAACTTTTCTTGCATTTTGTTGAAATTCTATAGCTATCTGGCAGAACAGATGTCTTGCTCAAACATTACTTCAATGTTTTGATCTTTAAAAAACCTACCTTTTAATTAAAGATGTAAAGAAAGATTTTTTTCAAAGACATTTAAAATTATTTCAGAGAAGAAGTTTTTCACATATGATAGCTCTATTCCCAATAATCCTAAGCGTTCCTACTAGCAGCACTAAAAAGGAAGAAAAAGATACTAATGGGAAGAATAGAAATATGAAAAGAGATCTGGAAGTTATACTTTAAATGATAGACAAACTTCTCCTGGCAGTTGAAGCTCTTGGAGGCTGGCATAATTACCCAAGTTGGAAAGATGGAAAGTGGAAGGAAATGCTACCCCTAGAGATACTTAAGGCCAGATTTGCCAAAGTGCTGGAAAACAAAATGCAGGAAAATCCCCTGAATATGTTGTCAGGGCAATGGCCTAAGTACCTCCAGATAACTTTCCCTGTTCACCATTGATGGGGTAAGAAGGCTCTGAGTCTCGTTTTCTCTCTCACTGATTCCATTGTGACCTCAGGCAATTTGCTTCACCTGGCTGCCTCTTTCCCCTCTCCTCAGAGAATTTAGAAAATGACACTTGGTGAGACAATGTTTATAACCACTTCAAGATTTCAAAGAGAAAGTTATCAATGATGGACAAAGTATAGTTCCTTGTCACTCTACATGATGGTAAATGAAAGTTGAAATCTGGAAATAAAGTCCAAACCAGGTTTAATATGTTAGTTTAAGTTTGCATTTACTGTGTTTCCATTTAATTCAATTTGATTCTATGCAATTTCATTCCATGTGTATTTATTAAGGAGCGACGATTACCTTCGGAAAACTCAAAATCCAGGGCCTGCAGAAATTGGTTCACTGGCCAGCTTGGAAGGCAAAGGGGTTCCTCTACTTGAAGGACAGAAAAAGAATCTCCCAAATCCCTATGTGGTTCAGCAATTCTATTATATCCAGAGGTGAAGCTCAGTGGGAAAACTGGGAGACAGTACAGTCAATCCATCGGCAAATATTTTTGAGCTCCTAGTTGGTTGCAGATGCTGTTCTAGATGCTGGGGAATTCAGACTGAAATTCAGTCCCAGTCCTGTATGAAACTATGGATGAAACCATGCTCTCTCAGGGCCTTATTTCACAGTTCTGGTAAAGGATATGATGCTATTTCTACTACTGTACTTCATGCTAAGAGAGTGAATGGGAAAGCATACTGAGCCAAAAATTGATAGACCACTAATAATAACAATAACAACAAATATAAAGCGAGAGCCTCCTGTATTCCAGCACAGAGTTAAGCATCAATGTATATCACAGTTCTTCAAAACAGCCTTTTCTTTTCCAAATACGAGGAACCTGAGGCTTAGAGAGCCATGGTAACCAGCTAGTGGGTGGCAGAAGTGCGACACAAACCCAGGCCTGTCTTGATTCCAAAGAGTTATAAGGAGTAATGAAATCTGGTCAGCTGAACATCTGCTCTCGTACTCAGTGGTGGCCCTTTTATTCTCTCTTTGCTCAGTTGTTGCTGCCGGTTCTGCAAATAATTAGCAATTTTGTAGGAAATTCCTCACTTTTGTGGGAAGTCCACTGCACTGACCTACAATGAAAAGCTATTTCCTTCCAAAAGCTCTGAGCTAAGTCATCTGCATTGCCATCCAGAAAGGACCATCTTAGAGAGCAAAGGGAGGGGTTAAAGGAAAGATTTATTAAGCAGTTACTATGTGCCAGGCACTTGTTTAAAATTTCATTTTGGGACTTCCCTGGCGGTCCAGTGGTTAAGGCTCCATGCTTCCACTGCAGGGAGCATAGGTTCGATCCCTGGGAACTAAGGTCTTGCATGCCATGTAGCACGGAAAAAAAAAAAAAAAAAAAAAAACTCATTTATTTCTCAGAGAAACTTCAAAAGAGGAGAATATCAAGGTTCAGAAAAGATAAACCATGCACCCAAGGCTATGTAGAAAATAGTGGCAGAGCTGGAGTTTGAATTCACGTTAAGCTCCTGCCTCTCCCCCAACCTGTGCTGCCTCTGAAAAAAGTATACTTACAGTATCTTGCTTGGTCAAATATTCTTATTATTTAAATAAATCAGTGAGGGACTTCCCTGGTGGTGCAGTGGTTAAGAATCCGCCTGCCAACGCAAGGGACATGTGTTCGAGCCTTGGTCGGGGAAGATCCCACATGCCGCAGAGCAACTAAGCCCATGCACCACAACTACTGAAGCCCGCGCCTAGAGCCCATGCTCCACAACAGGAGAAGACACCTCAATGAGAAGCCCATGCACCACAATGAAGAGTAGCCCCCGCTCGCCACAACTAGAGAAAGCCCACGTGCAGCAACGAAGACCCAACACAGCCAGACTAAACAAATAAATAAATAAACAGTGAAAACCACCACTACTGCAACAGCACAGAATAGATCTCTGCTCAAATATCACCTCCTCAAGACAAAAAGCTCCCCCTAAAGTAGCCAACCTCCCTACCCTACCCCTACAGCTTTATTTTTCTTCGTTGCACTTACCACCTTCTGACGAAGTCCAGGGTTATTTGTCTTTATCATCTGTCCTTCTTACTGGAATATGAGTGTCTACAGGGTATGCATCTCATCTGACTTGTTCATTTCCATATCCATCATGCCTAGAACAGTGCCTGAAATAAATAATAATCAAATAAATGCATGAAAGCAGGTTTTTAAAGGCAGGGTAGATAGCAAACCTGCAACAGGTTGACAGCACAATGTGGTTTAGTCTCGAAAAGAACACCTTGGTGCAACAAATGCAGTGATTTGAATTAAATGTTTTTTTCATAGGTTAAAAGTGATTCCCAACATAAGAAATCACTACTCGTTATCTAAAATTTTGCTTCAATATAAGGCTTCACTCAAGAACCCCATCAGCATTATTATTTTATTTATTAGGCATTTTAAATAGTACTTTATAGACATTTTGTCATTGTAAATGGAAATGTATCTACTTTAAATATTATTACCTTCCAGAAGCCTAAGGGCAAAGCAGACGTTTTAATTTATCTTGCAAAGCTATGAAGTTAGAGAGAGGGTGGAAAGATTGATGAAAAATGAAAAGATCAGAAGAGAGACAACTAAATTACAAAAATAAAAATGTGTTAGTTTTGTCTATGAAACCCCCCACAAATTACCTGATAGCTACTACAAACATCTCAAAATCCAGATAAATAAGAATATTTTTAATAACTGTTTGATACACCTGTTTTTCCCTACATTATTTAGTTGAATTCTCTTTGATTTCCTCAAAGACAAAGTTATATGACAATAACTTTGTAATATTTTTTTCCATTAACCTCTAGCATAGTTAATTAATACTAGTTTTTATTATTGATAATTGGCTTGCACACCACATGGTTTATTACTGATAATTGACTTGCACTGTAACATGGTTGCAGGTTTGTGCCCAGAAACATAGGAATTCTGATAAATTCTATTTTTCATGGTAGCCAAAAAAAGCATGGTGCGTTTATAATTATATATGCTGCATCATCTAGCATGTTCCTGAAAGGGGAAAGCTTCACATTTGACCAGGCATCAATAAGAAACTAATTCTTCGCTGGCAATTTTTATATTTAGCTACTGAAAAAGTTTCCACAGACTAATTTGTGGTGCTGTACATGTCAACCTATGTTTCCCCTTTACCACCAAATACAGTGTCAGCACCCTAAAATGGGTTGGTGTTATGCTAAGACCTCTGACCCTGCCCTTCAGTGTTTCCACACCAGGCATATCGGCACAACACGTGCGGGGAGTGTGCCTGGGAGCTGTTCATTCCTGTGCTGGCGCAGCTGGCAATAACTTGACATGAATGTGACTGAGAACCACATAAATATATTCCACCAAAACCAAGCTGAACCAATCCCCAACTCATTTTCCCTTTAGCTGGATTTCATAATGCTCCACCACCACTTGGAGGGGAAGTCGGAGTGAAAAAAGACAACAATCTTAACCAAATTCAGTTCAAGCATTTTACTTTGGCAAATTTTACAAAGGCATGTGAACATGTGAACACATTGCTGGTGTCCCTTCTGGGGTCTTGGAAGGGAGGGTTCTGAGCTTCTGCTTCATTAACTTCATGACAGATTCTCCTGTAATGGGTTCACATGCACTACACTTCCTAACCTCCATCTCTTTTTTTGCACTGACAAGGCATAGTTTTGCACTCCCTCCCACTCTTCCTGCCTTTCAAATCTCCTTATCATTCGTGTCTCAGCTCAGAGAAGCTTTTTCTGATCTCCTATGTGTATCATTCCCATCACTCTGCCATGTTACCCTGTTCCTCTCTCTTTTTAGCTCTCATTTCTCTCTGAAGCTATTTTGTTTACTTATTTATTGTCTGGCTTCTCCAGTAAAATATGGGCTCCAAGAGAGCAGGAATTTTGCCTGGAATGCTTACAGCTACACCACCTGAACCTAGAATGAGCATCTGGCACTCATTCATTCAAATGACTTTTGAATGAATGAATGAACTATATGCTTAAAAGTGCATAAATTAGCTTAAGAATATAATTAGCTGAAGAATATAATTTTACCATTTTAATCAAGTTACTCCAACTCTAGTCCCCCATTTCACTGTGCTGGCTGAAAGCCAATCTCAGGTATGGTTAGGGCCCCTTCCTCCCTGGGGTTTGCAAAGGTATTAGAATTCAGCAGAGGAGCAGGTCATCAGTCATTGCCCTCACTGGTCACTGAACTGTCCATGGTCTCGGCCAGCAGTCAGGTCCTAACTGCAGCTTCCATGACATGCATGTGGCTGAGGAAGGTTGACAGGGATTGGGAGCCCTGCTTTTGGTGTTTGGCCTCCCTCTAAAGACCCTGCAGCCCTTTCCCCCGAGGCCTTGCCATTCTTTCCCTGACAGCAGCATAGTGGTCTACCGACCACTAGTCCCTCGTAGTCTGAACTAAGCCCCTCCTTTGCTTTTCTCAAAGGCACTGCTCTGGGACACCTTGCAAAATCATTTCATGGTGTTTAGACCTTATAAAACTGAGAATCACGGTTACCACCTTCTGTTTCTGCTCAGAAAAATCCTTGAGTTAAGGAAATTGTAAGGGTCTGACTACTTTCTTGGAATAGGAAGAAAGTGGGAAATCTGAAGAACAAAGAAAATTATCAAAATCTCAAAAGTGATCCTGTCACCTCCATTTTATATATTCTTGTATATTGGAAAGGAAACTAACAGGCAGTTTGGCTGACTGTATGCTGTGGCTCTCTGTTATGGGCTAAATTTTATCCCCCCAAATTCATGCATTGGAGTCCTACACACCAGTATCTCAGAATGTGACTGTATTTGGAGATAGGGGCTTTACAGGTAATTCGGCCTAATGAGGTCATTGGAGTGGTCTTCATCCAATGCTTGGCATCCTTATAAGAAGGGGAGATTAGGATACAGACAGGTACAGAGAGAAGGCCATGTAAAGACGCTTAGAGAAGACAGCCATCTACAAGTCAAGGGGACAGGCCTCAGAAGGCTCTGCTGACACCTTGATCTCAGACTTGTAGCCTCCAAAGTTGTGGGAAGATAAATTTCTGTTCTTGAAGCCATCCAGTCTGTGCTACTTTGCAATGGAGGCCTAGCAAACTGATATACTCCCTGGTGCTGTAAGGTTGGGCAAGGCAGCCACTCTGGGGTTTGTGTAAAAGTAGGAGTTGTTAGTGTGCATTCTTTAGCTCTGCCAGCCTCCGTGTTGGAACTTTAAATCACCAGCAGTAGCAACAGTGCTGGTTTCTCCCCAAACCACATTCAGCCTCAAAGCAAGAGCGGGCACGTAGATGCACAGGAAAAATGCTTTCAGCAGGGCCTGGGGGTGTCTTCTTTCACACAACTCCTTATCGCCTTCACTGGAATGCCGCAGAGCCCAACACCACCTGCTCGCATGGCATTTCACTCATGTGCATTCCAGGAAACAACACAAATACTCGAGCGGCAGCAGGCCCTAGCGGGGTCAGCAGATGATGAATTAGTGATTCTCCAATAGTCAGAGTTGCATAACTGTTAAATATGAGTTCACAAATATTTATCCATCGTATCGATTATCTGTATATTTATTTTTTAACACAGAAAAAAGTTCTGATATCTGTAACTAATTCCAACCAGCATGTTGCCTCTTGTTGTCTTTGTCTGGGATATTCATTTCTTCTCATATATACAATCTTATGTCTAATTGTTGTCAGTCATTTTTTGCAGGGAGAAAAATAAGACAATAACAAAATGCATTGTTTCAAAGCTCCAAATTTTAACACTGATTTTGGAGGGTATAATTTAGTGACAGTTCCAAATTATGATTGTACCTATGGAAAAATGGTTTTGTTTGTTTAAAAATATAAAAGCTATCAGGTAAATCTCATCTTTGATAATTCATTGACATTACCTTATATTTTTCCTTAAATTATCTTTACTTTTTCTGACGTTTCAGATAATCCAGTACTATCTGAAATGCAAAAAAATGAAATATTTATTAGCAAAAACATAAAGTAGCAAAATGATATAGTCAGCAGACATCATGAGTCATAGCATTGTATTTCATTCCTTGACATCAGAGACAAATGCCCTCCAGTGTTTCGGAAAAATCAGATGCCTAAAACTATTTTTTCTAATATGTTGATTTTACTCCCTGTTCATTGTCCTAAAGTACACACACACGTGAACACACAGGCACATACATACACACACGCCACTTTTATAAAGTATGCTTTTTGAAAATGAAACTTTTAATATGTATTTATCCTACAAGGACTTTAATCCATGTGGTTTCATTTGGTGATTCATTCAAATTTAACTCACATAAATATATTAGCTAATGTTGCAAGAGGCCTGCTACATTTTTTTTAAGTCCTTTTAATAAGCACCAAGTTTTGGTGGCCCAAAAGGAAAGAAAACTTAAGCTTGGTTTAAATACTGAAATCATGGTGCATTTTTTCAGTTTTGGTCATTCTAAATTTCACATAATTTTACAATAATGTTGTGAGATAATAAAAAATATATATTAGTCTTTGCTTCCAGTTCCTGACACAGAGCTCCTAAAACCCTTGTAATCTCCTGGGTGATAGGAGTGCCTTTGTTCTAATGAGGTGACTCTGGGTGAGCTCCTGGATGGCTCCTGAGTGAGGGCTGGTCACCAGAAAGACCAAGCCATGATTAGAAGCTTGGAATTCTCAGCCACACTCCACATTCTCTTGAGAAGGGAGAAGAGCTGAAAATGGAGTTAATGACTGATCACGTCTTTGTGATGAACCCTCCATAAAATTCCAAAAGGATGGGGCTCGGAGAGCTTCTGGGTTGGTGAACACATAGAGGTGCTGGGAGAGTGGTGCCCTTGGACAGGCCATGAGAGCCCCATACCCCTTCCCACACACCTTCTCTTCCCTACCCATCTCTTCCCTCTGAATGTTCATCTGTATTCTTTATCATATCCTTTAATAAACTGGTAAATGTAAGTAAGCACTTCCCTGAGTTCTGTGAGCTGCTCTGGCAAATTAATCCACCCAAGGAGGGGAGTCTTTGGAACCTCTGATCTATAGTCAGTTGGTCAAAAGCACAAGTGATACCCTAGGACTGCAGCTCGTGTCTGCAGGGTGTGTGAGTGGGGGTGGGAGGCAGTCTTGTGGGACTGAGCCCTTATCTCCTGGTAGATAGTGTCAGGATTTAGTTGAATTCTTGGACACCTGCTGGCATCCTGAGATTTGCTTGGTGGTGCTGTGGGGTGGTCCCTCTCCCCACAGACCCACATTGGAATTGTGATCAGGAACCAAAAGAAATGTTTCTTCTTTTTGCTGTGATGCTTTATTTTTCTCCAAATTTTAATATATTACTATGTTATTCATACTGAAGAATAACATCTAGGTTTTTTAATAATTAGAAAGAGCTCATAGACATTAGCTCAAAATGGAAAGTAATGATATTTTTGAGTGAAAAACTGAATTAGAAAAATAAAAACGAGGCACGAGCTAGGCATGGGTGGCCAATGTGAAACTATTGCAGAATAAGTAATTCCTAATGGAATATTTCTGCTTCATAATATGCCTTGACAGTTCATGTTAGGCTCAGAAATCTTAATGTGGTGTCAAAATTGGGAAAGATAGTATAAATATTATTAGCTGAATGAAAAATCAAATGAATGAACGAATGAATGAATGGTAGTGTAAAACAGAGCATCTGATATAGTGTTAAATCATTTAAATGGCACAGAAGTAGAGTTAGTCTAAGAAGATCATTTTCAAAACCACTTAAGTCACAGTTTTTTCCCTAAAAAAAATATTTATTTTTCTCTTGATGTGATTCTTAAATCCCACATAAAATAAAGAACAGGCTTATGTGCTTTTTGACCAGGGCTCTGGTTCCATTTCTCTACTAGTGTCTAAGTTTCACCCCACTGGGTCTGGGATTTAATTGCATCCTCTTTCAAGCTACTAAGTTACCCTGTTACTGTTTCATGGATGCTGAAAGCAGATGTGAGACTCTTGGGTAGAGACAAAGAGCTTTATTACTCAGGGTGCAGCAAGCAGCATGAACATCAGCATGTTTACACTGGTTAACCTTGCTTCAAACTCCACAGGGTTGACATGATATGACCCAGATGGATGCTACACACACAGTGGGTTTGCATAACAGCTAAGGAATGCTAAAGTTAATAAGTCCATTGCTTTTATTTTGTTTTTGGCTAACAATCAGCTAACAAACTTGCTCCTTGTCCCAGGTTGAGAAATTACCAAATTTCTCAAGATTGCTTGCTGCAAACACAACCCTGAGAAATAGCTCAGGAAAAGAAACATTAGGATCTTGAATTCTGACACCCCTAGAAAGACATATAGGAGCCTAGACACCCATGGAGGACTCTCCCACTACCACCTTGTGGTGGTTTCATCCTTACACTGGCTTCCCCCACTGCTATCAATATCCATGGGGGGAGGATATTGCCCCTGACAGCTATCTGGAAAAGTCTTGAGCTTCCCTGTGGCTGGACCTTATGCGAATTAATCACTTGGACCAGAGGAATGTCCTTGACTTAGGCCTAGGTTTGTACCCATTCCTGAACTAATCTCTATGTTAAGGAGGAAAAATTACTCTGATTATTTAGATCATCCATGCTGCTGGGGTGGGAAGATCAGTTTTACCTACTTAATAGCTACCAATGGGGCTTCCCTGGTGGCACAGTGGTTAAGAATCCGCCTGCCAATGCAGGGGACACGGGTTCAAGCCCTGGTCCAGGAAGATCCCACATGCCACGGAGCAACCAAGCCCGTGCGCCACAACTACTGAGCCTGCGCTCTAGAGCCCGCGAGCCACAACTACTGAAGCCCACGCGCCTAGAGCCTGTGCTCCGCAACAAGAGAAGCCACCGCAATGAGAAGCCCATGCACCACAACCAAGAGTAGCCCCCACTCGCCGCAACTAGAGAAAGCCGGCGCGCAGCAACAAAGACCCAACGCAGAGAAAAATTAAAAAAAAAAAAAAAAGAAAAGCTACCAATGGGGAAGAGGCAAAATGTGAGGAGGCAACAATTACCTACCTCACATGGTCTCTAAGTGGTATAATTCAAAACTTTTGCTCTATTTCAGGTTTTTCCAAGTCAAATGAAGTGGAGAGAAAGAAAACTCTTTGGCTCTCTTTTCTATGCCTTTATTCTGGGAAATCCTATTTATTTTTTCATTGTACTCATATTAATGGATCATCAGTTAAGGGTCAAGAACTGTATTAGGGGCTTCCCTGGTGGCGCAGTGGTTGAGAGTCTGTTTGCCAATGCAGGGGACACGGGTTTGAGCCCTGGTCTGGGAAGATCCCACATGCCGCGGAGCAACTGGACCCGTGAGCCACAACTACTGAGCCTGCACGTCTGGAGCCTGTGCTCCACAACAAGAGAGGCCACGATAGTAAGAGGCCCACGCAACGCGATGAAGAGTGGCCCCCGCTTGCCACAACTAGAGAAAGCCCTCACACAGAAACGAAGACCCAACACAGCCAAAAAAATTAGAAAAAAAAGAACTGTATTAGACTTGGGGATACAATTCTCAAAAAGTCAGAAATGACCCCTAAACTCACAGGCAAATAATCTAGTGAAGGATTCATTTTAAGAGACCATTAGGATGAGAGGGAAAAATACAGAGTGATGGTAGCGCATAGAGGGAGCGCCTCACCTGGACATTGAGTGGGAAGGTTAGGAAAAGCTTCCTGGAGAATATGATATCTAAATCCGAAGCCAGAAGGATAAGCAGGAATTATCAGGTGATCTGTGTGTGGGTGAGGACTAGATAGCTTGGAAGAATGCCTTTGCAGATGGAAAAACAAAGCAAGTTAGAGAAACTAAATGTAGTTCTGTTTGTCTGAATCATAAAGTTCAAGGTGAGAGATGAGGTGGGAGAAGTGAGGAATGGGAGGGAGAAAATGTTATCTATGCAAAGGAGCTTTGACTTTTCTGAGAAACCTTGAAGCCTTTCAACAGAGAGAAACAAGGTAGATACTGCATTTCAGAAATTTCACACTGGCTATTAGAGTGAAAAGTGAATTGAGGGTAGAAACGAGGCTGGGACAGAGAGATTAGTTAGGAGACTGTTGCAATCCAGCACAGAGATAGAAGTAATCATACCAGTGAAAATGGGATGAAGGGGCAAATTTGCCATCTATTTAGAAGTTGGATCCATATGTCTTAATAAGTAATTGGAAGCATGAGATGAGCATAAGGAAAAACATAAGGCTTGGAGATAGGATAGCAATAAGAACAGATTTTTTTTTTTTTTTTGTTTAAAATGGCACATTAACATTTCTGCCCCAAAGGGGGAGGCACTTTTCCTTTTTTAAAAAAATAAATTTATTTATTTTATTTTTATTTATTTTTGGCTGCATTGGGTCTTTGTTCCTGGCACGGGCTTTCTCTAGTTTCGGTGAGCAGGGGCTACTCTTCATTGCAGTGCTAGGGCTTCTCACTGCAGTGGCCCTGAACAGATATTTTTAATTCAGACAAGCAAAGGTTCAGATCCTGACTCTGCACTTAGCATCCAAGCCTGAGTTAATTACCAGCAAAAGGGAGACACTGATAACTACCTAGAATGGCTCCTTTTAGGATAAATATACAAAGAAATATTATAAAATACTATATGGCAAGTTCCTAACAGAGAATAAATCTTTAATAAAGTATAGCAATATATCAGTTCCTGTTTCACTGCCTGAAAGAACTGGTTGGAAGGAAAAGCTATTCACTGAGTGCAGCAGTCAGGAGCGTGCTGGCTGCAAGTAACAATAAACTAGACCTACAGCAGTTTAAAAAAGTATGGGTTATTTTTCTTGCACAATAAGAGAACTGGAGGTGGATAGCTATTGGCATTAATTCAGTCAGAACTAGAGTCTTTGCTGTTATTCTTGGTTTTACCTCATGGTCACAATATGGCTGCCCCAGTTCTAGTCTCCAGTGTCACGTTTGCATTTAAGTCAGGGTTGAAGGGAACCATGCATAAGAGAAAGGTAATGGGTTAGTCAATTTTCCTGAGATGGGGAACATAGGAGGAGAAGACAGAAGTTTGGGAAGAAATAATGAACTTGGTTTTGAATATATTGAGTTTTAGGTGTCTTGATATATTCACATAGAAATAGGCAGTTAGGTATACTGGCCTGGAGTTAACGAAAGATATCTGGGATTGAGGGGGGAAATTAAATTCTGTGGGGTGAATGAGAGAACACGTAGAAAGGGTCTACAGTGAGAAAAGATGAGGACCAGGACATAGCCCTGGCACAGAACACCAACATTTAATGGATGAGTAGAGGCCAAGAACTGCCAAAGGCAAGAGTGGTTAGAGAGGCAAGAGCAGAGCCAAGAGCATGCTGTGTCCTGGAAACCTAAGAGAGAAAACAATTAAGGAGGATGTGGTCAATAATATTAAGGGCTACACAAAAGCAAGAAGGTAATAAGTGACCTTGCTGAGAGCTTTTCCTTTTGTGGGGACAGAAGCTAGACTGGAGTGGGTGAGGAGTGGAAGGGACAGGAGAAAGCAGAACAAACAAATGTAAAAAGTTCTTTTCTTTTTCTTTTGTTCTCAGAGTTCATATTTTAGGATGTCACTTGTAAAATTCTTTTTTTCAAAGAAAGATTTTTGGTTAAAGTCAATTCACCTTTCTGAAGAGAAGAAAACTTGGGATGAGAATCTGGTCTTCATGACATTCAGAGGGTCTCTTCTGGAGCCACCAGTCTCTGATTACATGGTCTTTCTTACTCCAGTGATGAGGCACAAATAAAATCATGTGACACATTTGGGTTCTGGGAGCAGGGCTGTATAAATGTTTCTTGTATGATGCTTCCTAGTACTGAAACAGGCAGAGTCTGGAAGTCACTGGTCTGGTGCCACATGTAACACAAACTAACTTTCCCAGGCTCTTCTTTATTTAGTGTGTTTTTATGTGGATGAATGTCATGGAAAATAAAAGTATTATGGGAAAATAAAAATGTTCCATTTGTGCAATTTTGGGTAGGTCATATTCAGATTTAAAACGTTAAACTATTTTGGGCCACATATAAAATCAACTTTTATATTGGACCACCCAGACTCAGAACACTAGATGAAAGACTAAAAATAAGAAACTTGTTGGTGACATCGTATTCAGTTGGCTGACTATTCAGGTTTAAGAAGTTTCCTTCCTGTTGAAGAAGGAAGAAAATGAAACACTTATTTAAATTTAAAATACTCCAAACCAGGCAATTGATGTAGTTATAAGAATGTAGCTTCCAGGGGGAAATAGTCTCTTCCTCTCTCTTTCTATCTGTCTCTCTCCTCCTTCTTCTGAACTATATAAGTACCAGTTCAGAAAAGCACTTTTCAGAGTAAAAGGTTTTTGTCTTTTAAAAATAAATGTTTTGCTTTCTTTTGTTTCCTCTTCTTTCTTTTATTTCCTGCAGATTAGTTCTGCAGGCTACAGACAGCAAAAGCTAAGAAAAATAATAATTTAACCCACTGAAACTTCTTTTTATCTGTTTCAATCATCAATGTGGTAATTCTCAAAACATTTATTTGAGAGAATCTAATCCTCTAGTAGTTCACTTCTCAGAGCTCATATTTTAGGATGTCACTTGCGGCCTGGAGATTAAAACCTTCATCTGTCCTCTACTATTTATAGAATTATTCAACGAAAGTTTTCCAGTTATCCTTTCTTTTAAGGGTTGGGTTCTCTAGTTAGAGCTAGAGAACTTTTGTTCCCCTCCCCGCCCCGCATCTTGCCCCAAATGGGGGACATTCTCCTCTGTGTGAGGCTCTTTCCGTTCCTGAAGGTGGGCTGAGCAAAGGAGCGTGACGCAAAAGTGGGCTGTGTGCTTGATGCCTCTAGCGCCTCTGCCGCCTTGTGAAGGATCCCATTAGCAGCGCAAATTCGAAGCGGCGGCCGGGGCAGCAGCGGCTGCTGCGGCGGAGGCTCTGCGCGCCCCAGTCCTGCCTCCCTAGCGGGAGCCCGAAGCTCACGGCATAGCCTCAACCGCACCCAGGCTTCGTCTGTCTTTTCAAGCTCTTCATGTTACCCAGCTAAAAGAAGAAAATGGGCACCGGGGATTTTATCTGCATTTCCATGACCGGAGGGGCGCCCTGGGGGTTCAGATTGCAAGGTGGCAAGGAGCAGCAGCAGCCCTTACAAGTTGCTAAGGTAGGACCATCAAGGATGGGTTATCACGGTTCTGGGCTGGGAAGGAAGGAATGAAAGCAACCTGTTGATGGTTTTTCAAGTTCTGATCCAGAAGTCTCTATATTAGTTTGATTTTGATGCTGACATTGAATCTTTCTAGGGTGTGGGTTTTTTGTTTTGTTTTTTGTTTTTGTTTTTACCAAAGAAACTTTGGAGAGTAACATATAGCACATATGTAATTAATCAGCCATTAATGGGGAAGAAAGCGTACCATATTTTATCAGCTGAACAAAAGCCTACGTAATTAGCTTCTTCTCCGGCATCCAGCAAGACACTTGGGAACGTTTCTTCTAGGCAATATTAGAATCTACAGTTGTTATTGTTTCATGTCACTTTACTTGGCTCTGGCAGAGGAGAAGTGCTCAGCTCAGCATAACCAATTGGCTTGGCTATTTTGGGGCCTCATAAAGTATTGGTAATGACATTTATTATACAGCATTTATGAGAAGCCCAATTTGGGGCAATAATTTAAAAAAATATGATGAAGATGCCATGAAATCTATTTGAAAGAATACCCTTTTAAGGATTTGGCTAATAAATGCAAAAATCCAAGTACTCTGTTCTATCATGTGCATTCGTCTGGTTAAATGCTCAAAATAAAATTCAAAGACACTGGAAATATATTTTAAGTAACTTAGAGGTAACTTTGAAATGCATCTAATAATGATTTAAAATATTTTAGATGTTTTTGTTTCCATTAGATTGCTTTTTTCTTAGCTCAATATGCTTACCAGTTTGTTTGAGGGGATCTGATATTGTCTAATTGTGATTCAGCTAAAACAAATTTTAAAATACATGAAAATAAGCAGACTTTCACCTGATTGTAATACTAAATTGATGTACTATAGGAAAGAACATGTTTGATTAATTTCCTGTTGTATACTTACATTAAAAATGTATCTAGATCCTTATGAAACATATGGACCACTGGCCTTTGTAGTTATTCTTCTTTCCCTTTGGCTTTTTTTTTTTCTTAATGTTCACTGTGAAAAAAGGAGTTTCTTTGAAATTTTCTGCACCCAGGCTCCCATAGGAAAATCCTTTCATAATGCGATGGTGGAAGCCTGCCACCTAGTGAAAATTTCAAACATCAGGAATGAAGCATAAAACAGGAGAAAGCAGAAATTTTTAGAATTGAAAAGTTTCTCAGAGATTCCCACTTCAATCCGCTAATTTTAGATGAGGAAAGAACCCTGAGAGGTTAACTAACTTGCCTCCGGTCTTTGGTCTTCGGCTTGGAACTGGCAGAGTGATTAAAGGGTACGGAAAGGTGGTTGGTTTCACTGTGTTTCTTTAGGAGTCAATGGCAGGCAACATCAGACAAAATATTAATGTCTAATTCAGCGTACGTAGAATTCATGAGGCTGAAGTGGATTTGTCCCGGGTCTAGAATAGCCGTCGGCTGGCTCCTGTTACTGAGATTTGGGTCCTAATTCCAGCTCTGATCTAACTTGCAGCCGGGCCTGAGACAGATCACTCTTCCTGATTCATCTGATGTGTGTGTGTTTGAATGTGTGTGTAGAGGGAGAGAGAGACAAAGATTTTGAGTGGGGTGGGAAGGGAGAGAAGTACGGTGGAAACTGGACTTTACCATTAGTGAGGTTCTATGTTGCTCGAGTTTTCTACAGCCCTATTAGTATACAGTTTTAGAATCATTTGCCTACCAGTTAAAATGGGACAGGAGTGGCTAGAAGCTGTGATTCCTGGTGGCTCTTTCATAGCCAGACCTACAGAATAGAATGGGTTCTCCTGACTTCTTGATGTGTTTATTCCAAAGTGGAACCACTGTGTGATTTTTTGAAGAACTGAAGCAAATTGCTAGTGAAGGGTGTTTTGGAGGCGTTCCTCTGCTGATAGCATCTCTATTACCAGGATTCAAAGAGGCTATTAGTCTGTATGAGGGTCAAGAAATTTAGTCCTGCTCTCCCCTTATCTTTCCTAAAATACCCAGGAAATATATTTTTGGTTTTAAAAAGATCATTATATTAAAGCATAGGGATGTTTGCTTTAATTTTGTGTTGCTATAAAGTTACTGATTTTAAAATATCATTATGAAAGCACCTGGATGTTTGCCTTAATTATTGTGTGTGTGTATGTGTGTGTAAAAGAGAGAGAGGGAGAGAGAGAGAGAGAGAGACGATAATCTATAGTTTTTTCCCACATGTAAAAGTGACCAGAGAGCCTTCTAAAGAAGGTATAATTTCTAAATTTCTATGGCAATGCCCACTTTTCTTGGTCTGGTTTTATATTTAATTAAAACTTATTATATTTAATTTCTTATTACTAGCATTATTTGTTCCCCAAAACCCTTGGAACAAAGTGCTTGTCAATTTCTACGTTATCAAGGCCATGGCCTCACTGGAATCACTGTTTTTCACTCAAAACATTAAGTCAACTCAATTCTATTAAAGGTCTCTCATTGAGATCAAGGTGAAGTGTATGTTGCTTGGCATAGATTTTCTTCTTTTCCAAGGACTGGTGAAAACTTATTAGAGCCAAGTTACCTCCAAGTAGGAGGATGAAGAGAAAAGAGACAGAAAGACTGAGTAGGGGATGGTTGCTGGCAAACAAAATGCTCACAGTTTTGAAGAACATGCAAAAGAATAGTTTGGAAACTGAAGAGATTATTTTAAAAAAAAAGAGATTTTCACACAGTGCTTAAATCATGCCCCTTATGCTACAAAGCAGCTCTTTGATAACAACAAATTTTAGATAACAACAAATTTAGCTCTTAGGTAACAACAAATTTTTGGCTCGTTGTAAATATCTAGTGTTTAGATTTTCACTAATTCTATATAGAATGAAAATCTAGCAAGCTGAAATAGCAAAAGAAAAACTAGTCTAATATTTTTAGAAAAAGTAATTCTAATATTATTAAGAATGATCAGAAATTTAATAGCTTTATAATGCCCAGTAAATATCCTTCTAGTGACATGTTTAGTCATTTTTGAAAGATGTTCAAATGTTTTTTAGTTAATTGGCTCGCTGGCTGAACTGTAGGTGAACCCCAACTTTTAAAGATCACTAACAGAAATATTAATAATAAAAATTTTCATTGACATTGAAGCTCAAGGCCATAAAATTCTGCTTTGTTTTCAAGATAAATTGAACTTCTAAAAGGCCCTAAATAATCAATAACATTGCCCTGGTTTTTAAATGTTTATATATCTTTTAGTTTATGTTCTAAATATATGTGGTGAGAAGCAAACATTTCTAATACAGAGTCATAAAACAGTACTCTTGCAAGGTATATTTCCAAGACATCATCCACAGAAACAAATTTATTCAGACATAATTACAACACAAAACCCCATTGTGTCTGTGCAGATGTCCTTATGAAAAGTATGTTAGCACTTTTATTTTACAAAACTCTCTTATTTGGAACATCTACTTACATGGCTATGTCCCTGGACATACTCTTGGAAAATCGCTTTGGAAAACCTCCACATAAAGAAATGGGGAGAAATTTTTGTTTTGCAAACAAATCTTATGAATGATTCAGAAATAACTCACATTTTGAGAATAATGAACAAAAAATGTTTAGACTGTTTATTCTTTACATGTTTTAATGGTTAGAAATGGGGGACTTCCCTGGTGGTGCAGTGGTTAAGAATCCGCCTGCCAATACAGGGAACACGGGTTCGAGCCCTGGTCCGGGAAGATCCCACATGCCGCGGAGTAACTAAGCCCACCGCACCACAACTACTGAGCCTGCTCTCTAGAGCCCGTGAGCCACAACTACTTAAGCCCGCGTGCCTAGAGCCCGTGCTCCGCAACAAGAGAAGCCACCACAATGAGAAGTCCATGCACCGCAGCGAAGAGTAGCCCCCCGCCACAACTAGAGAAAGCCCGCACACAGCAACGAAGACCCAATGCAGCCAAAAATAAATAAATAAATTTACTTTAAAAAAAGAAATGGAAGCTTTCTTCAAAAGTATAGACCACTATGGTACTTATTAAAATGAATTTTAATTCAGTTTCAAATAACTTTATTAAAATTTAGATGACAAATTACAATCATCCATTTTACGAGGCAAGGTGGATTTAATGATTCTCATCTATTATTGTATATCCTCTCTTTAAACGTTTGAATAAAAGTATTTAGGCAAAGTACATTCAAATACATAATTCATATCCCTTAGTGACATTAGTGAGGTATCTAAAATGTTTCAGACAGAATAATTCAAGAAACATAGCTATTTCTAAAGGGAAAAATAGGAAAGATTTTGGTGTTTAAATATGTGTATTTCAGGATAAATGCTCCTTACTACAAATGGAAACCTAGGAACATCTTTATTAGTAAATATGACTGATCACTTAATATTTATTGATTTTTTGAGCACTTTTTAGAAATTCTAAAAATAGCTATGCTTATAGAAATCCGTGCACACTAGCTAAATCTATTAAGCAGATGTTACATAAAATTTTTATTTTAGAATTGCATGTTTAAGACAGATCACTTGTTGAAGGACAATGAGATAAAATAATGACTATGACTATGCATGAAACTTGCCATTATCTAGACACAGTCCATATGTAGCTCGCATTTATCAGGCCCTTGTCATATGCCAGGAAATGTTCCAGCTGCACCCCTGGTAGGATGTCTTCTTTGTCAATGCAGTTGCTGGCCTGCCTAGTGCCTATATGAACAGTGGGATGGGGGTAGAGAGAGGAAGGTGGGGGAATAAAACTGGAGAAAGATGCAGGAGGGAAAAGGAGAGAGAAAAAGAAAAACAGAGAGAGAATGAATAGGAACCTGTCCATTTAGTAAGGCAAGGATCCTTGCATTTCCCATGGATGAACACATATCACAGAAAGTCATTGGCAGGACTTGAGCCATCTTGCTTGGCCTACCCAGAAAGGCCAAGCTCTTAGCCAGGGGCTGGCAGGAACAAGCTGGCATTGGGGGCTTGGAAGGGATAGAGAAGTGCTGGACAGGAGCCCTATTTCCTGTGTTAGGGAACTATGCAGGGCAAAGCCCTCCAGGGCTCCTAGAAGGAACCACACAAGTGTCCCAGCATTTGGACACCAGCTTCAGAGAAGACGGTGATGGCCACTCAACATTAACCAGAGAAGCACAAAAACCAAGAAAGAGAGAAATGCCACCTCATTCAGTTATGAATAAATAGATCTACCTTCTCCCTCCTTCTCCAGTCTTCCTTCCTGCCTTCAACCTGGGAGGAGTGGGTGGGAGGCTGGTAAAGAGCAGACAGCACTTTTCTCCTCTTGCCAAGCCCTGGAGCCACAAGCCAGCCACCGTGCTTAGGGAGAGAGATTAGAGTTAGATGTTAGATCAAAGCTGTAATCGGACTAGACCGTTTTAATAACCAAAAGCCACCAGAGATGCATGGGATCTGACCAAAGTATTATTAAGGGAGGGATTTGGTTTTATAATAGTAGTCAAAGCAGTTACTGGAAGAAATAAAATAGGTTCACATTTATAACAGAATGATAGGCACTCCTCAAAAACATTAGTTCCATCATACAAGTTCATATTATCAAACACACGTACTTGATGTGTGTTAGATTGAAAACTTATCACCAACTCATGTGACTTCCATTGATCATGTTGAAGCTATTGTTTCCAGGTAGAATGCATGAAAATCTGACTTTGAGCTTAATAGCTTTTTCTTTTTCCTTTTCTTCTTCTTTTGTTGAATGTGAATCAGTACTTTATAACCTGGGATGCATTTCGTTATTAGGTAGATGCATACCTTTGGTTAAGTCTAAAGAGGTGTTTCTTGAACACCTATTTCTTGAACACCTATTAGAGGCTAGAACTCTCAAGTTAGAAGTACTCAGAACTTTTATTGGGTATTAAACTTTTATTGGGTATTAAGGTGATTGTTTTTTTTTTTTTTTTTTTTTTTTTTTTTTTTTTTTTTCTTTTTGCGGTATGCGGGCCTCTCACTGTTGTGGACTCTCCCGTTGCGGAGCACAGGCTCCGGACGCGCAGGCCCAGCGGCCATGGCTCACGGGCCCAGCCGCTCCGCGGCATATGGGATCCTCCCAGACCGGGGCACGAACCCGTATCCCCTGCATCGGCAGGCGGACTCTCAACCACTGCGCCACCAGGGAGGCCCGTGATTGGTTTTTTTAAAAAAATAAATTCATACTGCAAATTCCAAAAGTCAGTATGTAATATTATTGGGACATACACATTATACCTAACTGGATAATATTTGCATATTTTTCATGGTAATGGTTTTAAAAGACAGGTCAGCTTCCAAAATAATTTAGCTCCCTCTGTTAGTTAATGTATTCAGGAATATAAGCTAATTTATATATTTAGCTACAAATACTTCATTTGTTTATCCTACAATTGTCTAAGTGTGTTAACATATATTATCTCCTTTGATACTGGTGGGGTAGACAAAGTTTTATTATTCTCAGTTTATAGATTAAAAAACTGATTCTGAAAAAAATTATTTACAAAAAATATTATATAAAATAGCCTTAAGTCAAATATAATTCCTTCCCTCTAGCAGGGGCATCATATCACTCTCTGCATCAGCCTGGATAAGAGAACAGGATATCATTTAGTAATGCTGAACATTGCAGTGACTTTGATACAGAATTGTATCAGATAGAATGTCACCAATCTAAGATTTGATCTTTAAAAGGATTTGTAATGATTTCTTCTTTTAATGGGCCTGAGGGCCCATTAGGGGTTTTTATAATCTTCCTGTAAGGATTACAGGAAACGCATCTCTGAGCTACTGTGCAATGAGAGACAAGCCTGGAAAGGGAACTGGTTTACTTGTAAATAAACCTGAAAAATATATGGACTCCAAAATGTTTATTGTGTCTGTTCTAACAGATTCATGATGAAACCAAATGCCATGAGGTTATTGTAAAAGGAAATGGAGAATTCCTACATTAGCTTCATTAAATAATCTGAAAGAGTAAACAACTTCATGAAGTTAAAAGCTCATCTGAGAAACAGATATAACATTTGCTCTTTGGGGAATATTTCATTGTTTGACCACCTCAGTGAGAACATATTTACAGTATTGAATTATCTGAGGCACTTAATTTTTCTGAATTATTTACCATTCTTTTCTTATTATTAAAAAGCAGAAATGGCCACATTCTCAACAAACTGTATCTTCAAAGTCTTTGTGAAATCCATTGGCATGTGGCAGATCATCAGCGATAGTAGATATAGTTTTGTGTTATGATGGTCTGGATGTAGTTTTCCTTAACTTGTGTATAAATCTGGTGTGTTTCAGATAAAGTACTAAAAAATGTGGTGGATTTACTCTTTGAAACATTATAAATGAAAGATTGTGTCACTTGATTATGTAACAAATAGTTTTCCTATCCATTGGTTTTTGGTTTTTTATAATCTTACTCACCCAAGACTAGCTTTTCCACTTTTCTTTGGAAGCCATGTGGGTACTGCACTGATAAAACTATGTAGTGGATGACTTTTCCTGAACAGAACTATGTGTTTGTGTTCTATCTGATCTTACTTAGGCAATACTCCTTCCTTTATCAAAACTTACCTGGCTTGAATTTCACCGTTTTAGGACACAGATTATTTTTTCCAGAAGAAATCTATAATAATGTTCAGAGTACAATTTTCCTCCCAACATATTATTGCCTTCTGGAGATAATTTTAAGAAACTCATATTAATGTTTACTGAGTGCTGGACAATTCTTTGATCACCTTTTAAATATAATGAGAGAACCCTGTGAGGTTACCCCCATTTAAGATCCCCATTACAGAGGCAGAAAGTGGTTAAGTGACTTCCTTGGGTCACACAGGTAGGTAGGGGCAGACCTGGGGTTCACCCAGTTTGGCTCTGGGGTTTGTCTTCTAAGCTCCTACACACATTTTGGGGTTTAGTGTAGTTTGAACAGCCAGTTAAAAAGGAAAGAAAGACCTCAACAGACCATGGAGGAAAGATTTTTGTGGTCCCATAAACTACACCTACTTCTTCTGTTCTGACTTTAAGTATATTTTCACTCATTTAAATTAGTGTCAGATCACTATTTGAAACTTTTGTTTCTGGAACAAATAATTTAGGAAATGAAATAGAAACAGACTAGAAACTTTCATAATTCTGTCTTCTGAAGGATAGATTTAAAAAAATTTTTTCTAATCAGATTTCCCATGTCTTCTTAACAAATATGACATGCTATTTTATTATTATTATTATTATTTGTTTTTGTCTTTGGCCGTGCTCTGCAGATTAAGGGATCTTAGTTCCCTGACCAGGGATTGAACCCAGGCCACGGCAGTGAAAGTGCCAAGTCCCAACCACTGGACCACCAGGGAATTCCATGCTACTTTATTATTTATTTATTTATTTTGAATTTTATTTATTTTTTTATACAGCAGGTTCTTATTAGTTATCCATTTTATATATATTAGTGTATATATGCATGCTACTTTATTTCTGAAGCAAAAATTTTCTAGCAGTAGGACCATGCTTGAGAATTTTACCATGTAGTTCAAGACACATTAAAGGGGTATGAAACCAATGCACTGAGGTGGAAACTGGGGGTACTGAATTTACCTTCTCAGTAGCTCACTCACTTCCTGCTCGGTGTGCCTACTCCCACTCCTTCAGCTCGGGCCTTCACTAGCTGTCTCTTAGATAACTACCTTGGCCTTTTAACTGTCTCCCTGCTTTGGGTTTCATATTCCTCAGGTTCATGATACAGAGAGCTGCCAGAGAGATTGTTCTAAATCACCTGTTATACCACTTCTAAAAATACTCCAAAGTCTCCCCATCATATCATCAAAATAACCATAACATTAAAAAAAATCTCTGTACAATTAAGTGCTTTATGTATTATATCATTCACAGTAGGCTTAACTATCCTTTTTTTCACAGATGAGAAAACTGAGGCTTAGAGAAGTTAGGTGAATAACTAAGGCTGTAGAGCAGGTCCAGGCAGGCCTAGGACAGAGGCCAGTTGGACACCAAAGTGCATGCTCTGAACGACACCCTGCACTCCCGATATCACTGCAACATGTTTTATAGATTCCAGTATATATTAAATGTGAGCTTTTATAAAATTAACCATATTGATGACATCCTGCAGCACTTTTGCACTTTTGTCTTCCATTTATTTTGCTTCTCTCTTCAACTTAACTTGCCTACAAATAATGTACTGAATGAATTTTATGTGAGGCACTTCATAACCTACCCTAGAATCTTTTCTTTGTTAATCTCTGTTAATGCGGCTACTTCATCAGTGGTTTTATTTACATTTTTCCCATAAAACATTGATTTTTTTTTAAGTTAAAGAATTCGTTTACTTTGAGAACTTATCTCCAGTATTTTTCCTTATTGGCTCTCCAAAGGAGTAGTTCTTCATCTATTTCAGTGTTGAAATAGAATCAAGAAAATACTGTAGGCTGGGATATACCAGAAACATATGTTCTTTTATATAACTTTACAGCAAAACTCCTCCAATATGTAGTTTGGTTTAATATTATTTCTATCAATTTCCTGGTTTTTCTTTACATCTTCAACAATATTTGCTGATAAAAAATATATCTTGGTTTGTTGCCATATTGTATTATTTTAACCATTTTAAAATGCATCCATGAGAAGCTTTCTAAACATTATCATTTGGTTTAATTCTGTAATGTTTTAAATCGAGTATTGCCTGACTTCAACCACTGTTAAAAAAAACAAATCTGGAAATTTTTCATTCTCTGGTTGCTTGGTTATGAAATATCTTAGTCCTGACTACTTCATACTAACACTAGCTGATATCATAGAGCACAATAAGGCAAAGTTCCTCTCTAACAACAGTGGATATAAATCCGTATTCCAAATAGTGTTCTTGGTAATTTTGAATATTTTACCTACCTGTCACATATGATTAAACAGTAATGGTGTTTAATCCCACTACATGGCTGATGAAGAGTTTCTGAAGGAATATATATCTTTTTCTCTTGTGCCTGAAATGTAGGTGTTATCTTTAATCAATAGCTGCCTTTCAGGAATATTTTAAAACTTGTGTCGTTTTGTGAGGGTTAAAACTAGATAATAACATGGAAATTCATTTAATCAAGCACTGTAAAACATAACATATTGCAAGACAATGAACATATGAGGAAGCCTCTTTCCCCTCTGCCGTGTTAGGAGCTCCTGTCCCCTGTTCGGTGGTGTCACCTCAAGTACTATATGAAACTCATAACTATCTGGACCAGACTGGACCAGGGTACTGGTGTCAATCCATATATGAAAGTAGATTAAACATTAGTTAGAGCTCCTTCTCATTTTTTAGTTGAAAATAAAAGTCCATGGGAGTTCCAGTTGGCTTGGCAGATAGTGGGAGAAGCCTTCCAGGCATAGGGCACTACAAGTACAAGAGCCCTGGGATAGAAGCATGCTTGGCACATTCAAGGAACTGTGAAGACGCCAGTGTAGCTGGCACACATTTCCATGAGAAATTGCTATAAGAAGTCCAGTCTTTCACAGTGATAAATATGAAAAACTCTCTCCTGGGAACCCTGACCATGCGGTTATGTTCCCATCATTAGATGGTTAACATACTGGTCCTAGAGAATGACTTTGAGCAGTTTTCTTCATAGTTCCTCTTCATCCATTTCAGTTTTTCATAATGTAACAGCCTACTGGCCGGTCTTTAGAACACTTTATTTAAATGAATTATTACTACCACTTCTTATGTAGATGTTTGGTTAAAAATTCTATTAACCTTTCCTCTTCCTCTGACATTGATTCTCCCAATGAGAGAAGAAGAATTTAAGGAGTGTCAAATAGAATTTGATACATAGATCCTGTTTATTTTGACTTCAGTGTCAGACCTAGAGCAAAGAATTTTATTATATTTTCTAGTTTGTCTTAATTTCATTTCTGCTTCAAAAAAGAGATGATCTTATTTAGATATTATTTGGAAACTGACCCATTGAAAGGATACGAGCATTTTAATGCTGGCTACCACTTACCGTGTAGTTTTAAATACATTTTTCTGAGCCTCAGTTTCCTTAACTGTAAAATAGCATACTATGTAATGGAATTGCTGGTTTTATAGATAAAAAATGTCACCAGTTTTACAGGTGAGGAATCTGAGATCCAAGGAATCAGTTAATAATATGTCTTGTGATACTTTTAAAAGATTGTATATTAAGATAATACTTGACACAGAGTAATCATGCAGTAAAGGAGCCTGTCATTGTTATTACTATTTTAATTAGAGGAGGAAGTAACTGTCTTCTACACAAATTTATTTTCTTTAGAAATTAAGAAAAGCGGTAATCCAATCTCTTGTACTCCAGATATCAAATGAAAGTTAAGAGCACAAAAGCTAAATAAACTATTTGTGATGATTCTTTTACCCAGGGTAATTTTTCATTGTTGATAAAATGCAACATTTCACAAAATGTTTGTAAGTATCAATTACAAATCAAGATTTCTTTGTTATGCAGTTTAATCAGCTTGAGGCAGTAAACCCTTAAGTTATACATTTTACAAGGCCAAATAAAAGGATTGTCCTGCTTAAAAATAGTATAGATTTTTTTTTATTGGAGTATAGTTGATTTACAGTGTTGTGTTGATTTCTGCTGAGTACAGATTTTTAAAAGGAAAATACCTCAAGCCATGAAGAATTATTTGCCTATATTTATGTTGAGCTCTGTTTAGAGCAAGTAAACTCTGACTCTTTCAATCATATTAGTCTCTGGGCTTCAGTTCTCTCATTTATAAAATGGGGATAGTGTTAGCACCTAGCTCCAAGGATTGTTCTCAGGGTTAGAAGTTGAGCATGCAAATTACTTAACACACAGGAAACATTCAAGGGTTTTTAAAAATTACTGCTATCACATTTGTGGTTATTCTAATTTTATTTAACCAACCTTTATAAAATTGAAGGGCTATCTGCTGTCTTCCTTGCAATGCCTTTTGAGATCCGGATCTCAGTATCACAAGAAGGGCTTCTGCAGTCCTCAGGATCTCTCCCTGTGAGATGGCATGTAATGGTTTCAGAATGTGGCCTTATGCTCACTCAGTAAGCCATCGCCCTTTCGTTGGAAACAGCATATGGAAATCATCACAAAGAGAAGGAATCATTTCAAGTGCTTTGAAAATATAAAAGAAAAATAAATTGTCCCTGGTAAGTAAATATAGGATGCTGATCTCTGAATAGTCAGGAAAACTCTGTGCCAGGGCCTTTGGGGAAGGCTAATGAGCATTTCAGTCCCTCCTCCCAACCCCCCACCCTTGTCTTCTAAATTAGAAGAAGTTCTTACTATATAAGGCTGCTTTTTCTAAGTAAATGATAGTAGTTAAACTCTGTATTTTTAGCTTTTCAAACAGTGGAAAGTTATTTTCATCAGTCAAGATCAAGCTAAAATGAAAACGTTTGTGAAAGGCTTAGGCCTTGGGAGTCAGGTACTACCATAGCAGTCACCTTTATTTTTATTTCTTTCATGAAAAACATAACATTTTCCATTGGATGGTGCTCAGCATGACGGATATTAGATTGAATTGTGTAAATATTACATTACATGTATGGGCTGCTGCAGGGAGTCAAAACGCAGTGACCCATTTTCAGGTCTCCAATCTTTTGGCCGCCTGCCTGCCAGATGGGGAAATGTTGATCAGAACAATTTCATCCTGAGGCAGAGCTGCAATCTGGGAGAGAAAACTCATCGCTGTCTGCTTCTTCTGTGCCAAAATGACCATGTAGCTTCATGTTGAGTGAGTTACCAAGGGTTTCCTTCAGCTGCAGGCGCAGGACTGAGAGTAGACACAAATTCAGTTAAGGATCCCATTATGATGTCTTCCATTCTGTTTTTTATTACCCTCAACTTCTCTTACCCTCTGTTTCTTTTTCTTATTTGAGAAGGAAAATTCCTTCTTCTCTGTCTTCACTGCCCCCATTCTCTTAACTCTCATTCTTTATCTATAAAGAATCTCTATTCTTTTTATGCCTCTCTTTTCCCCTATAGCTTCCTAAGCAAGACACCTAATCTGATGTTGCCTTATCTGCAGAAGTAATGATATCGTGCGTGAGTGTGTGTGTGCGTGTGTGTGTGAGAGACAGAGAGAGAGAGAGAGAGAAAGTTCTGCATACATCTCTCTTTCTTAATTGATTTTCATGGAAAGATAAAAACATGCTGGATTTTTTGATTCAGAGCTGAGATGAACAAGTATGGAGAATTACTTTCCAGGAGTGTGTTTCCACAGTCCAGGCCTTCTCTCATAAAAACTCCTTTTCAAGGTTTTTAAGGCCCTTTTCCTCCTATCACTGTCTCTGGTCTGAGCAGCTTGCTTCCTCCAGGGATGCTGTTCTCATTTTCTCCTGAACTTGACATGTTAATTCTTCTCCCAGGTCTCTATGACTTTGCCCATGATCTTTTCTGCAATGGAATGTTTATATTTATTTCTCCCAGGCACATAGTAGGTATGCAATAAAGACTTATTTTTTAATTGATTGATTAATAATGATTCTCCTTTTTAATTTAGTAAGGGATAAAATTGCATTCGGTTGAAAGCAAGTACACATTGTTTGAGGAAGTTCATAAATTTTATCAGAAGCTTTAAGGATAAATGTTTTGAAGGATAAGGATAAATGAGTGGTTCAGAATCTGTATCAAAGGCAAGTAGGAGCCAGAACATGATTCTGCCACAGGATTAAAGAAGAGGGTAAAGGGCAGGGAGAAGGGGACTGGGATGGCAGGGTAGCACAGCGTGAAACAAGGGCATTCTTCCTTTGGAAGTACTCACGCTGTGGTCAAACCACGGCTCTTACTCAGGCCCCAGGCTCCTGGAGCTACAGTAGCAAAGAGTGACTTCAGACCACAGTATGCCTTCCTATTTTGTACTTAACAAACAAATATTATTGTTTTGATAGAGCTGAAGGCTGTGATAAAGAAGCTTGTTTCTCATTGGTATTTCTAGTTTAAAAATTTGCATTTTCCACACTTATATTGTCACCTTACTCTTTGAAAGCAGGAACCTAGCTCCTGGCATCTTCTAAAACAGTGCTCTTCAAGGGTATTAGCTGTGTCAGCATCCTAGTGACAATGTGTGACACAGTGCTGTGGAAAGGTGTGCTCTGGCCCTTCCTTCTCATACATAGGAGGGGGTGGCAAGGACTGGAGACATTGCAGTTTAACCCCCTGAAGATTTTACAGGTCTCCAGCTTTGTACACAGGAACCTCAACACTCCTAGAAGAGAAGCAGCTTTGTCTTGGAGACTTCTGGAAAGAGTGGTTGATGGGGCAGACGTGGGTGGATTATGGACCACACCCGTCCTCGGGAAGGCTGCCGCATAAGGATGTGAGTGAACTTGTCCCTGAGTATGCAGGAGAAGAGAGAAAACTTCTAATTATTAGTGTCCCTGGGGGCATTGTGATTATACTTATATCTATGTGATTTCCAGAGAGCACAGCCTGGGTGCTTATCTCTGACTCTTTCTAGAAGTTGATATCCATATACCAAAAGCTATCTGTAAACTACAAATGAGATGGCTCAGCAGTTGCACAATGGCATTTCCTGGTCACTCACAGCATGCTCCTGGTCTCTCCCATTTGTGGAAGACAGATGACCTGAACGTGATTCCCCACCCCTCATTTTTTGGTTTTCCATTTCCAGAGCCTGTGTTCTGCAGTGACCCCCAAATCATTAATCTAGCTGAAATGCTGAACGTTCTCAGGTTCCTTCTGTGTTGCTGCTTTTCATCTTAGAGTCTGTCTTTCAGCAACTCATGTTGCTGTTTTTCACTGTTGTTTCAGCTCTAAAGGTTGCTGCAGGTGCAGAGAGAAACCCTGACTTTGTAGCCCCAAAGGCTTCCTTTGAACCAGTTCCTCCTTATGATAGGATGGCCTTATGGCAAATGATGCAGTGGAGAATGCAGACGCCATCACTCAACTTGGCTTTTCCTTTTCTGTGCTGAGACTTTGTTCTTTCTGTCCCTTAATTTGCTTTTGACCTTGCAGAACATGCCTCTGCTCATATCTAAAAGAGGAGTGTTGCAGTGGGGATTTCCGTTTTCACAACACTCAAAATCACTTAATCTTCATGAGCACGAATGCTTAGATATTACTTGTTTAATTTTGTGAATGTGTTTATGGGAAGTAATGGTGTTTCTAAGTACTGCCAGTTTCTGCTAATTGATAGGATAGACAGGGGAAACTGCTTCACTGACCTCCAAAAAAAAAAAAAAAAAAAAGAGAGAGAGAGAGAGAAGAATGCTTTTAGGGACTAGGGCTTTAGAAGATTTTGACTACCTCTAAGCATTTCATAGAAAAGCAATATTGTTTAAAAGCTTAGCTTGTGGGTGGATGTATGTGGGAGGAGGTAGGTGAACCCAGTCCCATAGGTCATTTTAAGCTAGGTTAGAGGAACACAGCACCAGAACACATCTTTCGTTCTTATCTTACCCAGCCATTTTTTTCCTAACAATCCTTCAAAGTTTAGTTCAGTCCAGTTGTTTTCATGAACCTCTCCCCAAACAAAATATGAGTACTTTGTCTCTAAAACTGTCAATGCCATGTATTGTCAATGCCCAAGCATTTGGTGCTTTATCATATACTGCTAATTTATTTGATTTTTCATAAGTGTGTGTTTTTGACAAAGAAAATGCTAAGTTCCTTAAAGGCAGGGAGTATATTTTGCATTTCTTTTATCTGATGGTTTCTTGCACATAAGAGACCCTCAGTAAATATCCAGGAGATCTATTCTGGATTTTCCTATGCATTGTCTGTCCTTTAGTCCCTTTACTACTGAGTACCACCTTTACTGTAATATGGATGAAGGAAAGATAAGAAAGTATTTTGATTTTAGAAAAATCTAAAGGATACGAGGATGGAATTTTGAGGCAAATTTATTTTCGAATTATATGGATTTCAGTTCATTTTTTGCTATCCTTGGTTCTATTATCATGGATAATTGGGAAATGCCTGTGTTATACTTGCATGAAATATCTTGGTTATTTATTATTATGAATCAGTTACATAGTCCTTCTCTGCTTCTTTCTTATAAACTTCAGATGTATGTCTGAGATTAATTCAGTCTTTGTTTTCCCACCTTCACCACTTGTTTTTCTGTTGAATCTAGTCACCTTTCAAGTAGTTGGAGTGGAAATATCAATATGTTCTCTGGTGCCTGATCCTTTATTCTTTCTTTCATTGTTTTATTTTCTTTGTGCACTCATGAAAGTGTCTTGGTGTGTTCCTATGATAACATTAAAAACTCTACACTCTTTATCTATAGTTTCCATGAAATTTCTGTCAGAATCAAAGGAAAACTCTTTACCTGAGAAGTCATAATGAGGTCTTGCCTTTTCACCATCATGGAAGGGGTTAAGAGTTGACTAACATTTGGAAGCTCTTTAGGTCATTAATTCTAGGAGTTGAGATGAGACATGTACTAAAAATCATTGTGTTTACAGGTCCCATTTCCATCCAGAGACTTTTTTCTCTCTTTATAATAGATCTATATACAATGAAAACACAGGCTTAATTTATAAAGAGAAATTTCCCTTGGGGCAGACATGAATTAACAGGTTAAATCAATTGACAGGCTTAAGTCTAGGTGCAAAATAGGATTGATTGCAGAATGGCAACAACTGCAAAGTATGGAAACTATTAATGGGATCATAAAACCTCAGAGTTGAAAGAGACATCTCAGTTGATACAACTGGCCCCTAGATGGAGGACTTCTTTTTACAACACCACAACATTACAATAGATAAGCAACCAGCCTTTTGAAAAATAGTTTTTGTCTTGGGACTCAATACAATCTAAAGAATTCATTGTTGGTCACCATTACTCAAAGAGAAAGTTTCTTTATATTTAGGTGAAATCTTCCGACTTGTTACTTCTACTCATTGACCCACACTCTGCCTTCAGTGAAATATAGAACAAGTTTACTCCTTCTTCCTATGACAGCTGTTCAAATAAAGACTTCTAGAAATGGCAATCATTCTTTCCCTGTAACTTATCCTTCTCATGGAACACATCTACCTTGGAGCCCTAGCTGTACCAGTAAATGCAAAGTTCTGCATTTAATTTAAAAAACCAGTTTTATAAGGTGATGGGTGATACCAGCTAGATAGTAGTTCAGAAAAATAAGACTTTAGGGTTTTAGTTGGCCAAGTTCACTATTAATAAACACTGAGATTCGGCACTTATAAAGTAATCTCAGACAGTATTAATAAGGAAAATGTCCAGCTAAACACATAGTTATTATTTATGTTTATAGCTTTGACTTCACTGTAAGAATTTTTTTCATGTAATTTTCCAAATGGAGTCCATAACCATTAGGGGAGTTATTTCAGGGTAAAATCAACTACACTTCCAAGATTTATGGATTCCATCTAATTTTTAGCATTGGCTTCTGATGCTCATTTTAATTCAGTAGGCGTATTCGCCACTTGCTTTGTAAAAAGTACCATTCCAATGTGTTTTTTCCCAATACCACCAAACATTTCTCCAATCTCAGCAGACACTGAGTGTCCTACAAATTTAACTCAATTCTGATGCTATCTACTTGAGATAGCATCAGATCCCACAGGTTAAGGGCTCAGTCCCATAAGACTGCCCTTTCTTCAGACACCAATTGCAAATCCAAATTGTTACCTGTGCTTCTGACTTACTGGTTATAAACTGGGGACTCCCAAGACCCTTTCCTTGGTTCTATTAACTTGCTAGAGTAGCTCACAGAACTCGCAGCAACATTTAATTACACTTACCAGTTTATTATTAAAGACACTGTAAAGGATACAGATGAACAGCCAGATGAAGAGGTACATAGGGCAAGGTCAAGAAGAGTCCTGAGTGCAGAAAATTCTGTCCCTGTGGAACTAGGGTACACCACCTTTCCAGCAAGTGATGTGTCCACCAACCTGGAAGTTCATCAAATCTTGTTGTTCAAGAGATTTTATAGAGCTTAATCTGCAGCACCCCCTTCCCTTCCCAGAGGTCAATGGGTGGGGCTGAGACTTCCAGCCCCTAATCACTTGGTCTTTCTGGTGACCAGCCCCATCCTGAGGCTATCTAGGGGTCCCACTCTCAATCACCTCATTAGATAAACTCAGGTGTGCTCAAAAAGCCTCTTTGTGAATAACAAAAGACACTCCTATCAGGAAATTCCAAGGGTTTAGGAGTTTTGTGTCAGGTACTGGGGACAAAGACCAAATATATTTCTTATTATACCACAAATATGCTAGATTCTGGGGTAAATGAGACATTGTCTTCGCTCTTAAGAAAGTTAAATTTCCATGGACGAGGCAGATTTATAACTATTAAGAAGGTGACAAGGTTTTAAAGAGATGAATATATAATGGATTATGAAACAAAAATCATGAATAAATTAATTCTGCATAGTAGCATCAAGAAGCAATATAGAGGAATCACCATTCAAACTGGACCCTGAACTTGACAAATTCATTCCAGGCCTAGGGAACACATTCAACATGGACACAAGAGCATGCAAGAGCGTGGCATGATCAATGAATGGCAAGCAGCTGTAGAGACTAGTATCTTCTGAGAAATTGTTCAGTTCTGGTGCTATAATGATCTCTTTTATGAGTACTGGATATATCTCAGTGAATTATGTATAAAACAGAATTCAGTCAGATACTATTCAAAATGACCCTCTTTGACGTTTGGGTCTTTTTTTTATTGTTTTGTTCTTTATGCATTCATAAAAGCTCATTGGCATGTTCCTATGATGACATTCGAAACTATACACTTGTTTTCTACAGTTTGCATGAAGTCTTTCTGTCAGACTCAAAGGAAAACTCTTTGTGAGAAAGGCTATAATGAAGATCTTGCCACCTCACCATCATGGAACTAGTTAAAAGATACCAAATTTTAGACTCTCTTGAGTTTATTAACTGAGAAATTGAGAAAAAACAGGGATTAAAAGACACTGTCTTCTTTCTTTCAAATGTATCATCTTATTTGTTAGAAACTCTTTCTCTCAAATTCTCATTAAACATTTTTGAACAGGGGACTGGCACAATCTGGTGCATGCTTAGAAAGATGACTGATAGTAATATGTAGATGGACTGAAGTGTGGAACTTGGAGGATGGAGAACAATTAGGAGGTGGTTATAATATTCCCAATGACAAATAATGAGACTCTAGATTAGGCTAAGGGCAATGGGGCTGAAAAAGAAAGAAATACAAACAAATTAGAAAGATATAGATGTGGAGGGCAAGAACAGGGGAAGAAGGGACTGTAGTTTGGAGGTTTTATCTTGGAAGACAAAGGGATGGAAATAGCATTTATTGAAAGATTTCACAGGAGGATGAGGAGCAATTATGGGGAAAAGAAAATAAATTTAATTCTAAATAAACTGAATTTGGACATCCAGGAGGAGCTATGTAATGAAGAATTAAGAGCATGGGTCTGGGCTCAGGGGAGTTACCAGTACTAGAGATTATCTGGGGAAATAGCTGAAATACATGAAGCAAGAAGCAAAGAGACCAGAGGACAGAATCTTGGGGAAGACCAATTTATAAAGTATGGACAGAGAAAAAGGAGCCAATGAGAGAAGTTAAAAGAGGTCACAAGAGAGATAGAAAGAGCGTAAGCATTTCTGATAAGTTAAGAAAGGAGGGTATTTTAAGGAACGGGTTATCAGTGACAAATATTTCATGGTTCAAGGAAAAGGATGATAAGGCCATACATTGACACACAGGAGGCTTTGGGTGATCGTTTCTTAATAGGACGGTAGGGATGAAAGCCACATAGTAGTGGCTGGGAAGTGAATGGGAATTAGAGGAGGGCAAGTGGAGATACAAGTATAGACAATTATATTTAAAGTTGGGCAGTGAAAGAAAGATAGCAAATAGGATGTGACTGGTGAGAAAACAGAAAGACTGAAAATGGCATCTACTTGAGGGAAAACATGGTCCGGGAAAGTGTTTTTTAGGATATTGGAAGGAGAAAGAGAGAGAAAGACAAAGTATCAATAGTTACTCTTATAGCAAAATCAGAGTTGTTAGGGAAGGATTAAATCCATTGGACTTAGTGCTAAATATGTTGATGTTTTATATGTTTTACTTTGATATTTGGAAGTATTCTTTACATAATGAAAAATATTAGATGTAAAAATGTCCTTCAAAAGAACAGAAAAACAAACAAATAAGGTCATTATTTGTTCTAAAAAAATAATGCCTTCCAAAGTGTTTGAGCCAGACTGTGAATTTTTATTTACTTATTTTTTTTTTTTTACTTTGGACAACAGGAGCACAGAATTGGAATAATTATAATCCTTATACATAGCACATTTTAAGCTATTTTAAATAATATCATAAGCACATGTGACCTCAACTTCCTAACCAAAAACTAAAAAAATAACCTACATCTAACGTTATGGACCCCCATCTCCCACCATATCATCCTGCCTCTCCTGACTCGATGTAAGCATCATTCTGAATTCTGTATTCATCATTACTTGCCTTTCTTTTTATATAGTTTTATTGGATATATATGCATTCTTAAGTAGATATTTTAATTTTAGTTGTTTTTAACTTTATAAAAAGGGCATCCTGCTGTATTTAGTCTTTGGAGACTCTGTTTTTCTCACTTAAGATATTATCACTAGGATATATCCATAGGGCTGCAACTTGTTCATTTGTTTTGTTGGATGTATAGTATTCCACCATGTGAACATCTCACAGTTTACTTATCATTTTCTTGTCAAGGGGTATGTGGGCTGCTCCAGGTTTTTGCTGTTTTGAGCAATGCTACTGGAACATGTCTCCTGCTGCAAGAGGGCAAGGGTTTCTTTTAGCTATAAACCCAGGAGTAGAATTGCTGGGTCATAGATTTGTAAATGATCAGGTTTAGGAGAAAAAACTCTTTTTCAAATTGATGCATGATTTTATAATTCCACCAGCAATGCCTAAGGTACCCTGTGCCTCTACATCTTCTCCAACGCTTGATCTGACTTTAAAATTTTTGCCATTCTTCTAAGTATAAAATGTTATCTCTTTGTGGTCTTGATTTGTATTTCTCTGACCACCAGGTAATTTGAATATCTCTTCATTTGTTTATTGGCTGTATGTGTTTTTTCTTCTGTGAATTGCCTATTCATATCTTTAGAATACTTTTCTTTTAGGTTATTTGTGTTCTTCATATTGATTAGTACAAGTACTTTACCTATTCTTCATATTAAACTTTCTCAGCTGATTAAAAGTAACTTGGTTAAAAATAAGTCCCTCCCCCCTCAGATTCATAGAATTCAACCATTGCAATTCTCTGACTGAATAATGGCATTAGGGTGTTGTGACAATATCCAGTAATCAAATTTTTAATTTTTGAATTCTTCAGCTATAGCTTTGTTGTTTGGATAAGAGAAGTAGGAAATAATTTAGTCAAAAACAAAACCTGGTTTTATATTATGTAGATATATGTACGTACATGTATATGTGTATTTCTTATTATATATGACTTCCAGGTAGCAACACTAAAAATATTTCAATCTGTAAAAATGGATTTGTGTTACTGGATAAACATCAATCCCTTGTGCTTTACTTTAAAAGAAGAATTTGATTATGCCAGGAGTCATTTTTCTAGTTCAGTCCAAGACACTGACAAAAAGACTAGTGGCAGGCATATTTTGGTATAATGTAAGAGAATAAACAGTTGCAAAATATTTGGAAAAATAGTTAAATATCAAGACTCCAAATACTAAAATTTTATATTCTTTCACTTTTCAAATTCAGAGAGTGAGCAGAGTTAGAGAGAAGTAAAAACTGAAGTGATAGATTTCCCATCAAATTTTAGAGTTAGGCAGAGAGGGGTTAATTGAACAGTGCCTGCTGCGTGGCCCTACTTTTTACAATCTTTCCCATTCAGCTTTCTATACAAATGCTTTGCAATACAAATTTCATGTTTTATAAGTTTCCTAGAAACTCCAAGTTCTCTTCTTTTTTTACTTTTAAAAACAAATTTCTTTAACAGAGTAGCCAAAATATAATTCCAAACTGTGACCAGATGTTGTAATGTTTGCAGAGAAAGAAATGTCCTTTTATTTTTACCATTTCACATGTGCCCAGGTGCACATGTTTATGTAATGTGTTTATGTATAATAGATTTTGACTTAGGAGAAACATTAAATAAACCTACAGATGTATTTTCCACATGGCTCATCCAATAGACCTGTATTTTTTTTTTTTTTTTTTTTTTTTTTTTTTTTGCGGTATGCGGGCCTCTCACTGTTGTGGCCTCCCCCGTTGCGGAGCACAGGCTCCGGACGCGCAGGCCCAGCGGCCATGGCTCACGGGCCCAGCCGCTCCGCGGCACGCGGGATCCTCCCAGACCGGGGCACGAACCCGCGTCCCCTGCATCGGCAGGCGGACTCTCAACCACTGCGCCACCAGGGAGGCCCAATAGACCTGTATTTTATAGTATTCTCTTTTTTGGTTGTTGAGAATATGTTCCAATAGAAACAGACAGAGGTTTATCTCTAGAAACAGGTTTGATTTCCTTAAAAGGCAGTTGTTTCTTTTTTCCTTCGCTTCTCTGGAGAATTGGCTACAAACTGGGAATAGTTATTCTATGACTCATTTACAGGGTTTGCACTACAGCATATAGAGTTCAGATAAAATTATAATGAAACAGACTCTAATTAGACTGTGTGAAACAAGAGAGTAATTTTTAAAAGGAAATTTTATGGATTGCATTTTCCTAAATCTACTTTGTAGATAAAAGAAGCTCTTCGTGTTTTCTCTCTCTTTTTTTTTTTTGGCTGCACCGTGTGCTTGCGGGATCTTAGTTCCCCGACCACAGATTGAACCTGTGCCCTCAGCAGCGAAAGCGTGGAGTCCTAACCACTGGACCGCCAGGGAATCCCTCCTTATTTTTAAAAAAGACTTAATCCAAACATCGGGATAAGATTTTCATTTGCCTTTTTAACTCAATATATCTAGTTTTTGTTTTTACCAAAAGACACGACGTGTATCGTTATGTTAGGTGATTATTGGGTAAATTAGAAATTATTTAATTCTTGTTCAAGTGTGTCAAAGGTAATGCAATGACTATTTTAGATTCCCAAGTCCGTCGAATTGCATATAAAAAATATAATTGAATTCACATTCAACTGTGTAATTGAATGTGAATGTGTGGGGCAGGCTGAGGGTGGAGAGCCACAGACGAAACATAAAGCTGGAGAGTTAGGCAGGAGCCACATCATGGGGGGACTTGTGGCCTCTAAGAAGTTAGAATTTTCAAAAGGCCATGGGAATCCACTAAAAACATTTTACACGTTTAAGGAATAATATGATCAAACCCTGGAGTTAGGATTGGTTGGGTGAGGGACCTAAAGGCTGGAGGGGACAGAGGATGAGGAGTAGAAAAGAGGAGATGAAGACCATTGATCAAAATAATTAGATTCTGTAGGGTTAGGTGGTTGAAGGGTTGCAAGAGGTGGTGTAGGAGAAAGAAGAATCTGAGCTGACCTGGGTAACTGAGCAAATTTTAGTGTCATTCTTGGAGATAGTGACTATAGGAGAAGGAACGGGTGTATGAGAAAGAAAACAAGTTTACTTTTGTGCATTTGAAGTGGGAGGTCCCTGGAGGCCATCCACAGTGTCTCGTTGGCAATTGTTCATAAGGCTCCAGAGCTCAGGAGAAAAGCAAGGATTTGGAACGCATCTGTGTGCAGCTGGTGGTTGAAGTCATTGGAGTGGGTGAGATCACCCATATCATGAAGAACAACTTTTATTTAAGTGATCCAGCTTCACACATATTAGAGTAGATACAACAGTTCTTGGCACCTACAGTGGGCACACTACCAGGTACTTGTTCTGTCATGGACCATGCATGGGCTCTAAGAATAAAATAACCCACCATGGAACAGAGGAAAGGCAATCATTTCCTATGCTTTCTCTCTCTACACTGTAAGGTAATTTAACCATCAAGAAAACTCTTTGTAGTTTTGGTGTGATCTAATAAGAAATATATATTTCATACTCCAACTTTATTAAAATTGCATACTGGAACAATTTTGCTGAGGATGAAATAAATCCTAAATCAAATTAATATTTTCAAAATAAACATATGAAACCATTTCTTTTTTGGACACCAATCTAATCATGGAATAACCAGGCAGTAGGTGGGCACACTGGCCAAATCAAGAATAATCTTCTCTGGCCAAGGAACATTGTTAATAAAATCCACCTAAGTTCTTTACCTAGCCTGTAAATGTGGGTATGCTGTAGGGTTTTATGGTCAGCCCACTGCCTCCTGCTCTGCACACTATCCCTAGAAGATTATTTCGTTCTCGGAGGTTCTACTGCCCCTACTATGATAATGCTGTTCGTGTCTCTGTCTCTAGCCCAGATCTTACCTTCAGATCTAGCCTCTACATAACTGCCAGCTGTTGTGATGTTGGCGAAACATATGTTGGCCCATGCTACTTTCCTAATTAAAATCCTTCAGTGTTTCCTCATTGCTTTCAGACTAAAGCAAATGCTCTTTAATTTTGGAAAAATGGATCCTTTACTGATGATGCTCTCTTTAGCCTTATCATTTTTTTAAACTATTTGAGCTTTAAACTTCAGTAACACCAGTTGCTTATAGTTACTCTTCACATATATGCATATATGCATGTATACATACATTTATATTTATATATATGCCTTTTTTTTTTTTGATCATCTGTCTTAGCTCTTGCTTCTCCCTCAATATGTAATTCTCTTCCTCCTTCACCTGGCAAACTTCTGTCACCTCCTCAGAAGGTGAGGTGTCTTGGCCCTGAATCAATTACCTCTGTATTTTTATAATACTCTGCATATCATTGTCACTTAACACATTGTTTCATAATTACCTGTTCATATGGCTGTTTCCTTCACTACCCTGGGAGCTCCCGGAGGGTAGGGACTGTATCCTATTCATCTTTGCATCCTTAGTGTCTAGCATATGCTCATAGAATGGTTAAGTAAATGAGGAAGGAGTGAAGGTCAAAGGAAAACTCATATGGAAAACATGTTTTTGTACTTCAGTTTAATTTTTTAGCCACTTAGTAATTCCAGGTAACCACATGGAAAATTTATTACTGTTAAATTCTTTTTGTTACCAGTCCTAATCAGATACTATCTGAAGTGGACATACCTCTGCATGATGTACAGGGCTGTTTCCTTCCCTCAAGAACTCCTTCAGTTTTAGAGAAAAAAATAGATTGGTTTTCTGCTCCAAGATCCACAGGTGGATGATCCGTTCTGAAAGGAAAAATATGCTATATTGGTGGTGCTCCTTACTTTATCCTTCTAAAGAATTCCCTGAGGAAACTCCAACTTTCTACTTTCTAGCCTGACAGGATGGTCAAATAGGTTTTGCTCTTAACTCTTTTCTACCTACATATTCATAGGACCTATATATTTTCTACCTACATATTCATTTGGGACCTACATGTTCATACAAAGAGACACATACCATATTTGTTTATAAAACCAAAGAGGGTTAACAGCCTTTTCCAGTACATTAACTTCTGGCATTTTCTGATTTCTGTTAGTTGTGAATATAAGGCCGCTTTTGTAATAGGATAGAGAGACATAGTCTTACATTGTCTTACATTTTAAACTCCAAGGAAAAGTGTCCTATAAGAATCACTTTATACCTAGGGATTTCAGACAGCTAATAGGCTCAGGCTGTCAAGAAGAAATAAGATCTTTTTACTGGAAGTATCATCTATATAGTATAATTTCACCATATTTGGATTAGCTGGCCCTATCTATGCATATATATATATATTTTTTTTTTTTGCTTTATAACAAATTTAATCAGTTATACATATACATATGTTTCCATATCCCCTCCCTTTTGCGTCTCCCTCCCACCCTCCCTATCCCACCCCTCCAGGCGGTCACAAAGTACCAAGCTGATCTCCCTGTGCTATGCGGCTGCTTCCCACTAGCTATTTACCTCACGTTTGGTAGTGTATATATGTCCATGCCGCTCTTTCACTTTGTCACAGCTTACCCTTCCCCCTCCCCATATCCTCAAGTCCATTCTCTAGTAGGTCTGTGTCTTTATTCCTGTCTTACCCCTATGTTCTTCATGACATTTTTTTTTCTTAAATTCCATATATATGTGTTAGCATACAGTATTTGTCTTTCTCTTTCTGACTTACTTCACTCTGTATGACAGACTCTAGGTCTATCCACCTCATTACAAATAGCTCAATTTCATTTCTTTTTATGGCTGAGTAATATTCCATTGTATATATGTGCCACATCTTCTTTATCCATTCATCCGATGATGGACACTTAGGTTGTTTCCATCTCCGGGCTATTGTAAATAGGGCTGCTATGAACATTTTGGTACATGTCTCTTTTTGAATTATGGTTTTCTCAGGGTATATGCCCAGTAGTGGGATTGCTGGGTCATATGGTAGTTCTATTTGTAGTTTTTTAAGGAACCTCCATACCGTTCTCCATAGTGGCTGTACCAATTCACATTCCCACCAGCAGTGCAAGAGTGTTGCCTTTTTTCCACACCCTCTCCAGCATTTATTGTTTCTAGATTTTTTGATGATGGCCATTCTGACTGGTGTGAGATGATATCTCATGGTAGTTTTGATTTGCATTTCTCTAATGAGTAAAGATGTTGAGCATCCTTTCATGTGTTTGTTGGCAGTCTGTATATCTTCTGTGGAGAAATGTCTATTTAGGTCTTCTGCCCATTTTTGGATTGGGTTGTTTGTTTTTTTGTTATTGAGCTGCATGAGCTGCTTATAAATTTTTGAGATTAATCCTTTGTCAGTTGCTTCATTTGCAAATATTTTCTCCCATTCTGAGGGTTGTCTTTTGGTCTTGTTCATGGTTTCCTTTGCTGTGCAAAAGCTTTGAAGTTTCATTAGGTCCCATGTGTTTATTTTTGTCTTTATTTCCATTTCTCTAGGAGGTGGGTCAAAAAGGATCTTGCTGTGATTTATGTCATAGAGTGTTCTGCCTATGTTTTCCTCTAAGAGTTTGATAGTGTCTGGCCTTACATTTAGGTCTTTAATCCATTTTGAGCTTATTTTTGTGTATGGTGTTAGGGAGTGATCTAATCTCATACTTTTACATGTCCCTATCCAGTTTTCCCAGCACCACTTATTGAAGAGACTGTCCTTTCTCCACTGTACATTCCTGCCTCCTTTATCAAAGATAAGGTGACCATATGTCCGTGGGTTTAACTCTGGGCTTTCTATCCTGTTCCATTGATCTATCTTTCTGTTTTTGTGCCAGTACCATACTGTCTTGATTACTGTAGCTTTGTAGTATAGTCTGAAGTCAGGGAGCCTGATTCCTCCAGCTCCATTTTTCGTTCTCAAGATTGCTTTGGCTATTCGGGGTCTTTTGTGTTTCCATACAAATTGTGAAATTTTCTGTTCTAGTTCTGTGAAAAATGCCAGTGGTAGTTTGATAGGGATTGCATTGAACCTGTAGATTGCTTTGGGTAGTAGAGTCATTTTCACAATGTTGATTCTTCCAATCCAAGAACATGGTACATCTCTCCATCTATTTGTATCATCTTTAATTTCTTTCATCAGTGTCTTATAATTTTCTGCATACAGGTCTTTTGTCTCCTTAGGTAGGTTTATTCCTAGATATTTTATTCTTTTTGTTGCAATGGTAAATGGGAGTGTTTCCTTGATTTCTCTTTCAGATTTTTCATCATCAGTATATAGGAATGCCAGAGATTTCTGTGCATTAATTTTGTATCCTGCAACTTTACCAAATTCATTGATTAGCTCTAGTAGTTTTCTGGTAGCATCTTTAGGATTCTCTATGTATAGTATCATGTCATCTGCAAACAGTGACAGCTTTACTTCTTCTTTTCCAATTTGGATTCCTTTTATTTCCTTTTCTTCTCTGATTGCTGTGGCTAAAACTTCCAAAACTAGGTTGAATAAGAGTGGTGAGAGTGGGCAACCTTGTCTAGTTCCTGATCTTAGTGGAAATGGTTTCAGTTTTTCACCATTGAGGACGATGCTGGCTGTGGGTTTGTCATATATGGCCTTTATTATGTTGAGGAAAGTTCCCTCTATGCCTACTTTCTGCAGGGTTTTTATCATAAATGGGTGTTGAATTTTGTCGAAAGCTTTCTCTGCATCTATTGAGATGATCATATGGTTTTTCTCCTTCAGTTTGTTAATATGGTGTATCACGTTGATTGATTTGCGTATATTGAAGAATCCTTGCATTCCTGGAATAAACCCCACTTGATCATGGTGTATGATCCTTTTAATGTGCTGTTGGATTCTGTTTGCTAGGATTTTGTTGAGGATTTTTATGCATATATTTTTAATTATACATATGTGCTAAAATACAAAGTAAATCCTGTAAATAAAACAATACATGTCATGGATATATAATAAAGGAACTGCAATATCCAGGTTCCTTGCGTATATCTGGGAGGAGAAGTCTCAGCCATACACACAGCATGGTGGCAACTTGGGAAAATTGGCATTTTGGCTAAATTTCACACGTAGTATATAATCTAAGACTCCAAATATTGAACTTTAAGGTTGCTTCCTAGCTCTAAATACAAACAAGATGGTTAATTGACCTGTGTCATCCCTCCTAGAATACAGATGCTGGCTGTTGAGTGTAGCTGAGGACATGCCTGCAGACTGCAGACCCACTGGAGAGGATACTGGCTCTTAACATCAGTGTAACCTGTGTGTTCTATAATGTAGCTCCTTTCCTTAGCTTCCTGAACCTCTCCTTTGAAAAATTCCTTGCATGAGGAAAGGACAGATAGCTCAATAGGCTACACTAAACACACACACACACATACAAACACAAAACAAACCACAAGACAAAAACCACTGGAGTTCATGTGGCAACAAGTTTTTCAAGAAAGTTTTAAGGGAATTGTTATTCTAAGTTTCAATTAATGCTGATCTCAGCTGGAATAATTTGCACTTCTATGTAATTTGTGTTTCAGTACACATGTGGTTGACAGGAGCTGACTAATACATCAGATTTTACATATCTGTCAGTAAATCACAGCTTTTAAATGTGAAAGGCAGTACCTGGCAGCTTTGTGTGGGTATATAGCATTCCCCAGTGGATATATATCAAAAACAATCTCTTCTGTCATGGGGATACCCTTACTCCAGGACTGTACAGGTCTGCAGGAAATCTTTGTCCATTTTTAATTTTCAGAGCATGGGGATCTAGAATTAGCAGAAGAGAGTCTTGTGGCATGATTGCAAATGATAGAAATTTTTAATTTGGCATTGCCTTTTAGGTGTTATCTTTTGGGATGGAACAAAGCCATGAGCATTCTGAGTTAATTCATTAGTAATAATAACATGGATCTTAAGAGGGTAGAAATATTTCCCCAAACATGCACCTAATGCACTGGCAACATAGAAGCCAAAAGGGGATTCAGAGCAAAAATGGCCAAGATTTTGCTCAATGTTGGATGGGTTGTGCCTGCTGGCATTTCCTCTCCTGCCCCTGTGCATTCACGCTCACCTTCTTAGCCACTTGACAGGGTCATCTGTGCTGGTCCCAAGATGTATGACACACCATTTCTGTGTGAAGGGCTGAAGAATCTCCAAAAAGATATAGAGAAATTTTCTTTCAGATTATGTCTTCTCTGGCCAGGTGAATAAAGCTCAGTTCTTAGAAAGTGACAGTCTGTCCTGCTGGCATCTCCACTGTTTTAAAGGGCGGTTTTCCTTTAGGCCACTCTCCAGGAAATCAAGCAGCTTCTCTCCAGTCTTGTTTCTGTCAGTCTGTCAGTTGCAAAAGCCCCAAAATTGTGCATTGAAGTTGAGTAGCCAACATATTACTGGGATTTTGAAAACTATTCTGCAAATTGCTGTCCTAGGCACATAAAACCTAATACACAGTGTTTGTAGCTGTAGTAATCCAATAACCGAATTTTCCTTAGAGTAAGAGTGATTCTCCTTTTCCTTCCATGGCATATGCTCCCAGCTGCACTGGTAATTTCATCGCATGGTGAGATGTACCACTTTGCTAGAATTTCTGTTTACAGTCTAATTAATTTTGTGGAGGGCACCAAAGTTTCAAGAATGTGGTCATTTCAGTGTCATGGTAACTAAACAAATGTGTGGTTAGGGAAGCATCAGGATGGAAAATATTGCTGACATAGCAAGAGAACCCAAGGAAATACAGTTTCATTACCTGGACTTACTAGCATGTGATGCATCAGCTATGACTTGCCACCTAGACTCACCAGCCAGTAATATGCCAACCTCAAATCACACGGCTATTGGCCTTAAAAGCCCAGCATACTTGGAAATAATGCACTGATATTTTTCCATCCCCAAAGCCCACTCCATTTATTGCATTCTTTTGCTAGTCATAGTACATTGTCATCACCTAAATATCAGGAGCTCCACCTTTAATACAGACCCCAGGTGTCAGGGCTTATGATCTATGTCGTTCTTTCTTATCCATTAAGGCTGTTCTGTGAGGACAGAAGCCTAAATATCTTGAGCTCCATAACTTTCCCAGAGCAACATTTATTACCTTCAGGCTCATTAAAGTATAACCCTAATAGAGTTCCTGAATGCAGCTGTATTTAATTATTATTAACATCACTGGGTCAGTTTAATTCTGTCTCCAGTATATTCAAGAGGAAAAGGAGGTGGGAACTGTCTTAAGGATAAGTAAGAGTTCTCCATGAACTTAGGGTTGCAATATGTGATTATAACTCTCTGCCTGCTGAGTTTGAGTTACAATTACAGATATGGAGTTGGTACCCTGTAAGCTCAGTGTGACAGTTTCCCAACTTTGATGCCTGAGAACCCCAAGACATTTTATTTATTTATTTATTTATCTTATTTATTTATTTTTTAAGACATTTTAAAAAGGTCTAAAAACTTCTGAGATTTTGTTTAGTGAGGTATAGTTGATGTAAAATATCATATAAGTTTCAGGGGTTCAAAATAGTTTCACAATTTTTAAAGGTTATATTCCATTTGTAGTTATTATAAAATATTGGCTATATTTCCTGTGTTGTGCTATATATCCTTGTAGCTTATTTATTTTATATATAGTAGCTTGTATCTCTTAATCCCTTACCCCCGTCTTGCTAGGTACCAGGAAAACAAAGATCAGTCGGACACAGACCCTGCCTCCAGAATGTGCAGTGTCGTAGGGGAGAGGGTAGGAGCTTTTCTCGAGGAGAAATGCAGTTGGAGCAGATGGAACAATATTTGAACGGGCCAGGAGGCATGGCATGGTGTATGTCTGAGGAACTACAAGCACCTCCGTGAATGGAGAACAGAGCTGGGGGTTATAGGAGGTAACTGGAGAGATGGGCAGGGCCAGATTAGGAAGACCTTGTAAACCCCGATACAGATCTTAGGTTTTGTCCTGTCAGTGTGTGATAGGGAGCAACAGTGAAAATTCTTCCAATAATTCTTGAGCCCTCCAGTAGAGGAAAAGACCTTCTGCTGTTTTATACATATCTGGAGCTCCTAGGAAGCTGTTGCAACTGTGGAATATGGTGAGGATGTGAATCGTGGCAGCTGCTGTGGGTGGAGGAGAATAGGATGTGGTTAAGAATGTTTGTGTCATGCAGTGGAAAGGTCTGGATGACCCACTGGAGACAGGGGGAAAGAATAATAAGGGTAACTAAAGGACTGCTTCTTCTGCCTTGATTAAATGGCGCTGACACCTACTCAAAAGGGAACACAGCACCCCCTGGAGATGTGCAGTGCAAACCTGTACAGAATCACACAGTGCACAGTAACCCTGAGAGCCAGGCTGCAGTTTGGTCTCCAAACTTTCTAGCAGTCAAAGCATAGAGAAAAATACAGTCAGTTACAAGAGTCACATTATTCAAAGGTGTAATGCAACAAAGACTGTAAGATGCTATGTTATAAAATGTAATAAAGAAGATTATTACTATTATAGTCAAACATGCCTTTCACTAGAGGAGCCAGGGTGCTGTCCTCCAGCTCTCCTAAGTCTGCCAAAGCCCAGCAGTGCGGGGGCGGTCCACTTCCCCAGGGCTTCTGTCCATAAAGAGTGAGAATGCGCTCCCCTCCCCACCTCAGCAAGTGGACGCAGAAGCAGCAGGGACTCACCCTCTGTTACCCCTGCCTAGACCATCCCTGTCCGTAGATTGACTCCTCTTTCTTAGAGGCATACTTAGGGAGACACCATCTATTTCATTCTCTTCCTGGAGTCGTCTTCTTCTTTCCCCTTCGGCAAAAACCAAAACTTCCTCTTAGTCCTAGCTCACTAGCTTGTCCAACATGCACAGCCTAGCCTGGAGCCTAGCAGGTGTGGAGCAGAGATGAGATTCCTGACACAGATATTTTCTGCATTCAAAAAAAATCAAAATTTGACATTATTTAGACATTTACTCTTATTTTTCTAACTTACAGTGGCTCTTGGATTCTCTTTAATTTTACAGACAAGACATAAAATGTTGCAATCAGAAGAGACCCTAAAATTACCCTGGCCGATCCTGTCCTCTTACAGATGAGGAAATTGAGGCGCAGAAAAGTAAAATGAATTGTTCAAAGCTATGCAACTGGGTAGTGTCTGAGCAGAACCTAGGTTCAAGTGCCCTGACTCTCAGATAAGTATTCCTCCATTATCAGGCTGCTTCCCAGAGCTTTCTTGAAATTGCAAGAGAGAGACAGAGGTAGAGGGAGCGAGAGAGATAGAAGGAGAGGGAAAGAGAAAGAGTGTCGTTTATGTTTGAAACATTAGCCCTCTGTGCTGGAAAAGTAGAATTGTCAAAAAAGAATAACTTTTACATTTTATACATTCTAGTAGTATAGCTGCAAGATAGTACTATATTATGTCTCTATGAATGTAGAGACTTGTATCTGCTTTATGATACATACTGGTGGCCATGCTAACCCAGGGTTGCTTTCAAGGATGTTATTCTAGAGCTTGTTTTTTCCTAAAAACGACCGAGGAGTTACAATCATGACAGAACTTTGGAAAATGATGGATGTTTCATGTTCCATAGATGACAGAGAGTTTGCAAAGGCTGTTGCTGCTATTGGTATCTAGTAGTTGCCTTAGTTTTACATATATACTCTATGGATATCATTTAAAGTTTTGGAAAATTTAGCTGTGCCATCCATCTTGAAAAAAAGCATCCTACTTATTTGTTTTGTGCTGATATTCTATAGAAATTGGTCAGGAAATTATATTGATCTAGAAATATTCAACTACTTCTCCCCCATTTTTAATTTTATAATGTTCTGTGTTAAATACGTACATGGGTTGATTACAGAAGAGAAGAAAGTATTCTCTTATTAAAATAGCATTTGTGTTTGGACCTCATCCTGGGAGGAGGAGGGTGTGTGCTGGGTGCTCGGTCTCTGTAGAGGCCAGGCTGCCAGGCTCCTATGACAGGAGGTTTGCTAGGCAACCAGAACGAGCTTTCAAACCAGCCTGGATATTCCTGCCTGGCCTGCTGCCATCCTCCAAGAAGGCAAGTAGGCGCAGTAAATTAGAATTGAACCATAATTGTTGATGTGTTACCCTTTAAGAAGTGTTGATATTTTATGGCAAGAGGTTTGTTCAGAACTAATCAGTCCATGTAGGGGTTTATTTGCTAATCAAAACTTATAAAAAGCAGTTGGAAAACAGTCATCTGTGATTATACTGCAGGAAAAAACCCTTATGATGAAGTCAGAAGTGTTGATCTTTGAGAAAGCTTGTCAACCTGCATATAAATTTGTGTGGGAAGAAATACAATTAAAATATGTCCTTCTATAGTAAACTAAAAAAAGCTTCTCCCAACAAGAAAAAACCAGATGGTATAGGTCTTTTTAGGTCATAACTGATACTTTGAGACTTGAAAATCCAGACTAGGTCCAAAGGCATCCAAATGTGTGCAGTGACATTTCTTTAGAAAGATTAGACATTACTCAGAAAGTTTTAGGTCATCCCCACATAGATACAAAAGGATGTTTTTTCTTTCATCTTTCTTTTGTTTGTTCTTTTATTTTATAAATGTTACAATGTTTGTTGTATTTATAAATACAACAAAATGTTGTATTTTTGTATTTATATACTTATACATAAATACCTACAGAGTAAAATGTAAAGCAACTTTGAAAACCCTGGGTAATGAACTATTTCTTGTTCATGAACTAAACATTCCACAACAATGTGCTCTTGTCCTACACTGTACTTGCCTGATTATATAGCACTGCTAATGTTGTAATAAAAACACTTGTTTAATTAACAGTTTTCCACAGAAGATTGTAAGCTCTGAGGAAGGAATCATGTCTATCTTATTCACTGCTTCTTTGCCAGCACTTAAGAAAGATCCTGATCCCCGGCCATATAAAGAAAAAAAGTGAAAGGTAGAGAAAAAGAGAAAGGAAAGAAGGAAGGGAGGAAGAATAGAAAGAATGAAAGAGGGGGAAAGAGGGAAGGATGGATGGGAAGAGAAAGGAGAGAGGGAGGGAAAGAAGAGAAAAAGAGAGAGCAGAAGCAAAAAATAAACTGGACATATATACAATGGAATATTACTCAGCCATAAAAAGAAACGAAATTGAGTTATTTGTAGTGAGATGGATGGACCTAGAGTCTGTCATACAGAGTGAAGTAAGTCAGAAAGAGAAAAACAAATACCGCATGCTAACACATATATATGGAATCTAAAAAAAAGGAAAATCATTCTGAAGAACCTGGGGGCAGGACAGCAATAAAGACGCAGATGTAGAGAATGGACTTGAGGACACGGGGTGGGGGAAGGGTAAGCTGGGACGAAGTGAGAGAGTGGCATGGACATATATACACTACCAAACGTAAAATAGATAGCTAGTGGGAAGCAGCCACATAGCACAGGGAGATCAGCTCGGTGCTTTGTGACCACCTAGAGGGGTGGGATAGGGAGGGTGGGAGGGAAGGAGATGCAAGAGGGAGGGGATATAGGGATATATGTATATGTATAGCTGACTCACTTTGTTATACAGCAGAAACTAACACATCATTGTAAAGCAATTATACTCCAATAAAGATGTTTAAAAAAAAATAAAGCCGGTTGATTAAGTTCTGGGGATATAATGTACATACAGCATGGTGACTATAGCTAACAGTACTGTATCACATATTTGAAAGTTGCCACAAAAGTGGATCTTAAAAGTTCTCATCGCAAGAGAAATAAATTTGTAACTTTGTGAGGTGATGAATATTAACTCAACTTATTGTGGTGATCATTTCCCAATATATACATATGTCAAGTCATAGTGTTATACACCTAAAACCAGTACAATGTTATATGTCAATTATATCTCAAAAAAACTGGCAGAAAAAAAAAGAATAGATGCATAGAGAAAAACAAAGCCAGTTGAATGCTATTTTTTATTTGCTATAAAAATATAAACTGGCCAATTCTTTGGACCTTTTTAAAATTTAGATTAATGCTTTTAGATTTTCATGAGTAACTGAGTCATTTACATCTTTAAATTTATATCAACATAAAGAGTTCAGAATGTCCTTTTAGAAAATCAAATGCCTCTCAAAGCTCTAAAATCAAGGGATTTCTTATCTGGTTTTGGCTAATAATGCAGGAAAAAAAGAAATATATTTAGTTTTATTTTCCCAGTAGTGAAGAGCTGGATTTTAATTTTTTTTTTTTTTAAAAAAGGTGTTGGGGGTAGGAGTTTATTAATTAATTAATTTATTTTTGCTGTGTTGGGTCTTCGTTTCTGTGTGAGGGCTTTCTCTAGTCGTGGCAAGTGGGGACCTCTCACTATCACGGCCTCTCTTGTCGTGGAGCACAGGCTCCAGAGGCGCAGGCTCAGTAGTTGTGGCTCACGGGCCTAGTTGCTCCGCGGCATGTGGGATCCTCCCAGACCAGGGCTCGAACCCGTGTCCCCCGCACTAGCAGGCAGATTCTCAACCACTGCGCCACCAGGGAAGCCCTGGATTTTAATTTTTAATAGAAAAATTTATACCTCATTTCTTCCTCTTGAATCCTGCCCCTCACTTTAGCTGAATGAGTTCTTCAAATCCTCATTTTTGTATGTGTATGTGTACAGAGCCCTTCAATTATTTCCAAAGAGACTACAAAATTGAAATAATTTTTCATTAAGTTAACTATGATAGAAAGTTCCAAAAAGTACTTGTGTACTTTTTTTTTTCAGGCTTGTTGTTGTTGTTGTTTTTAATATCTTTATTGGAGTATAATTGCTTTACAATGGTGTGTTAGTTTCTGCTTTATAACAAACTGAATCAATTATACATATGTTCCCATATCTCTTCCCTCTTGCGTCTCCCTCCCTCCCACCCTCCCTATCCCATCCCTCTAGATGGTCACAAACCACCGAACTGATCTCCCTGTGCTATGCAGCTGCTTCCCACTAGCTATCTATTTTATGTTTGGTAGTGTATATATATCCATGCCACTCTCTCACTTCATCCCAGCTTACCCTTCCCACTCCCCATATCCTCAAGTCCATTCTCTAGTAGGTCTGTGTCTTTATTCCCATCTTACCCCTAGGTTCTTCACGACCTTTTTTTTTTTCCTTAGATTCCATATATATGTGTTAGCATGCAGTATTTGTTTTTCTCTTTCTGACTTAAGTACTTGTGCATTTTTATTTATTTATTTTAAAAATTTATTTATTTTTGGCTGCACTGGGTCTTTGTTGCTGCGTGCACGCTTTCTCTAGTTGCGGTCAGTGCGGCCTACTCTTCATTGAAGTGTGTGGGCCTTTCATTGCAGTGGCTTCTCTTTGTTGTGGAGCATGGGCTCTAGGCGCGCGGGCTTCAGTAGTTGTGGCTCGCAGGCTCTAGAGCGCAGGCTCAGTAGTTGTGGCGCATGGGCTTAGTTGCTCCGCAACATGTGGGATCTTCCTGGACCAGAGCTCAAACTGTGTCCCCTACATTGGCAGGCGGATTCTTAATCGCTGCACCACCAGGGAAGTCCCTGTGCACTTTAAAAATATAAATGTATAGTGATTATCATAACTAATAAATTGATCTGGCTTAAGTCAGATTCCATTAATTAGAACCCTCAATCAATGATTTATCATGGATGTGTATATTTTGTTTGATTTATTTATTTTCTTCATTCTGCTTATAGAAGAAAAAGTCAAAGGACTAAGAAGGTAAGTGGATGGTATTAATTTAGTAAACAAAAATTACCTTTTCAATGTTATATTGTTGGAATAGATATTTATGATGATAATTCTTTAGATTAATATTCATAATAATGACTCTGTAGGACTGCAACTAAGAATTTAGAGAGAGGGACTTCCCTGGCAATCCAGTGGTTAAGACTCTGTGCTCCCACTGCAGGGGGTGTGGGTTTCCTTGGTCGGGGAACTAAGATCCTGCGTAACGCGCGGTGTGGCCAGAAAAAAAAAAAAAAAGAATTTAGAGAGAGCCTACTATGTATATAACATTGTATTAGGCACCCAGAAACAATAAAGATGGGAGATGTATGTGATAACAATAATTAAACATTTATTAAGCATTTGTCATGAACTAAGTGCAATACTAAAGCATTATCTGCATTACCTCATTTAATGCACACAGAAGTCCTATGAGGAAGATAATATGATCTTTCCCCCCATTTTACACATCTAGAAACTAACAGAGAAAGCAAGTAAAACATCACATAGGTAATTTAACATAAATTTGATCCTGAGCTTTTCATCAGTTGTACTAGTCATCATATTTTAGTACTTTCTTATCTTCTCCATTGTTTCCTTCCTACCCCTACTCTTAAACTGTGTTGTGCATACTTCCATTAAAGCATTTATGTATTGTATGGGAATAATTTGCAGATTTTAAAAAAAGTTTTCCCTTTCTTATTGGAACACAAGCTCCTTGAAGTCATGGTACAGGACTTTTTCCTATTTGTAGCACGGTGCCTGTCATCTAGTAGGAATTCAATAAATATTTGCTGAATAAATGAGTGGCTGTATCTGGGTCTATCATCTTTGTTAGATTATGACTGCCTTGAGGATAGGGAAATATCTGACTTGTGAATTCTTTACCCATGGTGATGACTCACATTAATATTTTCTGAGTTGGATTAAGAATTAAAATGAGTGCTATATTCAATAAACATTTTATTATTATAAAGAATATTAAATTATAGCTATTAAGTCACGTTACCTAAGATATGAGAACACCATCACATCGTATGCAGATGTTCAAAAGGATGGATATCATACCTTATAGGGTCTTCCAATTTTAAAAGAACATTGTTGGATTATTACAATAAATCTGGGAAATTAGGGATTCGTAAGTAAGGAATTGACTATCAGAAAGTTTGTGATTTGTCCGTGTTCACAGAGCTTTCAGTAGCACAGCTGGGATGAGAACATAGATCTTCTGACTATTAGTTTGGGTCCTTGCTATGATATTAAACTATTACACAGCTGACGTTTCAATGTATGAGAACTTTTAACTCCTCAAGTGTTAGGTCATTAGGTTATTTTTGTTTTTAATATTTATTGAACACTTACAAAATGGTAGGCTCCTTTGTGAAAAATTGTATGCATCTGTGCCATACTCCCAAGAAGCTTGACTCTCCCTAGAAAGAAGAAAAAAAGCAATCCTATATTGAAATGAATTGATATCACTTATTTTCTCTATAATCTAAACCATATGAAGAATCCAGCTCTGCTGCATAGATCAGAAATAGCTGGGAGTAAGTGAGGCATACGAAATTACATGAGCAAATCAGTGGGATCCCAGATTCTCAGAAACTACTAGTTCCACAAGCAGTCCATTATTACCCACCTGTATACAGTGGATCTTTTTCCATTCCTTTGGCTCACTGAATCAAGAGCTCTTTGGTTGGGATTGCCAACAAAGGCCTCAGGCTTTTATGGAATGCCTACTGTAGGGCCAACCTTATACATAATTTAAAAATCAGCAAATATTTGTTTATTTCCTGGGTGAAAACTCCTTATTACATCAGTCATTAATTTGAATTCTGCAAATAACAGGTTTTTGGGTTTTTTTCTGAATTAAACACTTCTGACTGCTCAAAATTTCAACATGTTTTTAAACTACTCTGTTCCTATTACCCATTTTGGAAGGTTTGAATCTAGCACAGTGAAGCATAAGCAGTGTGCCAGCTGCTATAAACCTTTTGATTTTGTGGCTATCCACAGCCTTGTAATCTCTTTCCTCAGCAGGTACCTTCTTCTGAGCAAAACGGTATAGTTTCCAAACAGACTTCTAAGAATATGCTTTCAACTATTTATAAGACTTTTCACTTCAAAGATCCCATGATGTTCGAAAATAGATGAGAGTGTTTTTGCTGACCTACCTGTATTCTGAGATAGAGGCAGCACTGACCCCACAAGGAATAAGGCAGCACTTAGTGTGGGATTCAAAGGAAGATTCTAGTTTAGGAAAAGAAGTGCTCTGAAAAGCTTCCTGCTTTCAGAAATATAACAGAGTTTTGAGCTTGTATCTGACTGGTTATTGTTAATAAAATAAGAAATTTTCTCCTATGAAAGCAAGCATCTTGAAGCAATTGATCTTCTGCCAGTTATAAAATGTAAACTTTAGCCAACAAATAGCTAGATTTCATGCACTATTGATAATCAATTACTTTTTCCTGGCTCAATAGAACCCTTCATGGGAACTGAGCACAGACCCTATTTAGGATTAGTGCTTGCCATAAAATGGTGTTTTTTGTGTCAACATTAAGTTGCAATATGAGAACACCTGTGTAAGTATTTGCTTTCAGAAATTTAAAACTTGAAATGTTAAATAACCATTGTTAATGAGAGTAATACACAGGCAGGCCCTTGGTAGTTCGTTGGCATTATCATAGGAACAAATATCCATCTTTCTGGAGTGTCCCTTACAAATTTTCCAAGGATCATGTTGTGTGATCTCTGCATCATTTCTCACATCTCTGTGTTTGGCTTTAGGAGTCTTGTCCATGAGTGATGTATAATATGCTCCATCCTGAAAATCTGCAATTTTATTTTTAAACCAGCACTTGCTAAAATTCATTTTTCTAAGAGGAACACTGAGTAAAAGAACATAAAAATAATTTTCAAGGGAAAGGGACAAGTGAAAAACACTTGTTTATCTCAACACTGAAAAGGAAAATAAATTTTGGAGTTTTTTAGGATTCTTTCAATTCAAACTAAAGGGAAAGCTTGCCTTCCTTTACCAATATGCTGGCAAAACAATATTTTTTATAGGTTTCCAGAGCTGGAATCTATCAAGTTCAATAAAAGAGGAACAAGGTAGAACCTTTAAGCAGTGTTATTTAGGGTAGTGCATCACAGACTTTTTATTGTGATGCCACACATAGGAAATGAAAATATTTCTATTGCATTTTGGGTGAACAGACAAGGTTGCTCCTGGCCAGAGGCTTCTGATATGGGGTCTTGGTCTACCTGGGCCCTGTACAGCTGCCCTGAGGATTGAAGGAAAAAATCAGTAACTCAACACATTAATGGGCCACAAACCAGCAGCTGGGAAGCAAGGTTGATTGATGCTAATATCTGGCTTTGGTGCATGTCTGTGGTTTCAATTTTCATTTTTCAGTTTACATATAGGCACAGGAGTAAATGATGATAAAATTTGAACCCCAATGAGGATGACTTGATGTGGATCAAAAACCAAATTCTATAGAATCAAAATATGAAAGGTTGGAAAACAGCATGCAAAACAGTTTAAGGTTCTTACAGTTCTAAGTGTTGAGAAGTCATCAAAACTTTAAGCAAATCAAGAAATTAGTTAAGCATTTATTATCATCAATTCACAAGGTCATTAACCCCATAGGATGTCTAAATTGATTGTAACTACTTTTTTCATTGACAGTAGCCCTGCAAGGAGGAAGAAGGATTAAGTTTAGGCAAATAGGTTAAAAAGTTTTCTGGGACTTCCCTGGTGGCGCAGTGCTTAAGAATCCGCCTGCCAATGCAGGGGACATGGGTTCGAGCCCTGGTCTGGGAATATCCCACGTGCTGCAGAGCAACTAAGCCCATGTGTCACAACTACTGAGCCCGTGTGCCTAGAGCCCGTGGTCCACAACAAGAGAAGCCACCACAATAAGAAGCCCGTGCACCGCAACCAAGAGTAGCTCCCACTCGCCGCAACTAGAGAAACCCATTGCACAGCAACGAAGACCCAATGCAACTAAAAATAAAAAATAAATTAAAAAAAAAAGTTTTCTGTAAAACTGCTTTAGATCTGTTTTAAATCTTTAGTAAATTTTTAGTTGCAGTGTTGTTTAACATGGTTTGTTCTGAAAGAGATACAGATTTTGAAGCCAGATTTTGACAAAAATTGAGTTTATGTGATTCAGACATTAGTATTAAGAGATCTCGGGACTTCCCTGGTGGCACAGTGGATAAGACTCCGCGCTCCCAATGCAGGGGGCCCGGGTTCGATCCCTGGTTAGAGAACTAGATCCCACATGCATGCCGCACCTAAGAGTTCACATGCCACAACTAAGGAGCCCACCTGCTGCAACTAAGACCTGGTACAACAACAACAAAACAAAACAAAACAAAACACAGAGATCTCTTGGTTGTTCAGTGGATCCCTGGATGCAAAATACAGCTGGTCTCTTTTTCACTTTCTGAGAATGGATGACTTTACACATATTTGGATAAGAATCAGAGGTAGGAATCATTTGTTTGCATGTGTAGAAAACACACTTAAACTGCTTAAACCAAGAAGAAACTTCATTGGCTCATATAATTGAAAAGTCCACTGGGAGAAGCAGCTTTAGGCATGGCTTGATCTGCTGGTGTCCACAACTTGACCAGGTTCAGGTCCTTCTCTCTTCAGTTCTTTGCTTGGTTTCTTTTTAACTTCATTCTAGGCAAGACCTCCCCTTGTGGTCCTAAGATGATGACCCAGTTATTGCAGAGGCTACATGCTTCCTATCCATAGCTGATAGGAATAAAGCATATTTGTCCCAGAATTCCCAAGAAATCAGACTGGATTAAGTCACATGCTCACTCCTGACCCAATCACTGTGGCCAGAGAAGTGGAATGCACTAATTACTTAGCGTAGCTTCAAATTCCTCCCTCGTAATCCCCAGTGTGATGCCAATGAACTACCCAAATTACCAAATAGGAATTTGTGACTGTTAGAATGGTGAAAATGGAGGCTGAAGACATAATCAGTTACTTGAAGAATCTTAGAAATAGAAGGAGACTTTAGAATCTTTAACCAAACTTTCTGATCTAGCCAAACAACCAATTTAGCCAAACAAACTGACCAAACTTCACAAAACATTAATGCAAAAAATAGTCATTTAGTCTCTGCAGGTACCACTTGTGACAGTGAGTCACCATAGCCTGCGTGACTTTTGAACAGTTCTACTGGGAAAGGCCTTCTTTACATTGAGCATAAATTTGCTTCCCTTTCCTTTGTGCTTTATCCATTGAACCTTGTTTTACCACTGTGGCCACAAAGAGTAAATTAAATTCTTCTTTCATATTACAGGCTTTCTAATATATATTAAAATAGTTAAAGTAGTCATCCTTAGTCTCTTTTTTCTAGGCTCAACATCCCACATTCTCTCACCTGTTATTTACGTTGAAGGAGTTAAAACACCCTCACTCTTTTGGCTTCTCTTCTTTGTATGAATTCTGGCTAGTCAATTCCATACTCAGACACACAGTTCCATACACTGACATAGAGACTCCCCATGTGGCCATTGGGAAGTGGTTTATTGCATATGTATAAAGATACTGAGGAAAAGAAGAATAAATCTTGTAGAGGGTCACTTTAATAGCAGTCTGTAGAATCAGTCTCAGAACTGGTTACCTAAACTGAAATATCCACAGCCAGAATGTGAGCAAAAAATATGTTTTGGAACATGATTTCTCTAATCTCTAACCATTAATATTGGGCTTAATTACTTATTTATTTTATTGTTGTAGGCTTGACCTTTAATTATTTTAATGTTATGAATTATTAGTATTTTAACAAATAAGTGCCTAATAATAGATAGTATTTATTAATATATATTGAGTTTGTGATTTACTCTCTATATATTTTTATATTTATATAAAATAGTATATGTATAATATATACTATTTTGTTTTTAAAGATAATTCTTTTTATTTTCCCATAAAAATGAATGAGAAAATATTACATCAATATACTTGGTCAGATTCTATTTGTCATTTGAACCATGAGTTCTGTCCTAACTGTAAATGTTCTCCAGCAGGGTAACAACTTCCCAGGATCTACAACTTGATGCATTTGTAAGGGAAATTGGAGAGACGATCCCCCAGCTGTTCCTTAGGGGTAGGCAGCTTTCTCCCACCTCTTTGTCCATCTCTCACACCCAGAAACACTGAGGAAATTTAGTTACACTTACAACCTAATACCACTAACCAATACTGTTAAGTCCATGATCTCCCTCTCTTCTCCCTTTCAGGAAATATTTGCCCTGTTACTAACTCTGAAAAGGGATGGTCCCCATCAGACACAGGAGAAGTAGAAAGGAGTTGAGCATTGAGTTAAGGAAAGCCTCTGATGAGGTTTCTGGAACTCCTCCCTCTTCAACCAATCCACCAGCAGTTCTTGTAAATCTACTTCTACCTATACCCCAAGCACATTCTCTTTCTTCCAACTTCACTGCCACCACTAGTTCAAGCATCGTCATCAGCTACTTGGGACTCCTGAAATGTTCTCCAAACTTCTCTCTTCCCATCCTCCAGTCCATTTTCCAAGCAGCAGACAGAGGACTTTCAACTGCAAATAGGATCATTCTTCTTTTTACTCAAAACTCTTCAATTTTCACTGCACTCAGGATGAATACAAAATTCCTCACATGGTCTGCAAGGCCTGCCTACATGTCCAAGCCTATCTCCCTCCATTCTCTCAGTTACTACATTTCAGATATACTCTTTTTCTTTTAGTTTTGTTAGTGGAATCAGCTCTTTTTCACCTTGGGGCCTTTCCCTATGTTCCCTATGCTGCTAGGAGCACTACCCATCTCTTTGCCTGGCTAACTCCTACTAAGCAGTACCTCTCAGCCCAAGGATCATTTACTCTCCATTCTTCCCTGATAGCCCAACTTTGGATCCCATTTTATATTCTGTAAAAACATTCTCTACTTTTCTTTCAGAGCACCTATATGTGTCTAGTGGTCCACCCTTACCCTTGGTTTCACTTTCCTCAGTTTCATTTACCAGTGGCCAACCTCACTCTGAAAATATTAAATGGAAAATTCCATAAATAAGCAATTCATAAGTTTTAAATTGCACGCCATTCTGAGTAGCATGAGATCTCATGCTGTCCCAATCCATCCTCCTGCCCCCTATCCCCATCCCCAACCACTGACATCCTCTGCTCCTGACATGTGACCATCGACATCGTCATGGCTCCATGACCCAGGATCACCTGAAGCAGATGATCCTCCTTCTGAGGTACTGTTGGAAGATAAATAGTAGCCTAACACTATGACACAGTACCTACGTCATTCACCTCACTTCATCTCATCAGGTAGGCATTTTATCATCTCATGTCATCACAAGAAGACAGGTGAATACAGCACAATAAGATATTTAGAGAGAGACCACATTCATATAACTTTTATTACAGTATAATTGTTCACTATATTGTTAGTTATTGTTATTAATCTCTTACTGTGCCTAATTTATATATTAAACCTTATCATAGGTATGTATGTATAGGAAAAAAACATAGTATATATAGGGCTCAGTACTATCTGTGGTTTCAGGTGTCTGCTGGGAGTCTTGGAATGTACCCCCCTTGGATAAGGGGGGGGCTCTCTGTACCATTTGAGTGTTAGAAGTCCACCTTGACCAGTAGACCACAGACTGCAGGAGGAGTGGGTTGGCTCACTACTGGATCTCCAGGGTTTGGTCAGACTGACAGGGTTTGAATCCTTGTACCCTCACTTGGCAGCTGTGGGGCTTTGAATACTCAGCCTCAGTTTCTCCAATAGAAAAAATAATATTTTATTACAGGATAACCTTTTTTGTAGGGTTGTTGCAAGGATCAAATCAGAAAACGTAAAGTGTTAAATGGAGTGCCTGGCACATAACAGGTGTTCAATTTATATTGGTTATTAGTATATTATCATTGCTTTTAGGATATGTTTACTTATCGAAGGTAAAACCGTACCTGTTTCTTGAATAATTCTAAATAGTCTCTAGAAAAGTTATTGTTATCCAAGTTAGAACAGCACTTTAAAAACGTGTTTTTCACTGATAGCCTCACTGCGTTTCTCCCTAAAAGATTTTTTTAATTGTCAAATATTTCAATGTAGCCATGCTAATATATAGTTTAATCTCTGCTTCAGAGGCTGTCTTAGAATATGTTGCATTTATTGATTTGTTATATATGTACATATATATACACTTATTTTCAGATGCTTTGAAAAATAATCCACCATTACTTTTTACCTTTTCCCCTGATATTTCTGAGTTAAACGTATTTTAAACACAGGACAAACTGGTCGGGCCTCTTGACAAAGACATTTTGTTTTTATAAACTTCGATTTTGAAGAATAAGGATATCTTTTCCTTTTTCCTCTCTGTCTGGAAGGAAAGGAAAAAGGGATTTTTTTCCTTTTTGATGGGATTTCCACGGGGGAGCTTTTTATACTTTTAGCAGGGTCTATACAGGGAAAATACTGTTCTGTGTAAAAGGATTATGACAGTGTACAGATTTTTCACTGTCAAACACCTTTGGGTAAATGTTTATTTGAAATGAGGCACAGCATTTAAAATAGCCCTGAAGAAGCTGCATACTCTCCTTGACGACAACAACAGTTTGTGTATTAACAGTTGGCTTAACAGTGTCTGGCACAGAGAAATAAAGACGAAAATACACTTCGGCCCTGTAATATTTATAGCATTGCCAGTTTAACCATTGTGCCCTATTTAGGAATATTTTTTGAGTGAGCTTTATGTTAATGCCTAAGAACATAGTCATAAGTTGGTGGCAGGGAAGCTCATGCAGCAGAATACATGTTTGTGCTGTGCCATGGAGGACGGAGAGGGAACTCACACTATAAAAATCCCCCTTAATTTTTATTCCCACTGACATAGAGGACATTGATAACAATGGGGTTGCCGCTTGGAAATGCTGTGTCATGCTTTACATGCTTTTGTAAGAAACATTGTCTTTATGAGTTTATAAATGAGAAAGGCAAAGATTCCATTTTGTCATTCTGAGTAATGCATTTCCACATATGGCAGCAACTTGTTTATATGGCTTTCCCACTGTTAGAGAGTGAGCTACTCCAGATAATGCACATATTCCAGATATCTGGAAGCTCAGCTAAAATGCCTCATCACTTTACACTTTGAATCTTTCTAACTTTCATATAATGTTTGCTCTAAAAGCTAAGAACTAAAAATAATTGCCATTGTACAATAAATCTATTAGAAGTTTACATATCCTCTCTTGATTTACTTAATAGAGTCATGCCTGTTGTAACAGCCTTGTTGGAGACTCCATGTTCTCACATGAGCATCAGTTTCCAAATTTTATTGTGTTAAAATTTGTGAACACGTTGGCATTTATACCAAAGAATGCTAGACTGCCACGTACAAAGCCTTTTTAGTTTCTTCTCTTTCACTTTTTAGCTTTCAGTGCCCTGTCAGTGTGTGTGAGTGTATCTCTAGTTCCATCACAAGTCCCTTAATTTTTTGTTTCTAATCGCCTGTGGGTTAGAAAACATTATTAGAATTATTTCCAAAATAATAGTAAATTGGCTTTAAGTGGTTATTCAAAAAACTGTCCTATGACTCAAGCATGAGAACTTACATTTTTTCATTTACTCAACAAATATAAGTTGAATGCCTCTTCTGTGCTTGTTATTGGACTGAGGGCAGCTTCTGTTCATTCCCAGTCACCAGCTTCATTCAGGACACTATCAGTCTTTTCCTATATTGCTTCAAAACCTACTATCTGGTCTCTGCCCCCACAAAGCAGCTAGAAGGATTAAACAGAGTAAATCCTATTACTTACCTGATGTAAATACTTAAGATTTCTGGTTGCCTTCCAGATGAACTCTCTGAGTGAATCTGCACTTCTACTCTCATTGTAACTTGGTCACACCTGGCCATTTATATATTCTTTTCTCCCTGCATGAAATGTATTCCCCATGTATTCACCTTACTAATTCTGTCCTTCCTCAGGGGAGCTTTTCTGGTCCCCTTGACTAGAATAAGGTAACCTTTGTATGTGCCAATCTCAATGACTATAGCTGTCGGATGTAAATCTTTAGAGATGACTGAGTGACAACATAGAGAGGTTAATGCCTTTGAAAGAAGATCTTTATTACTTACACTTTCAGAGAGGAGGGGACATTGTGCCATGCAGGGCCACATGGGGAAGCACCAGTGTCAATCGGGATGTAGAAAGGAATGAGGGGAAAGCATAGGGCACAGTCTTTATTGTGTTTTCCATGGGAAGGCAAAGCAGGGCAGGAAAACAGTTTAGGGTTGGCTAGTTTGAAGAATTCCAGCAGGCTTTGGGGCATAAGGGCAGTCCTAGTTGTCTAGCACTTGGACCTGCATTGATTTAGGGCAGGAGAAGTATTGGCTTGGTGGGTGAGAGTTAGTTAACAAAGATGGTTGGGGTATAGACTCAGGATTGGTTTATTTGCATATGAAAGGAGTGCCCTCAGGCATATTGTTTATCATTTTAGGAATTAACTAGCTCTGGGAGGGGCAATGTCTCTCCAGCCAGAAATCCTCCCCCCTCCACCAAGATGTCAAAATATCATAAAATATAGACAATAAAAAACATGATTAATACACTACCCTGTCACCTACTGTGGTATAGTACATATCTCACTGTGTTGCTTACACCTCCCAAACTTGCTAAATTGTAGGCTTCTTGAGAGCAGAGATCTTGTCTGTCTTGTTCACTACTGTAGCCCCATTGCCCAGGGTAGTGTCTCTTGCTTGGTAGATGCTCAGTAAATATTAGTGGAATGAAAAAAAAAATGAATGGACACCTTTCTGTCTGGCATATGTGGTTAGTGTTTCACCTGGAAAGCATAGCATTTTTTTTCAGATACAGATTTTGTTATACCAATCAACTAAGTAAAAATTATTTTTATTTGGTTTAAATGTGAGGGTTTTACTTCTGTCATAACTCTTATTTCACTTGTCACTGTTCATTTATTGTCCATACTCCTGGAGCTCCAAGAGGTTGGGTTCCTTGTTCCCCACATGTAGGAAACCCCAGCATTTAGCAGTGTCTCCATTAAAATCACTCAATTGTGCTTCAGCAATTAAAAGTGAGTATTTTACTTTCTACATTGTTGTTTTCACATAGAAAATCCATTAAATGTTCTGAAACAGAAAATAAATAAATAAATAAATAAATAAATAAATAAATAAATGTGAGGTTTGTTTTTTTTTTCCTTTCCAACTAAGTAAAGTTTAATTTGGCTCCACATAATGTATATGATTTACAACTCTATGAAGAGACCAACACATCTCTATGTTCCTTGAGTTAGCCAGTGGTTCTTTACCAGGGGCAATTTTGCCCCTGTGGGGGGTCATTCCGCAATGTCTGGAGACAGTTTTGGTTCTCACAGCTGGCATCTAGCTGATAGAGTCCAGGGATGTTGCTATATATCCTATAATACACAGAATAGTCCCCTGCAACAGACAGTTATCCAATCTAAAATGTCAATAGTACTGACATTGAAAAACCTTCTGTTAGAGGGTGATGTGTTTGACCGGTTTACCTAAAAACACCTCACACATCCAACCATGTTCCCCGACTTCTCCACGAAGCAATACAAGCTAATTAGCTGATATCTTAGAGGTAAAGACAGCAGGCCTGAGGGGAAAAGTAATTTTTAGAGGAGGACACATGGCAAGCTGCAAGAGAGGGGTTCAGTATTTGAGCAGACACCGTGAAAGGAAATCTAAGTGGATTGATACATAGCATGGTGACACTGAGGTCTGGGCTTAAAATGAACACTGAAATTATAGGCTTTTTAACTGACAGTTAAAAGGTATGACTTTAAGTTAACATAAGTCATGTGGGGGGAAAGGAACAATCATATAGTGCTTATAATTCCAGAATTGCTCTCTTTAAAACTGGAGTTGTCTTCTTAAGCTTAACATGCTGCCATTGATCAAAGCAATGCTGTCACATCTTTTCGGAATGGTCTTCAGGGCTTGTGTCATGCTCTTTTGAATAACATCAGAAGTTGCAAGCGTTGCCCTTTTAGGCAGGAATTTGCTTTGGGGGGAAAAATCAAGTCATTTGGACCTAAATATGATGAATAAGGAAAACCATCCTTGCTCCTAATACCATGTTCATAAAAATTGAGGACAGGCTATAAACTATATGAATCTGACTTTAAAGGCAATTCTAAAAAGGAGTTTTAGAAATGTCTTGAGCTAAGTCATTTTCATTGGAGGGTAACCTCTCAGGATGACCATTTTCAGGAGAAATGCTCATACTGAGGTATGAGTGTTAGCAAAACATTACTTGATATTCATATTGATTTCAGTGCCACAAATATATGTGGAAATAATGCCAGGTTTGCACACAACCAAATTTCTGTCAGCATGAGAATGTTTAGGACAGGTCTTATAGTGCTTTTTATATGTAAAAGTTTAAATTTTTTCTTTCCCCCAGTTTTATTGAGATATAATTGACATATATAATTGTATTCATTTAAGGTATACAAGATAATGACTTGATATATGTGTATATTGTAAATGATCACCACAGTAAGTTTAGTTAATATCCATCACCTCACATAGTTACAATTCTTTTTCCTTGTGATGAGAACCTTTAAGATCTACTCTTCTAGCACTCTTAAATATACAATATAGGGACTTCCCTGGTGGCACAGTGGTTAAGAATCCACCTGCCAATGCAGGGGACACGGGTTCAAGCCCTGGTCTGGGAAGATCCCACATGCCGTGGAGCAACTAAGCCCGTGAGCCACTGGGCCTACGCTCTAGAGCTCACATGCCACAACTACTGAGCCTGCGTGCCACAACTACTGAAGCCTGCATGCCTAGAGCCCGTGCTCCACAACAAGAGAAGCCACTGCAATGAGAAGCCCGCGCACAGCAACGAAGAGTAGCCCCTGCTCGCCGCAACTAGAGAAAGTCCACGTGCGGCAGCGAAGACCCAACGCAGCCAAAAATAAAATAAAATAAAATAAAATACTAATAAATAATAAATAAATAAATAAATAAATAAATAAATATACAATATGGTGTTGTTAACTATAGTCACCATACTGTACATTACATCCCCAGAACTTATTAATCTTATAACTGAAAGTTTGTACTTCAGTACATATCATCCATTTTTCGCACCCAACACCCTACCTCTAACAACCACCAATCTGTTCTCTGTTAAAGTTTAATTTTTAAGTTGTGATACCACACATACTTCAAAATCTGGGAATTTCTACTTTAGGCAAGGAGGTATTTAAACTTTTTCCTCAGATATCAACTTCACTTTGGCCACACAGACCTAATTTAGGATGGCTTTTCAACATCAAATCAAGTGCATGTCTAGTGCACTTGAGATAGGTTAGTGTTATAGGAGAAGAATTGATAAAACTACAAGTCTACTCCTAGTAGACTAGCAATGCATCACAGTTTGCCAGGGAGAGACCTGATTTTAAAATGGAAAGTCCTGCTTCCTGGGAAACCCCTTAGTCCTAGGCAAATCGAGATGGTTACCAAACTCCCAGTCACTTAGCTAACTCTTCTGTTCTTTTTGGACTATCTACAGTGAAAACAAAACAGTGCCTTCCCATAATAAATAAAGGAAAAGGACATACCCCTATTGGGAGTAGCATAGCAACTCAAGTCAAACAGCAACGTATGTTAGCTGAAAGTAGGCTGAGCTAATGGCTAACTTTTATGCTGATTCAAACTGAAGTCAGAAGTTCTATTTCATGGCAATGCTGCAGGCCATGTTTTACCAACCAATAACAACAACTGCAATAACAAAAAATAAAATAAAATTTTATGTTTCAACCATCATGCTTATCATATTTGTTTTGGTTTTTAGGAGAGCTATTTCGACAACTAATGTCCTTGGGCAAGGAAATAAGAGGTTTTACTTAGTTCTTCAATGGCTTTGTACAGTGGATCTAGCAATTATACACAATGCTTGAAAAATGAATTATGGTGGAGTTTAGCTGAAAGTTAACATTAAAAATATACATCATTGAGGGGGCATTTAGGGTTATGCAGATAGGAAAGCAGATGGTGTGGCAGTGAAGCACTGGGGTCCGGAAGAGCTGTGTTGGCATCCTGCCTTAACTGGTGTATGACTTTGAACTAGTTGCTGGCCTCTCTAAACCTCAGTTCCTTCATGAAACAAACAGGCACAATTATGGTACTTATCTCCTGGAACTGCTGTTTATTAAATGATAATGAATGTACAATACTTAATACTGTGCCCAGCATGTAGTAAGCATGAAATAAATGTAAACCGTTATCATTTGAACCTGCCAAAAGTTTCTGTAATAGTATATTCCGACTGTATTTAAAGTCATGTTATTTCTTTAATTTCTTATTTCCTATCCATTACTCTTTGTAGAAGGATCTTGTTTAAGAAATGTACAAAGAACACAAAGAATTCTGATAAAAGATGTTTTGCTATGTATCATTCTAGGTCCCAAAGATCAATGTAGTGTTACTCTAAGAGAATATTGATAGGAAAAAATCACCCATGACACAAAACCCTTGGCTGTCCCAAATCAGGATGAGTTAAAGAAAGAAAAAAAGAAATTATAAAAACTAAAACCAAACAATTAGAAGAAAAAAAAGTCAGTAAGTATTAGAACCAGATTTGAACTACTAGTGTATCGTGCAAGCAACTTTATGTATATCTTAGGCAAGAGCCATTGAAACATCTTACTTGGGACAAGAAAGCAAGGTGTGTATTAAGATAAAGACGTTAGAAACCAAGTAATAACAACCCAAGATAGTTGCTATACAGGTTTTAAAAAGCAAGATAATGTGCCCAAATTGTCCTGTATATTTATCTCCAAAGTTCCATAACATTATGACTTCAAAACTAGTGTGTTACATATATGTAATTGAAATAGTCAACAATTTGTCCCTCAAAAGCTTCTCTTATGGCTGTTTTGAAAGCAGCTATTGACTGAATAGTTTAACACTGTTTAAAACCATTATCAGGAAAATACCTGGAAAAAGCAAGATGTGACTTTGAAGGTTTAGAAAGAAAGGTAAGACATGAGGCAAAACCAGCACTTTCTTGCCAAACGAGGGCTCAAGATGTGCTGTTTGGTGAGCTCCAGTGCTATTTGGAATACAGATGACAGATGATTAGGAGAGGTCACTGACTATCTCATTTTTTCTGTGACCCAGTTTTAGAATTCTGCCACCCAGAAAGAAGAGAACAGCTCTCAAAGGATTCCATACTCTGGCAATCAGACCCTGGGTTAGCCTCTGCTTTCCTACGTGAGCCTCCATGTCATTTGCTCACTCTCTGTTGCATTCTAACCGTAAATTTAAGGCAGTAAATGGTTATTCCTTTTATGTTTTTTAAACTTTATTTGAATTGGTACAGTGCATTTTCTGTCTTCATTAATATTGTTGGAGATTGTAAAATCCTAAAAAGTTACACTAAGGTATGTTAGTCTCCTTATAATTTCCTCTAACATTTCAAATTCATCATAAAATAATTGAGCATGTTCTCTTTTCTAAATGTCTTATGTAAAGTGCTGAGAGAGTGCCATGGGTATTTTAAGAATGAAATCAATAGAAAGTTTTCTATTTTTCTGTAAAAATCAGTATGGTTAAAAGGAATACATTTAGGCTAGGACTTTTGGGTCAAGCACTTAGAGTTGACCAATTTTTTACTGAATTGATTAGTTGTCTTACTCTTGTGAAGATACAGCTAAAATTTTTTTTTTTTTTTTTTTGCGGTATGCGGGCCTCTCACTGTTGGGGCCTCTCCCGTTGCGGAACACAGGCTCCGGACGCGCAGGCTCAGCGGCCATGACTCACGCGCCCAGCCGCTCCGTGGCATGTGGGATCTTCCCGGACCGGGGCACGAACCCGTGCCCCCTGCATCGGCAGGTGGACGTTCAACCACTGCGCCATCAGGGAAGCCCGACAGCTAAAATTTTTAACCAAACACTCTTCTTAATCTCTCTGTTCTATCAAGATGAGTTTTTTTTTTTTTTTTGCTGGTGTTTCAGGTTTTATAACAGATCACATTTTTACTTGGCTTCAAATCAGTTTAATTCATCTTTAGGCAGACTGACTGAATTCTATGAACTTCAGAGTCTCTGGTGATAAACTTCTCTGTCATCTCTGTATTATCTCTTTTACAGCCAGATGGGGAAAATGGTTTACATCAGGCACAATGTATATTTGAACAATAAGGTCACAAGCAGAGATATATTATCTTTTATGGGCAGTGAGATATGTAACGTGTTACAGCCTTCCCCTTTTAGCTACATAGCAAATGGGACACAGCACTTCGTTTTTATGCCTGGATTCCCATACGATATTATTTTCTAAGCACGTTCATGTTAACAACCTGAGCCTTATTTAAAGCAGCATTTCCTCTTAAAGTGTAGAGGAGGAGGATGACCTTCATTCCAGTCCTCTTAAGTTTGATAAAAGCCACCCGAAATAAGTTTATTGCCTCAAACTCTGCTCTTATCCTCTGTGTCTTCAGTTCCCTTCCTCTCTCTGTATGGGAGGAATCAGCATTCTATTAAAAGGCCTGGCCCAGAAGAAGTAATCATCACACTTCTGCTTTTGGATCTATTCCTTTGTTAAAAGGCAATTTTGAACTATGTGGAAAAGTAAAACAATTTAAGGGAATGGAACAGTTTAATTCTAGCATGTGGAATATATCTTAAGTTCTGGTAGGAAGTGCTTCCATAGCACATTTTTTTTTTTTTTAAAGAAGGACAGTGTAGCTTAGGAATTGGCATGATTTAAATAATAATGAGAGACTAGATATAATTATCACCATAACCTAACTTGCTTTTTATTTAATGTCACCCTAGTTTGGGGGATCTGATTATGTTTGGCATTTCCAGCAAAACATAAAGAATTTTAAATGTCTATAATAGTCCAAAAGAATACTTCTTTGGCTAATTAACTCTGGAAGCAAAAGAAAAAAAAATAAACAACAAAAAAAACCTTCTTTTCCCTCTGTAGAATTGTTTAAAGAGAGGTTCAAAGTGTTTGGTTTAGAGCTCTGTTTCACTTAATATTTCCAGCAGTGGTTTATGAAAGATGGAATTTTAAAAGTTCATTGATGGCACTAACATGGTCCAGATTGTTAAGATCTTGATTCATAGGAACAAAATTAAGAACAAATTAATCAAATACAGGATAAAAATCAGCAGTAGGAATAAAAAGTAAATTTTCTTAAGGAAGAAAAGAAGCAGCTGGGACATACGATGCTCGGGAACCATGTTTTACCATGGCTGAGTGGTTCTCAAACTCGAGAGTGGATCACAGTAATAACCTGGGGGCTTGTTAAACCAAAGATCACTGTCTCCCACCCCACACATTTCTGATTCAGTAGGTCTGGGGTAAGGTCCAATAATTTGCATTTCTAGTAAGTTCTAAGGTCCAGGAACCACAGTTTGAGAACTATGATTCTACCAAAACAGGCCCTCCTGGGGTCACAGTGCAAACTGAGCGCTCTCCTGCCCCAGGTAACGTCCTTCTGCTGCCCCAAAATGAAAAAGGGGGGATTTTCTCCTTTAAATACCACATTCCCTGAATCATGATCATTGCTCACTTTCTCCACCACATTTGTCCCCTAATTGTACATGGGACATTCATATAAATATACAAGTTTTTATTACAGTGTGAAAGAATTGATGTATTATATGTCAATTTACAATGAAGGTAAATTACAAACACACCATGTCATGTTACTTGGTTAACTTGTCACAGGCTTAAAGCATTGAATAAGCACTTAGACTTGCTCCTCTCTGGTTAGCAGTAAAGGATCTTTCTAGATCTAACCCACTGGAGAGTTTTAAAATAACAAAGCCTGGGTCCCATCCCAGATGAATTACATAAAAATCTCGGAATGGGGACCTGGTAATTAAATCCCTTTCAGGTAGTTCTAGTGAGTAGCCAGGGTTAAGGTAGCCATGGTTACCTGTAGCCATTGGTAACTCTAACCATGTATTCTCACTGGTTATCAGTGAGGTGAGATCGTCCCCATGGGGGTAAAAATTAGTTCCCTAGGGGCAAAAAAATACCTTAGCTGTTATACTGGTTTGTGGGTCTCCAGAGTGCCACAGCACGTACACATGTGTGTAGTATATCTGTAGTATTAGCATTTCATGGGTTGGGGACAATTAGGAAAAAACACTCCCTTAGAAAATGATCATGGAAAAAGGTTGAGAAATACTACCCTAACCCAGGTAGACTGCTGTTAGTTTTCAATACTTCAACTTCCCTCTAAAATGGAACACAAATCTTTTTGGGTGCTCTTATAGATATTGGTAGGGAAAAATAGCATTTAGAAATTCTACTACATGTTGATCACCTAGCTAGGTGCTTTTACATATAGTATCAAGTAATGCTATCCTGCATTTTTCCTCTAGAATGTACATAAAAATTATAATTAGTTTTGTTTCATTCTGGCGTCATAATATTTATATTGAAAATAACTCCTGTCTTCATGAAGCTTACAGAAAAATTCCATTTGAATCTGTAAGGCAACCAGCTGGCTTCAAATTGCTTTCACGCTAAACCACTATCAAATGCATGTAATGAAGTTCAGAAAACAACATTCCATTAAAAGAAATCACAATAGAAAACAACCTTCGTATCCTTGTCTCAATAGTATATTATTTATCTAAAGAATCATAGAAAATTATTATTTCATTAATTTATGGTAATACAGCTTTACAGTATAACTTAAGACTTGAATATATAGTATATTTGTAGTATAACTTTGCTACAAAAAGGCAAGTATATTAAAAAATATATATGGTTGCCTGTATCCTTTTTCTATTTGCAAGGGTATGGATTTGTTTTAAATGTACTCAGGATTTTGTTTATATTCAGGTATGGTGAGGCCAACAGATCGGGAGATAATTGCCATTGAAAAGATATAGTTGACCCTTGAACAAAGTGGGAGTTAGGGTCTCCAACCCTCCTTGCATTTGGAAATCATGCATAACTTATAGTCAGCCCTCTGCATCCACGGTTCCTCATCCTTGGATTCAACCAACCACGGATCCTGGAGTATTGTTATATTTACTGTTGGAAAGAATTCTCATATATGTGAACCCACACAGTGTTGTTGAAGGGTCAACTGTAGTTTGTCACTCACAGTTCCCAAGGGGAGGGGACATGCCATACCATGAAGGGCCACATGGGGAACAACCTGGGTTGGTCAGGAGGAGGGGTGAGAGGGAGACCTTGGGCAAAGCCTTTACGGTGCTTTCCAGGGAGGGAATGGGCAAGGCCAGGTGAGCAGGTTTAGGATTGGATAGTCTGAATGATTTTGGAGGGCTCTGGATTATCAAGGTGGCCCCTCGCTGTCTGGTACCTGGCCCTGAGCTGATTAAGGCAGAGGTGAGCAGGTTTAGAACTAGATAGTCTGGATGATCTTGGAGGGCTCTGGATTATTAAGATGGCGCCTCGCTGTCTGGTACCTGGTCCTGAGCTGATTAGGGCAGAGGAGTGCTGCCTCCTGGAGCACTGAACAGAGGAGGCAGGTGGGGGTGTGCGCTCAGAATCGGTCGCTCTGCATCAATGTCGTACTCAAAGGCAAAGCACATTGTTCACTATCTCTAGGAATTAGCTAACCTGGGAGAGGCAGTCCCTCTCTAGTCAGTGAGGTCCCCGATGTTAGAGCATCAAGAATATAGAAGATAAGAAGATATAGTTAATGTAGTTAAATATAGTTAATACAGGGTTGTGTCCCAGAAAGTCAGAACCATAAACTAAATCAGCTGTGGAAAAGGAGAAAGATATTCAAACGTGCAAATAATGTAACCAGGCACTCTGAAGGTCCATTTCTACACAAGTACGTAGAAAGTTTTACCCAAGTATAAAGTTATTCAAGGCTTCATGCTATTGCATAGATAAATCTAGAAAAATCACTAGTCCTAAACAGTGAGATATGTTGGGAGGGAGCTGGGGGAGGGAGGATTTGACTGACATTATGGCCTAATTAATTCTGTCCCCTGTCTTCTTTCTCTATGTACTTGGTTTGTGCAGAGACAGAATATAACGATGGAAGTTCAGAGCAGACACTTTCTGTTACCAGACAGGACCAGTACATAAAGAGAAAACAGTTTGTTGGGACGCAAGTGCGAAAATATATAGCTTCCAAATAGGACCAGGAGTTTTATTACTGCTGTTATGTTATTTTTACTGTTCAACAAAAAGAAGGCAACATTGTATCCTGAAAAGAAATTAAAGTGTACAGTAAAGTAGGCCAGGGCTGGAATTCTAACTCAGCTGTTTACGTGTAATCTTGGGCTATATATGTTACTTCTCCAAACATAAGTTTTTTCATCATAAAATGCAAATTACATCTAGTCTTGAGATTGGAAACAATTAAGAAGCAAAACATAGGAAACAGATGAAGATTTAAATATAAAAACTTTTAAAAACTAAATTAAGCTGAATTTGAGGATGTGGCCAAGAGATTGGAAACAATTAAGAAGCAAAACATAGGAAACAGATGAAGATTTAAATATAAAAACTTTTAAAAACTAAATTAAGGGCTTCCCTGGTGGCGCAGTGGTTGAGAGTCCGCCTGCCGATGCAGGGGACACGGGTTCGTGCCCTGGTCCAGGAAGATCCCACATGCCACGGAGCGGCTGGGCCTGTGAGCCATGGCCACTGAGCCTGTGCGTCCGGAGCCTGTGCTCCGCAACAGGAGAGGCCACAACAGTGAGAGGCCCACGTAACAGAAAAAAAAAAAAAAAAACCAAATTAAGCTGAATTTGAGGATGTGGCCAAGGTGGATAGACATAATGAGCTTCTTAATATTTCATCCCACCATTAAACTTCGCCACCCAGGCTCAGGCAAAGAGCCTGCTCTTTTTTTTTTTTTTTTTTTTGGCCAAGTCTTGCGGCTTGTGGGATCTTGTTTGCCTGACCAGGGATTGAACCCGGGCCCTGGCAGTGAAAGTGCAGAGTAGTCCTAATCACTGGACCGCCAGGGAATTCCCAGCCACTCTTCTAAACTTATCACATGATCTAGCTGAGAACAGATCCTGGGTAAGGTGTCTCCTGAGCTGGGAAGAGCAAGAGGAGGTCTGACTTGAGCTGGGCTTGCTCAGTCCCTGCTCCCAGTCTCATCCATCAAGCAAGGCCCTCTTCCTCCTCCTCCAAGAGTGAGTGAGGAGTGGTAAAGAGGAGACAATAGGTCCCCACCTCCCCACCCTGGAAAAATTAGAAGTGGGGGCGGAAATCTCCCTATACCACTTTGAAGATGATTATGAAGATATACTACAGATAAGATATGCAAGATGCCTAACCAGAGCAATAGGCATTTTCAATAGAAAGAGATAAATTCACCAAGACTTCATTTATCACATATAGCTTATTCCTTCTTCTGGTATTGAATTTAGTGAAATAGCTCTCTTTTTTTTCTCTTATATAATATTCAACACTAACCTTTTTATTTATGAGAAAAGGAGATATTCTGTCTGAATCCGAGTTACTTGTAATTATGTATTCTGAATTAACTCATTGATTTTATATATAATTCTCAAATTTCATTCCAGTAAGAGTGTAGACTGGTAAAAAAAAAAATGCCAGAAATAATGTAATAGCAATCTGTAAACACAAGTATTAAATCTTACTATTCAGTTGTTTTTGTTGGTATTTTAGTTGATCACATTGAATGGTAGGTATTTAATTCATCTTTCCAGATAGAACAATTAGGCACCTTCTCATTATTACACATACAAGTCAACAAAGGAGAATTTGGTAGCTTTCAACAATGATACTAACATATACTATTTATGAAGTGTTTTATAAAGCTTCAGGCCCTGTGCCAGGTGCTTTATAAAGCTTTATTTCTAGTCCTACAACAACCCCGGAAGGAATTATTATGCCAATTTTATAGAAGAGAAACTTGAAGTTCAGAGAGGTTGAGTAATTTTCAAAGTTGCAGATACAGATTGAAACTAGTAAAGTCAGGATTCTAACACAGAACCCTGCAAAGCCTACATTTTTTCCTTTAAATAAGTCCTTCTGCCTCCCCGCCACCCCCGAAGAACCTAACGTGTAAAGAAAGAAAACAGGGTTGTAGTTCCATTAGCATAATTAATAAGTGACCTTGGCACTTCATTTAATGGAAGTTTTGTAATAAGGGGTAGGAAGACAACCCTTTTTTAACCCTCACATATGAGTTTAAACACATGATTCACTTTGAGCTAAAATGTTTAGCTCATTCATCCAAACTATGTTGAGAGTTCAGAGAAAATAATAGAAGTTCTCCTGTATTTATTATAATTTGAAGCTTTTAATGGGCACACCATTGTTTCTCAAGTTCACCAATACCCTGTACTTCTCCTTTCATAGGATTCATCACATTGGGACAGGATAGGTGCTCATTATTCATTGATTATTTGAATGCACTAATTAATGACTAAAGGCATACAGGTCTCAGAAATGGTGTTAGAGGGTATTAACTTCAGGCAAGAACAGGAGAGATTCTGCAGGACCCAACCTTTCTCCAACTATAGCCATTCCTTTTGAAAATCAAAAATTGCTCATAACTGTGCACACCATGAAGCTTTGAACACTTTGTGCCATGTGCAATATCTATTGTTGTATTTTCATAATTTTCATGTGTAACTGCAAAACCACCCTGCTTATTATAGACTCCTAGGAATTAATATAGACTGCCAAAGATCACCAAAGTGAAGACCATAAGCCAGCATGAAACTGAGTATTGATGAGCTCCATGGAGAATCAGAGGTACTGATCTCTCTTGGTCCTCTCCAGTGAATTTTTCTCCAACAAAACTGAACTCCTCTGGGCTTGGTGAGGAACGCATTAGAATGCAAAAAGGTGGAGCAGATCCTGTGTCCCCTTCACCCCTCCCAGAAGGCCAGGATTCCTGCTCAGGTCCTTGTCCATCTCCCCGCTCCTGACACATGGCCCATATCTGTCTACATGGTGTCTATAGCTCTCTCCTCAGATTCTGCCTGTAACTTCTCTTCGGCATCACCAATTATGTATGCTCGTCTCATATAGGTTTTACTGTGTTATGTTATAAAATCACATTCTTATTTCAGTGTTTTAAAAGATTTAAGTACATAAATTTTCATGTAATCATATTTTACCATCTGTACACATCTTTAAAACAAAAGAAGGCGTTTAAAAAAAAGGCAATTTGCCTACAGATGTGCCTTAAATGTCTTCATCATTTAACAGTGCTTTTTTCCCCTCCCATTTCTCTCTCTCTCTCTCTTTTTTTTAACTTCAGGAAGATTATTCATGGGGAAAGTCCTAGATCCTATTTCCAAACCGAACACAAATTGTAATACAAAGCATCCTTTTATATAGACTCATCATTGCCATCTAGGGAATATTTATGTCTCAAATGTGAAAGGATGTTCAACTAAAAATGGGCATTTCTATTCTGGTCAAAGTCTTAACTGAAATTAAGTCTGCTGCCCATCTCTCTGTCTTAGAAGAACACTCATGTTAAGTCAGGAAAAGAATGAGAAGCTGAAGGAACTCTAGGCATAATTCAGGCACAAAACTGAGCTAGAGAGAAACATATTCTTGAAATAGATGGTCTGTCCACACTCCCCAGATTAACTGGTTAGTTGATTAACTATCTTTTCAGATATATAGATATAGATGTTGATATAGATATAATGTGTGTGTGTATATATAGATAGATAGATATGTTTATCTAGCTAGCTAGCTAGCTATACGTGGGGAAATATATAAGGAAGAATAATAGCTAACACTTACAAAGTACTTATTATGTGCCGGGCACTGTCTAAGCATCTTACACATATTATGTCTAAGCATCTTACACATATTAACTCATTGAATCCCTATGATAAGTCTATGAGGGGAGTATAATATTATCCACAGTTTTACAGATGAGAAAACTGAGGTGTAATAAAATACATTGCCCAAGATCACATAGATAGTAAGTGATGAACCCAGATAGTCTTGCTCTAGACTTCATACTCTTTACCACCATGCCAAACTGCTTCTGTTCTCAGAGAAGGTACAACATAATGGGAAATTTAAATGTTCACATGTGAGAAGCTAAATGATAACTCAGTTCCACAATATGAAATGTCCCACAATAGTGTGTCTTAGGTGGCGCATGGGCTCTGAGGCCATGAGAGCTGCAGATTTAGAGAATGTGTTTCCCTTGCCTATTTTACTCTGGACTGAAGTAACCAGGAGAAGATTTTTAGGAAGAGAAGAATTGAAGAATTGGGCCTTGGGGCCTCCCTGGTGGCGCAGTGGTTGAGAGTCCGCCTGCCAATGCAGGGGATACGGGTTCGTGCCCCGGTCTGGGAGGATCCCATATGCCGCAGAGCGGCTGGGCCCGTGAGCCACGGCCGCTGGGCCTGCGCATCCGGAGCCTGTGCTCCGCAACGGGAGAGGCCACAACAGTGAGAGGCCCGCATACCGCAAAAAGAAAAAAAAAAAAAAAAAAAGAATTGGGCCTTTTTAACTGAAAGAATTGGATGAGAGAAGCAGAGAACAGAAGGCATTCTAGGTGAGAGGAAGGGCTTGAGCCAATATTCAGAGATCAAAATGAACAAAGCATTACTACAGGGGAGGAGCAGGAAGACCAGTCTACCCAAAGCAACAGGTTCAAGTAGAGAAAAATAGATGTGTTTCCAAAGGTTGCTTAAATCCAGATGTTACAAGGATGTGACTCTCAGGCAAAGAATTTGGACTTCATTTCATAGATAAAGCAGAGCTGTCTTAAGAGGTCAAGAGCAAGAGTGGGAAAGTAAAAAAAAGTATTGGGGAATACTAATTTGGCAACCATGTGCAAGAATAGAAGGGATAAGAAAAAGGAAACAGGGCCTTACTCAGAAGTTTGTGCATTTTTCAAGATGAGGGCCTGGAATTCAATAGATATATTTTAAATAAATAAAAAAGAAGGCATACATTCTAGAACTATTACTAAGGAAATAGGAGGAATTGTATGAACTGTTTTGGAAACCTAAGGGAAATCATCAAAGATTATTTCAAAGGTTTTTAACCTGGGAATCACAGAGTAAGATGGAATCCAAATGAAAAGTAGATACAAACTGGAAATGAGGAGGGAGATTCAGGGTTTGAAGACAGATTCAGAAGCCATCTCCATAGGTGGGGACTGATTTTGAAGAGAGACTAGGGGACTGATAAGACCGGAGGTAATGTCCATGTATGAGGAATGGGAAGTGGAAGAAAAGTTCTTGAAGGAAACTGAGAAGATGCAGTTATTAAAGTAGAGGCTGTGGAGAATCAGGATGGTATAAGCTTTATGGAAGCCGAGGAAGGAAGTGGTTTCAAGAAGTAAATTGTGGCCAACAGCTCTAAGAGTTGCAGAGATGAGGAGGAGACATGAGAACACAGAAAAAGTTACTGGACCAGCACATTCACATTACACAATGTAGATATAAGTAGTCACAACTTCATTCTTTTAGCTTGCAATTACCGTAATTTTGTCAACATCAACATTACTCCTGGCGGCGCGTTTCCCGCCGCCGGGGTCAGGGGTCGGGGCTCGGGTCGCGGGGCGGAGGGAAGAGCGGGCGGGAGGGAGGCGCCGGCGCCAGACGCGGAGGCAGGAGCTGCGACCGGCCGCCGAGAGCCCGCGGAGCCCGCGACCACGGAGCCAGCCGAGTCGCCGCCGCCGCGCCTATGGCGGTCGCCAAGGACACCCACGAAGAGCACGACACGTCCACCAAGAATGCCGACGAGTCCAACCATGACCCCCCAGTTTGAGCCCATAGTTTCTCTTCCTGAGCAAGAAATTAAAACGCTGGAAGAAGATGAAGAGGAGCTTTTTCAAATGCGGGCCAAGCTGTTCCCTTTCGCTTCGGAGAACGACCTCCCGGAGTGGAAGGAGCTGGGCACAGGGGACGTCAAGCTGCTGAAGCACGAGGAGAAGGGGACCATCCGCCTCCTCATGCGCAGGGACGAGACCCTCCAGACCTGCGCCAACCACTGCATCACGCCGGTGGTGGAGCTGAAGCCGAACGCGGGCAGTGACCGCGCCTGGGTCTGGACTACCCACGCCGACTTCGCCGGCCAGCGCCCCAAGCAGGAGCTGCCGGCCATCCGCTTCCTTAACGCCGAGAACGCACAGAAATTCGAAGTTTGAAGAACGCAGGAAAGAGACTGAAGAGAGAGAAAAGAAAGGATCTGGCAAAAATGACAGTGCCGAGAAAGTAGCTGAGAAGCTAGAAGCTCTTTCGGTGAAGGAGGGCAGGGAGCCCGAGGACGAGACCAAAGAGGCGGCTGAAGAGGAGCAATGAGTCGGCTCCCGTTGTGTCCTTTCTCCCTGTCTTTTCCCTTTTTCTTTTTTTAAATTTTGCCCTGCCCTCTTCTTTTTGGTTTGTTTTTATTCTGTTTTGTTTTTACAAGGGACTTTATATACTGGCCTCCGATATTCAGGTTGTTTTTTTCTAAGTTTTTGCCCTAATGAAAATGACTTCAGAAAATCCGTTACCCAGTCGTGAGAATGTACTGTGCTAATTTTCTTTTCCATAGTGGAAACATTTATCTATAGTCATCAAAATAGCAAATAAACAACACATTTGTTGAACTTGGAAAAAAAATATTTCTTATTGGGTAAATCAGTCCCTACTTAGACACCCAGTCAATCAATAATGCTTATTGAGCACTCATAATAAAACAACAGGGAGGAAGCTTGGTGGGAGAGGTGGAAGCAAGTGTAACTCACAGTAAAATAAAATGGTTTCTGAACCATAGAGCTTGGGTGATCTTATTCCTTTTCTTTAGGTACATGGAGAATAGATGCAGGAAGATAACACGGTGATAAAAAGCTTATGAACTCACTCACAATAGGTTCAAAGAGTGTCCTGGCAAAGGTCTTTGAAACTGGGATCTCTGTTTGGAAAAACCATTCCCCACAAACACAGGAGGCTCCTCCCAAGGGAAGTTCCCTGTGATCTTCCATGTCAGGGACCTAGTGGATGCTGCTGACTTGAAAGGCTCTTGAGAATTAGTGAAGAGAATAGGTAGGCTGGGGTCCATCAGTACGCCCACCCATGCAATTGGGGGCCATGTTTCACATCTCTCTGGTCTTCCTTCTGTGTGACCTAGTATGTAAGAGAATGTGCCTGGGAATCAGATCTGGATTCAAACCCCAGCTCCTCCGTTTATCAGAACGGTGGTTTGGAAAGCCATTTAATCCCTCTGGACTTTATTTTTGTCATCTGTGAAGATGGAAGTAATAACCCTATGTCAAAGATTATTGTTAAATTCTCTGTTCATGTGACACTAAATACATGGTAGCTACTCTAATTACTATCTGAGGAGGTCTCATGGAAAGAATGGTGATTATCCTAGTTGATTACGAGGACTGAGTAGTGTCAGAAAAATCTCAATCCTGATTCCCTTTACTACATGATAAAATGACTTGCAACTTTAAACTTTTTCAAAGCACTTTCGTATCTGCTAATACATGTTAGCCTTACAACAAACCTCCGAATGTGTGTGTGTTCGTTATTGCTCTTATTTTGTAGATGGAGAAAGAGGGCCTCAGAAGGGGACAAGGACTTATTTCAGTCACAAAAGGGGAAGGTCACAGAGTCTGCACTGGAACCCAGGGCTGCTTACTCCTGTCAGAGTCTGATGGGAAAAGCCAGGAATCTGCTGCCGCTTTTCTTGCCAAAATATCCCTCCACTTATGTAGAGAACACAATGCAGAGATGAGTTAATTCTCTAGTCACATCAAAGAGCTGCTTGTTGAACTTTAGACTTTTGGCAAGTCGTGCATCATTTCTTAGCTTCAGCAATTCCTTGACACTTTTCCTGCTTTAACTTTTATTTTTCAAGGCACTTTTCAATTTACTCTTAGTGTTCTTGAATAGTACGCATTGTTTTCATCCTTTCTGCATCTCAAAAAAAAATGTGGTTTATGTTTCCATTAGTTGACATTACCATCCAAATGCTTATTCAGATCAGAACATTGGTTTGGATATATGTGGTGCGTGTATGGTAGTGGGGGTGGTGGGAGGTGATCTCAAAGATGTTCAGACATGTCATATTACTTTAAATCCTCCGATTTTAAGGATAAAGTGCACTTGTTTTCAACTTCGTACACCAAGTTAATTGACTGGTCCATTACTTAGTAGATTTTGTACTTGATTGGGAGGTGTAAGGCCCTAGACAAGCAGAACTCAGCCTTCTATAGTTTTGTTTACCCCTTAGGACCCTGTGGCACATAGAGTGAGGGTGGGAGATGGAGGAGAGGGTCAAAAGTACAAGACTGCAAGTACTGAATCCATCTCCAGTGGAGGGGATGAGGATCCTGAATAGCTCTGCCCTACAACTTGTCCACAGTTCTGTGAGCCCAGGGAAACTATAGAGAATTCTTCAAGCCTCCTCTTGCAGTCTTCAATCATCTCAGGAAACAGACTGCTTCAGTCATCGTTTTCCTTCTAGAAGGAAGATGACTAGAAGAAAAGTTGAAACTTTCCCTCAAATTGCTCCCCCCTAGAGTTTTTGAGAGGTAGGACCTAGAGTACCCTGCCATCCAGTAAGAGAGCCACCCCTGGGGGTGCGGGGGAAGGACTAGTGTTCCTGCATTCTGATGCCATACATTCATTTTACTCTGATTTAAAATGTATTTCTCCAGGTTACCAATTTTTACATTGTAAGACAGATGACATTTTTTTTTTTTTTTTTTGCTGTACGCGGGCCTCTCACTGCTGTGGCCTCTCCCGTTGCGGAGCACAGTCTCCGGACACACAGGCTCCGCGGCCATGGCTCGCGGGCCCAGCCGCTCCGCGGCATGTGGGATCTTCCGGGATCGGGGCACGAACCCGTGTCCCCTGCATCGGCAGGCGGACTCTCAACCACTGCGCCACCAGGGAAGCCCCAGATGACATTTTGATCCTACATGATATATTTCTATTCAAAGGGTTTTAGGATATATTTGTTCATTAGTATGTAAAGCTGAGAAGTACTGACTGTAAAGTTACTGGTAACACTAAATCTATTATTTTTATGAAAAGACAATGAATATATTTTCCCCTGGAGTGAAGATATATTTTCCGTTACCATATCAGGGCATCAGAGGAAAGCAGTTTCCTTGAATCATTACTCTCTGTCCCTTTCACTTCACTGACCAATCACAGAGATTTGAATCCTAAATTTAACTTTGGAAGTTTGCTACAAGTTTCAAAGAATTTGCTAAATAGGTTTCAAATGTTAGTCCTTTGTGCCTTGGGACTAAAGAATCAAAAGAAGAGTGATGGTTACTTTTATAGTAAAAACTTGGCACAAAATAAAACGATACTTTTTTCTCTTTATCTTTTTTCCATGTGCTCACCTAAAGCAATAAACGTGTGGATGATTACCCCTGAGTTTTTCCAACGAGCTCAAGGAAGTTTAACAGCCTGAACAATGTGCTTTTTAAGAAGATCACTGTAAGCATTCATTTCAATTCAAGGAGTATCTTTCAAAGTTATTCTGAGACAAATATGGTGCAAAGAAACATGAGAGATAGAAAAGAAACAGGAACCCCAGGCTCTCGCTCTAGTCGTCTGTGGCCCCTGCACTGTCTGGCTGTTCTCTCCTAGCTCTTCATCCTCTACTAACTCCTGTGTGTTGGAGTCTCCAAGACGCTGTCATTGGAGTGCCAGCCTTGGAGCAAGCCTTTTGTCTTCTCTATTTGTACTCTCTCCCTAGGTGTAGTGGGTTGAGTGGTGGCCCCAAAGAATTAGGTGTCACCATCCTAATTCCCAGAATTTGTAAGTGTTACCTGATTTTGGAAAAGGGATCTTTGCAGATGTAATTAAATTAAGGAATTTGAGATGAAGAGATCATCCTGGATTTTTCAGGTGGGCCCTAAATCCAATGACAAATGTCCTCATAAGAGAAACACAGGGGAGATTTGGCAGACAGAAGAGGAGGCATTGTGACCAAAGAGGTAGAGCTTGGAGAGGTGTGGCCACAAGGCCGCAGTCAAGGATTGCTGACAGCCACCGGCAGCTAGAAAAAGTGAGGAATGGATTCTCCCCTAGAGTCTCCAGAGGGAGTACAGCCCCTACAGACACCTTGATTTTGGACTTCTGGCCTCCAGACTGTGAAAGAATACATTTTTGTTGTGTTAAGCCACCAGTGTATACTCAGTTCGTTATAGCATCTACAGGAAGTTAATACACTAGGGAATCCCATCTAGTTCTCATCTTCAAATTCCATCTATAAATTTAAATCTCCAATCCTGACTGTCCTCTAGGTGCCACACTCATGTATCTACCTGCCTGCTTCACATCTGCACTTGGATACCTAATAGACATCTCAAACTTAGTATGGCCAACAGAATTCTTGATTTCTATCTCCTGCACCCACCACTCTGTTTCCTAGTCTTCCCTATCAATAAATGGCACTACCATCTCAGGCTTAAGGCTAAGGTCCAACTACTTCACGGCTCCAGCAAAGAACCTAAGCATCATGCTTGATTCTTCTCTTCCTTTCAACCCCCTCTACCTAATTCCTAGATGAGTCCTCTTGGCTACCATTTCAGTCCATTGTGTCTGACCTAAGCTTATGTTGTAGCTTTCTGATTTCTTCCCTGCCTCTACTCTTGTCACTTTCCACAAAAGCCAGCGTAAACGCCCTACAGTGCAACTCATTTCTTATCACTCTCTGCCTAAGATGTTCTAATAGCTTCCCACTGCACTTAGGATAATATCCACATTTCTTATCTTGGCCTACAGCAGTGGTTCTCAACTGGAGACTGTTTCACCCTCACAATACCAAAGACATTTGGCAATTTCTAGAGACATGTTTTGGTTGCTACTACTAGGGAGAGCCTACTGGAGTCTAGTGGGTAGAGCCCAAGAATGCTGCTAAACACCTTGCACCACACAAAACAGGGTCCAACAAGAAAGAATTATCTGGTCTCAAATGTCAATAGTGCCAAGGTTGAAAAACCATGCCCTACAGAGTCCACATGAGTTGACACCTGCCTTTTATTGCCTCATTTCCTTCTACTTTTCCTCAAATATGCTAAGCTTGTCCACATCTCAGAGCCTTTGAATATACTCTCCCTTTGGATTGTAACATACTTTTTCTAGTATGTTGCATCCCATCTTTGCATTTCTGTATCTTCGTTATCCAGGTGTAAATTCTAATACTACCTCCTCAGAGAGGCACCACCCATCTAAAGCAGTCTTCACCCCATCCTATCCCTGCTCTGTCGCATTAGCCTGTTTTTACCCTCTATATTGCTCTTATTGGTGCTTTATTTTATATTTTTATGAGTTTATCATTGGCTTCTTCCCTCTAAAATTGCAAAGTCCTCTAGGGTCTTTCATGTTCACTGCTGTTTGCCTGCATGTAGAGCAGCACCTGGCACAGAGTAAGTGCTTAGTAAATATTCATCAAATCACTGACATACAAATGTAAAGCAATAGAGGATAATTAAGTAACCCATAAAATGTTTGGTCCCAAAAGTGATGCAGTGAATCACCAGGAAGGCAGGCTTATTTCTAATCCCTTGTCAATTTCTAGTATATGGCTCTTTGGATGTTACCTTCATTTAAGTCTTAACTCCCCTGACAGAATGAGAAGCTAGGGCCTTGTTTGTAGAAAGGATGTAATTTTACTTTTGAATCTATTCTTTTGAAGACAGAGCAGGCTTTCATGTAGTGGATGACTGGCAACCAGTTGTAAATGTGGTTGTAGATTTGAAGAATCCACGTAGAAGCAATGGCTGAATCCCTGAGAGCAGAGAAGCCCACTGAGGGATTGCTTTCAGAGAGAAAAGCCAAAAATTTGCCCTGAGAGAACCTACTGTTAGGAATAGAGGAGAAAGAAGAGTCAGCAAAGGAAATAGAGAAAACCTGATTAGAAAAGTAATAGGAAAACAAAAGAAAAAGTTTCTGAAGCCCCAATCACGGAGTGATAGAAGACAGTCAATTTATAAAGGAGGCATTGATAATGCATTTTTGGAACTTTTATGCCTTTGGGTTGGGGGTACATGTTTCTCCCATTAATCAGTGAACAGCTAAAAATTTTCTGGCAATGCAAAAATAAACTTAGCTATAAAGTACCTACAAACAGAGAAGGTAATGAAAATATTCAGTTCTTACTTTAAAAAAAAAAACTTAACCCTGCTATGAATTTTCCATAATTGTAAAGGGTTTCAGGATAATCCTCAGGCCCCTAATTTTTCTATTATCTATTTTACTTATTATGGAAAAACTTTTATCATTTCTAATAGAGCCTAAGTGTTGGAAATAGAAGTCATTTTTTTCCCCTTTCATCCTGTGTTGAGTGGTTGAGAAATCAGCTAGGGAGATTGGCAAAATTAAGAGCTGGCAGAAACTTCTATCTGCCCCAAACTGATCCACTCATGTTTCCATGTTTGGAAATGGTTTCTTGGGCTTATCCACATTTTGCTGGCAGGTCGTATCTTTGGAGAATGACGGGCACTTTTCTCCCTACTATCCTACTAGTCATGATCCTGGGCTTGAGGAATGCAAACTGTCTGTAATGTCCAAAAGCTGAGGGCAAATTAAACTGAGGGCCAAATGAAATTACGGGTGCAGCCATTGGGTGAGAACTTACTCCACTGCAGATACACATTACTGAGCTTGCCTCGAGGTGGTGTATTTTGTCCCATCATATGAAAAGAGAAATGAAAGAGAGGACATATTTGAAAGTAGGGTATAGAATGAGAGTTAAACATGTCTGAGGATGAATTAAGTTATTACATTTGAGATGCTAAGAAGAAATAGAGAGGGGATGGGATTGCAGATCACAGAAAGCCAAGTCTGACAGGACAAGCACAGTTAATCTAGGTGGGTCAGAGGATGGCAGTTCAGACAGAGGGACTCAATGACAATGGCTGTGAAGTTCTCCACCATCCATTCAGGCTGCTGGAGTGAAAAGGGAAACAGAAAGTGTGGTTTATTTCCATCATCTCTCCCTCTGGCTCCCATACCTCAGTACTCAAGCAATACCTTTTGGCCAGAATTGAGATATGAGCTCTCTAGGGAGGAAGAAAAGGCAGTCTCCCTCCCCTTGGCAGTTTCTGGGTGGAGTCAACAGCTAGGAGAGGCTTGAATTCATTTCTCTTCCCCAGAGGCTGGACCTCTGGAGCACAGCTCCCTCCTTACCCAGCAGATCCCAAGGGAGGAACTTCTCTGCAGTCTCACATGGAGAAGGGAAGCCAGGGTATGACTGGAAGATCTGGTCATGAAGCCGTGGGATTTGGGATTGGACCCCAGGGCTGCTGCTAGGTCATATGGAACATTTATGCAAAACTAAAAAAAAAAAAAAATTGCCACTTCTTCTGGGATGATGCAATCCAAATCTGGGATGCAAGACTTGGAAAATGAAAGATCCCCTAAACTGTTCCTCTTGGGCAGGGTGCAAACTGAACAAATGGTGACCCAGTCTATCCCAGGTTGTATAGATTCTATAAATTCAAAAGGTTGAAGAAATTGATGAGATTCTTATAGGACCTGAATCCACTGATGTACTACTTGAAGAGTAGGTCCTTCCTCACAAGGCTCTAAATGATTAGCTAATAACATGGGAGTGTTTAAGGAACTGTACCTCACAATGGGTACATCTTTTCCCTCCTTCTTATCCAGTTACTTTAAAATAACAGTGACAATGGTTAGCTTTTACTGAGCACACTTGACAGGTTCCAGACACTGCACTAAGTCATTTACAGAGATTAAGTCAATGAATTCTTAGAATAACCCTGTAACCTAGGTGGGTATTATTATTCCCATTTAATGTTTCAGAAAACAGAGGCTTAGGTGGTTGAACTAGTAAGTGGTTTTTAACCTGGAGTGAATTTTAACTCCCACTCTATGCTGCTATTCCCTTTTCTTTCCCTCCCTCCCTTCTTTTTCTCCTTTCTCTCTCTCTCTTTCTGTCTCTGTCTCTGTCTCTCTCATGGTTCCTTTAAGAGGAACCATGTTAATAAGGTATTAATTGAACTTCCTGATAACTCTACAATTGACCTTTTAGCTCTGACATTCCCAGACACTGGGCTTTCCAAACAAATAGCTTCCCTTTGTTGTTTGGGGTTTGCCTCAGAGCCAGAATTTTGAAAATCCTGGCTTCAGGTTTCCACACCTAATCCTTGCCAGGCGGTAATACATTTCAGCACACAAACAAGAAAACAAAGCTCCACTTGGTCCTTGGCCTGAGGCTCTGTGGCTTTTCTGGCCAACCCAACCAAAAGCACAGTGGGAAACCCCCCATCATGGTCATTTCTAGATAACCACTTGCCATCTGGGGAAAATGAATATAGAATAGTACCTGGTAGTTTCTATACAAAGAGGTTCCAGGTTTTTCCCCCATGTTTCTGGTACAGCTCTGGATAATTCCCTTAGATATTAGCCATCTCCTCAAGAAATCATAAGATATACAGCATCTTAAGTAAAATTTATAACACCAGAGCCTCTATGGTGGTATTCCCTTTGACTTTGCTTTGAAAAACCTTATATTTTACAAAAAATGTAGCGTCTACTTAAAACATGGACCTATCCATGCACCTTTAACCTTTGTTAGAGAATGTGATGTAATGAAGATACACAGTTAATCCATAAAATGTCTAATTTTCATGAAAAATGTGTAACATCCAATATATTAGCATCCAAATAAGATAACCTAATGTTCTTGGTTATTGGATTCCAAAGACTGTAGAACATTTCCTTCTTTGGCCTTGGAGAAATTTGCTCTGGGATTTCAGCCTGGCCCTTGACTTGCTGAAAGACTACAGACTTAGAACAAAGCAAGCTGGCTAAGAACAAAGCAACTAGTGAAAATGAAAGTAAGAGGTCTAGAGCCCGAGGCTTAGCATGTGTTCTTTTTTTTTTTTTTTTTTTTTAACATCTTTATTGGAGTATAATTGCTTTACAGTGGTGTGTTAGTTTCTGCTTTATAACAAAGTGAATCAGCTATACATATACATATATCCCCATATCTCTTCCCTCTTGTGTCTCACTCCTTCCCACCCTCCCTATCCCACCCCTCTAGGTGGTCACAAAGCACCGAGCTGATCTCCCTGTGTTATGCGGCTGCTTCCCACTAGCTATCTATTTTACGTTTGGTAGTGTATATATGTCCATGCCACTGTCTCACTTTGTCCCAGCTTACCCTTCCCCCTCCCCGTGTCCTCAAGTCCATTCTCTGGTAGGTCTGCGTCTTTATTCCCGTCTTGTCCCTAGGTTCTTCATGACCATTTATTTATTCTTTTTTAGATTCCATATATATGTCTTAGCATGCGGTATTTGTTTTTCTCTTTCTGACTTACTTCACTCTGTATGACAGACTCTAGGTCCATCCACCTCACTACAAATAACTCAATTTTGTTTCTTTTTATGGCTGAGTAATATTCCATTATATATATGTGCCACATCTTCTTTATCCATTCATCTGTAGATGAACACTTAGGTTGCTTCTATGTCCTGGCTAAAGAATGAAATTAGAACACTCCCTAACACCATACGCAAATATAAACTCAAAATGCATTAAAGACCTAAATGTAAGGCCAGACACTATCAAACTCTTAGAGGAAAACATAGGCAGAACACTCTATGACATAAATCACAGCAAGATCCTTTTTTATCCACCTCCTAGAGAAATGGAAATAAAGACAAAAATAAACAAATGGGACCTAATGAGACTTAAAAGTTTTGCACAGCAAAGGAAGCCATAAACAAGATGAAAAGACAACCCTCAGAATGGGAGAAAATACTTGCAAATGAAGCAACTGACAAAGGATTAATCTCCAAAATTTACAAGCAGCTCATGCAGCTCAATATCAAAAAAAACAAACAACCCAATCCAAAAATGGGCAGAAGACCTAAATAGACATTTCTCCAAAGAAGATATACAGATTGCCAACAAACACATGAAAGAATGCTCAACATCATTAATCATTAGAGAAATTCAAATCAAAACTACAGTGAGATATCATCTCACACCAGTCAGAATGGCCATCATCAAAAAATCTAGAAACAATAAATGCTGGAGAAGGTGTGGAGAAAAGGGAACCCTCTTGCACTGTTGGTGGGAATGTAAATTGATACAGCCACTATGGAGAACAGTATGGAGGTTCCTTAAAAAACTAAAAATAGAACTACCATACGACCCAGCAATCCCACTACTACCCTGAGAAAACCATAATTCAAAAAGAGTCATGCACCACAATGTTCTTTGCAGCATGTGTTCTTTAAAGAAGGAAGAAATTGCCGCAGGGGTCAGAAGAAAGTCACTGGCGGCCCTTGAACTTACTAATGCTAGTCAGACCTCCTGTTCCAGATAGATCAACAAAGTCCAGAAATGCAATATCTCAGTGTGACTGTTACAGCAGTGTCCTGGCTTCACTGAGATGTCTTCTCTCCCAGAGGTCATTTTACCATTTGTCATTTAACCATTTCCCCTGATGCTGACATTCCTAAATCAGTATGGAAAATGAATGACAGATTTTCCAGATTGAAGCCCAGGCTTTGGAAGGTCACAACTAAGAAAGCATCGATAGCCAATTCTGGTCTCATTTAGTAACATCTCTAATCATGATACAGTGCTAGAGCATGCCAAGAAGGAAAGGGACCAGATTTATGTGAGTCTGCTGAGGTTGAAAGAGCAATGTCTTCTACCTAGTCCTGGGGTTGAGGTTAGGGAGTGACAGGGTACTACTTTCGAAGATCGTGAAATATATATATTGATTTGCCATAGGTAGAGAAAAATTTAAAGCTTCAAATATGTGATATTACTGGGTTTATTTTCTCCCCACCTCTTGAAAAGAAACTTTTGCAGACACAAGATCGAGTGATTTTGAACACTACTGCATTTCCAAGTTAGGATTCCTAGACCTTTGTGGCAAAATAAAAAACTGTACGGGCTTCCCTGGTGGCACAGTGGTTAAGAATCTGTCTGCCAATGCAGGGGACACGGGTTCAATCCCTGGCCCGGGAAGATCCCACCTGCTGTGGAGCAGCTAAGCCCATGCGCCACAACTACGGAAGTCCGCGTGCCTAGAACCCATGCTCTGGAACAAGAGAAGCCACCACAATGAGAAGCACGTGCACCACAACAAAGAGTAGCCTCCCGCTCGCCGCAACTAGAGAAAGCCCATGCGCAGCAACGAAGACCCAACGCATGGTACTTCCCTGGCGGTCCAGTGGTTAAGGCTCTGTGCTTCCAATGCAGGGGGTGCAGGTTCAATCCCTGGTCAGGGAACTAAGATCCCACATGCCGTGCAGCGGAGCCAAACAAACAAACAAACAAACAAGACCCAATGCAGCCAAAAATAAATAAATAAGTGAATTTAAAAAAAAACTGTAGAATGAGAGGAATGAGGAGACTGCTGTTCTGATTATAGCTTAGCTTCTATCCAGTTGAGAGAATCCAGTAAACTTTCCAGGTCAGTTAAAAAGAGGGGCTTGGCTAATTAGTTGACCTCAAGGGCCCTTGCACCTCTTAAATTCATTGCTAATATAAACACAGCACTCTGTCTCTGTTAGGTTACCACATTTAGTATCTCCTACACTACACAGGTAAACTTTAGACCAAGGTCCCAATGTAGTATTGTCTTCATTTTTCTGTTATATTAAGTTGAACTGTAAGTCCCTGAATTGCTATATAGATATCTCATTGTACTTTGTAAACGTTCTGTATGGCTCCAAAAATGCATCTGAGACCAAAAAAAATTGTACTGTCTTTCAAACCACTTACACATGTAGTGTTTAAAATGGAAACTGCAGTTGTATGGAAATACATTTCTCTCCAGATTGTAATAAAAGGTTTATGTGATCAATTAACAGTGCGTTTACTGCCCTCTGCTGCCCTAAGCAGAACACTGGATTTGGAAAGCCTGGTCTTACATCTTCTGACTGGGGAAGGCCAGCTTTTCTTTTACAGTCATTATTATTAATGCTTGCTGGCATATTCCAAATGTGACGCTATCTGACTTAGAAAATCCCAACAATGAAGTAGCCCATGGCCTGAAACCAAATAAGCACTACGTTCTTGTGAGTCAGATTTTTCTAAAGTCTTCTGGGGTTTTATTAAGTTCTGGGTGTTCTTTCTATAAGATCACTAATATGTGGAAGTAGCTGTTTATTTAGAAGTTGATTACAGGGTGTTTTTTTTTTTAAATCAGTTATCTTTTAAAACATGAAAAATTAGTAGAAATGGCAAGAAAACTGATCTTAGATGAAAACCTTCCTTCTTAAAAAGTAGAGTGAAGCTTAATAGAATTGCTTTGTGGGAATGTTCTATTGTTTCCATTTAATATTGGGTGCTTACCATAAGAAAAAGATTGAGTGCTTTTATAGTTTCAATTATATCTTTGTCTACGTTTAATTAACAATATTAGGTGCCATTTCTGTTCATTCTTTAGGACTTCTATTTAATAATGATAGCAAAGGATAATAACTGACATTCGTGAGGCTTCCTGGAGAGGTAGCTGTAAATTGTATTCATTACTCACCTAGCAGAAGCTTCTACCAGAAATCTATTTTACTCCTGAGTTATAAATTATCAACTGCTTTCATTCACTTAACAATTATATGTCAAATGCCTACCATGTACCAGGCACAGACTCTTGGATGAGTAAACTGAATTTCCAACCTAAGGTGCTCAACAGTTTAGTGAGAGCAAAATGTAGATAAACAGATGTATTACTGAGAAATTTCCACAGATTGTGCTTCTGTTTGTGCCAATCTAGAGTTCTAGTAGTTTGATGATTTCATTTGATTATTTATTGATTATTTCAGGATCCAGGGCACTAGTGACTAATTCTGTCCTGTAGGATTCCTTAATACTCGCTAAGAAAAACAGGAATAGGTTTTGCTTCTTTTTTTTTTCTCCACTGTATACTTTTTAATAACTTGATACCTCCCTTGGACAAGATGCATGCATGCATCTACCGTAACTCACCAATCACAAATGTGTTTGTAAATAATAAAAAGATAAATATACTTCCAAATGCAGATAACCTTATTTTACTGTTATAAGTTGAGAGGAGTTGTAATAGAAAACTGACCATGCTAGATCCAATTACTGCCAAAACAGAGAGCTACAGATCCAACATTCCAGAACCAAGGTTAGTGACTTTGGTAAATGATTCTGACATTTAACTGGCTAGGAGTCAATAAGCCTATTTAGCAAGTTAGTTTATTTGGTTACCAAGAGTGTGTTTTGAAAACACAAGGAATACCCGAGGGGTTTTGCTTGAATCCTCAAAGGCCATATAAGGAATACTCGGGAAGTTGTTGCTCAGTGTTAAATGCTTTGATAAAGCTTTCCATTTTGTTATGGTTAAGGTAGGCATTTAGTTATGTTTGCTTCAAAGGGTTTCCAGGATTAAGTCGAGGAGATCATACTGTAAGATGTGCAATGGGGGGCCTTTGTTGCCTTTCCATACATATGAGCTCTGAATGAAAACCCTAAACTTCTTAAGAATCTTAGCCAAGCCCAGCCTGTCTCCACTGGTCACCTCCATCTTCCAATGTGGAAGCAAAGTGGCCTTCTATTTGGGCAACTTCTTTCAGTCTCCTCCATCCTACAGCCAACATGGTTCTTCAGCCAGCTGCATCACAGGACCATGGCAGGAAGTGTAACATCTAACTACTGTCCATTGGCACTTACCAAAAATTTGGTTGATGCAAACCAGTCTAAACTAAGGAATATTTTAAGAACAAGTTCCGTAAAATTTAATTGTTCTTTTATACAAATAAACATTGTGAAATTTTAGGGGGCAATAATGAATCATCCCCTTCTCTCCCTTTTAATTTCGGAACCAATTAAGAAACAGACCAGAGTTAGATGGAGCCAAAAAAAGAAAAAGAAAAATCAGCTTTATTATTGGTAAAGTTGGCCTGGAGAACATGGTTTGATCTATGACCACATCGGGCTTTCTACAGGTTCCCTTCATCTTGGAAGCATTTGCAAGTGCAAAGAAAACTGTTCTACCTAGAAGAGTTATAGAAGCTCTATACTTCCTTGCAATAAATGAATGAATGAAGCAGTCAATCAAAAGTTACTTCTGCTTTCCTCAGAGGAACATCAACATAAATTCCACAGTACATGGAATCTTTTCATTTGTTTTGACCCTCGATGACCCTTTACCTCTTTGGACTTGCCGGCTATTAGCACGACACTCTCAGAGGTGGCAGAAAGCTGGAGTGGCTTTCAGACTGAGCACTTTTGGTGCCAGTAAGAGGTCCCTTCAGCACCTTTTCCTCTTCCTCCTCTCCCTTCATCTTAAAATACAACATGTTATTTTCTGGTGGGAAGGTAGATATATTTGATTTCTGAGATTGGGTCAGTGCCTTAGACCAGCTGTTTTGGCTCAAGTATGATTAATTTAAACACCAGCTCCTGTTTAGTAACTTACTCTAATCAATCAACAGGTATTTATTATGTGCCTTTTAAGCAGAAAACAAAGAAGAATGCAAAACAAACCTATGACTCTTAAGAACATGGAGCCAGATCCAGCTGATGGTTACATTATGCCAGTGCTTTCAAGACAGCAGAGGACTGAAATGCCTATCTCAAGAGTTCTAGCCTTAGAGTAGCCCTCACACAGTCCACCTTCCTTTTAGGTTTTAACTTTAAATTATCAGTTTTACTCACAATAAAGGTGGACGGGACAATGTGACTTGGACCTGAGACTAAAATAGCACTTCCTTTTAGGGAACTAACATTTATTAAGTTAGGCTAAAATAGCACTTCCTGTAGGGAATTAAGATTTATTAAATTAAAGTTAATTGGCCTCTGATGATGGGCCTCCTGACTCACCCGTTCACAGACAAGAAAGCTGGCAAGATCAGAAGCCTAGCTGACCCTACCTGGGGAAAGTTTGTTTACTTCCTGGATCTTGAAGCACAGGTGAACCCACTGCCCATGAGCACAGCCCATCCAAACCAGTAAGAGAAAGGATTGGCTGTCACTAACTTTTCAATTCAGTGACCATAGTCCTTGGAAAAATCATGGCTTGGTGGCTTTCAGGCTCTTCACCAATCACATTAGCTCCTCTTCCCAGGAGAAAAGTGACAGGAGACATCCAAAAGTGTTATATTGTCCCATCTGTGAGGGGAATGGAATTTCCCTCTTTTGAAAAAGAATGAAAAGGGGAATAAAATTCTCCCCAACACCGAAGTTTTCTACAGGGGTAGACCTCACAGGGCAGTCCCAGCGACTGTCATAGTGCTCTGCAGATTGTCCTGAACACAACTGCAGGCTTACCTGTAGAACTCGATTTAAGCTCTGTAGAAATTCTGATGTAAGAACTATCTTAACTTCTGATTGAGACCCTCATCAGAACATAAAAGAAGACAGAATAATATTTACCATACATAAAGAAAGAGATTTGAGCCTACAAGCAGAATCTGATCTCCTCATTTTTCCCATTTGGGAAAGTAAAACATTTTTAATATATTTTTTCTTCCCTCCCCTCCTCCCAAAATGCAGGGGCTAATTTGTCTGAAGTAACCCATAAGGAAGCCTAGCAAATCTGTCTCTTGTGTTTGATTCCAATTTCTTTCCATCACTGTAGCAATCTTCTCCTAGGATTGTTGTCAGGTTTAAAGAGGTATCATAGTTGAAAATGTTTCGCCCATTGCCTAACATTTTAAGTCACATATCTCTGGGTTTGGATCCTGGCTCTCTCATATACTAGCTCTGTGACCTTGGAGAAGCCACTACAATCTCTCTGAGGCTGAGTTTATTTTTCATCACAGGGCAAGTGCTTATTAACTTTAGTGCCTTTCCTTCGAACGTTAGAAATGAATTAGGTATCGTAGAATTAGAAATATATATTTTGTAGGTTGGCTATCCCTGCCAGCCTCCTGCTTTGTCTTCCCATCCATTTGCAGGCAGCAAATGCAGTGGAAAATATTTGAACTTTTGAATGAAATTATCATGGGTTTGAATTTCTGTTCTGCCGTTCATTAGCTGTGTGACTATGGGTAAATCATCCAAAAGGTCTCATTTTTTTACTGTGCTAAAAAATGTTATAACAATGAGAAGAGACCTGTATTCAGGCTCATATCTGAAAGAAGAGAATTATAGTACATCAACTATCAGACTTTTTTCTGCGTTTTAGAAAGTAGTTTATATATTAGAGAAGTTTCATGTCTTTAATGATTCATTCACTTGTCAGGCATACCTGTGCACTGTTCGTTCAAACGCACACACTACACTCACACAGAGGTCAGCTTCCTTCCAGGGTGGTGCTGATTTCTTTGGGAAAGCCACAGCTTGGTGCCAATGATAACTGGCAATTTCTGTTACTGTGATGAGTGAGGATGGGTTAATCCCTATGCCTGTCAGGTCTGGCCAACCACCAAAAAATTTCCCTTCATCAGATGTAAGTATGTGTCCTGCCAAGTACTTTCCACTTACTTTTTAAGCTTCATGTTTTTCATTGGAAACTTAATGCATGTGTGCTGAGTTATTTGCTGAACTCAGAATATTACTGGGCGAATGCCAGTCTATATCCAAAAAATTCCCTCCTCCCAAAAGAACCCACTGTAAATATCCACATTTTTCCTTCCTTCCTTTCTTTTATTCTTTTAAACAAAATTTTTAATTTTAATTAGGATCAGAACTAAAAGAAGCCTAGTTTGGTCCTGAAGTTACTTAAAAGTTATATTGATTACACCCATCACTAGTCTCTGAACATACAAGCTAAAAGAACCACACCAAAATAAGCAACCTGCCCTCACTCAGACAAAATATAAATTCTGTATTGACCTATTTTCAGATTCGTCTTTCTTCACGGAAAGGGAAATCAGGTATTAAGGCTCCCATTTTATAGCTGAGGACATTGCCTTAGCTATAAAATCAACAACTTGCTTATCTTGGTCACCTGATCTACATTGTGGAAAGGAAATTTGAGAATGAGAGTTAAACTCAGATAATTATTACATTTGATCTAGAAAAGAGGCATTTTGCAATACCTTCAGTGGGAGAATACATTTTAGCACCCAAAGGGAATTGTAGCAGCAGCCTGTATGCAGCTTTCCTCAGTGGGATGAGATGGGAGATGCTCACAAAGGCGCTATATCATCAGGTTTCTCATGCACTAGAGATGCCATATTTAGGCACAGAGGTGGATTTTTTTAGAGCCACGTTGCATAACAGATTCTCTCATTATGAATATTCAGTCCATCCATAACACCCTTGCCTATCCTTGGCCACTGGCCCAGCAAACGCCCAGCCCCAGAAGATTGTGTAAAACAGCAGACCTCTTGCCAGATTAGGCTTGAATTCCCTTACAGTTCCCTCATCCATATTTATGACTTCTACTCCCACATCTATCCCAAACTGATATGTTTAGCCCTGATCCTCTCATTTGCCTTCTAGTCTCACTTCAACAATTCACCTGATTTCAACACATTCCTCTGCTTGAATACTTGCTAAAAACGTACTCAAATATAATCAGTGTTATTACTGAAACATCTTGGAAAGAGAGCTGGGGTTTTAGGCTCCTTTCCCCAATATATTGATTCCCCTTCCTAGATTTATTTGCTTCTACCAATGATGCCACCATAATTATGAATTTGCAGTCATTATTGATTTCTGCCTCTCTATAAATCCAGTCTTTCACTGAGTCTATAGTTTTTGCTCCACATTGTGTCTCTTATCTCCTTCTTATGGGTTACAATAGATAAACTCCAATCCAGGCTCTCATCCCTTCATGTTTGCACAACATTTTTTTTTTTTTTTAGTTTCTGCTTATAACAAAGTGAATCAGTTATACATATACATCTGTTCCCATATCCCTTCCCTCTTATGTCTCCCTCCTTCCCACTGCACAACTTTAATGGTTTCTCAGTTTCTCTATCTTCACTCTTTTCTTCTCCAGTCCATCCTGCACTAGTAATAATTTCTCATCACTACTGGGTTATATCCAAGTGTCTCATCCTGGATTTAAAATTGTTTTTAACGTGGTTCCACCTTACTAATCCACCTTTACTTTCAACGACCTGTCACACATACCCTCCCACCCTTGTTAGGTCAAGCTCTGCACCTCTCAAGAACACGCTATGCTTTTTCCCACCACTGTTCTTCTGTACTTACATTATGAGCCACACATAGCCCAGCTACAGGGCTAAAGGAGCTGGACAAAGACCTGCACAAGGAATGATAACTAATTTGGGAGGTAGATTCCCAAATCCATCTAGTACCAGTACTAGAAGGAAGACAAGTGTAACAAGTAGAATAGAGTTTGGGAAATATATGGGAACATAAAATTGGGGGTAGTCTGGGCAAGCAGTTCCTTTCAGAAAGAGCCAAACTTCAAGAGTGGAAATGGACTAGTATATGGATGACAGACAGAGACGAAGGATCCAAGACAACCATTCTGAGAAACCTAGGTATACAGACAGCACCTGGTGGTAGTAGAGAGTCCAAGCATTCAGGTGAAATGGTATTTCCATCCTGGGAAGAGGAGGTATGACAGGGGCAAGAAAAGTCTCCCATTATAGAGGAGTTGGTTTTCATGCAATTTATCGAGGGCAGGATAAGTCACAAAGAGTAAGACAAGCAGGAATATAGTTACAGGATGGTTCTCTAGAACAAGGTAGAAACTTGTCAAAACGGGGTCACACAATCAAAGCTGATCAGCATCAGTAACCTAGTCCTGTGCTCCCAAAAACCCAGGGCTAAGAATATGTGTTCCAGAGCCTGAGAGGGAATCTACCATAGTAAAAAACTTTGGATTTGAATTTCATTCTCCTGCCATCGTGCTCAAGTTCCTTAACTTTTGTGAGCCTTGATTTCTTTATATGTAAAAGTGGGGAAAATGATAACTATTTTACAGATTTGGTATGATGATTAAATAAAGTGCCTCTGTGGCATCTATTGTTTAATAATAGGCTCACTGCCCTCTGTCAGAGCTTCTGAAATCACCCTTGCCCAAGAAAAGGACTGACTCTACTGGTTGAGGTGGTGCTAAGCCTGTGGGTGGGGTGTAGCCATTCCACAGATGGCAGAGAAGATTCCAGAGGCAAGAAATCAGGCAAGGCCGGATGCTGGGATGCCTCCCTTCCCCCCTCCCCCCATCTCTACCAATCCTGAACATGACTCATTATCAACACAACCCCACATCTTCTGAGAAGCCAATACTGTTCTAGGGATTTCTCTGTTCTTTTAGCCCCTTTTGAACAGGCATCTTACTATACTTAACCGTGTATAGTACTACAGTCCCAGTTTTGACTTCTTTCAAGTAATCCCTAAGGTTCATAGCATTGACATTTGCAATCTTGCAAAGGCATAACTTCCATTCAAGAGTTCTGCAAAGCTGGTTTGAGGTAGTGGGTCGCTAGCCAAGTGAGTGAATCCAGAAAATCAGCCCCCATTGTAGTCCAACATACTTTAGATGATATCAAGTTGTTGCTGCATGAATATTTTATGGGGGAGTTATATGCTATTATGGAATTTGAGGACTGGGAATTTTCTAAATTCTCTGGATGAATTCCTTGATAACATCAATGGCCCACAATAAAATTTATTGTTTTTTACTTTCTTCCTGTTCTTTAGCCAGATTTGCTCAGCTAAATTTCAAGCCTCTCTATGAATGAGCCGAATTTGTTCTTTCCCTTGGTTCTCCCAAAATTTAGCCCAAAGTTGCCTTCATAATGAGCATTTAACCTGCAGTTGTTGAATTGATTCAATGACTACATCTTGTTACCATTTTAATTTTTGTAATTCTAGATAGTCATTTTCTTCAATTGCCTAGCTACATCTGACATAAACTATGACATTTTCCCTAGCATGAGAAAAAGGGAAGTAAAATACAAAAGAATTGGGTCTAATACTCATTTTTTTTTTAAACAAGAAAAGCACTACAAACCATTTGCAGGGAAATTTTGGCTACACATCATCCTTGTCACCAGTTGGCTTATGAATAATCAGGGTAATTTACATTACCTTCTTCTGTTTACAGACTGTACATCTGTCTTCCAATGGATTTTCCACTTGTTCTAATGACTTGCTGAAATGGAAAAATACTCAACCTCATTTACAAAGTAATGATTATCAGTACCCAACCACATCTCCCTGCTTCCAGATTATTTTTTTGGCTTTCATTTTTAAAGAATGTTCTTTTACTATGGAAAATGACACCAGGACTTTCTGGCTAATTATGGGTACAAATATAACACACGAATTACTCCTGACATCACACACACACACACACACACATTTAGCCCATCCGTTGAAAAGTGGCTATAACGTTTTTATGTGTAGGACTCTAACCTTTTCTATTTTGTCCAACTTATTGTTTTACCCTGTGCAGTGGCCTTGGATTGAATTCCAGTTTTTCACTAATACTCCCCGCCCCACACACATTCACACACCATTTCCAGTGCCATCACTCTAGCTCAAAACTTCATCATTTTACACCTGGACTACCTCGATAGTCTTCCAGAGGCAATTTTGGATTGGTCACTTTTCCTTTTAAATCATTCTGTACATTGCTTCTGTGCTTGCAGCCGTATAACCCTGCTCCTCCCTCAGTGCAAATACAAAGGCCTCTACAATATAAATCCAACCTCCTGCCTAGACTTGTCTTCTATTCCTCCTCATCCCTTCCCCCTCCCATCCCCTGTAATACACACCCTCTGCCTGCCTAGCTGTCCCTTGAATGTTAGCTGTGCTTTCTCACTGGCATAGCTTTGTTCCTGCCATTCCCACCTGCCACGTTCTCTCTTCCCACCTCTACCTAAATTTTATGTACATTTCAAGGCCTGGACCAAAAGTTTACTCCATAAACCCTTTCCTGAACAAATTACCTAAAGTCCCACCCTTAACCCTATATCATAAGCACATATTACTATGCTATATGTCTAGTAGTCACTGTTTACTGCCTTATTTTGTAGTTGTTTACACTCAGTAAATATTTGTTCACCAGATGAATATTCTCTATCTATATTATATTTTCAGCACAATAATGGGGTACACCAATAGAGAAATCTATTGGGGGGCATACAAATCGGAGCTCAGAAATTCATGTAACTATGAACTGCAGTTTGAGCAATTTCATAAAGTATAATCTCTCAATAAATATGATTACAGATGGCGATATGAAAACACCACATGGAAAAGAAATTTTTTCTGCATTCACTTAGCATACTTGAACCAGAACAGTGGCTATTTCATAATTCTGAGTCCCTTGGTCCGATACTTAATCTGTATCCCATATTATCACTCATCCACACTTGTACGATCTCAACTTAAACACTACAGAGGGAAAAAAAAACTCTTGGTGGTTGAGAAATAAAGTTGTACACATTTTATATCATATCCTGTGTTTAAATGAACTTAAAGGGAAAGCTTCCTGGATGAAAACAAATAATATTAATTTTATTAATGATGGCTCCTACTAGTAATGATACATATGTACAGTGTATTAAAATCTTTTTCTCTGTTTTCTGGAAAATTTTCAACTCTTTTTAGTGTATTTTTCCTTTTGGGGCCCATTCAGGACTTATACTTCCTGAGAAAAAAGTTGTTATATCTTGTATATAATATATATATTAATATATTTTCTTCCTTAAAAAGTTGTTATTCTGCCTATGCTCCCTCGTATTTTTTCCAGACCATTCCTTAACCATGATCTTCCATTTTCTGGCTGGTTTTCCTGATAGAGTATAACCACACTTATGCACATACCCACACTCCTAAAACTGTCTGGTGTTTGCTTAGTGAGTTCTACCTAGTTCCTTCCCTGGCCTATGTCCCCCAGGAGCTGTGGGACTGCAGTGATTCACACTCCTTCCTTCTTCACCCCTCTTCCAGCACACACACAAGCCATCATCCCAGAATCAGATGGGACTCATTTTATAGGAAAGTGTTTGGACTTAGAGCCATATGTGATTTCATTTAAGATTAAAAAGAAGAAAAAGAACTCCACCAGTAAGTGTCACCATCACCATTCAGAGTACCTGTCCCAGTCACAGTATAATGTAGCTGGAAAGGAAAGGTGTATAGACCATCTGATCCAGTGGTTTTCAAATTTAGATTTATAAAATGGATCAAAGTGGGCTTGCTATGCTTAAAAAGGGAAGGAAGAAAGGAGTCTGTGTCCTGGCAGTAGCCTGTGAAGCACAGCCTCCCCACAGAGCAGTCTATAAACCACTAATCTGAGCTAAATGTCACAGTTTGCAGATGAGGAAACTGAGCCCAGAAATTTCGGTTAAGTGACTCTCTCATGGTCATATAACCAGTGTATGGCAGAGCTGATTCTAGATCCCAAGTTACTAAGCACAGTGTTCTTTCCTGGGCTTTCCCACAGCACCAGAAAACTAAGTCAAGGGCTCATTTCTACTCATTGGACTAGCCCAATTCATCTCTGTGCCCAGCCCAAAAGCAGTGTATGAGAACTAGTGTCTTCCTAGCCAAAAATCTTTCATTATTGAAGGATTTTCACAATTAACTGAAATAACCCAAAATATCAGAAGCAATGTGGCAAAACACAAGGGACAGCACTGCCTGCGTTTTTACTTGGCCCACCTGTTCCAGGATGGGCTCTCTAGCTAAGTAGCCAACAGCTCCATAACTGACCTGCCTCATAAGCCCAGCCCAGAACACCCAGCACACCCTGAGTCTGCTCATCCCCCTGAGGGTGGTCTCCTCTTTTCCCCATCAACAAGCTGGGAAGCTAAGCATAGGCATTAGCGGGCCTTGGTAGTGGCCAATTAGAGCAGAGTCCCAACAGAGCTACCATTATAGGCCCTCCACATTGGTACCCTCCTCCACAAGCCATCTTTGTGATTAATGTAATCACCAAAATCGTTGGCCTCCTTTTTGAGTCTTGGCCACATGGGGAAGAGATGAATATTTTCCCTGAATGCATTCTTTCCAAAGGACTGTATGTCCTTAGTTGTGGAACATGATGTCATGAGTTCTGATGAGGGGGTTGCCCTATAGAAGCTGAAGATTGGCCCCAAAGGCCTAAGGGAGCCAGTTCAACTCATATCCCGCAGCTGCATCCCTGTGGCCACACATGTGCAGCCAGTTACTCTATAATTAACAAAAACAATCCTGTGACTATTGCTATTGTACTTTTTACTCTATACCTTTTGAGGGAATATTGGGAAATAAAATCTTCCTTTTCCCTCATGCTCCTCAGACTTGGCACATAATAATTTTGTTGTTGTTGCTGTTTTTCTCCTGGTCAGGAGTTAACGCTTCAGTCAGACCGGTCTGATTGGAAACCTGGTTTCCATCCAGAAAAAAATAGTTGGTTATTCCCAACCTAGACCATTTGAGGGCAGCATAGCCTTAAGAGTGTGTGTTTTGACCAGCTAATATGCAGCCTTAAGGAGGGAATAGGCAGTGTGGGTTTCACATACACACTACTGCTACTGGAATTCAGGAAATAAACCGTAAACAATGAGAAAACACTCCCTGGGGGTCATCTCAAATTTAAGGATGAACGAATAGATGCCTAACTCTAAATGTACTTACATAATTTTCTTATATAACATAATCGCTTGAGGCAGGCACAATATAAACCATATGAGGTGAGATTTAAAACTGGAGTGCTATCAAAAAAAAAAAAAAGAGAAAAAAAAGGACCAGGACAGTATAAAAACAAAAATAGCTAAAGTAAAATATATTAACCTGGGAAAAAAATCAGATATGTTTGTAGGTCCTTAGGCTCCTCTTGGGGGACACATAGTACTTCACAACTAACATGTCCCTATTATAACCTCTTTTAACCTAAGCAGAAATGCTGCCTCTCTGCCTTTCTTCCATATTTTGGGAGTAAATCCAGGATGGGCAAGTGAAGATAAAGGGAGGAGGCTTAGGAGGAAAGGGAGGAGAAGGAAGAAGGCGTTGCACTCTGTCCTTGGAGAATCACCGGTAATGAATTCTAGGGAAAAGTCTACATTGACCCAAATCACAGGGAGGTGCACTGACTCCACTCATCTCCCACCCCTCCCCAGTAAACTGTACATACCTTTTGGTAGTTTTCACAGGATGTTAATAAGCAAATTGCAGCTGATCAGCCTAGTGTGATAGTGATGTTTAAGTTCTCTCTCCAAATATCACTGCGTAAGTTACCTAAATAATGGAGACCAATGGCTGTCTCCCAGAAACTCATCTGGAAGGAATTCTACGTTCCTGCCTCTGCTTTTCTTTATGGGCCACAGAAAGAACATGATAGTTCTTGAACACATTTACCGGATTATTCAAAGAGACCAAACTTACTTTCAGCACAGCTCTTTAGAGGTTGTGATGGTGGGGAAGCAAACCTCCAAAAATAAACTCAGTCTCTCTCAAGCATGGAGGTAAGCTCAGCTACTTTGCTGAGGGGGCCAAGGTGACATGGCGTGCATGAACTCCTTGGTTTTCCTCCCTTCATTTCAATTTTTCCCCTTCAATCTCTTACAGGATCTTGTTCCATCAAATGTCTTCCTAACTCCACCCTTTTCTCTTCAACCTTTTCTACTACACTTGCAGAGAAAGTCCTTTATCTGCCTTATTCTCTTTTCCAGGTCCTTTCCTCTCTCCCTCCATTCACAGTAGATTTCTTGAGCGAAAGGTCTCCCCAGGGCCTCCATACCTTTGTGTTCCTTCACTCGCTCCCTTAATATGATGCTGCCCTCACCACTCTTCAGCAGTTACCCTTTAAAGCTCATCAGTAATCTCCTCATCACCAGGTGGTCCACTGATTTCTTTTCAGCGCTTCTCCTTACTGCATCACATCCCTATTACCACGGCTTGGTATTGACCAGAAATCCTCCCACCCCTCCCCCTTTGAAATTCTTTCTCCCCCTAGATTCAATAACACATGTCCTCACTCTCTGACCATTTCTCCTCAGTCTCTGTTGACCCCACTTCTTCTACTGCCCCCTTAAATGTGGGAATTTTTCAGTACTCAGTAGCCCCTTAATCTTCCTCTATCGAGCTCATCCAATCCCACAGCTTTAACTACCACCTCTTTGCCCTTGACTTCCCAGTATATACTTCTCTTCCAAGCTATGTATCAATAGTTCACCTTCTAATGGGATATTTGTCATTTCTCACACAAAAATTTCCAAAATAGACCTCATCTTTCCCACACAGCCTCCTCATCTCTCTGTCACAAAATAACTTCCCCTCCCTACCATTCCTCAAGTCTCAAGACAAAATTTCAGTCATCTTCGACTCCTACTGTGCCATTTGTAAATTGATTGGACATTGGGAGTAAAGGATGATGAAATATCTTTTTAGAGCCTCCTTTATATTTACAGTGACTGTACTCTACTTCAAGCCTTCATTTCATCACCTGGACTTTTGCAATGCGAAACTGGTGCTTCTGTCATTAACCTTTCTCTTCTCCATTACTATCCAACCAGTATTGGGCCATAAGCTATTTTCCCAAACAGTCCTCTCCATACAAAAGAAATAGGTAGCATTAGTTGCTTCCAGAATAAATGGCTGAGGGACAAGGGTGGAAGGAAGGGAAATCTCACATTTATGTACCATCTTGTTTCTTTAACATTCTGTGACCCATGGATATACTAGCTATTAAGAATACTGTTTAATGGATGAACAACAAGATCCTACTGTATAGCACAGGGAGCTATATTCAATATCCTATGATAAACCATAATGGAAAATAATATAAAAAAGAATGTATAGGGCTTCCCTGGTGGCGCAGTGGTTGAGAGTCCACCTGCCGATGCAGGGGGCACGGGTTTGTGCCCGGGTCCGGGAAGATCCCACATGCCATGGAGCGGCTGGGCCCGTGAGCCATGGCCGCTGAGCCTGTGCGTCTGGAGCCTGTGCTCTGCAACAGGAGAGGCCACAGCAGTGAGAGGCCCGTGTACCGCAAAAAAAAAAAAAAAAAGAATGTATATATTTGTATAACTGAATCACTTTGCTGTACAGCAGAAATTAACACATTATAAATCAACTATACTTCAATAAAAAAAGAATACTGTTTAAGTTAAACACTGTTACCCATAAAATTAAAAAAAAAAAAAAACATCCATTTCAGTTCGTCTTCTCAAAATCCTGCATACATTGCCTTTAGGACAAAAATCAAACTTTGGCCTATTGTTCAAAGCTCTTTGAGGTATGGTCACAGCCCACCCTTCTAGCCTTCTCTTCTACTCTGCTTCTGTCTCCGCTCTTAACACACTCCACAGGCCAGGCACATGCCATCAATCTGGATCAATCGTCTCTGCCTTCGTTTAAACATTTCCTTCTGCTTGAGGTGCTTTTCTTCATACCAGATGCAGTCCTACCTTCCTTCCAGCTACACCTCAGATGGCGCCGCTCCCAAAGTGCTTTCTTAAATCCCAGCATTTAAAAGGACTCCTCATCTGCAGGTTTCCTAGCCTAAGCACTTGATGATTCTATCGAAGTCAGCCTGGTTTTGAAGTTATCTGTGCACGTGACTATTCTTTTTTTTTTTTTTTTGCGGTATGCGGGCCTCTCACTGTTGTGGCCTCTCCCGTTGCGGAGCACAGGCTCTGGACTTGCAGGCTCAGCGGCCATGGCTCACAGGCCCAGCCGCTTCGCGGCATGTGGGATCTTCCCAGACCGGGGCACGAACCCGTGTCCCCTGCATCGGCAGGCAGACTCTCAACCACTGCGCCACCAGGGAAGCCCCACGTGACTATTCTTAATGCTGTTCAATGCTTTTCACATGATGGGTTCTCAGAAAATGTTTTCTGAATGTCATTGGCCCTTGATACACCAAGAAATCCAAAATTAGAATTGTTTGGATATGAGATCCAATGGCATCTTCATGTCATTACTGGTGCCTGGCATTGTCATTAAGAAGTACAAAGCTTGATGGGTCCCCTTTAGGTCAGTGCTTCTCCAATTGTGGTCCTAGACCACCTGCTACAGGAATACCTGGAGTGCTTGCTAAAATGCAGATTTCTGGGCTCCAACTGAGATTGGTCCAGAATCTCTGGGAGTAGGGCTTGGCAATCTGTAATTAAAGCAAGCATGCCGGGACTTCCCTGGTGGTCCAGTGGGTAAGACTCCGCACTCCCAATGCATCGGGCCTGGGTTCGATCCCTGGTTGGGAAATTAGATCCCGCATGCGTACCACAACTAAGAAGTCCCCACGCCTCAACTAAAGATCCCACACACAGCAACTAAAGATCCTGCGTGCCATAACTAAGACCCGGCGCAACCAAAATAAATAAATATATATATTTTTTTTTAAAAAAGCAAGCATCCCAAGGTGATCCTCACATACACTCAAGTTTGAGAGCCTCTGCTCTAATCGGATAGAGCAGGGTTTGGGGGAAGGTTTTTAGAGGAGAGAATCCCTGTGATTTCTTCCCTGAGATTTTCAAGCTGATCCTGCTTGTCTGCTCAACATTCCTCAGCTTCTGCCAGTCCTTCAACCCTGCTGCCCAGCCTGCTCCATGTGCCTGGCTGTGCCTCGTGCTCCTGGAACAGGACTCGCCCTCTGTCTCTCCTTTCAGGAGATTGACAGCAGAGCTGTCAAGCTGATTCCCTGTAGTAGCTGGCACTGGCACCTCTTGACTGGAGAGGGGTGCCTCAGATTTCAACAGTAATCTCATCTTTTTCCAGGTTTGAGAGGTGAGAGTAGGCATATGTGGCTATTTCCACTGTCTTCAGTCTACAAGTGGGCTAGAGTTAGAACCAGGCTGAACCACTGTGGGTGGCAGGGAGCACAGTCCTTTACTGAGAGGGATTTTGGCCAGTAACTCTACCTCCACATCGTCCCACACTCTATTTCAGGCTGACGGTTGTACATGCTCTTCCCTTTTCCATCTTATCTAGCCATTAAATAAATGCCCTGGCTGGATCAGAGGAACCAGGAAACAGAATGTTATTCAGTGCTATTGACATTGCCCCCTAAAGCTTCCAACAACTTCCCCTATCAATATCTCCAAAAGGGCCAAAAACTTCCAGTGGGTTGCTGTTGCCCATTCATGTGTATTGCACATGTGATCTATGTCTCTCTGAATAAAACCACCACGGTTTTGCTGAATTATGCTAAGACAAAGTCTTCTTTAATCTCATTATGCTTATCATTGTTTTAGGTCAAATTACAAATAAATAATCTCGAATGAGTTAATTACAGATATCCAGATGGACAAGTGTAAAAGTTAATTGACTGGATCAAGTTCACAGAACAATAAAGGTAGAATAGATGAAGAACTAAGGTCTAATAATTTTCTTCTAGGACTATAATAAAAGTTATTTTCTCTCAGAACACAGAGGAACCCACCCAAATAACATCAAGGAAAAATCTAAAATATGCTTTTCATTCTTTAGACTTTCCCTTTGATTCAAAGAAAGTGTTGCTTTAATTATTTCTAGTTTTACTTTCTTCAGTTATTAGAATATCCACTATGTACCAGAATTTCTGCTTTTAGACCCTTTTCTTCACTTAATACTGATACATCTAAGAGTAGACAAAGAATTAGATGGCTGTTTAAATATACTATCAGTGCTATTGCTATGTTCCATTTTTATTTTTAAAATAGTCATTTTTATAGTCACTTATTCCATCTCTAATGGAATACCTAGCATTCACCGCTAGGTATTTACCCATCTCTAGGTGTTTTACATGCTTTTTTATATTCACAAAAACATATAAGGGATATATTATCATCATGACTCTACAGAAAAGGAAAATGACTCAGAAAAGTTATGTAACATGTGAAGTTACTATCTCAGTGCCTGATGTGTAACAATTTCTCAATAAATATTAGCTAAAATTATCATTATTTTCCCCAGGTTCATACAAGCTACTAAATGGGGGACTCTGAGTTCAAACTCAACTAAAACAGAGCACTTTTGCTACTATGCACACACTGCCTCAATTTTCAGACTTAATTTCATGAGCAAAAAGCTATTTTCATACTGTTTATTTGAACAGCTAGAGCAAATACTGTATACATTTTATTTGTCTGTCAATATCTCTAACATTAATTTATGTACTTGTGCACCTGTGTGTCTTCATTCTCTTTTGGTTTTGTTTTTAGCTTTTCATATTGTATACTGTCATGTTTTTAAGGGCACCTTTAGACCAAGAAGGATGCTTATTTTCCCCGGAGATGTGAGGAAGGTGTTAATAGAGAGGCATATAAACGTGAAATGAAACAGCCCTGTTCTAGGGAAGAGCAGGGAACTTCCCTAAAAGCCGAGGCTCTTAGCACAGCCTTATACAGCAGGTTGGGTGACACCTCTTTCTAAAATTAGGAATTGCTTGGACTCTGCAAGGTGGGACATTTGGATTCTGTTTTATTTCTAACTGACGTTTTGGAGAGTGAATTCAGTATTTCTTTTCAGAAAGCTCCAAGGATTGTTTCTCTATTTATGAGTTATTCTGAAGAAAATGTGTAAGAATTTGGACTTCTGCTTGTAAATAATAAATGACCATAGCTTTCATTTTGGGAGAGGGAAGGAATTCAATTTATAGTAAAATGAAGAGTTCCAGATCCAGACCTCCCAGCCCCTTTCCCTGTAAGCACAGATGTTAGAGCTACAGGAGCCTCCCATTTGGCTCTGCCCAAGCACCCTTCAGACTTCCCTGCAAAGGTCAATGACTGAGGAGCTTCAAAGGGCAATGTGCACTTCTTTCTTACTCTCCTTTCTCTTCTCTTTTTAATTCTTCCTCCTAAAGTCTAGTAACTTTGGTCTTAAAGGTCTCCATAGTTTGACAGAAGGCTCAACTTTGATTAAAATTTCTCTCAACTAGTTAAAAGTGATTAAAGGTCACTCAACTGGTGTGGATGATGAGCAGCAGGTCTTGCAGTTCCCTTCCTTGATTGAAAAAAAAAATGAATAAGGTGGTCACACCGAAAGGAGTCACTGAATTAGGCCATAACCAACCTTTGGAAATGCACTCTAATTCCTGGAACCAGTGACCTTACTTGCATAATTTTTTTTTTTTTTTTTTTTTGCGGTATGCGGGCCTTTCACTGTTGTGGCCTCTCCCATTGCAGAGCACAGGCTCCGGATGCACAGGCTCAGCGGCCATGGCTCACGGGCCCAGCCGCTCCGCAGCATGTGGGATCCTCCCGGACTGGGGCACGAACCCGTGTCCCCTGCATCATCAGGCGGACTCTCAACCACTGCGCCACCAGGGAAGCCCTTACTTGCATAATTTTATGTTTACACACGAGGTAGCTGATTTGGAAAGACATCTTAGCTTGGTCTAGGCTGAGTCTCAAGCTGTGTTAGCCTGGTGCTCTTGCCAGAAGACTCTGATTACATTTGAAAGCATCAGGCCCTGGGTCATGATTATGCCTGTGAGACCCTGTGCCTAACCTGGGGAGGAGATTGTCGGCTTCTTGTGGAGTGAATAGCATGTACAGAGCTTTTTGGAGTGCAATGGGGAATAGCTAAGGCTTTGGCAAGCTTAAGACCGACAGCCAGGGCCTCAAACCGTGACTCAAATTGGCCTATTACTCTAAACTGGTTTGTACCATTCATTCTCTAATTGTTTTATGTATGATCATATCTCCCTAGTAAGCCTAAAAGCATCTGAAGACAGAGTGCATGCTATTTTTGATTTCCCAAAAGAATCTGCCAGAGTCATGGGCTCACCTTATTGACTGAATGACAGCCCCTTGGTAGCAGTGACTTCAGCTGCAAATAAAGAAAAATAGGTTATGTTCCAGGTAATAAAGGAGCGTGTCATGTAGTCATGCCTCTGTGGTGTTACACTGATCACTAAGATAGAAATACCCCATGAGGCAGAAGTAAGTCAAATGCACTCAGTATTCAGGAATCTTGTGGCAGAGACAGAAGAAACAAGTGGTTGGATTAAGGGTCAGAGACTTGGTGGAGGAGGCCCAACTTGTGTTTAGGCAGGGACCTGGGCACAAGCTCTCCAGGGAGTGTGTGGTCAATACAGGCAGTCTCTGAGAGCAAGCCTAGAGGGCTGGAGGCCACAAAGTCCTCTTTGCATCAGTAGACAGACTCACAGTCATTCGTTCATATATTCTTTAATTCTGATCTTAAATATGGTATGGCAGGTGCCATGCTCAATGCTGTGAATTATACAGATGTATATGCATGGTCTCTGCTTCCAGTGGTGGGACAAACCTGTAAACAGATAAATTATGATATCAAGCTTAGAACTGTATGGCAGCATGAGCTAACGAAAAGGGGTTTTGCAAAAGAGGGAAGCAGACCTACCTTTGGATATAGGCTTTGCTACCTATTATAGATTGTGTGACTTGGATTTTTTGAGCCTGTTTCTTCATCTGTAAATCTGGAAAACAATACTATCTCCTAGAATTCTTGAAAGAATGAAAGGAGAAGCACATATAATAACAGCTACCATAGTACCTATGATAGACCCTCAGAAAATGTCTGATCCCTTGCTCTGTGATAGTAGAATGTACAATACTGTGGAGGCTTAGAGGCAAGAACCAATAGCTGCCTGAGAAAGGGAGGGGAGACTCTACCTAGGAATTATCGTTCTTCTTGATCTTGAAGAATAAGTAAGTCCCTTGTTCAATCACTTATTTACCACATATTTGCAGAGCATGATTATGTGCCAAGTATGGTGCCAGACCCTGGAGGCACAGTGAAGAACAACACAGATGTGATCCTGGACCTCATAGAGTTTATTTGCCAGAGGGAGTGACAGGCCAAAACCAAACAAATGGACACACTAAGTATGAGCAGGGTAGCTGACATAGGGAATTGTGACTCTCAAATGTATTCAGAGTCTTCTGGCAAGAGCACCAGGCTAACAGCCTGGGACTCAGCCTGGACCAGGCTAAGACGTCTTTGCAAATCAGCTACCTTGTGTATAAGCATAAAATTAGGCAGGTAAGATCGCTGATTCCACGGCTTCAAATTCTGTCCCCAAAGCCCAGTTCTGGCCTAATTCAGTGACTCCTTTTGGTGTGGCCACCTTACTCATTTTTTTTTTTTTAATTAAGGAAGGGAACTGCAAGACCTGCTCCTCATCATCTACAGCAGGTGAGTGATGTTCTAGAGAAGTTTTAATCAAAGTTGAGCCTTTTGTCAAAGTTTGGAGACCCTTAAGACTGAAGTGACTGGACTTTGGGAGAGAGAATAAAAAAGAGAAGAGAGAGGAGTGAAAATGAAGAGCAAGAAAGAGAGAGATACATGTTGCCACTGAGGCTCCTCAGTCATTGACCTTTGCAGAGAAGTCTGAAGGGTGCTTGGGCAGAGCCAAATGGGAGGCTCCTGTAGCTCTAATATCTGTGCTTGCAGGGAAAGGGGCTGGCAGGATGTCGGTCCTGATATTAGCCAGCAACAAAGGATGAGAAAGAGCAAGCCATACAAAGAGTGAAGGGAAGAACGTTCTAGGCAGAAATGGCATGTACATTTGTGCTGAAGCAGGGATGGGCTTGGCTGAGCAAGGAAAGAATAGAATAAAAAAGGGAGAAGATAGCATTTAATGAAGTTCAACAAAAAAGAATTCAGGGGAGTTCACTCCAGAGTGGGTAGTGTGTGTGAAGGTGTAGAGTCTCACAAGAGTCTGGTGTGTTCTAAGAATTGGGAGAACTTCAGTGTGACCACACTCTAGACTGGAGGAAGGAATTGGGTGAGGGAGAAGCATGGCAGGAGATGGTGCCAGGGGATGGGGGTCAGACTGAGGGGGTCTTGCTTGTATGATAAGTGAAGATGTTTAGATTGGACTTGCTATTAGCTCTTAGGTTTGGAACTCCGGCCTGGCTCAGCAGCCCCTGCCCAAACTCCCAAGCCTGTCTCTAAGCCCTCCCACTTACAGTGCTTTCTTAACCGCCCTCCAGTTTTTGGATCCTGACTCCTCTGCATGGTTTCAGCTTCTCTTGCTACTCAGATCTGAGGCATCTTCTGTTGTTATCTAGAGGCTCTACTCTGGCTCTGACCATAGAGAAAGCATCCTCCACTCTGAACCCCGGGCAAGTGGTCAGGCAAAGCTAGGCTTACTTTCTTAAGATAACTACTAAAACCAAGCAGAGTAGATTTGAGAATTAATGGGAAGCCAGCGTTAGTCCTTGAATAGTAAAGCGACATGAGAGAAATATTTATTAATCCACTTGACACTGGTTTGCAGAATTAAATAAAGAAGGAAGAGACTGAAGGCAGGAAGCCAAATGTGTAGTGTGTGGGGATGGGGCGGGGTAGGGGTATGGGTGTGTGTGTGTGTGTGTGTGTGTTCTTTTTAAAAGGAAAAAGTCCTTTACAAGGTAGAAATGAAATAGTAAACACAACAGAGTGTGTAGGGTTGGCCATTGTAGAGAAACATAATTTTAGTGGATGAAATTTATTTGGAAACTTTTTGCTTTACACAGATTTACCTCATTTTATGAGGCCTGTTTGATTTCATTTGGTTTAAAATTCAGAGGAAAAACGTAGTCCATTTGATCAGATTGTCAAGTGCAGCTTGTTAACATGTCTGCGTGAATTTCTGACATCTTCGAACAACTCACCACTCAGCTCTTGGATCCATCCACTTGCTGAATACTTGTATGTAAGCCAGCAAGCTCCCTCCCCACCTCCATTTACTCTTCAAGCACAGTTCTCTCCGCAGACACATCTCTTGGCTGACAGACTCCCATGACAAAGGCTTTCTCCAATACATAACCAGCAGCTTCCTCAGGTGTTTCTAGGTGTCTGTTGAGAACCTATTTAACTGCTTCTAGGGGGTCTTTTCTTCTGCCCACATTTTTCCTCCATATATATATATATATATATATATATATATATATATATATATGATTTTTGCATTTGAAATATTATTCTGAATTTTCTAAATTGTAAAGGATTCTCAAATGAATGTTCACTTGTATTCGATGGGCTGAAAATATATTCTATTAGTAAGTTTGATTCCTGGACTAATAGTGATGGAGGCATGGAGTGAGTTCATGCTTTACCTAGTCTTACCCAGCAAGTTGGGAGAGACATGGGCTAAAGCCTGACTGGCTGATCTCCAGTCCCACGTATTGTTCCTGAGCTAATTAATGTTCCCTTTTATTGCTGTTGAACATTTAGTTCTTCTAGGAGGCCTTTGGGTCAGTCACTGTCACCATATTAGGCAACCTTCTGACAAACTTTTTTATACCTACAAAGAATCTAAGTATGGCCTCCTCAGACCACTGGGCCCTGCTGATGATGTTTGAACTGCTCAGGGGATGAAGCAGATGGCCAAAAATATACCAATTTTAGCAGAAAACACTTACATCAGCGACAGCTGGAGCACCACGAAATCTATAAACGCACTTGTTACTCATCTGCTGTGCCTGTTGGGCAAGCCAGGTATGTGGCCCACTTGAACATCTTGTAGTGGAGAGGTTTCCTAGGCGGGCCTCTGGACGGAACCTGAGATGAGAAGAATCACATGGGCTCGGCCTTCAGAGCATTAAACTGTGTTATTGGCTTAGCCCTGATTTGAAAGAGGAGACCCATCACCTAAATGGAATGTAGAGAGTTGAGCGATTGGAGAGTTGATCCAATCCATGGGATTGGTTGGATCAATATGAGCACTGTTGATTCAAAATGTGAACTGGGGGATCATGAGAGTTGAGTGCTAATTGGCTGCTAAAGTTTTGTTTAAAACTCTTCAAGAGGTTCTGTGCCCAGCAGCTCATCAGCTAGAAAAAAAATCAGTGTTTTGTAAGAGGCAAAGCTAATTACAGTGCTAACTTAGATCACATGACTGTAAGCTTGGCAGGAAATGGCATGTAATTAACATGAATGTGTTGGAAATCTAAAGTTAAAAATGCCAGAGATTATCGAGCAAGATGTCCTTTGTTTATGGTTTTGGCTATTTAATTTATTTAATTTTGTCTTTTGTTTTCTTATCCAAATGCCTGCCCATACAAGAATGAGATTATCTGGATGGGAGATGTGATAAACCTAAACCCTATGATTAAATTGTCTGGGGTTTTAACCAAACAACCATAGATCCCTATATGATAAATAATTTATATTGATTATTTTTATCACTAACTAATAAAAGTGCACACAAAGGTATTCTCATGATGTATTCAGTCTGTTCTTCTAGGTTTCTTGAGGGTTAAGAGCAAGATTTTTACTTCCAATGCAATTTATAAGTATATTATAAATGTATTCTGTCCTTCCTGTCACTGCCTCATCATGTATTGTCTGAACCTGTGCTGTCCAATATGGTAGCCACCAGCCACGTGTGGTTATTGAACACTTGAATTGTGGCTAGTTTGAACTGAGATGCACTATAAATATAAAATACACACCAGAGTGCAAAGACTTAGGATGAAAAGAGGATGTGAACTATATCATTAATAATTTTTTATATTGATTACATGTTGAAAGGATATTTTATATATATTGGAATAAATATATATTAAAATTTATTTCACTGTTTCTTTTTAACGTGGGCACTAGAAAATTTAAAGTTACACATGTGGCCTACATTTCTGTTTCATATTATATTTCTATTGGCCAGCGCTGGTCTGGACTTTTCCAAATGCCTTCTTACTTTATCTATCCATTATTTATCTATCTATCTATCTACCTACCTTACCTATTATTATTATTATTATTATTATTATTATTATTATTATTATTATTATTTTGCGGTACGCAGGCCTCTCACTGTTGTGGCCTCTCCCGTTTCAGGGCACAGGCTCCGGACATGCAGGTCCAGCGGCCATGGCTCACAGGCCTAGCCACTCCGTGGCATGTGGGATCCTCCCGGACCGGGGCACGAACCCGTGTCCCTTACATCAGCAGGCGGACTCTCAACCACTGTGCCACCAGGGAAGCCCCTGAAATTTTACTTTTTTTTAATTTCAGAGATCTAAATGTTAACTTTATCTCATTTTTAACACATTAGCTAGCAGCTAAGACAAAAAGAAAGGAACCAAAGGGAAAAAGAGGCCAGGACAGATATTGCCTAGACATCACCTTTATATGAAGAGAAGAAGGTGCAATGCTTTGTAATGAATTATGGGTAGTTGGGGAACTTAAAAAAGATCAAGGAGTATGTGATGTAAATAACTTTAAAATATATTTTAAAAAATTTGGGCTTCCCTGGTGGCGCAGTGGTTGAGAGTCCGCCTGCCGATGCAGGGGACGTGGGTTCGTGCCCCGGTCCGGGAGGATCCCACATGCCGCAGAGCGGCTGGGCCCGTGAGCCATGGCCGCTGGGCCTGCGCGTCCGGAGCCTGTGCTCCGAAATGGGAGAGGCCACAACAGTGAGAGGCCCGCGTACCGCAAAAAAAAAAAAAAAAAAAAGGCAATCTGAGGCATATTGAAAATTTTAACAGTTTGTTTGAGCATTTGTAGATTCCAGTTGGGCAGTGCCAAACCAGAAGTGGTTAGAAGCACCCTCTCCAACAGGGCCAGGGGAAAGACAAATAGAGAAGGTGAAGAAGCAAAGTAAGGTAATTATTGATTGGCTATAACTTAAAGCCTAACTGGCTATTTGTGATTGCTTGTCCTTAGCATTTTGATTTTGTAACCTTGAGGCTTAGGTTTTGGTTTGCTTAGGTTGGTGACCATGGCATTAGGGCCACCTCAGTCTAATGGCCTCCTTGTTTAATTAATTTAACACTATCTATCTATTCCTCTATTTATCCATCTAATCTTGTTATTTTCTGTCTTACCTCTCTTTGTTCCCTTGTCCACATGGGTACAAAAGACATATTTTTAAACACAAATCTGATCCAGTCTTTTTTGTAATAAAAAGCCTTTGCTAGCTTCTGTCATCTGCAATGGAAAGTCCATACTTCATCTGGGGAATACACGAACATTTCATCCTCTCTCTGCCTATCCAGCCTCAAATCTCAGATCTCAAGTGACTCTCTCCCTTGCACTTCACACTCGTACAGTACTGAGCTGTGTTCTGATTCCCAAGTCATTTCACACTTTTCTTTTGCCTTTGCATATGTTTTCCCCTTTGTTTTGAATAATTTTCCCCTTTCTGATCTTTTGGGTGAAATTGTGTTTATTTTCCACAATCCAATTCGGACATCACCTCCTCTAGGGAGGCTTCCCAGCATCGTTCACCTCTTCCTCTTTTGCAATACTTCAGTTCTTTATACACACTTTCATTATTGCTTTGCCACATGTATAACTTGTTTTTCTCTCTGTTACCCCTACTCATGAGTATACAGAGGACATGACTGTATCTTATTCATTTCTATACTGATACTAAAAAACAGCAATTGAGTAAACAAAACAAAACAATACCTGCCCTCAAGGAGATACACTCTCTTACAGTAAATATAATACCAGGTATAAGATATGCCCTAAGAGAGAGGGATCAATGTCTATCAGTGGGTCAGAGAAGAAATCAATGAACTCTAACTGAAATTTGAAAGAAGATATAATGAGGTAGGGAAAGTTTGACTGACAGACTGACAAAAGGTCTCCAGAAGGTGGTCTGATCTTTGTAAATCTCACATAGTCCAGGGCCTGACCCTCAATTATCCAAAATCTAAAACAGTCTTGTCATTGTTCAAGTGGTAACCCAGTCTGGGGATACTGATTCATGCTCTTAAACACCAAGAAGACGGAGGGTAAGCTAGAATTCTGATTTCTTCCTTTAGAAAGAGGTAAAAACACATTGACAAGGAGCCTGAATACTTGCATCTTCTGTTTAGTGCTGTATCTTCCCTTAAAAACCATATTATTATGTCAAGCTGGCTTTGTGTGTGGAATCAGAACAAAGAGTGTGAGTTGAAAGATGCAACTGTGGGTGCCTGCTGCACTCACCTCCACAATTGCATGCACCTGGTATTGTGCAGCTCAAGCCCTTCATCTGGATACCTTCTCCTCTGGGCAGTACTTCGTTGGGCACCGTTTGCCTCCTACTCTTGTCTAATTTCTATTTCTGAACAGCCCATTCAGAAAGACATGCTCTTTCTTTCCATATGCTTATTCCTTCCATTAGGCTGCTCTGGTCTGTTTTCAGTCCATTTATCTAAAGTAACTTTGAAAATTCCTATTCTCATCTGTTGCTGATGATCTTAGAGTTCTCTCTCAGAGGCAGCCCCCTTTCCCTTATTCCCAGGATCTTAGATGTCCCAGATTCCTGACAGTATGCATTTCGCTTTGGGGGAGGAGGGAAAGAATTTAGGAAGAAGAGGAAAGCTTCCTGGAAGAGATAGTATTAGGATTGAGAGAGGGTGGGGTGGGGTGGAGGTGTTGGCATGAAGCTATAAAAGCACACAATTCTGCTTACTAGATTTTGGAGTCATCTAGGATTTGGTCAACTGCCCATGCTTGCTAAACACATTTTTCAGAAAGTATATATCAGCTAATTGGGGGAAATTACAAGGCCCTGAACTTGGCCTTAAATATATATAGATTTTTAATACCCACACCTCACTAGCTTGGTCATATTCTAAACTTTGCTGCCTTTGTGCTGTTCAAAAGTATGCATTTAGCAGGGTGCTCACAGATGAAGCATTCACTATTTGTATTGTTATGACTGCTAAGAAGGGCGTTTTAGGGCTTCCCTGGTGGCACAGTGGTTGAGAGTCCGCTTGCCGATGCAGGGGACACGGGTTCGTACCCCGGTCCGGGAAGATCCCACATGCCGCGGAGCGGCTGGGCCCGTGAGCCATGGCCACTGAGCCTGCGTGTCCGGAGCCTGTGCTCCGCAACGGGAGAGGCCACAACAGTGAGAGGCCCGCGTACCGCAAAAAAAAAAAAAAAAAAAAAAAGAAGGGCGTTTTAAAGGCATAACATGCCTTTTTGGTGATCCAACAAAAGAAAATTATGTTATCTTGTATATTTTATATATTATCCTATCTGTTTGGAGATGAGAAAATTATTCAAGAAAACATAGAAATTCAAATCCTTTCTTCTTAGTAGCCAGAGGACTTTAGTAAACAAAAGTTTAAGCAAACGATCAAGCTTATATGTCTATGAACTGCTATCCTGTTTTACATATCTTAATGTTTTAGTGCCTGCTTCAAAATTTACATCTTACAGAGAAAGCAACTTGGGAATTGGAGTCAGGATCCTTAAGGTCTGCATTAGTCCCAGCTGTGTCACTGGCTGTGTAACCTTGACCAGAAATCTTAACCACTTTGGTCTCAATTATTCTCTGTATAAAAAGCAGAGGATAGGATAAATTTCTTCAATCTCTCACTACTCTGGGAGTAAAATGGGTAAAATCCTGAGATTTTAAATTTTTGTTTCCTCCCTTCCTCCCTCTCTCCTTCCTTCATTTCTTTCCTTCTAACTTGTAGCAGAGTGTGAGGAAGACAGATTCTGGTTGAATGATAAGTTCAGTGAAATGCTGGCCACTTCCTGACAATGTGATCCTGGGCAAGCCACTTGCTCTCTCAGAGACTTAGTTTCTTCTGCAAAATAGACTTAATAGTCCTTGCCTCTCGGGGTTGTTGTGAGGGTTAGAAATAGTGTATGTATGGCAAATGGTTTAGCTGTGGTTATTGTTATTACTAATTTACATGTCCGGATAGTAAGGAGATTAAACAAGTTTCCTGTTTTGGGGAAGATACAATTTAGAAGTGGAGATAATGTGTTTTCTAATAATTAAAATAAAAGTTAAATAGTGCCAGAAGAGAAATTCAAGGTCATTTTTAATGAGTTCATAGACTGCAGATACTCCTGCCTGGAAGGTAAAGTGGGATGATCAGGGGGAGGGCTCCATGAAGGAAGAGCAGCCATTTGGTCTGGGTTCTGAAGGAAAAATCAGATTTGAAAACAAGATGGACATTCTGGGAAACACAAGGTAGTTCTAAACACAGAGAAGAATTTCCTTCTAATCTACTACTATCTTCAAGCTTTTGCACTGTTGCCTGGTATTTTTAAAAGATTTTGAAATAGAGATATTAAACTCCACCATGTTCTGGCCTAAGAAGTTATTTTTCCTTAGAAGGATCTGGCAAGGGAAAAGTTAAAGAGCTTCGGAGAATGGCCTATTAACAGAAAGGAGCTCCAGAATCTGGGTCCATCTGGAGGAAAAGCCAGGCTCCTTTAATAAGCAAATGGGAGAGCATGGCCACAATATGACAAGAGCCATCCCATTATCACTCCATCAATCTTTCCTTCCAGGTAGCAAGGTTTAGTGACTTAATGAAGTGATAAGGAGCAAGAAACTGACACATACAGAGGCCGAGTCTAGAAGTAGGGGATGTCAGAGGTCATTCTCATTTTAATCTTTCTTTGCTTTTAATGTCAAAGACCTTGCTCAAAGGTGAGAAACCCAGAGTTAGGATTAATACCGAATTATCTCCACTCTCCTTTTGGCATGTCTGAGAAAAGGAAGACTTCTTGATGACTGTCATATAAAATAGGAGACTGCAGAAGACACACACACACACACACACACACACACACACACACGTAATGAAACCCCCAGGGATGGCCAACCTTAATAAAATAGCACGAGCTCATAGCTGCTCACATTACACAAGGTTCCCTTCTCAGCCCTGCAGTGTGGTGCTGAAATGCTGTTTAAAAATTTTTGCTCCTGCCTTCATACCATGGCCATATTTTGGAGCCTATGACCTCATCACTGTCTGAGTTGCCAGGGCTAGATGCCACGAGAAAGGGGAAGGGAGGAGGAAAGGAGGGAGAGGAAGCAAAAGTTCAGCAAGTTGAACTTATTAAAACATTTAATTCCGCCTTTAGAATTCAATTATATCATTTGCACAGAGGGTCTGTGTCTTCTTGTTCTTTTTCCCTTCTCCCCTCCTTCCCTCCCTTCCTTCTCTCTCAATGCTGCTGAGACAAATCTAGAAAATCTCTAAGCACCAAAATTCTGAAGTCATTCACTGGGGCACAAGTCTGTTAGGACTAAGGTTTGAAAGGAGTGGAATGAAGTGGAATTTTCTTGAGCTCTCCATTGTAGAATATTTTTCCCCACTGGTTTTCTTTCTACCCTCACACTTTCCTCTCAAGAGGTCAAAGGTCAGTCCCATTTCATAACCACCATTTTTTCTCCTTGACTTTGTGCTCTATAGGGGGTGTCATTAACGTGTATCTAATGTGATGCATGCCCCTTGAAATTGTGCACCATCCTGCCCCTTCCATGTACAGCTAAAGGAAGAATGGATCAATTGACAGGGGAAAAAAAAAGGAAAAGAAAAAGAAAAACCACTTCACCTCAAAATCTTAGAACACAGTCTTTTATAGATAAAACACAAGCACATTTATATATACTCATGTTTTGATACTGGTTGGTAGATTAAGGACACATGCTGAAATAAAAACAGCTCTTTAGTGTTTTCCTTAGCTAGATACTCATTTTTCACTGAAGAATTAGGCAAGTGGCTAATCTTTCATGTCCATAAATCCCACGGATTATTTAATATTCTACAGTGGAATTTTGAGTAAATCAAGACAACTTTTATTTACACAAAGTTTAGATTCACAGGTTACTTGACTCCAGTATGCCTTAGAACCAGAATATTAAAAATACAAAAATTTGGAAAAAAGCCATGATGCCTTTTTTTTTTTTTTTTTTTTTGCGGTATGTGGGCCTCTCACTGTTGTGGCCTCTCCCCTTGCGGAGCACAGGCTCCGGACGCGCAGGCTCAGCGGCCATGGCTCACGGGCCCAGCCGCTCCGTGGCATGTGGGATCTTCCCAGACCGGGGCATGAACCCGTGTCCCCTGCATCGGCAGGCGGACTCTCAACCACTGCGCCACCAGGGAAGCCCCCATGATGCCTTTTTAAATTTAGTTTTTAATCTTTATCAAAGTTACATGTACCTAGTTTAAAGAGTCAAATATCTCTAAAGGATGTGATGAAAAACCATCAAGTCTAGATTTCCCAAAGGCAACATTTTTACCTTTGGTTATTTTCCTTCTTATTTATAAAATACACACTTATTGTGCTGTTTGTTTATTTTTTTAGTTGTAAACATTATCCTTTTGCTCACAACTATGGAAAATGAAGATCATAGCTCTGTTATCCCTACCTACTCCCTGCCTCAAGCTCACATAATTCCCTTTGCCCCTACTCCATCCTCCGGATATAACTGTATCATATTTTGAGTGAATCGATATCCAGTGCTTATATTATGAAGTTAAGCCATATAGTATGCTATGAGTACTTTTTCCTTTCTTTCACAACTTTTTTCTCCTTAGAATTAACAGCCATCATTTCTTTTCAGTTTTCTAAGTATTTATCATTAATAAATACTCTCTGCATCTAAGTAATCCTCCTGATATTTTAAAACGTATTAGGAACTCTATTAAAATTGTCTGTTTTGGAGACATCCTTCCTACAGTCTTCTGACCTGTTCTAATTTGGAATGGTAGCTCTCTTTGCAAGGTATACACCTAATTCCTGGAGTCTCCCTTAATCATACTGGAGATTCCCTTTCCTTTCCTTTCTCTTGAGTCAATTCCCTATTTCCTAGACCCCATGTCTCCCTTTTTCTTCTTTTTCTTCCTCATTTTCATGGCACTCTTCTTCCAATTGCTTCCTAAGAAAGGGTGATGAGAGCTAAGTTTTTGAGATCTAGTATATTTGATATTATCTTTATTCTATGCTCAAACTTGATTGGTAATTTATCTAGGTATAACATCTAGGCTGGAAATATTTTCCTCAGAATTGTGAAGGTATTAGTCTGTATTTTAGTTTCCAGTGTTGTTGTGAAGTCCAAAGCAATTCTGATTTTTTTGATCCCTTGTATGTAACTTTTTCTCTTGGAAACATAAGATTTTCTTGTGAAATTTCAAATGATGTACCTTGGTTTGGGCGTATTTTCATCTGTTGCATGGGCCCTTTTAATCTAGAAAACTTGTACTTCAATAATGGGAAATTTTCTTGAATTACTTATTTGATGATTTCTTTCATTCTTGATTTCTCATTCTGAAATTTCTATTATTTATACATCGGACTATTAGTATCCATTGTGTAACTTAGCTTTTTTCTTCTATTTTCATCTCTTTGTCTTGCTATTTAAACCTGCTAGGTTCTAGGACACTCTAGAAAATTTCTTCAACATTATCTTACAAATTCTCTACTAAACTATTCATTTCTGCTGAGATATTTTTAATTGCCAGGAGTCTTTCTCATTCTTTTCTGTACCATCCTGTTTCTGTTTCATGAATTTCATATCACTCTGGAGCTATTAGTGATAAGTTTTTTGATGTTTTCCTCTCCCAGCATAATTTCCATGTTTGCTTTCTGCTTGTTTTGGTCTCTTTTATAATAGAGGCTTTCCCTTAGATTAGAAGACCAATTTCTTGCTACCTGTTTACTGTAGGTGAGCAGGTGGGGCCGTTTCTTGGTGAAGCTCTAATATCTAATTAACTAGCTAATCAGAATCTCCTAATCTTCTTCTAGAAGGGTATAAAGTCCAGCTGCCAGAGTTCTGGGAGCCTGGACGGGAGCGTGGCTGGGGGCAGGGTTTGTCTTAAGATCTAGAAGTTAGGAACTTCCCTGGTGGCACAGTGGTAAAGAATCTGCGCACCAATGCAGGGAACACGGGTCGAGTCCTGGTCCAGGAAGATCCCACATGCTGTGCAGCAACTAAGCCCGTGCACCACAACTACTGAGCCTGTGCTCTAGAGCCCACGAGTCACAACTACTGAGCCCTTGTGCTGCAACTACTGAAGCCCGCACGCCTAGAGCCCATGCTCCACAATAAGAGAAGCCACCGCGATGAGAAGCCTGCGCACCGCAATGAACAGTAGCCCCCGCTCGCCACAACTAGAGAAAGCCCGCACACAGCAATGAAGACCCAGCGCAGCCAAAAAAAAAAAAAGATCTAGAAGTTAATCTTTCACATAAGCCTCTATTTTCCCTATGGTACACCCACCCTCAGCTGTGCCTGCTGTCCTGCAGGGTGAATAAAGGACATGTGCTTGGCTTGGGGAATAGGAAAATGGTATTGGGAGGTTCTCATGTCTTTTTTTTTTAACTAGCCTTGCTGTTTTCATCCCTACCCTCATCCTTACTTCAAGAGGGAACTGTTTCCATAAATTCCTGAGTCTTTAGGGAATTCTACAGAGCAAATTATGTTGCTTCTTGGCTTTCTCCATTTCTGACTTAGAAGTCAGTGTTCCCAGGTCTGCCAGTTTGTAGATCTATTAAAAATTACTTTTCTTTATAACCAAGGCAAGTTTTAAAATGGAAAATAAATATCTACCTTTGGAAAACAATATGTGCAGATAACATTGCTGAGAATAACCAAATAATTGTTTTGAAATAACATTAACACCAAGCTAGTCTAGGAACACAGATCCAGTTGGAGCATTCAGTAACTATAACTATTATGTTCTACAAAGAGTATAAATTGTTTGATAGCAAAAAAAAAAAAAAAATGCATTGGTCCACTGTGTATCTGTGGAGGGAAGCTGGGTTGACTGAGCTTTTAGCCAGAGGCTCTGGGGCACCAGAAAGGCAAAGATGTCGTCTTCCTTAGCAAGAAGAAGATCTGAGCTGAGGGGAAGCGGAAGCAGCAACCCACTCAGGCCACACTCACCCTGACACTATCAGCGGTAAACAATACAAAACTTAAAGTTAAGGGCTTCCCTCATGGCGCAGTGTTTGGGAGTCCGCCTGTCAATGCAGGGGACACAGGTTCGAGCCCTGGTCTGGGAAGATCCCACATGCCGTGGAGCAACTAAGCCCGAGCACCACAACTACTGAGTCTGTGCTCTTGAGCCCACGAGCCACAGCTACTGAAGCCCGTGCGCCTAGAGCCCGTGCTCTGCAACAAGAGAAGCCACCGCAATGAGAAGCCTGCGCACTGCAACGAAGATTAGCCCCCGCTCTCTGCAACAAGAGAAATCCTGCGCGCAGCAAAAAAGACCCAACTTAGCCATAAATAAATAAATAAATCAAAAAACAAAAAACAACTTCTTAAAGTTAAGACAACATGAAGGTGTGAAAGTTGATGTCCTAACCATTGCCTTTTTTTATACTTTACAATATATGAGGACAAAAGATTCTGATGAAGAAGTTGTTCAAGATGGAATCAGAGTGTTCATCAAAAAGGTAGCACAATGAATACTCTTAGGAGCAGAAGTGGACTACATAGGTCTTTTACTAGAATACAAATTATCCAGTAAATTTGTGGGCAATGACCCAAATATCACAGAAATTTCTGGCTGTGAAGAAAGTTTTAATATCTGAAATTCCAGGACTATTTCTTTGGCTATAAGCTCTAGGAATGCTCATGGAAGCCTTAGGATATACTAAGAGAAATCATATGACTGCCCAGTTCTTAGGCAATCTTACAAGGAAAATAAAGGAATGTGTTTTGGGTAAAAATATGACCACCTCATAATCTGACATACTTATTCTATCAAAAAATGTCAACATCGGGCTTCCCTGGTGGCGCAGTGGTTGAGAGTCCGCCTGCTGATGCAGGGGACACGGGTTCATGCACCGGTCCGGGAGGATCCCACATGCCGCGGAGCGGCTGGGCCCATGGGCCATGGCCACTGAGCCTGCGCATCCGGAGCCTGTGCTCCGCAACGGGAGAGGCCACAACAGTGAGAGGCACGTGTACCGCAAAAAAAAAAAAAAAAAGTCAATATCAAAGGAGAAACTAATAAATTAAAGACCTACTGAGCATCACTAATATCTGTATATAAAACAATAAATTGAATTTTAGGTAATCCCCCCAAAATAAGATTGTTGTTTATTTTTAAATTTTCTTTTTTTTTTTAACAAATTTAATCAGTTATACATATACATATGTTCCCATATCCCCTCCCTTTTGCGTCTCCCTCCCACCCTCCCTACCCCACCCCTCCAGGCGGTCACAAAGCACCGAGGTGATCTCCCTGTGCTATGCGGCTGCTTCCCACTATCTATCTACCTTACGTTTGGTACTGTATATATGTCCATGCCTCTCTTTTGCTTTGTCACAGCTTACCCTTCCCCCTCCCCATATCCTCAAGTCCATTCTCAAGTAGGTCTGTGTCTTTATCCCTGTCTTACCCCTATGTTCTTCATGACATTTTTTTTTCTTAAATTCCATATATATGTGTCAGCATACAGTATTTGTCTTTCTCTTTCTGACTTACTTCACTCTGTATGACAGACTCTAGGTCCATCCACCTCATTACAAATAGCTCAATTTTGTTTCTTTTTATGGCTGAGTAATATTCCATTGTATATATGTGCCACATCTTCTTTATTCATTCATCCGATTATGGACACTTAGGTTGTTTCCATCTCTGGGCTATTGTAAATAGGGCTGCTATGAACATTTTGGTACATAACTCTTTTTGAATTATGGTTTTCTCAGGGTATATGCCCAGTAGTAGGATTGCTGGGTCATATGGTAGTTCTATTTGTAGTTTTTTAAGGAACCTCCATACCGTTCTCCATAGTGGCTGTACCAATTCACATTCCCACCAGCAGTGCAAGAGTGTTCCCTTTTTTCCACACCCTCTCCAGCATTTATTGTTTCTAGATTTTTTGATGATGGCCATTCTGACTGGTGTGAGATGATATCTCATTGTAGTTTTGATTTGCATTTCTCTAATGAGTAAAGATGTTGAGCATCCTTTCATGTGTTTGTTGGCAATCTGTATATCTTCTTTGGAGAAATGTCTATTTAGGTCTTCTGCCCATTTTTGGATTGGGTTGTTTGTTTTTTTGTTATTGAGCTGCATGAGCTGCTTATAAATTTTGGAGATTAATCCTTTGTCAGTTGCTTCATTTGCAAATATTTTCTCCTATTCTGAGGGTTGTCTTTTCGTCTTGTTTATGGTTTCCTTTGCTGTGCAAAAGCTTTTAAGTCTCATTAGGTCCCATTTGTTTATTTTTGTCTTTATTTCCATTTCTCTAGGAGGTGGGTCAAAAAGGATCTTTCTGTGAATTATGTCATAGAGTGTTCTGCCTATGTTTTCCTCTAAGAGTTTGATAGTGTCTGGCCTTACATTTAGGTCTTTAATGCATTTTGAGTTTATATTTGCGTATGGTGTTAGGGAGTGTTCTAATTTCATTCTTTAGCCAGGACATAGAAGCAACCTAAGTGTTCATCTACAGATGAATGGATAAAGAAGATGTGGCACATATATATAATGGAATATTACTCAGCCATAAAAAGAAACAAAATTGAGTTATTTGTAGTGAGGTAGATGGACCTAGAGTCTGTCATACAGAGTGAACTAAGTCAGAAAGAGAAAAACAAATACCGCATGCTAAGACATATATATGGAATCTAAAAAAAAAAATAATAAATGGTCATGAAGAACCTAGGGGCAAGACGGGAATAAAGACGCAGACCTACTAGAGAATGGACTTGAGGACATGGGGAGGGGGAAGGGTAAGCTGAGACAAAGTGAGAGAGTGGCATGGACGTATACACACTACCAAATGTAAAATAGATAGCTAGTGGGAAGCAGCCGCATAACACAGGGAGATCAGCTCGGTGCTTTGTGACCACCTAGAGGGGTGGGATAGGGAGGGTGGGAAGGAGTGAGACACAAGAGGGAAGAGATATGGGGATATATGTATATGTATAGCTGATTCACTTTGTTATAAAGCAGAAACTAACACACCATTGTAAAGCAATTAAACTCCAATAAAGATGTTAAAAAAAAAAAAAGAACACATGCTAAGCCTCGGGCTCTAGACCTCTTACTTTCATTTTCACTAGTTGCTTTGTTCTTAGCCAGCTTGCTTTGTTCTAAGTCTGTAGTCTTTCAGCAAGTCAAGGGCCAGGCTGAAATCCCAGAGCAAATTTCTCCAAGGCCAAAGAAGGAAATGTTCTACAGTCTTTGGAATCCAATAACCAAGAACATTAGGTTATCTTATTTGGATGCTAATATATTGGATGTTACACATTTTTCATGAAAATTAGACATTTTATGGATTAACTGTGTATCTTCATTACATCACATTCTCTAACAAAGGTTAAAGGTGCATGGATAGGTCCATGTTTTAAGTAGACGCTACATTTTTTGTAAAATATAAGGTTTTTCAAAGCAAAGTCAAAGGGAATACCACCATAGAGGCTCTGGTGTTATAAATTTTACTTAAGATGCTGTATATCTTATGATTTCTTGAGGAGATGGCTAATATCTAAGGGAATTATCCAGAGCTGTACCAGAAACATGGGGGAAAAACCTGGAACCTCTTTGTATAGAAACTACCAGGTACTATTCTATATTCATTTTCCCCAGATGGCAAGTGGTTATCTAGAAATGACCATGATGGGGGGTTTCCCACTGTGCTTTTGGTTGGGTTGGCCAGAAAAGCCACAGAGCCTCAGGCCAAGGACCAAGTGGAGCTTTGTTTTCTTGTTTGTGTGCTGAAATGTATTACCGCCTGGCAAGGATTAGGTGTGGAAACCTGAAGCCAGGATTTTCAAAATTCTGGCTCTGAGGCAAACCCCAAACAACAAAGGGAAGTTATTTGTTTGGAAAGCCCAGTGTCTGGGAATGTCAGAGCTAAAAGGTCAATTGTAGAGTTATCAGGAAGTTCAATTAATACCTTATTAACATGGTTCCTCTTAAAGGAACCATGAGAGAGACAGAGACAGAGACAGAAAGAGAGAGAGAGAAAGGAGAAAAAGAAGGGAGGGAGGGAAAGAAAAGGGAATAGCAGCATAGAGTGGGAGTTAAAATTCACTCCAGGTTAAAAACCACTTACTAGTTCAACCACCTAAGCCTCTGTTTTCTGAAACATTAAATGGGAATAATAATACCCACCTAGGTTACAGGGTTATTCTAAGAATTCATTGACTTAATCTCTGTAAATGACTTAGTGCAGTGTCTGGAACCTGTCAAGTGTGCTCAGTTAAAGCTAACCATTGTCACTGCTATTTTAAAGATTGTTTTTTATTTTTAAATTTTCTTTATAATACTTGTAATATTTTATTTGTAACAGATACATCTGCTCCATTATGCTTTTCCATTTAGCTATGAGAGCTAGGGTAATCTGCTGTAGCCAGCGTATTACAACACACAGACACTGTTTCCCTAATTACCATTTGTCTTTCAATCTACATTTATTATCTACCAAGCTTTCCTTTACTGTATGCTTATAACAATTTTTGTGGCCACCTACATTAGTTCATATTTCTTCTGGTCCCCTTAATATCTTGCCTTATTGCTTCAGCATTTTAATGTTTTTAAATTGCATTTGTGGGCTTCTAAGGCTAATAGACATCACATTAGGAAGTGCATTTGGCTTTTTGTACCAGGTAGAAAGATGTCATGTCTACTGTCAAGTGGCTCATAGACATTTCTCTTCACACACACGCATGCACACACACACACACACACACACACAAAGAGATAAGGAGGACCCAGAAAATTCCTAAAACAAACCAAAAACCCAAAGGTAATGATAAGGCACATGCCTATTTTATTGGGTTGGCCAAAAGGTTCGTTCAGTTCTTTCCATAAGATGGCTCTACTGGTGCTTAGTTGTCTTAACTTATTTGAAACAATTTTGTTAGACTGTATTGTGACAGCTGTCGTATCAGTGTGCATTAAAAAAAAAAACGTATCAAAATCGGTGAACTTTTGTGTAGCCATTTTAATATTGAAGATGGAAGAAAAAAAGCAACATTTTCGGCATATTATGCTTTATTATTTCAAGAAAGGTAAAAACGCAACTGAAACGCAAAAAAAGACTTGTGCAGTGTATGGAGAAGGTGTCAAAAGTAGTTTGCGAAGTTTCATGCTGGAGATTTCTCGCTGGACGATGCTCCACGGTCAGGTAGACCAGTTGAGGTTGACAGCAATCAAATCGAGATATTAATTGAGAACAGTCAATGTTATACCACATGAGAGATAGCCGACATACTCAAAATATCCAGTCAAGCACTGAAAATCATTTGCACCAGCTTGGTTATGTTCATCACTTTGATGTTTGGGTTCCACATAAGTTAAGCGAAAAAAACCTTCTTGACCATATTTCCGCATGTGATTCTCTACTTAAATGTGACAAAAACGTTCCATTTTTAAAACAAATTGTGATGGGTGATGAAAAGTGGGTGCTGTACAATAATGTGGAACGGAAGATATTGTAGGGCAAGTGAAATGAACCACCATCAACCACACCAAATGCCGGTCTTCATCCAAAGAAGGTGATGTTGTGTATATTGTGGGATTGCAAGGGAGTCCTTTATTATGAACTCCTTCCGGAAAATCAAATGATTAATTCCAACAAGTACTGCTCCCAATTAAACCAACTGAAAGAAGCACTCAGCGAAAAGCATCTGGAATTAGTCAACAGAAAACGCATACTCTTCCATCAGGATACTGCAAGACCACATGTTTCTTTGATGACCAGGCAAGAACTGTTACAGCTTGGCTGGGATGTTCTGATTCATCCGCCGTATTAACCAGACACTGCACCTTTGGATTTCTGTTTATTTCAGTCTTTACAAAATTCTCTTAATGGAAAAAATTTCAATTCCCTGGAAGACTGTAAAAGGCACCTAGAACAGTTCTTTGTTCAAAAAGATAAATTTTGGGAAGATGGAATTATGAAGTTGCCTGAAAAATGGCAGAAGGTAGTGGAACAAAACAGTGAATATATTGTTCAATAAAGCTCTGTGAAAATGAAAAATGTGTCTTTTATTTTCCTTAAAAACAGAAGGAAATTTTTGGCCAATCCAATACTAGTAACTTTATTTTTTCCACACACACAGTATTTTATTTTTACAAGAGATAAATAAACTGACATCAAGGATTGTAAATGGATGACCACAACAAAAGCAACAATGATTGCATTCACCAAACACAAAACACACTCATACTATGTCATAATATTGACATTCAGTCCAGTAATCCACTGTAACAGCTCCTTTACTTTGCAGTGAAAATTGATTTGTATATTTTTTGCCTCTGAGTCCTTGTGGAATTTTTTTCTTTTCAAACAGAAAGCCACAAAAATTATAATCATCCTCATCAGTTCACTCAGTCCCATGTAATTAATTTTTTTAATCTTGATCTTTTGTTAGCACTTTTATGAATTCATCAGTTTTCCATTAGAGTTCTGAAAATGCTTATTCATTCAGTTCAGCAGTATAGTCAGTTACCAGAAACCTGTACTTGTCAGAGTCTTTTCCATGAATTCCTTGAAGATGAAACCCTTTTATAGGAATATATTTGCAAAAGCATCAGAGTACACCCAGAACTGTGTGTAAATGACAAAAGACTTAAAAATGACCATGGTTAAAGATTTGACAAAAGTTCATAATAATGCAATTGACAAGGAAATTTAGTTATTTCTGAGATATACATTTTAAAGTAATAATTAGAATTATGACTTATAACATTATACCAGAACATATAAGAATTTTAGAAATTTCATGTAATGTCTGAAACATTTATATTAACATATTTCCATACAAATAACCCAAAGAAAGTTTAGTATTAGTTGTTTTTGTTTGTTTGTTTGTTTATTTTATACTGCAGGTTCTTATTAGTTATCCATTTTATACACATCAGTGTATACATGTTAATCCCAATCACCCAATTCATCCCACACACACCCCAACCGCCACTTTCCCCCCTTGGTGTCCATACGTTTGTTCTCTACATCTGTGTCTCAACTTCTGCCCTGCAAACCACCTCATCTGTACCATTTTTCTAGGTTCCACATATATGTGTTAATATATGATATTTGTTTTTCTCTTTCTGACTTACTTCACTCTGTATGACAGTCTCTAGATTCATCCACATCTCTACAAATGACCCAGTTTCGTTCCTTTTTATGGCTGAGTAATATTCCATTGTATATATGTATCACATCTTCTTTATCCATTCTTCTGTTGATGAGCATTTAGGTTGCTTCCATGACCTGGCTATTGTAAATAGTGCTGCAGTGAACATTGGGGTGCATGTGTCTTTTAGAATTATGGTTTTCTCTGGGTATATGCCCAGTATGGGATTGCTGGATCATATGGTAATTCTATTTTTAGTTTTTTAAGGAATCTCCATACTGTTCTCCATAGTGGCTGTATCAATTTACATTCCCACCAACAGCGCAAGAAGGTTTCCTTTTCTCCACACCCTCTCCAGCATTTGTTGTTTGTAGATTTTCTGCTGATGCCCATTCTAACTGGTGTGAGGTGATACCTCATTGTAGTTCTGATTTGCATTTCTCTCATAATTAGTGATGTTCAGCAGCTTTTCATGTGCTTCTTGGCCATCTGTATGTCTTCTTTGGAGAAGTGTCTATTTAGGTCTTCTGCCCATTTTTGGATTGGGTTGTTTGTTTCTTTAATATTGAGCTGCATGAGCTGTTTATATATTTTGGAGATTAATCCTTTCTCCGTTAATTCATTTGCAAATATTTTCTCCCATTCTGAGGGTTGTCTTTTCGTCTTGTTTATGGTTTCCTTTGCTGTGCAAAAGCTTTTAAGTTTCATTAGGTCCCATTTGTTTATTTTTGTTTTTATTTCCACTACTCTAGGAGGTGGATCAAAAGAGATCTTGCTGTGATTCATGTCAAAGAGTGTTCTTCCTATGTTTTCCTCTAAGCATTTTATAGTGTCCGGTCTTACATTTAGGTCTCTAATCCATTTTGAGTTTATTTTTGTATGTGGTGTTAGGGAGTGTTCTAATTTCATTCTTTTAGATGTAGCTGTCCAGTTTTCCCAGCACCATTTATTGAAGATACTGTCTTTTCTCCATTGTATATCCTTGCCTCCTTTGTCATAGATTAGTTGACCATAGGTGCATGGGTTTATCTCTGAGCTTTCTATCCTGTTCCATTGATCTGTATTTCTGTTTTTGTGCCAGTACCATATTGTCTTGATTACTGTAGCTTTGTATTATAGCTGAAGTAAGGGAGTCTGATTCCTCCAGCTCCGTTGTTTGCCCTAAAGACTGCTTTGGCTATTCGGGGTCTTTTGTGTCTCCATACAAATTTTAAGATTTTTTGTTTTATTTTATTTTATTTTTTTTTATTTTTATTTTTTTGCTGTACGCGGGCCTCTCACTGCTGTGGCCTCTCCCGTTGCGGAGCACAGGCTCCGGACACACAGGCTCCGCGGCCATGGCTCGCGGGCCCAGCCGCTCTGCGGCATGTGGGATCTTCCGGGATCGGGGCACAAACCCGTGTCCCCTGCATCGGCAGGCGGACTCTCAACCACTGCGCCACCAGGGAAGCCCGATTTTTTGTTTTAGTTCCATAAAAAATGCCATTGGTAATTTGATAGGGATTGCATTGACTCTGTAGATTGCTTTGGGTAGTATAGTCATTTTCACAATATTGATTCTTCCAATCCAAAAACACAGTATATATCTCCATCTGTTGGTATTATCTTTAATTTCTTTCATCAGTGTCTTAGAGTTTTCTGCATACAGGTCTTTTGTCTCCCTAGGTAGGTTTATTCTTAGGTATTTTATTCTTTTTGTTGCAATGGTAAATGGGAGTGTTTCCTTAATTTCTCTTTCAGATTTTTCATCATTAGTGTATAGGAATGCAAGAGATTTCTGTGCATTAATTTTGTATCCTGCAACTTTATCAAATTCATTGATTAGTTCTAGTAGTTTTCTGGTGGCATCTTAGGATTCTCTATGTATAGAGAATGTCATCTTCAAACACTGACAGTTTTACTTCTTCTTTTCCAATTTGTATTCCTTTTACTTCTTTTTCTTCTCTGATTGCCATGGCTAGGACTTCCAAAACTCTGCTGAGGAACCTCCATACTGTTCTCCATAGTGGCTGTATCAATTTACATTCCCAAAACTTCCAAAACTATGTTGGACTTCCAAAACTATGTTGAATAATAGTGGCGAGATTGGACGTTCTTGTTTTGTTCCTGATCTTAGAGGAAATGCTTTCAGTTTTTCACCATTGAGAATGATGTTTGCTGTGGGTTTGTCATATTTGGCCTTTATTATGTTGACATAGGTTCCCTCTATGCCCACTTTCTGGAGAGTTTTTATTATAAATGGGTGTTGAATTTTGTCAAAAGCTTTTTCTGCATCTATTGAGATGATCATATGGTTTTTATTCTTCATTTTGTTAATATGGTATATCACATTGATTGATTTGTGTATATTGAAGAATCCTTGCATCCCTGGGATAAATCCCACTTGATCATAGTGTATGACCCTTTTAGTGTGTTGTTAGATTCTGTTTGCTAGTATTTTGTTGAGGATTTTTGCATCTATATTCATCAGTGATATTGGTCTGTAATTTTCTTTTTTTGTAGTATCTTTGTCTGGTTATGGTATCAGGGTGATGGTGGCCTCATAGAATGAGTTTGGGAGTGTTCCTTCCTCTGCAATTTCTTGGAAGAGTTTGAGAAGGATGGGTGTTAGCTCTTCTCTAAATATTTGATTAAAATTCACCTGTGAAGCCATCTGGTCCTGGACTTTTGTTCACTGGAAGAATTTAATCACAGTTTCAATTTCATTACTTGTGATTGGTCTCTTCATATTCTCTATATCCTTCTGGTTCAGTCTTGGAAAGTTATACCTTTCTAAGAATTTGTCCACTTCTTCCATGTTGTCCATTTTATTGGCATAGAGTTGCCTTTAGTAGTCTCTTAGGATGCTTTGTCTTTCTGTGGTGTCCATTGTAACTTCTTTTTCATTTCTAATTTTATTGTTTTGAGTCCTCTCCCTCTTTTTCTTGGTGAGTCTGGCTAATGGTGTATCAATTTTGTTTATCTTCTCAAAGAACCAGGTTTTAGTTTTATTGATTTTTGCTATTGTTTTCTTTGTTTGTATTTCATTTATTTCTGCTCTGATCTTTATGACTTCTTTCTGCTCTGATCTTTATGATTTCTTTCCTTCTGCTAACTTTGGGCTTTGTTTTTCTTTCTCTAGTTCCTTTAGGTGTAAGGTTAGATTGTTTGAGATTTTCCTTGTTTCTTGAGGTAGGTTTGTATTGCTATAAACTTCCCTCTTAGAACTGCTTTTGCTTCATCCCATAGATTTTGGATCATCATGTTTCCGTTGTTATTTGTCTCTAGGTGGTTTCTGATTTCCTCTTTGATTTCTTCAGTGATCTCTTGGTTATTTAGTAGCGTATTGTTTAGCCTCCATTTGTTTGTTTTTTTTACAGTGTATGTATGGGTCTTGTTTTTGTATTCATTCAGCAAGCCTGTGTCTTTTGGTTGGAGCATTTAACCCATTCATGTTTAAGGTAATTATCAATATGTATGTTCCTATGACCATTTTCTTAATTGTTTTAGGTTTGTTTTTGTAGGTCCTTTTCTTCTCTTGTGTTTCCCACTTAGAGAAGTTCCTTTAGCATTTGTTGTAGAGCTGGTTTGGTGGTGCTGAATTCTCTTAGCTTTTGCTTGTCTGTAAAGCTTTTGATTTCTCCATCGAATCTGAATGAGATCCTTGCTGGGTAGAGTAATCTTGGTTGTAGGTTATTCCATTTCATCACTTTAAATATGTCATGTCACTCCCTTCTGGCTTGTAGAGTTTCTGCTGAGAAATCAGCTGTTAACCTTATGGGAGTTCCCTTGTATGTTATTTGTTGTTTTTCCCTTGCTGCTTTCAATAATTTTTCTTTGTCTTTAATTTTTGCCAATTTGATTACTATGTGTCTCGGTGTGTTTCTCCTTGGGTTTATCCTGTATGGGACTCTGTGCTTCCTGGACTTGGGTGGCTATTTCCTTTCCCATGTTAGGGAAGTTTTCGACTATAATCTCTTCAAATATTTTCTCAGGTCCTTTCTGTCTCTCTTCTCCTTCTGGGACCCCTATAATGCGAATGTTGTCGCATTTAATGTTGTCCCAGAGGTCTCTTAGGCTGTCTTCATTTCTTTTCATTCTTTTTTCTTTATTCTGTTCTGCAGCAGTGAATTCCACCATTCTGTCTTCCAGGTAACTTATCTGTTCTTCTGCCTCTGTTATTCTGCTATTGATTCCTTCTAGTGTAGTTTTCATTTCAGTTATTGTATTGTTCATCTCTGTTTGTTTGTTCTTTAATTCTTCTAGGTCTTTGTTAAACATTTTTTGCATCTCCTTGATCTTTGCCTCCATTCTTTTTCTGAGGTCCTGGATCATCTTCATTATCATTATTCTGAATTCTTTTTCTGGAAGGTTGCCTGTCTCCACTTCATTTAGTTGTTTTTCTGGGGTTTTATCCTGTTCCTTCATCTGGTACATAGCCCTCTGCCTTTTCATCTTGTCTATCTTTCTGTGAATGTGGTTTTTGTTCCACAGGTTACAGGAATGTAGTTCTTGCTTCTGCTGTCTGCCCTCTGGTGGATCTAGTAACATTTTTTTAAATGGAGGGCATGGGGCGAAAAGGGTCATAGTAAAATGTTAAAAAACTGAAAGTAATACTGTTTTATCTGAAAGGTTGGCTTTTAAATTATTGAACAACAGAGACTGAATAAAGAACTTAGATTTATATATAAGCCCTATATAACATAAGCCAGAATCTAGATTTCATAATATGTTCATCGTTTTCTTAGCAAATAATTACACTCTTCGGAATCAAATCCGCAATTCAGTTTGGACTCTATAAAGCACAGCACAGTATTGTACTCATCACCAGTGTCAGGCTCCCTGTGGCCTGGGTCTTCTTCACGTTCCTATCTTGGCTCTTAATGCAGGAGTGTCAATTCATATTTCCTCCAATGATATTTTCCTATTTTAATATGGATTTCAATTTTTTAAACACTGATTTTGGGGAACAGACAGAACATCTGGCTTATACACTTACATGCTAATAACATCATCTTATACTTTTGCTGTGTATATTTTGTTTCAAGGACTATAGACATGTCAAATATAAGTGTGTTAATAAAGGAATCTGTGAGAATGGATCTTAAATGTCAGCTCAAGCATAAGAAACCTCTTTTCACACCATTGTAAATGACACGTAGATTGAGTCCATCAACTATAATTGTAGTCCATGGAGAATTTGTAAGAGACATCATTATGAGAGAGAGAGAAAGAGGTGGGGGGGTAGAGATTGAAAGGGAGAAGGATGAGGGGAAGGGGAGGAGAGGATAGAGGAAAGGGAGAGAGGGGAGAGGAAGGACAGACAAATAAATGAAAGAAATGGGTGACTAAATTTTACAGCAGATAATGCAACAGCTTTCCACTTCTGAGAGCTTTGCTCAGGAACTCTGCCATAATAATCTTCATGTTTCAGAGTACAGTACCTTGCATATACTACATGCTTAATACATAATTTGTTGTTGGATTAAATCAATCCTCGTGGGTTTAGTGCCCCTCTCACTCTGGATCCTGATGATTCTCTGTAGTTATCAAGGCATGTCATAAAACCAGCCTTTTAAGATTTAGGTTCAATTGCCAAGTTCTTCCTGGTCTCGGGAGTTAGCCTGGGGAAGGCAAGCCCAGAGCAGTACCCGCTCCTGGAGACAGTACTTGGTGAATGGTTGAATGCCTTCAAAACTGAGGCTTTTTATTTCTCTCTAAAGCAAACTCTGAATGAAAGCAAGTCTTAACAAATACAAATGTGATCAAACAGTAACAGAGATGTTTTGTTACTATGAAAGATAGTGCCAAACCATTTCATTTGAAAAAAGTAGTGATTGGATATTTTCATCCAAATCCAAATTGTTTCATGGGAAGAGGAGGAGACAATATTGCTTAAATTTTCTTTTACAAACAATTTGTAAAAGCAGTAAAGTCCTTGTCTGAAGAAATTAATGTGGTTTATTTTTTCCTTTAAAAGTATAATTTATAGAGGATGTTGTGTAGTATGCTTGAGTTATACCAAGTGCTTTTATACTGAACTTCAACTCATTAAAATACTTAAATATATTTATCTGCCATTTGACTATTCCATTTCCTTCAAATATTAGAAGATGCCATATTATGCTCAACTAATTTAATTAATGTGGAGATAATTTTTCCTATAAAACAAGGCTTGATAATTCCATTTCTTTGCTTCAGGTTTATGTAATAATAGAGAGGAAATGGAAATTTCATCATATTTAGTTTCAAATGAAAATCAAGAACAAATGGGAAATCCTTGTCTTCAGCATGTTAAATTTTATGAAGAGCTAGAGAATAAAAGTTATATTGATAGTTGAAGTAAATCAAAATTTGAATGTGTTGTTATATTTGCATTATACATTTAGCACAAGTACTGTCAAATGGTACTTGGAGTTTTTATATGGCTGCAGGCTACATAGAGTAGTTCTGAAGAGCTAGTTAGTTGCTTGCATGATCTGCTTAGGGATAAAATCTGGATTATAATTTTCCCCATAAGTGGCCTTTAGCAGCATTCTAGCTTATATTATGTTCACCACTTCTAATCCAGAAAGTCTTGACTTTGGATCATGTTTGTTTCAGAAACATAAAAATTATATAGTTAAAGTAAAAGGATGTGCAAAAAAAAAACCCACTTAAAATAATGATCATAAACTCATCTTCTAGTCTCCTTGAAAAGTATGGTTATTTGAAGCTCAAAAGAGTTAATAACATAATCACTTGGAAGAAAGTCATTCAATGAAGATCTGCCTTTTCGTCTCACGGACACACACACACTCACACACACACACAGAAAAATGGTTGGCCCCTAATGTATTTCCCTGAAGTATTCTATAGAAAATAATACCAGGTTGTGTCAAAGAACAGGCCTCAGGGTTCCCTGGGAAGTTTGTTAAAAATGCAGATACACAGGTCCCAGCCCCCAAGATTTGGTTTTTGTGGAAGATAAGGGAATAAAAACTGGATTTCTGCATTTTGAAAGTCCTCTCCATAGAGTCTGATGTTCCCAAAGGTTATAAACCACTGTCCTAGAAGGCCATCACTGGTTGACAAGCCTTTAGAACAGCACAGTCTTGAACCCTAATGTGTATATGAATCACCAGGGGATCTTAAAATGCAGACTGTGGTTCACCTGGGTTGGGGGCTTGGATTCTGTGGTTCTAACACGTCCCCAGGTGGTTCCAATGCTGCTTTTCTGTAAACCTCACTTTGAATAGCAAAGATGGGATTTTTCTAGCCATTTTGTAGGTGAGCTAACAGGCATTTGTTTTGAAGTGCTCTACAAGAGACTGCGGTATTAATAGGAGGCAGCAATGCATCGTGAAAAGATAGTTCATCCAACAAGCATTGACTGAGAATTTGATGCATGCTAGGTTCTTAGGCCTTTGTGTTTCTGACTTCCCTTGACCTTTCCTCGGGAGGCTAACATTTATGTGTCCTTTAGAAAATCTTCCCTCCTCCAGTAATCCTTGGCTGTGACGCTGCTGTGTGCTCCCCCTGCATATTGGGTTAACTTTAATCATAGCAGTTGTCATATTGGGTTACACTTATCTATTTTCTTATCTATCTTAGAATATAAAGCTCTTGAGGGCAATACTCATGATTGTACTTCAGACCTCAGAACTCTGTCCATGAAAGACAATCAGTGAATATGTAGGATTATTACTTAACTAATTAATTAAATAAGGTAACATAAGCAAAGCCTCAAGCTCCAACTCTATTTCCTTTGTAAATTCAACACTGACCTCCAGCAAGGTAAAAAGTGAGAGTAGCTGAGGGTTCTTGCCTGCCTCTGGAAGGCTCTCCTTGGCTGGCTCTGACCCAGAATTTTTTGGCAAGGTGATGACATTCATGTAGGCTCTCCTTAATCAGAAATAAATAGGAAAAGAATTGGTCAGTCCCAGCAAGGAGCATGACTGGTTTTAAAATGCATCAACAGAACACTTACATGGACACAGAGGGCACTTGGCATGACCCTGATTTCCCTTCCTGAAGTACGGGATTTGGCAATCCACTTCCATAGCCTACCTAGCTCACATGGAGCTTCCAAGGCAGACGGAGCACATAGGAACTGCAACAGCACCTGTGGTAGTGCCTCAGCTCCAGCACCTCACACTGCTTCTGCTCATGTGCTTATCTCCATAAAGTACAACCAAACCCACATAAAGTTTTATGTTTACTGGTTGCCTGTGACCTTACCTCTCATGGGGCCAGGGGACTGATGGTGAAATGGAGTGATTCGCAGGAGCAGCTGCAGAGCTGCTTATTGAGTCATGGTGTGGCCATCCCCTTTGCTGGGGAAAACTCAGTTATCTCTGATGTCCAGTATTCAATAGGACCAATTCTATTACACAAATACACTGGGAATTTCCCATTAATCATATGATAATTTTGTAGTAATATTAAACCTAAAAGAGATTACAAAGAAAGAATACATAGAAAATAGTAGGCTTGGGAGCAACTATTGGCCCATTGCTGAGGGAAGTTGCAACAGTCTTTACTCATATTGACATTTATTTAGCACATATTTATTGCACGCCTATATATGCAATACATACATTGGGTTAGAAGAGATACAAAGATCTTTGTATTGCAGTCACAGCTCTCAATGAATTTCAACTAGCCAGTAGTTTGGAAACTGAATGGAAGCTATTTTTGACAGGAATAAAGACGCAGACTTAGAGAATGGACTTGAGGACACGGGGAGTGGGAAAGGTAAGCGGGGACAAAGTGAGAGAGTGGCATGGACAAATATACACTACCAAACGTAAAATAGATAGCTAGTGGGAAGCAGCCGCATAGCACAGGGAGATCAGCTCGGTGCTTTGTGACCACCTAGAGGGGTGGGATAAAGAGAGTGGGAGGGAGATGCAAGAGAGGGGAGATATGGGGATATATGTATATGTATAGCTGATTCACTGTGTTATAAAGCAGAAACTAACACACCATTGTAAAGCAATTATACTCCAATAAATGTTAAAAAAAAAAAGCACCCTTGACACTCTAGCCCAGTTAAGATTTTATTCTCCCCTTTGTTCTCCTCTCTTCTGAGAATGTACTTGGAATCTGGGCTGAAACTGCTTGCTTCTCCATTTCCTCAGATCACCAGAGTGATATTTTATCTGAATTCATGGTTGTGGCATGCTCTCTTAGCACATGCTTTTAAAAGGTATCACTTCCTGGCTTCTGTCAGCCTTTCTTCCCTAGGCTGGACCTTACTCTTGTTTGTCTCTGAATTGCCTTTGATGAAATTTCCTCTTCTCAAACTCAGATACCCAAGAGGGCAAAGATGCGTACCACGCATCCCTGTCCCTTTAGATGAGTAGTTCTCAAAGTGTAGTCTGCAGACCTCTAGGGGTCTCTTAGATGCTTTCAGGGGATCTGTGAGATCTAAATGATTTTCATAATGGTACTAAGACATTGTTTGTCTTTTTTCACTCTATTGACATTTGCACTGATGGTGTAAAAGCAAAGGTGGATGACACCTTAGCATTTGAGGCAGTGACATCTACCTGTACTAGAAGTCGTTGTATTAATCACTGTCACCATTTGATTTAAGAAACAAGATGCTGGTTTCATGTAAGAATGTCCTTGGTAAAGCAGTAAAAGTTTGCATTTTATTAAATCTTGAGCACACATCTTTTTAATATTCTGCGTGACAAAATGAGGATACATGTAAAGCACTCTGAATGTTTGTCTTGAGGAAGCACTTGCATAATTTTTTGAATTGCAAACTCAACTAGTCATTTTTTTCATGGAACATCATTTTTACTTAAAGAATGACTGACAGACAAACTATGGTTATTTAGACTTGGGTATTCAGCAGACATCTTCTGGAAAATGAGCAAAGTGAGCCTGTCACTTCAAGGAAAACAACTGACAGTATTCGAGCTTTCAAGGGAAAATTAGAAAGTTGCACCTGCCACCATGAATTTGACAGCTTCCCAATACTTAAAGACTTCTCTGTTGAGATCATTGATGATATTGAGGTGTGATTTTGTATACTGTATGATTAAATGTGTCAACGTTTGGAAGATCTGCATAACTCAGTGAACCAATATTTTCTAAATGACTAGTGCGTGATGTAACAGAATCATGATGGGCTAAAGATCTATCCAAAGTGCAAAACAGACTAGAGAATTTTAATATAATGAAGTATGAAAAGTTCATTGCTATGGTTTCAGATTCCACATTGCAGTTTGAGAAATTGCCACTTACTGAGCTTGATGTAGTATCAAGGAATATCCAAAATTATCTGAAAAGGCTATTAAAATACCCTTCCCTTTTCTGTTTATCTGTGTGAAGCTAGATCTTCTTCATACACTTCAATCAACACAATGTAACACAACAGAATGAATGCAGAAGCACGTATGAGAATTCAGCTGTCTTCTACTAAGCTCAGACATTAAAGTGATTTACAGAAATAGAAAACCATGTCACTATTCTCATCAAATTATCTTAGTGTTAGAAAACATGATTATTTTTCATAAAACATTTGTGTTAACATACTGTTATTTTATTTTTCAATTAATTAATAAACAAAAGATTTAAATATCTTTTAATTTCCAACATGGTGAATACCAATAGATAGAACCCACAAGAACAAAATATTTTTTAAGTACTCAGTTATTTTTGAGAGTGTAAATGGGTCCTAAGACCAAAACGTTTGAGAACTGCTGCTTTAGGTCACACGCTTTTATATACTAATGATTGACTAAATGAAGTTCCAGTTAACTAAAACTTTGGAGGAGGTTATTTAAATTGGCCCTTCCCTGAAAGGGCATAGTCCTTGATTAACATTCCCAGCCCCTGCACGAGCATATCTAGAGCTAGGGAAAAACAGATACATTTTTCTGGGTACATGAGACATATACTGTGTCTGAAATGAAACAATTTCAGTAAAAACACCAACACAAGCAAAGTATTAAGGACCTCAGATTACGAATTCTAATCCAGTTCCTTCACTTTATTAATATGGTAATGCCTCAGGCCTAGTTCTACCTTTAAATATAAAAACTTCTATTTTAGCTGTTTGGAATGGTACTCTTTCTAAAAGATGTCACATGTGTTTTTGCATCTAATTAGTCTACTAAGGTGATTTAAATACTTTAAATGAATTGTTATCATTATTATTAATGCCCATTATTTTACTCAAATACAGCAGAGGCACTAAGTCCCATTGAGCACGTGAAAGTTTTTTACACTTTCATTAAATGTATTCTGAGTCTTTTTTTTTTTTTTTTTTAAGATTTTTGTGTGTTTTTAAATGTTGCCTTTCACTTCCTTGCTTTGGTGTTGTGTTAACTGTAACATCTTTATACAGTTTGCATGTTTGTCTCCCCATTTCTAATTTTCTGTAAACTAAACAAAAAAGCTTATCAGAATTGTTTAAAATTGAGCAAATAGACTGAAAAATGATCCCAGACACTTACAGTGATGTATAGAAGTTTCAGTGAATTTTTTATTGTATTTTGACCACTCAAAAGACTGTTGAGCTTACTTAGTTTTTTAGATAACTAAATTCCTGATAGATGAGGTACTGCAGCATAATAATCATTTAGTTAATTGTTGGGCGTGCAGTTAATAAATATGAACAGAGACTTGAGAAACTCAAATAGCGAGTTCTAGTTCTGCTCTCTTTTCTGAGTCATCCTGATTATACTGACTACTTATTTATCTAATCTTTTAGGTTTTACATGTGCTTTTTCAATGAGGTCTTTAAAAGTTTTAAAAAAATATTCTGTATAAATATTTATAAAAAGAATCTGCCTATAGTTCAAAGCCTCTGTGCAATCTTTCACAATTTAATCCAACAAAAGAGCAGATGGACATGTCCTACCTAAGGCTCTGGTCCATCAGTGTTTTTCTGAAAGAGCTGGGATGTTTACATTCTTAGGGAGAAAAGAAGAACAGAGAATACCATTCCATATTTGTACTTGTTGGTTTTCTAGCATCATGGTGGCTGCTTTCTAACAGCTCATAGCAGTTATATTGCGGCATCGTTTCTGCCTGTGGAATCACATTGGTATGCAGATTCTTAAGTATGCAGCCCCATGGATTAGGTCCCTCATTCCTGTTAAAGAGAGTTATTTACTTCGGGAATCTTTCCAAAGTTGCTACCAGGAATGTTTTTTACTTTTATGGTGACTTGGTCCCTAAGGATAAAGACAATCATCCAAAAGGAAAACTTTTTGCCCAGTATCTGGACCTATATTACTGACCAGAGCAGAAAAGTTCATAATCTTCAAAACTCAATATGAGAAACAGGTTATTGAGTTTGAATTGAGGAATTGAGTATAGAATAACTGAAAAATCCTAGTGTCTACTTGTATTCGCATCCATGACCCAACTTGAATATACATTTTAAGACTTATTTTCACTATTTTTAGACAATTTGTATAATTGAATTTCTTATTCAATTCTTCATATACTTATCAATGCTTTAATGGAGAAAAGCCTCACTTCATTTTAGGAATTATCTACTCTCCTTTTAGAACATTTGTCTGGACAACAGTGCATATTAATAATCATTTTACTTTATTCCCTCTAAGTTCTTCACAAAGCTTTTATTTCTCTCATATTAACTTCCTAGTACATACTCTACAGTGGTTTTTCTGAACTTCATTGTCCTCAAGTTTTAATCCTCTTCTGCCTTTCCTCCTGTATTCTTAGCAGATGGTGACCTCATACAATTTATCTGGTGTTAGTTCCTGCATTTTCCTGCATTGTCTCTCCTGTCTGTCTTGAAATATCAGCATCTGTGTCCATCTTTTTTTCTTTTCTGTATCTTAGAAATAGTTGCTGTTTTACCTCTTGTCCTTTTTTACCTTCTATGTTTGCCTTTGATTCTATCTTTCTGTATCAGCTCAGGGTTCATTTGCAGGAAATAGAAAACTCTCTAGTTAATTTAGGGAGAAAAGGAATGTAAGAAGTACCTACAGAATTGTTGAAAGATCTGGAAAGGCAGGCTTTAGGCAGGGCCTCCAGAAATGACTTCAAACAACACTGTAGAACTGGCTACCCAAGGGATTGGCAACATTTGCCACAATCAGGAAGCTATTGGGCTGGCCCAGTGCTAGGTCTAGGATTACACACTTTAGCTGTGATCTGGGATTAAGAAACTGCCAGTAGAACTGCTGTAGCCAGAGGAAAATCATCTCCCAGATCTGCACCAGCAAGACGGATGCCTCACAGTCTAATGCCTCTCTCCATTTAATTCAATTTCAAGTGCAAGTTTCTTGCAGGTACATCTGCTTGTTGAAATTAAATCACACCCAGAACCCTAGCTGAAGGAAAGTCTGGGAAATGTTATTTTATCTTCTCAGCTTCTGTTGCACACAAGGCACATTCAAGGGGGCTTGGGACAAAAGTCGAGCAATCCATTCAACTCTTTGCCACAGTTTTCTCTGACTTTTTATTTACTCAGTTACTAGTTATATTTCTTGTTTATTTTTCCCATAGTCTAGATATGTCCTCAAGTCTTTTCTTTCCATTTTACTGTTGAATTTCTGCACTGAATTCCAAGATGCTTTTTGCTTCCTACTATTAAGATTTTTCTTGGGTTATTATTATTTTTATTCCATTGTGTTCTGGTCCTTGTTTTCTTTTGCCTTGTCATTCTGAAACTGTTATATTGCTATTTGCTATTGATTTCCAAAAATATTGTACCACTGTGAACGTGAATTCCCAACAACTTGTAAACTCAGTTTTGTTATTAGGAAACCCCCCTTCAAGGGCTGAGGTTGGAGTTCAGAAATTGGAAAGCAAGCCCATTAAAAGTAGGATTATTTACTTATTTCTAAAACTTTAGCCATCATCATTGCTCTTGCTGTACCTTCCAGTGACCATTCTGACCATTTCACTGGACAGCTGATAAACACAGACTTATCTAAGTCTTTGGTTTAAGAGCCAGTTGGGGTGAGGGAATGCTTATTAAATTTTGTCTTAGAAGTATGAGGGAAGTTTTGCCAAAGGCCTGAAGTGGAAAACTAAGGAAGGGCTAGGGCTTCAGAAAGAGCTACTAGATCATAGACTATTTTCCAACTTCCATCAAAATGTTTTTACTTGTCTGAGATCATGTCTTTCATCCTGTCTTAGTTATCTCCAGGTCCCAAGACTTTATTTTATGGATTAAGAATAGCCCTGCATAGGATAGGTTAATTTATGCTATATTCTCTTTCTCTTTCATGTATTTTAATACATATAGTAGTGGAATTTAAAGAGGAGACTGTCTTGGTTCTACCACTTACTCTGACATCTTCCAAGAGGACTTGTCAGTGAACTGTATGTGAAAATGCAGCCCATGAGACAAGATTTAGTTTCGCTAACAGGAATCTGACACACTTGATATGTCACATACACAATACAAAGTAACTTAAGTACAAGGTTCTGTGAGAACTCAAACCTGGTATTTGCTTTCTAGTCAGTTCTGGCAGACGTGGACATGAAGCAATAATAAGTTAATAGAAATGGAGCTTTTTTCATTTTACCAGGGAATTATTTATCATAAAAGTAAATGAGCATAGCTGACATTCTTCTCAGATTTAGTTTATGAAATGAAATAATGTCGTTAAATTTCCTAAAGAAGCTTTAACTTTACATTTTCACTTGGTTGCAGTAAAATAAATCTTTCCTGACATGGATCAAGGGGCTGTAAACAATAAAACACAGTATTTGGTAAATATCTACATTACCAATATCTCTCTTAGTTTTGTGCTCTGATTAAATTGAGAGACACTGAAAGGGAATACAGGATTTATGGGTAGAAACTCACTCATCTGACTAATGTATTAGGTGTGGAATGAGGTCTCTAAGGGAATGTTTTCAAAGAAAGGGAGTTATATTACATGCTCACATAGGTTCGTTGTTTCAAATCACAGTTTGCAAAACACAGTTTTATTCAATTTTGAATTTGTAACATATTGGGTCATAAAATTGACAATTAAAAATTAAAGATAGAAAAATCTTTAAAGAATATTACATATATATAACTCTTAAAATAATAAAAGAGGAAGAAGAAGAAGGAAAACAAAATAAACAAAACCTGTCCTTCCCAACATTGGTTTATGGACTGACCAGGCAAGTTTTTGTCACTTCTTCCTAGTCTCTCCCATTTCCTCTCTGACTTTACTCACTGTAGGTCAATTGTTATTGCACTCCTCTCTCTCTTCACTGTAGGGCTCATGGTAGAGAATTTAGACTATCGACTAGGTAGGCAGTATGTGTAATGGTTAAAAACACAAGCCCTGGAGTCAAAATCCCTGTGTTCAAGTTCTGGTCCTAGCTGTGTGATTTTAGGCAAAGTACCTAACTTTTCTGAGTCTCTGTTTTCCGATCCATAAAAATGAGAGTTATGACAGCACGTCTGAACACATACAAGCAGAAGTACATTTATACTTCTCAGTAATGTTTTATAGAGATAAATGGTTTAAGGATGTAAAGGGCTTAGTATAGTAAGTGCTCAATAAAAACAAGCCACTAATATTTAAATATTTGTATTATTACTTCTGCTGGGAAACAATAAATAGGCTTGTCTTCTCTTCCATATTTCAGTTATGAAATGTGTACTTACTGAGGAAAAGACACATAAAACATTGTTTATCTTAGATTATGATTAGATAATGCCAAGTATATGGATAAAAACTGAAAATAAATCCAGATATTTTCAAACATCTTATAGACAAAGTACTAACATTTTACAGTTTTTCTTTTTACTTGGCATGTTCTTTTTGTTTGTGTGTGTGTGTATGTAGGAAGTCAATGCATTTTTATTCATTAGTCCCTTCTTGAGCACTTCTATGAGCTGTATGTTCATCATGGAACTTAACACATATTATTTCTAATGCTTATTAACCATCTAGAGAGATCAAATTTATTAGTTCTATTTTACACTTTAGAAAACTAGAGCTTAAGGATGTAATGTAACTCATCTAAGTTCAGAGAGTTAGCAAGCATTGGAGCCACACAATTTAATCCTACGTCTTCTTTCATCAGAGTTGGTGTTCTTTTCCACTAGGACACATATTTTATGAATCTAGGACTAATGGCCTGAGGAGAAGACTGGTTGATAATTTCACTGATAGAGATTCAGCATTATAAATAGTAATGATTTTTATATGCAAACTTACTCTTTTTACTGACAATGTATTTCATTTTAACAAGTATGAATGTTTTCAGGGAATAGAATTTTTACTCAGATACATAATAATGCACAATTATACAAATTATAAAAATACATAATTATACACAATATAAGGTAAAGATCTTTTGTACCCTAATAAATGTTTATTCTTCATAATACACCTATGAACAGAACCATATTGGTGAAGTTGGTGATTGCAAGGGATATGTTTGGGCATAATTGACTCTGGCATACAACCTTTGTTTAGTTTAGTCCTATTAAAAATGGAGAAAGAGTAGTCCTTTAGAAAAGTCTTTGCAGCAAGGAAAGTATCACCATATTTAACATGGTTCTTGAGGGAAAAAATATTTCCTGCTGTTCAGACAAATGTAAAAGGTCAGCTAAACACAATCACAGCAGTTGATTCCAAATGTTGACCTCAGAATGTATGCTCTGAAGGAATGCTAATGGCTCCTACCATAGTGCTTTTGATTATTTGGATACCACTAAAAGCTCCACTTGACAAGCATAATGATGAACTGCACTTTTCCCATCAAGCAACACGTGTTTGGATGATAGACAGTTCTATTAAGTTGTGGATTTGTTTTTTTTCCAAGGACCAATTTTTAATCTTGCTCTGCAAACCCATGAAGCTGCTCAAAACTCACACAATTTATTGCTGATAAACGGAACCCCAGCTTCAAGATTGAGCCTGGTGGGGGCCGGGGTACAGGGTATAATGACGCATCTGTTTTATCAACATAAAAGCCCTTTGGTTCTCAAAAGGATGAATTTTCTGTTTGTACTCTAGTACATCTGACTCCACTGGATGAATGGTTTTATGCTTCAGAAATATGCTTTATTATCCACCTAATCTTATTTTATTTAAAAAAATTAAATAAATTTAAATGAAATGTGAATAACTCTATTCCTAACTTAAATGTTCATTGTTGAGCATTGTTTTATTCTTGACTTATTAACAACTCTCTCATGATTCTTTATTTTAATAATTTCATGCAAGACAACAAAACAAATATATTTGGCAGTCAATAAACAAATATTTTTCAAAACTGGGTGAAATTCTCTTTCTCATTGCTTTTGTTGCTTCCTTATAGCCTTGGAAATATTGAGTTCATTTAATTTTTGCAATAAATTAGTGTGTTCTTTCAAAACAAAAGGAATGAGATTGATTTTTCAGAAAAAGGGTAAGGCCTTCTTATAATTTATAACAATAAAAGGATAGACCCTCCCAGAACAAAACTAACTGAATCACTTCAAATTTCAATAGCATCATTGCTTTGGCACTTAAAGATATGCTTCTGCTTCCAAGAGTATCATTTAAAATATAAATGCACTTGGAGATATAAACTTTAAACCTGTTTCAGTCAGCATATTAATTATCATTTAAGACCTTAGCAAGAATTTGTGGGCATCTGTTAGAGGTAAATTGAAATACATTTTATGTCAAATCAGAAATGAGCCTGGCTATGAAAACATTCTTCAAGAAGCACTGCTTACCTGGTTTTGGCCTCTTTGGACTCAGAATCTTAATTTTAATAGTCAAACAGGGATCCCCTTGGTAGAAAATGTATATAAGATTATCTTAAAGTATTCTTAAATTTGAGATTGTATGATCATGATACATTGTTCATTGAGAACTATTAAATTCACATTATAAAATGAAATCTAAACACATTAGTATCATTTAGGGTCCCAGCAGGAAATAGGTGACCTGTTCAAAGGAGTAATTAAAGACAATGTAATGCAGGGACTAAAGGCAGGCTCAAGTGGACCAACAAATGATAATGAAGCACCCAGAGATCAAGAGCAGGAAGCTATAATTACCCTTAGGCCTGAAGATGCAAAGAGATGGTGTGTGTTATTGGAATATAACAAGAGTTAAGGCATGGTAGAGGGACAGACGGACAAGAGCTCTAACTGTCTAGATCAAGGAGCAAAGCCATTGCCAAATCGTGGCCCAGCAGGTCTTGCAGGGAGAACACCTCCCTGACCTCTCATTTCCCTTGCTCCTTGACCTCTTACTGGGGCTTCCCGTTGACCAAATCCAACCAGGAGTTGGCAGGCAAGGGAACTTGGTCACTGCAGTCTCTACAGGCCAATCCTCCCACTGCCATAAAGAGGCGCCAGGGAGGGTAGAGAATGGGCCTGGAAGGGCAGACAGAGAATAACCAGCACAGCATTTTACCATAATCATAATTATACAGAATGTAAACCTCCAGGAATAACTGAATGTTATTCTTCACTAAGGACTGGTGGGAGCTCTCTGTTGCTATTCTACTCTGAATTTCTCTTCTTCCAGGATCTGAAGGTTCTCTTCTAGGTTTTTAGTCATTTCTTGTCCCACTGAATCTGTGCTGGAATATGATGCAATCCTTATAGCAGGGCTGTTTCTATTTTTTTTTTTTTTTGCAAAATAATCCCTTTTTCTCTTTCTTTTTTGCTAAAGTTTGCTTATTATCAAGCCCTGAATAGTTGATTTCAATGAAGGATTTCTCCCTTTGACGTAATTCTTAATATCCTGCTGCCTAATTTCCCCATTTTACTGGGATGGCTTTCGTCAGTTCATTGAGCTGTACAGCTATCTCCTTAAATTGATTGTCCTGCCCTACATGTCCTTCTTACATTTGGTGTTCCATCCACCCTGGCAATGAGAAGGGCTTTTAAATTTTATTTTAATGGGAGAAGCCACTTTCTGATTGGATCAAACTTCACAGTGTGAAATAATTATTTTTAACGTATAATCAGTTTAAACATCTGTCTTCCTCCATTCTTCACTATTCTTTACTTTTGTTTTTCTAGTTCCTTCACCATAGATTTGATTTCCTTTTTTTCTGTTTACTTAGAATGCTATGAAATTAAATGTTGACATTATGGTGTATAATAAATTGTGCGTAACGGGTGAAAAGTGTTTAAGATGGTCTTATAGGTTAACAGGTAGATTGAAAATCAGGGCTGCTTTTACAGTCTGAAGATCTATTTACCTCTCCCAAGTAGAAATTTCTCAGAGATAGTGTCACGTTTTTTATGTTATATAATTCTAACTGTTGCCTCCTTTTTCACTCCACTCAGATCCGAAGCCAGAGCAAAGCCTCCGGGTCTGGGCTCTGTGAGGGGGATGAAGTGGTTTCTATCAATGGCAGCCCTTGTGCAGACCTCACCCACCCAGAAGTCGTCAAACTCATGGAGAGCATAACAGACTCTCTCCAAATGCTCGTCAAAAGGTAAGAAGATTCGTTGGAATGTATATTTTCTCCCGAAGCTACATGGGAAAGCTTATAGCTCCTACTACCATATAAATTGTTATTTATGGGGAAATGAGGGTGCTCTGTAGGTCAGTATAGTTAAACAGAAAAATCATAGTGTTTGAAAAATGGCAATTCTAATCAACTGAATTTTCTGGTTAATTGAGAATTAACTTGAAAATTTTGTTTCAAGAACTCTGTTGAAAATCTTGGTTAGGTATTGTAGACTACTTCCTTAGGAAGCTCAGTATATTGAACATAATACTTCTAGGTCTAGATTTTTTGGTGGGTCAGGATCACTAAATTATAATTCCTAGATTCCTACATTAATTTAAAATGTTTAAATGCCACAATGTTATATTGTATAATATTTATTTGAATAGAAAGAGGATGCCTAGGAGAAGGAAAAGAACCAAGAAACCCTTAAAAGCAGCCCAATTTCTGTTTGCCAGAAAAACCAGTATTTGGATATGGGCAAAAGCTGATGGTTAGTTTTTGGACTATCAATGCAAATCACTTGTCAGTTTGATCTCTCCAAATACCACCTTCCTCACCTAATTGCTTAAAAATGCAGAAGCAAACTTTAAACATAAAAACAAAAGAAAACAATGAGGGTAATCACAAAAAACTATAGCATCAACATTTTTACCATGTGCAAATGGCAGTATAGTCCACATTAACTTTGCAAATGAGGCCCTGACAATGGCATTATAATGAATCCACAAAAGAACCCTCTGGCTTCCTAGAAAGCAGCCTCAGAAAGACAAGAGAAAGACTTTTTGCACAGAATTTCAAAACCTTCTAGGTTTTGCCTTAACTCTGTAGAAAGACTATGTGCAGCATTACCCCTCTGATAATCATTCAATATGATTCCATTTCTATACAAACGTGAACTCACTTTGGCCAAAATTTTGTGAAAATAAAAGAAATCTAGCATTTGTCTCAGAATCTCCCATCTGAATATTTATCCTTCAGCCCAGTGTTTAAGCCCGTGGGATCCTACTTATTTATAAAGCTGCCATTTGCTTTTAAAAGGGATCTAACAGGAATGTTGCCAAGTGTAGTCACAGGGTTGGCCATTATTATGCATAAATCTCTGAGGTATTTGAAGTTCAATCACATCCAAAATGGGAGAAAAACCTTTTCTAACTTATTCCCTTTTAGTGTCTTTACTGATTTAATGAGGCCAGTCTCTTCAGAACACACTTGTAGTCTGAGACATCCCCTACTAGTTTTTGTTTTGATTATGATTGACTACCATTGCGAAAGTCCTTGATGGTTTAAAGTTGAGTCTTAGGTACCTATTTACTTTCAGAAATAAATAGACTCGTTCTCTGCTACTTTTAAGAACTGGAATCATGATTATTATTATTTTCTCTTAAGTATTTTTACTTTTACAAAATAAATAAATAATTGACGAGATTCAAAATGGAATCTCAAATTAAAATCAGCCCAAAGGTGATCATCATCATCATCATCACCACCACCACCACCACCACTACACTACCAATCTGGGTAACTGAACATTGTTTCCTGGAATTAAATATTTCTCTCACTCATGTAACTGTTGTCTATCCCTAGAGGACAAGTGATTTACTTTTCCCGGACTATTGCCCAGAGATAGCTGGGTCAGACTACCTTAAAAAAATCCTCCTTTAACATTGTCTCTATTACGGTAAATTTCATTTAAATGATTATATATATATACTCATATAATTATGACACATAAATTGTGGAATTGAGTACCTATGTGCACTGAATGGAAATGAGCATTTTAAGGTATAAAGCTTTAACCTCTAGTTCTTTTATGATTTTTATTCATGTATATCTATCCATTTTACCTTGGCTACCAATAAATGTTAACATTTATCTGACCCATTTGCCTGTATTACAGTGTGTAAGGCTGGAACAAACTCAAACTATTCTCTTCTTAGATTCATAACTGATTGCTAACATAATTCAAAGTGATTTAATCTACTTCCATCTCAAGGCCTTCCTAAATTAAAACTCTCTGGCCTTTTGATACCCTCAAATTCAGTTGCATACAGTGTATTCATCATTTCCTATAAAAGGAAGATCTAATTTGCTTTCAACATGTTTTAAAAATACTATATTATAATGGTTTTTTTGGTATTACCAGGAAGCTTCACAGATTACTTGCATAGAGAAAGCTGCATTTCATTTGACTGTTAGTTTGTGTTTTGTTTATTTTTGTTTTGCTAAATGCAGTCAAAAGCAAAGTTAGGAGTAATTATTTTGAATATTAGTCTTAAATTTTACTACAACATAAATTCTAAGGTAAATTCCCTTGAGTAGAATAGAAGTAGGGGCTCACTCCCTTCAATTGATGCATTAGTTAAGGTACATTTTGTGGGAAGAAGAAAGGGGCCAAGATAGGCACTGCTGCTTCTTTAAAAAACTTACAAATGTAAGAAAAGAAGGCATCTCCTACAGCTGTCCTGTGAATGATGCTTCTCTTCTAAAAGCAGCTAGAGTTTAAATTAGAGTTTTAGCAAGTTTAACCCTTAACTGACACTGCTTCTTGCAAACCCAAATTTGCAAAACAATCTGGGAATGGTAAAGGTTAAAATCAAAGGACTGTGGTGAACAGCTGTGGGCTCCTTAGCTGAGAGATTAAGGTTTGACTTCAGAGATCCTATAAGGAAAATGCTCCAAGAGAGCAAGTTCAAGTAGAGAAGGGGAGACATCTCAGATTATAAATACTCCATGACTCAATGATTCATTGCAGCATGGAAAGGATTTCTCTTTACACAAGAGTACTGGGCTGGGGTCCACTTATTACAAAACACATGCTCATTGGAGCTTAAAAAAACAGCTTCTATTTCATTCCTTTCAAGAAAGCACAGCCTCTAAAAGGATTACTTGAGTTATCTGTATATTAATATTGCTCTGAAGCTGCTGAATATGTTTATGAGACTTTATAATGTCCAGACCTAAACTTAGTCAATAAGACATTAAAATGCTTTGTCATATTATAACAAGCATGGTTATTTGAAAACACCCCAATAATTATAGATGACGGGCATCCATGTAGCTATAATTTGTGTTTTGAAAAAACAAAAGCTGAATTTAGGATGGATTTCTGTTTCATAACCTTTTGTGAGCATTTTTGCTTTGCTTTAAAAGACAAGTTTATTTGGAAGATCTTTAAATAATAATATAAACATGTTGCCAATTTCTGTTTTCAAATAATGTTGCAGTTGACATTTAAGAGGAAATATTTTTACTGTATCCTGCATTAGACATCATAAAAGTGTCAGGAAGTTCTTTGGCAGGTGTAACACACTCTGATTTAACTGTCTGGACTGATTTTTCTGTGTGCAGACCATCCAGTGGAATAAGTGAGACTTTGAACTCTGAAACTGAAAACAAAAATCACGAGCATCTCATCCATGAAGGGCACATGGAAAGTACCACCCTACAGATTCGACCAGCCACAAAGAGCCAGTACAGGGAGTTCTACATCGCCCAGGTCAAGAGTGGAGCTCCCCTAGCTGAGGACCAAGCAAGTGGTGCTGGTTTTTCTGGGAGCATAAAAGAAGAAACAGGTCTGGCTCCACACACGTCTGACTCTAAAAGTGGACGCTTACCAGAGGAGGTTATCGTAAGGGAGAAGGCAGAAGCTGGGCGGCCAGGCACTGTGGTTGAGCTACAACTGTCCCTTTCACAAGAGAGACACAAGCGCACTAGTGCCCCTGTAGTGGCTCTCCTGGGAACTGAAAAATCTAAGCCTCCTGACCAAGATCCTAATTTACAGCGTGACGGGATCGTCCACATAAATTCTGTCCCCACTAATGAGAAAGGGGAGGCTTCTCTGAGGTCCAGCAGGATAATCCAGATCTCCAGTGGCCAAGAGTTGAGAGTGATCCAGGGAAGTGAAGCAGAAGACACCGGGCTGCCCCGAGTGGAAGTGATCTTCGACTGCTCTGATAGGCAGAAGACGGAAGGGAGCAGGCTTCAGGCAGGAAAGGGGTGTGTGGATTCTCCAGTGGAAGGAGGGCAGTCAGAAGCACCTCCTTCTCTGGTATCCTTTGCAGTCTCATCAGAAGGCACAGAGCAGGGAGAAGATCCACGCTCAGAAAGGGATCACAGCAGACCTCACAAGCACAGAGCACGCCACGCACGTAAGTCCTGCCTGGGGGGCCACTGCTGGGCTATTGGAAGGGGCTTGGGAGATAGGGTATTTTGCTCCTGCTTTGCCTGTGTGGATTTCCTTTTTTTTTTTTTTTAATTAATGCACATCATAACAAACATGAAATTGTGGAAAATACCAATTTCTGAACTGGAAGTAATAAGTTTGAACTTTGTAGTAGACTTAAATGTTTTTAATGCATTTTCTTTTATTCCCAAAGACACAGGAACTGTTAAAGAAAATAATACTGTTAATGTGCCTTTTTGACTTGTCTCAGAGTATTGTGATATTTCATGTTAAAATACCATCTGAGAGTATTTGAAGTCATGTGGACGCTGAGTTTAACTGTCAAAAACTGTTGAGTCTGCTGCTGAGAGGTGTCTTTAAAATACAGCCTCCACCACTGATATTAAAAGCAGATCCTAGTTTTGAAAAAAAAATCATTGTGCAGCATGATGATGCTTGCAGAAGTGAGTTTGACGGACAAGGACATGTGGAATACTGAGCAGTTACATGATCCTCTCCGTTTTGTAAGTCTTCACTAGACTGCAAAGCGTTTCATCTACCTTCTAGACACAAAAGTCAACCCCCAGGGCCATGTGGAGGCATTTAAATGTCCCCCAACACAAAATATATTTTAAAGTCAAGGCTTTTTACAGTGTTTTGTTTTACCCAGGGGAGCAATTACAGATTGGAGAACGCAGATAAGAATGGCAGTTAGGTTTTATAATTTTTGTTATTTTCTTTCATGTGCTTTTTAGAAACAAATTTGGAATTTCATTTGAGGAGGTAAAAACTGACTGTCAAAGGCACTTGAATGTACGAATGATACACAACAGTAATGATCTTGGTTGTTCAAAGTATATTAAGTCTCCTAACTATTGTTATTCCTTTTAAAGCATATTTTTAGCATAACCATTTGTAGTTGAATTGGCAAGTGATGTTAATCATTCCTTATACTTTAAGCATCTGTATGCATCTTCACATTTATAGCATATTAAACAAGTGCATTAAAGCAGCACTCACACATATTTTACATGTTGGCAGTGAAGTTAGCAACAACTGTGCAACTGTGACTGTCAATTTAATAGTAAGTTGTATAACACTAGTCAAAAAAGGAATAACATTTAGGAATGACCACACTTTTTACTATATTCTCTAAATAAAATTTGATTACCAGTGAATATCTGTAATTTTGTTATAAAACTATTCTGATTCTATTTTATTTTTGAAAAGGTAACCATCAAGTCTGATTTTTTCCAGTGAAAAATAGAGCTGATTTCCAATCAAAAAAATATTCAAAAAGATTTTCTGAAATTTCCATTTAACTATTTTTAGGAATTCAAAAATTATTTGTGAACCATGCTCATTTATCATGGAACACATGATTATAATTAGCTGGTACTATAAATTAATTTGCCACCAATTTATTTTTTATAACAATAATAATAAAATTAAAAATTGAAATATAAATTTTTGTTATTTTAAAACTGTCAAGTTCTCATTTTACATGACAATTTCTGCATCAGTTTTTACCCACAGTTATAAGGGTCACTAGTAATATAATTTAAAAATTTCCCCAAGATTTACACTTATTCTTGCTGCAACTAAAGTAGTATTATATTTCCAAGATGGTAATACATTTACAAACAAATTTATCTAGACAACTTTGTAGCTAAAATTTCTTAAATGTATTCACAATAATCTTGTATTCTGAATTATTATTAATTATTGATTCGGTACATTCTATTATTATTCATTCAGTTTTTTGATTTTATATTAATTTAGTAGCTGTGAATGCAAAGACTTTGCGAGAATGGCAAAGTAAAAAAAAAAAAGAAACAGAAAACTTAAATATTTAAACTTATTACATTGAAACATTTAAGTAAACAGTATTTTCTTGTTTCCCCCTCCCACTTTTTAAAAATGCTTGGAAATGTTTTATATCAACATTTTATTTTTTAAATATGGAAATGCAAGGTATGTCCTCACTTGTTTTCAGAAAATATTATGTCCTTAAATTCTTTCCTTTGTAATTTTAATTACACCCGATTAACTGACATTTATTTTCCAGTGTTTATTGTTAAAGTGTAAGGAGCCATACAGAAACAAATTATGAAACATATATTCTAACCAACATATATAAAAATGTATTTACAGGAAAAAATGAAATGGCATGTTATATATATACAAATTATATCTGTATTATATCATCATGTATCATTACAGAAGTATACATTTTAAAAGAAATAAGAAAGAGAAATGAGTTGGATTGCTTCAAAATTCAGTACCCAACTGTAAACATGCTTTTTCTGCATTCATTTTCCCCCAGGAGAGTTGATTTCTGTGTTGCCATGGAGTCTTCCTTGAACTCGCCAACTCAATATAATTTTTATATTTTCCCTAGGGCTCAGGAGGAGTGAAAGCCTATCAGAAAAGCAGGTGAAAGAAGCAAAATCTAAATGCAAAAGCATTGCCCTCCTTCTGACAGATGCCCCCAACCCCAACTCCAAGGGGGTGTTGATGTTTAAGAAGCGTCGTCGGAGGGCCAGGAAATACACCCTAGTCAGTTACGGGACTGGTGAACTTGATCGAGAGGCAGAGGAGGAGGAGGAAGAAGGCGACAAAGAGGATACATGTGAAGTAGCATTTCTGGGTGCAAGCGAATCCGAGGTGGAGGAAGAGTTGTTGTCTGACACTGACGACAACACACAAGTTGTGAACTTTGACTGGGATTCTGGACTAGTGGACATTGAAAAGAAACTGAACAGAGAGGACAAGATGGAGATGTTGCCAGACACCACAGGCAAGGGGGCCCTCATGTTTGCTAAGAGGAGGGAGAGAATGGATCAGATCACAGCCCAAAAAGAGGAGGAGAGGGTGAGTGGAATGCCAAGCAGAGAACCAGATGCTGCCCAGATGGATGGCCTGAGAACCATGACATCTTACCAAAGGAAGGAAGAAGAATCGGTGAGAGTGCAGAGCTCTGTGAGCAAAAGCTACATCGAGGTGAGCCATGGCCTTGGCCATGTGCCCCAACAGAATGGCTTCACTGGGGTGTCTGAGACAGCAGAGGTTCAGAGGATGATCCCTATGAATAGAACGGCCAAACCCTTCCCGGGGTCCATGAACCAGCCAGCAACCCCCTTCTCTCCAACGCGAAACATGACCAGTCCCATCGCTGACTTTCCTGCGCCTCCACCTTATTCTGCAGTCACACCCCCACCTGAAACCTTCTCCAGAGCAGTGTCAAGTCCAACAGCTGGCCCAGCACAGCCCCCTCCGTGGCCCCAGACTGGCCCATGGTCCCAGCCAGCCTTTTATGATTCATCTGAACGAATAGCTTCCCGGGATGAAAGGATCGCGGTGCCAGCAAAAAGAACAGGAATATTGCAGGAGGCCAAAAGGAGAAGCACGACAAAACCCATGTTCACTTTTAAAGAGCCCAAAGTAAGCCCAAATCCTGAACTCCTGTCCCTTCTTCAAAATTCGGAAGGCAAAAAGGGCACTGGGGCAGGAGGAGATTCCGGACCAGAAGAAGACTACCTCAGTTTAGGAGCAGAGGCTTGTAATTTCATGCAAAGCCCCACTGCAAAACAAAAGACCCCACCTCCTGTCGCTCCAAAGCCTTCTGTCAAGTCCTCATCCTCCCAACCAGTAACTCCAGTTTCTCCAGTCTGGTCGCCAGGAGTGGCTCCAGCCCAACCTCCTGCCTTCCCCACATCCAACCCATCACATGGCACCGTTGTTTCCTCCATCAAAATAGCGCAGCCTTCTTACCCTCCTGCCCGGCCTGCTAGTGCTCTGAGCCTGGCTGGTCCCTTCAAAGGACCACAAGCATCGGTAGCCAGTCTGAACTACACTCCCAAACCAGCAGCTCCCACACCAACGGTAAACACTGCTCATACTGGAGCAATGGGACCATCCAATGAGCTTCCAGGAATGAGTGGGAAAGGAGCCCAGCTCTTTGCTAAAAGGCAGTCGAGGATGAAAAAGTATGTGGTAGATTCAGACACCGTGCAGGCCCATGCTGCCCGTGCTCAGTCTCCCACACCATCTCTCCCGGCTGGCTGGAAGTACTCCTCCAATGTCCGAGCACCTCCCCCTGTGGCCTACAATCCTATCCACTCCCCCTCCTACCCACTGGCTGCTGTCAAGTCCCAGCCATCAGCCCCACAGGCCTCCAAAACAAGCAAGAAAAAGGGCAAGAAACCCCTTAATGCTTTGGATGTCATGAAGCACCAACCTTATCAGCTAAATGCATCCTTGTTTACTTTCCAACCTCCAGACGCAAAGGATGGCCTCCCTGCAAAGTCATCAGTCAAGGTCAGTTCACCGCCAGCCATGAAGCAAGCTATTCCTCCTCGGCCAGTGAATGCTGGCTCGCCCACTAATATGCAGGCCTCGTCTGTGTACTCAGTGCCAGCCTATAGCTCTCAGCCTGCGTTCTTTGCCGAGGCCACCTCACCAGTAAGCGCCTCCCCAGTGCCCGTGGCCATTCCCACCTCTCCAAAGCAAGAATCAGCCTCGACATCTTACTTTGTGGCACCAAGGCCGAAGTTCTCAGCAAAGAGAAGTGGTGTCACAGTTCAGGTGTGGAAACCATCTGTTGCGGAAGAGTAATCTTGTAGCTGAAGCTGAGTGTCCACTTTGCTTGAAACGAATTGTTTGCAGTGTTACTTGAGTCCCTGAGAATGCCTAGCAAGTCCTCAACTTAATTTAATTTCAGATGTCACCTCCCAATCTGGGTCCAAGGAGAATATTTTTAATGAGTCAAAAATCTAACTCAGATTGACTTAAAATATATTTACCTTCTTTGCACACTTAAAAAGACTGGGAGCACCCCTAAATAGACATGGGCCATTATATTAAGTAAGCAGATCCTTAGGGTTTATGCTTTAGCCACAAAAAAACAGTGAGCAGTGTTATCAACATTAGGACACAGTCTTTATGTAACATAACAGCTGTGTTCCTACAGTGAAAAGGTTCAAATGTAGTGAAAACATAACATGTATTGACTGACATTTCCTTTTTAAGTAGTGCTTTATCTCTACTACTAGTATTAAAGGATAAAAAATTTATCGAGGACAGGAATCAGCTCTGGTCTGTCAACCTCAGCCACCTGTTTGATGTTGCAGAGAAGGTACCTTGGGAACTGTTGGAATGTACATAGTTTAGTAAGGTACGTAAGAAAGAGGGGATTAATAATTACAGAGTACTTATTACGTACTAGGCTCCTTGCCAGATGTTTTACATGTATTAGCTCATTTCAGAAGACTTCTTTAAAGTAAACTGGATGGGTAAGAAGGATAATTATCCTTAGAGATTGATTCCCATCCTCTCTCCCCAGTTACCTAAGAAATTGAGTACGTCTCCAGTTGCCCATGAAGGCATAAGTTTGTTTTCCTCGCTGAGGCAAGTGGTAGAGTACAGTAAAATGGAGTAACATATAAAAAGGTGAGCAGGCTGCAGATAAAGGTACATATGGCTATTGTTTTCCTTTGGGAAATCACATGATTGGGGCATGAAGGGTTACTGATTCCAGGGGCTGATTGTGAAGCACGAATAATCCCATGTGTGTGGAGGCCATAGGGTGAGAACTCACAATTATTAGCATCATTTCTGAGTGACGTCACAGATTTTTTTTTCTTGTGTTTGTTTTGCTTTCTGATGACTGCTTCTCCCACTGTTCCTTGCAATTCTATTCTTGCACCTTCACTTTATTATTTATATTTGATGGACCAGGAGGATTCAGACAAGGTTACCTTTAAATTTGGATTGGTCATACACCATGCCATCATCCAGCTGGCTCTGAAGTTAATAATATTACTGACAGTAAACCTGAAGACCTTTCTCATATCTATTTTAAGTCCAACTCTGACCAACCATGGAAAATATTCAACATGAATTAATGTAGAGAACCACAAAGCATTTTTTTTTAATTTTTTTTTTTTTGCAGTACGTGGGTCTCTCACTGTTGTGGCCTCTCCCGTTGCGGAGCACAGGCTCCGGACACGCAGGCTCAGTGGCCATGGCTCACAGGCCCACCCACTCTGTGGCATGTGGGATCTTCCCGGACTGGGGCACGAACCCGTGTCCCCTGCATCGGCAGGCGGACTCTCAGCCACTGCGCCACCAGGGAAGCCCCACAAAGCAGTTTTGACAGCTCCAAGGAAAACCATCTACTCGATACAAGAGATATGTCTAGAGACCTCTCATAAAAGCTTGCCTGGTGTGAGGGTACATGGTACCATTTTAATCCTCTGAAAATATCTGTATTCCTGTTCTTTTTCTGCTGTCACTGTCAATCTGCTATATTTTCACTACCCTATTAAAATATTACTTTCTTCTTTAATCTGTTCAATGTATTAAAAAAAAATACTTCCCTGTATGAGCTGTTCTGACCTAAGTAATTTCTCTGATATTTCTCGTATATTGCTTCCCAAACATCTGAATTTCTTTTCTGTGAACATTTCCATTTCTCTGTACATTGTAAAACTGCAAGCCGTAGGTATTTGTATGACATAACACAGAGGAGAATTGTCAGCTACAGAACAATGGGGCTTATTCTTCTGCTTTTTCTCTGGAAAATCTTCCATTGCTTTTGGTGGCAATTTATGTAGAGGTTAGAACCACAGGATGTAGCTTGGTCTCTTATTTGCCTTTTTGGGAAATCAATTAGGAAGATTCATACAGGATAAAGGAAAAAGCAATCTATCCATTATATAAGGCTATTGTTTGTATTACTTGTTCTTTGCAAAGGAAGTCTGTTGAATGCTGTGCATTTTGCATTCTTTTCTAATAGAACAACCAAAAAAGGCATCTTAAGGTGAAGCAGGAAAGGAGATCATTTTTGTAACTTTGCATTCTTAACATAGCATTTAAAGAACGGCATGAATTAGAGGGAAGAAAATGGAACACAAAGTAGTCAATTTGAGATCACTGGTTCAAAAGTAGCCTAGAATGGTAATGACCCACAAGTATTTACAGTTGTCCAGTGGTTTGTGGTATATAGGAATGAGAAGTGTTTGCGGTCCATTTCCTGTTGGACAGGTGGCCATCTTATCAGAGCCACTGTTTGGAGTTGATGACTAAAGACACAACTAACATGACTGAGATGTCATGGGGTTCCCAAAAAGCTTCTAAGAAGCATGTCAGGCATGCACTCAAAGCATCCACAGCTTCGACTGGGAGCTGGTAGCACAGATCTCATCTGGAACCATGCAGTCCCGAATTATGGAAAAGGCATGGGAATCCTCCAAAATTGTATCCACAGCAGAGTCTAACCTCACCCTGAGAGATGGGGGCTGGGAGGGAGAAGGACTGAGCCAGCTCCCTGGAGAAGGAGGGATTTATTTGCTTCTTCTCCCCAGCCGGGGAGCCCCATGGGAACTTGCAAGCAGAATAAGCTGGGTGTACCACCTTTCAGGTTGGAGTTCTGGAAATGATGTCAGTGCAGCAGGTAGGAGACTTAGGACTCACGACCTCAGCTTCCCTCCCACTGGTCACCCTTTGAATTCGGGGTGTTGGCTTTGTTGTGGTGGCAGATATTTGGATTGGTTGCTTGGCTAGTTTGAGGGTATGGGGAGGCAGTTTTTGTTTAGTTTAGGATCTTGTCTTTATCTTTGTCCTTTGTTAGCTTAATTTCTAGGTACAGCACCCCACCCATGAAGTCAAGTTGTCATCGTCAACACCATAGCAATGATCATTTACTGAGTGCTTGTGTTATGATAGGTGCCTTATATACATTATCCTAAGGAATCCACTGCATGGTTAACAGGCATTGGAATGTAAAATAAAATGTAATCACAGTCACTCACTTACGGCAGGACCTTATGAAAATTTCTTTCCACCAGTGTCCCCTTAGTGATGTCTCAAACCTCTCTTCCTGGAATGTTGTGCCATAGTGAATGTGAACAACACTAGATACACTAGGAAGAAAGGTGCTATGTAAATGTAAGTACACATATTGCTCTCAGTCTTATAGGAGGGCAGATTGAATCACAGAACTGGTAAGATTGAGAATCTGAGCACTGCCACTTTGATCTTAGAACAGTTACAGTCTTATTTCTAATATTTCAATAATAAACACATTCTGCTTTGAGAGAGGAAAATCACAGTTTCTGCATTTTGACTATTCATTGATAGTATAAAGCATACATTTTTAGGAATATGTTTTATAACACACATTGGGGCTGTCATTCTGGAACATGTAAAATTTTGTACTTCAAGATATATCTAGCACGATTGTTAATGATTACATGTACTTCATTTAATCTTCACAAGAAGCAACTCATTTTAACTACAGGAAAACTGACTGAGTTACAGTAGTTCTTGAGAGTAAGCCAGGATTCTTTAACTCTTCTAGATAGTGCTGACCCCTTTCAAAAAGTGGGTTTCATAGGGCAACTGAGTATTATCACACAGTTGAATTCTGGCCACTAGAGTCGCATCTGAGATGTCAAGAACAAATGATCTGCATTTAAAGGGAGTGAACTAAGTTATGTGGGACCATTGTTTTGTTTACAGTTACTAGCTTAAAAAACTGTGAAGGCTGTTTGCTGCTGACAGGCATATCAAACACTCTGAATGCAGCACTTTCACAGACGTTTCTTGAGAGCACAAGAAGACACATGGCTGTTAGTGTCTGAGTTTGGATTTAATCTTTCAAACAGAAGTCCCTTGCTGTGTATCATTTCATCCAGTTACAAATTCAAGAACCTGCAAGCACCCAAATTCAAAGAGTGAATTCCTGAAATCCATTGCTATTTTATGAGTCATCACTGGCCTGGCAGGAAGGGTATTTGAAGTCATGGTCATCAAAAAGAAGTGATTGTTTTCTGAAAAGCTAAATGCTTAAAATGCTTCCAGAGGGAAGCAGTGGGCTGTGTTCTCATTCCCTCCTAAAATCACAGTTGTTGAGTTTGTTTTAAAAATTGTTAAAAGTTCATGAGAAAAATATGTAAATTCTAAGAGCCAACATTATATTCCCAGAAGCACTGACCCTTGTTGGTCTCATGTCCCCTTATCACTGGACTCTGGGGGACACAAAGACTCATGTAACACTTCAGTGCTGCTGAGTTTGTCAACAAGTATTCTGGGAAAAAGCAGAAATGAATTCTTCTCTAGACTTCCCACCAGGATTGGCCAAAGGCCATAAAGCAAGCTAGTAAATTCCCACAGGACCCAAACACCAGGCAAAATTGCTAAAAGAGGCCAGTCTGAGTTTTAAAAAAGGAAAAAAATTACAGGCCATCCTGTGGAGCATCAGACCAATAAAAACCAGAAGCCCCCAAATCAGACTATTCTTTCCTTGATGTTATCAGGTACAGCCAGTTTCTTAAATTAAAAAAAAAAAATTTAATGTTTCTATGATATGTATATTTGTACACTAAATTATCATTTGGCACTTGGAAATCATAGCCCTTACTACTCAGAAGCAATTGAGTAAAGAGAAATTTAATTTAAAAATATCAAATCCTGTCAGATTCCTGATTTTATCAGAGCTATGCCAGCCAATAAAGTATTTCTCAAGTACAAAAAAAAAGTTAGACTTCTACAGGGTCCTATAGTTTAAGTAATTGTTTGTTATTGATACACAGAATTTCTTAAATTTTCATTTTTTGGTTCTAAATGTAAAGTTCCTCACGTGTACCTCTGTTTATACCTCATTCTTGACACGTTTATCTAAATTATGTGTGTGTTATGACTGGTAAGATATACATTCAGGGTCCTAATAAAAATAATCACAAGGACCTACTTTCCAGCCTACGCTTCTTCCTCTACCTGATAATAATAATAATATTTAAAATAATAACATTCCAATATACCATGGAGGAATCCTGCTTTCACAGCCCCTACTTCTTGAGCTCCTTGATAATTATTAATGGTTGTTCATGGAAAACAAACAAACAAACATAGACTTGCAATTAGCTCTAAGTTGAAAAGAAATGCACATTTTAGGTACAAACTGAGAAAATTTTTCTTCTTGCAAGTAAATATCAAAAAGCAAAAGTGTTTTTTTTTTTGTTCTTCAGGAGACATTTTAGAAGTCAGGGAGACCCTTTGGTATCTTTATTTAGTGGAATGATCTGTTTTCAAGACCACCCAAAGGCCCTGAGTCAAGATTACGGTCTCAGTTAGGATGACATGGGTGGGGATGGAAGCTGTGGCAGCCATTTAAACAAGCTCATGAGGTCTAAGGAAAAGACAGAAGGTAGGGTGGGGGTGTTGATGTATTAAGTTTCTACTAAAAGCCAGGAACGATGTTAATACTTTACATAAATTATAACAATAACTAACATTAACTGAGCACAAACTCTGGGCCCTGAATTGTGCCAAAGATCTTCATAGATTCTCTCTCCTTTTTTTTTTTAAATGGATATATAATTGACATATAACATCATATTAGTTTCAGGTGTACAATAATGATTTGATACTAGTATATACTGCAAATTGATCATCACAATAGGTCTAATTAACACCACATGTAGTTACAAATTTCTTTTTCTTGTGATAAGAACTTTTAAGATCTACTCTCTTAGCAACTTTCAAATATACAATACAGTATTAACTATAGTCACCATGCTGTACATTACATCCCCAGAACTTATTTATCTGATAACCTCAAGTTTGTACCTTTAACCACCTTCACCCATTTTGCCCACCTACACCTCCACCCCTCTGGCAACCACCATAGATTATCTTTTTTAATCAGTAGTCCTTATGAGATAGGTACCATCATAATCCTCAGTGTGTAGATTATAGATGGGATTCTGGGGTACAAAGAGGCTGAATATCTTGCCCAAGATCACACAGCGTTAAGTAGTGGACCCTGGATTCGGTCTGGACCTACAGCCTTAACCAATTACACTGTGATCTCATTTACTCCTCAGAATTACCCTGAACGTGAAGGTATTATCATTATTTCCATTTCGTAGACGAGGTATCTGAAGCCCAGAGAGGCTAACCAACTTGTCCGGCAATCACTAAGCTTATAAAGTAGTGGGCTAGGGTTGGACTTACATACTTATCTGACATCCAAGCCCAGGCTCTCCCTTCAGTACCACAAGATTTCCACAGCCTCATTAGACCCCAGAATCCCACTCCCTGAGACCTGTTAATTATGTGTTCAGCAAACTATCCACCAAGAGCCTACTCTACATATGCTTAATGGATGGCTTTGACCACTTGAGAGACATTAGAAAGGACCCTACTATCATAAGATTGCTCATAAAATCAGATGTTATGATAATATGTTGGAAGTGAAAACCAGTCTCTGAAAAATAAGCATCTGTTTTATAAGTAGAAATGATGGATTTGACAGGGATTTTGTATGAGTTCTCAAAATTCTTTCACTTTTATCAGGGTGAAAAGGTGATATTCATGGGCTGCGGGGTAGTGAGGAATGTCATTAAAAGAAAATAAAGCAAAATCAAAGGCTCTACATAAAAGGAAGTACTCTCCTTGGCTTCATGCCTTTCCCACTAAAAGTAATTCAGGGAACTTTCTTATCATAGTGAATCAGCACCCAGCTTGGTTTGCTACTAAACCAATAATAACTTGAGACATTTCAACAGGAATAAGTCTACACAGAATAATGCTGAGAGAATCACAGTTTTCAGTGTTTCAAAATATGTCTAAAAAAGTAGTCGTCACTGGAATCTTAGGGTTCCATGAAGTGTCTCCTGGCTGAGCTAGCATTCATCCTGGATATGGATGAGGCAGCAAACCCTTCCTGCTGCAATGTCCTCAATGGAAGGTTTCTCAATAGGTATTTCTGTTGAAAAGTTCCCAGAGAGGACATTTTTATACCTTATGGTTTTTCCAGTAGTTTTTTGTTTTGTTCTGTTTGCTTTAAACTATGTCTCATTGTCATTTTGGAAACATCTCCTAAAGAACTACTGTAATGGTTTCTAAATGTGGGTATGAACATTCTCGTCACTAACTTCAAGGAGAGAAGATGTGAACTTCTGAGTTAATTGTAAAAAAATATTTGCAGAGCTTTACTGCCTTAATTTAAAATCATAGATCCACTAATACAGTGATAATCACGAGGACTTACTATATGCTAGGTGCCATTCTAAAGACTTAACGAATTTTAACTTTTTTAGTCATCACAAAATGACTAGTGTATGAAGAAGGTACTATTATCATTCTACTTTACAGATGAGAAAATACAGTAAAGAAAAGTTAAGAAACTTGTCTAAAGTGATGGGGCTAAGACTCAAGACCCAACAGTCAGACTCCAGAGCTATTCTCTAATCACAAGGCTACATTAATTACCTCACTTGATCACAAGAAGACAAAGGTCACATATGAAAGGAATTGCCCATCAGAGGTGATAAGCTATACCTGTCTCAGGAATAACTTAAAAGTTACTTTATACCTTCCAAATCAAAGAAAGAAATGTTGAAAAAACTTCTTAGAGTTTGGTAGCCCCAAATGATAGACACTTGTGAACAGGTACAAGGGGAGGGAGAAAGGTGTCATTTTTATTTCTACCAGCCTATTTGCTTATAACTCAAATGGTAGGGGGAAGTCTAACACTTTGCTAGTTCCACTGAGTGAATACCCATTATGTGTTAGACTAAATTCCTCAGACACCCACTTCAAGCCATCATATATTATTACAGCTGTGCTAATCTACACCAGGTAAATTAAGGAAAAAAAGAATAATGATGAGAAATTTCTCAAATTTTAGGAACAATAATGCAGAAAAATGTTCCTGCAAATATTTAAATTAAAAAATAAATAAATTAAAGCAATGAGTTGATTTAGGGGAAGCATAAGGTAACCATTTTTAAAATGAAATTCACCTACGATTACGTGAGATAATGCACATAAACACCAAGTATACAGAGATAACATTTTGTAGTGTGTAAGCGTGTGGACTTGGGCCAAAACGCCTGCAGCTGAATCCCAGGCTGCCTCTTGCTTGTTGGGAGACATTAGGCAAATGATTCAGCCTCTCTGTGTCTCAGTACCCTCTGCTATGTAATGGAGAAAATAATAGGTGTACCTCACGATTTGTGAAGATTAAACAAACCAGTATGTGCAATGGGTATAAAACAGTGTCTGGTGCGTAGAAAGCATTCAACATATGTTAGCTCTTAATATTCTTATAAAGGGCACTCAATAAACAATAGCTACTATTTCATAAACTACCAAGGAGGGAAACACACACAATGATTTAAAAAGTTCTTTTGTTTTCTCTGTTAATATGAATCCCAGTTTAAGGGATCTAACAGAACTAAAATAGAAAAAGCGGCAGCAGTGTCTGTATAAATCTCATATTGACATGAAGAATAATATATCCCCAGGAGTCTTTTACTGAGACATCTTTGTTTCTTCTCTACTGTTTTCTTTTTACTGAAGCTTTATTTGTCTATATTCCTCTGTATTCAGCCTATTGGTCAATTTTTTTCTCTTTTGTCTTCATCTATTGTACTAGCATTGTTGTAGTGGTATACAAAGATGAGACCAGGATTCAAAAAGACTGATACAGTATTTTTTAAAAAAGAAACTTAATATCAGCTTTGAGACTCACTATAAAGGGACTGTGTTAAATTCAAAGTACCAATATTAAAGAAAATAAGTGTGGTGTATTTAGCAATATAGAGAGAATTCTTATGGGGAAATGCTTGTAAATGAAATATATTCTTAAAATAGAATAGCTGGTATCCTGAGCAAGGTTCTAGTAGGATAGTTGAAGCTTAACTAGGCCTATCACACAGAAAGTGGAACAGTTGGCAACCCAATCCCCGAAGCTACCCCAATTCAGGCCTGCAACAGTTGGGGCTCTGAGAGAACCTGGCTGGCCTCTGACGATGCAGCAGGCAGCTGTTCTTATCCCTCCTCCTCAACACTGTCCCAGGATGAAGGGTCAGCAACCTGGTCTTTTTAGAGTAATTGATCCCCTTGCCTGAGAAGCGTGATCAGTTTCCAAAACCAGAAAGAGTAAAACCTCGGTCTGAACAGAGCAAACTCCCAGCTCACAGCGCAAGTGATGAAAAACAATTCTCAGAAGCTGAGTGACTGATGTAGGGAGGAACTTAAAATTCCAGCTGCCTTTCAAACACAGGGAATTTTTGTGGGTTTTCTGGTACTTCTAGAATTCCTCTGAGTCACAAGCAGAAGTTAGGATGATCTTGAAGAGAGAAAAATCACAAGATGAGATTCTGAAAACTTCATCTGAATCTAAAATTACTTTAGTTTCAAATACAGTTAAATTGACTTAGTTAAGTTTTCCTTTTGTGGCGTTTAATTACACTTTTTCTTAAAAAGTAAAAAAAACTCGGTTTCTTTCTTACATGGCATTAGTTCTTTTTTCTGCTAGCATATCTCAGTTTGATAAAGAAGTATTCACAAAACCATCCTCTAGAGCTAAAAATCACTAAGGAATTGGCTGGACTGATATAAATAAAATGATAATTTAAAGTATCATACCAACCCTTCCACAGTTGGAAGTTTCTTTCTTGTTTTGATCACACTCAGAATTTATTGATGGTTTGGCCCACTGGACTACCTGTTAATGCTTATCAGATGGTGCCACTTATAATCCTTCATATAAACTCAATATGGGCTAAATAGATTTTGAATTCTACATTATGAAATGTCCAGCAAAATGTCACAATTCATTTCAGGTGGTGTTACTGAAATTAAGAGCAAAGCAAAATATATCTCTTAGAACTTTTAATTTTAGTTTTTCACTTCAGTTCACCATTTCCTTTATATACAGTGTTTTAGTGTGAGCAAACTATTGCCTTCACAGTATTCTTTTTTTGTTTGTTTTTGGCTTCACAGTATTCTAATATGCAGTTTTCCAACTTTTGTTCCCAGGGAAAAATTAAGATTCCCCTCACCCCAGGGAAATTATGATTTAGTAGCCCCTGGATGGGGCCCAGGAATTTGTTTTTGTAACATATACCCCAGGTGATTCTGATGCTAATGGGTTGTGAACCTCACTTTGAAAACCAGTTTTCTGACACACAAAACACTGAAGTCAACTTTATTCTTTAAAACCCATCAATAGTTTTCTAGTTCATTCAGTCCGGGACAGCCAGACTTGTAAACAGCACCTGCTTTCAAATGCTCTTGATGCCTTGTCTGAAGGGAACAGGCCCTGAAGTGCTGATCTTGACAGCTTTATTCTAAAAGCCCAGGAGGTGGCAGCAAACTCTGTTCCCGCTCAGAGAGTGCTTCACAGGCAACCATTCTAAAGCGTGTTGCAAATAACTTGCTTTGAACAGTCTTTTAAAATTGTTTTTTAAATAGAAGAATAAAGAAGGCCTTGAGATGTGATTTTATCTGACCCCCTGCTTCTAATCAAGTCTGAGAATAAATATTTCTAGGAATAGAATGATACAATTTTATCATCTAGAGAAGCGACTGTACCAAGTTCCCTGGCTGATTTTTCTTATCTCTGGGCAAAGGGATTGTATGACTTCCCTTGGCCGTAGGGCAGTAGAGTCTCTTATCTCCAATCAAAAATGTTCTTACTAATAACAAACTGAAATCTCTCTGGCAATAACCAAAACATTCTTATTTTGGGATCTAGACTAAAGGAGAATTTTGAAGCACTTTGAATGCTAATTAGCTTTTTAAAATGGAAACAAGTATGATTGTAAAATCTTCAAAACTAAAAAGAAGTTCGTGCGCTTTATGGATCACAGGGAAAGATCCCAATATTTTTATTTAACCTTAACATTAAAACAATCAGATTGTGTGCTGGATTGACAAAATGCAAAGTCAGCCAAGAGGCTGCTTAAACATTAGAAGAGTGAACAGAGCATAGGGACAGGTAGGCCCACTGAGTAGCAGCTTTGATCCTAACTGGACTATTGTTTTCAGGCCTTTGACGCACTAAAGTTTATTTCTAAAACAAAAAGGATGGTGATGTGTCTGGAAAGTCTGTAATATGAGATATATGCTTGTACATTTACCAGGGGGAGGAGAAAAGACTAAAAAGACTACCAGGGAGGTAGGAGAGCTGGATATTTGAGGAACTTTGGTATGGATGAGAGAGTAAAGGTCTCCATCGTGAAAAGGAAAAACAGGACTAGTGAATGGAAGTTCCAAGACAGTAAATTTCAGTTTAAGAAAACTTCAAAAACTTGTGGGGAAGGAATGGAGAAGGAACTAACATATGTGTTAGACATATAAAATGTGTTAAGGGTCTTAATCCATGTATTCAATTTTCATAACGACCTTATTTGGTGGAAATTATCCTCATTTTTTTTTTTAATTGATAAGGAAACAAGCTCAGAAAATTGCCCAAAGTCACCCAGCCAGTAAGGTGGCAGACTCACCAGCTGAATCCAAGTTTATCTGTTTTCATAGCCTGTGCTTTTTCCATTGCAATGACTATCAGAGGTGTTATAAAAGGAACTCCTATATCTCATGGAAGCTTGATTGCAGGATCTCTAAAATGCCTTCCATCTCTAAGATTTTATAATTCTCTCTATAAATAGCTCCTTAAAAAATTTGGGTTTTAAGTGTTGTGAGTATTTTGATGCAGTTCAATGCATTTTAAAAACCGAGGTCAGTTTAAAACCTGACAAGACAAAATTTGTTTGTTCCTTACCACTTTAATTCCAGAATATTTGAAGAAAAAATCTTAAAGACATCATTTTTCTAATGAGACAAAAAGCAGAGCTTAGGAGGTTAGAGAATAATTTTTCTTTCCTTGAAGTCCTGACTAGAAGATTGCTTTGGTTTCAGTGTCTGTAAAGTGTGACTATAATTCCTCCTGTCTATTCTTGACACACGCACAGATACTTCCTGAGAATGGAGAGCATTCTGAAACTCAGAGACACCTCTAGTCCTAGGGCAGCCATTAGGCACACTGGAGTAAAGTAAGAAAAGGGCTTGCAATTCTGTAAAGCAGAACTTCTCCTATTCTTTGCTTATTTCACCTGAATCACTAGATCTCCATCCTTTGCTCTTAAAATGCACATGTTCCATTTTATGAAATTACGTCAAATGTATTATGCATTCATACAAAAAGCAATTTTTTTACAAAGAACCATTTAGTATTTACCTTCTTTGCTTTCACTATTCAACCTCTGTTTTGTTGTCTTTTTTTTTTTTTTTCCCCAAACTTCTGTGATATTCTACCTACCACTGTCAACCACGGGCAAAGTGAAAATCCTGTTTTGTGAATGGTGCATAGATGTTTAATTATCAGTGTATCATGGGGGTGCATTGCATTGTCAGACTTCACTTTGTCTCATCTAGACTTCATTTTTTTGCAAAAAATGTACTGGTCTAGACAACTAGTTGTAACATCAAAGTTGGATTTCATCTGGGACTATCTGACCCACAGTGAGAAACTGTAAGAGTTGCTCCCCCTACCCACACCTCCTTCAGGCTCTTTAAATGAAGGAGTTGGGAGATAAGTTTCCTCCCAGCTAAAACACACAAAAGCTCTAGCCTAGGTCACTAGCATGTGTGAGTCCAGGTGGTCAATCATCACTGATCTATTAATTATATTTTAAAAGGGACTTATCCTCATTAGATTTACCAATATTGAGAGACGCAAGATTAAGGACAAGAATGGAATGGGGAAACAACCATCAACTGGAAAATCTGAATACCACTATCAGAAAGTGTCTCATAATATTTACAAAACAGATCAAAACAGATTTGAGAGGAACTTTTTGACTGGTATAAGTAAGGAATCTTTTTACAAATAGATAAGCTCTGGACATTTTTTTTCCATCCCTTCCCCAGCATTTTTCTTTTCTTTAATGGATAGTTGCTTAAGAACTTCAAACATACATCTTACTGAAGGATCTCTTCTCTTCTCTCAATCTCAAATGTATATTTATGATGGCCTAGACATGTTAGTACCTCCAGAAGAATTTACCTTTTATATTAGGCTAAGACTATACAACCAAAGTGGCTTAGAGGGTTGATGAAGTGTTAGCTAGCTCATAAGGCTTTTGTTAATTCATCTATGCATTTGTATGAATCAATACTGAAAGTGAAACAATTGTTTAGCAATTGGATAGTCAATAGCTACCTAGCATCATATCAAAATGAAGGTGAACTTGGGAATGAAGAGTGGTCAGGGAAATAATAAAGAATAAAACCTTTTGAATAAATGAGTGGCCCACATAGAAAAATTTGCTGTAGTATTAATATGCAACATTATGTCTAGATAATTACATACTGCCATTTTATAAGTGCATTAAGAAAGCTATGCCAATAGGAAAAGCTGTAATAACTAATGTCAAGGGCAAAATTAAATATTTGCTCTCTAGGGCTTCCCTGGTGGCACAGTGGTTGAGTCCGCCTGCCGATGCAGGAGACACAGGTCCGTGCCCCGGTCCGGGAAGATCCCACATGCCATGGAGCAGCTAGGCCCATGAGCCATGGCCGCTGAGCCTGCGCGTCCGGACCCTGTGCTCCGCAACGGGAGAGGCCACAACAGTGAGAGGCCCGCGTACCGCAAAAAAAAAAAAAAAAAAAAAAAATTTGCTCTCTAATTTTGAAAGTTTGATAAGTAGACAAGCATCCTAATACCTTATGAGACATCCCCTTGAACCATTAATGGAATTACATTTATACCTGGGATTACTATCTTCAAGTAAAGTAAATGCTTCCTAATTTTCTTTTTTTAAAGACAAAGTCGTGTTGACCTTATATGGACCTTCACTTCATGAAGATCTGTTTCAGATCTTTTATAAATTTATTTATTTATTTATTTTTGGCTGTGTTGGGTCTTTGTTTCTGTGCGAGGGCTTTCTCTAGTTGTGGCAAGCGGGGGCCTACTCTTTATCGCGGTGCGCGGGCCTCTCACTGTCGTGGCCTCTCTTGTTGCGGAGCACAGGCTTTAGATGTGTAGGCTCAGTAGTTGTGGCTCACGGGCTTAGTTGCTCCACGGCATGTGGGATCTTCCCAGATCAGGGCTCGAACCCATGTCCCCTGAATTGGCAGGCAGATTCTCAACCACTGTGCCACCAGGGAAGCCCAATGCTTCCTAATTTTGAAGAAATGTACCTGGGATGCTTCTGATAAAAAGATGTTTCCGTATTTCCCATTTGCATTTGAAAAGCACACCATCAGGACTATCACTGTACACTCTGCTTTAATCTATTTTCCCCCTTAGTGGTCTTTTTTTTTTTTTTAGTTGTTTATTTTTGGCTAGTTTTGGGTCCTTTCTCTAGTTGCGGCGAGCGGGGGCCACTCTGTTGTGGTGCGCGGGCTTCTCATTGCAGTGGCTTCTCCTGTTGCAGAGCACGGGCTCTAGGGCACGTGGGCTTCAATAGTTGTGATGCGCAGACTCAGTAGTTGTGGCTCGTGGGCTCTAGAGTGCAGGATCAGTAGTTGTGGCGCACGGGCTTAGTTGCTCCATGGAATGTGGGATCTTCCTGGACTAGGGCTGAACCCTTGTCCCCTCAATTGGCAGGCGGATTCTTAACCACTGCATCACCAGGGAAGCCCCCCTTAGTGGTCTTTTATCTCTTCATTTGAAAAACCATCATTCATTTGAAACTCCCACTTACTTTATGGCGTTCTTGTGTCTCTAAAATGAACTGACATATATGAAATTATTGTATAAATTCCCTCAAAGAAGAAAGTTATCATTAAATAAAATGTACCATTTGTTCCAGAGAGATATGGTAAGGCAATTAAGCAAAATTTTTATCTACTCTGCACTTAAGGAAACAAGTTGGTGATTTCCCAGATGAAGAGTTTTTTTTATTCCTAATTTTAAACATCACTCTGGAGCCATGTTTTTGACAAAGGAAACATAAATATGATTTGGCAGTAAATCTTAAACTTCCGTACCATTTTTTTTTTTTTTTTAGATACCTATATATACGTTAGCGTACGGTATTTGTTTTTCTCTCTGGCAGGAATAAAGATGTAGACATAGAGAATGGACTTGAAGACATGAGGTGGGAGGGGGAAGCTGGCGCGAGTTGAGAGTAGCATCAACATATATACACTACCACATGTAAAATAGATAGCTAGTGGGAAGCAGCAGCATAGCACAGGGAGATCAGCTTGGTGCTCTGCAATGACCTAGAGGGGTGGGATAGGGAGGATGGGAGGGAGGCTCAAGAGGGAGGGGATATGGGGACATATGTATGCATATGGCTGATTCACTTTATTGTACAACAGAAACTAACACAGTATAAATAAATAAATATTTTTAAAAAATCTTAAACTTTCCAAGAACAGTAGGTTAAACATTTTCACCAAGGCCCAGGATATGAATCAAAGGATCTATTTAATAAGCTTAAAAACGTAATGGATAGAAGAACAGTTACAAAGATCAAGTAAGTCGTTTTCTTCATGCTGTATCCTCTGCATCTTTATGAAATAATGTCACGTGTTGTGTAGTTGTTGATGTGTCTGTCACTACCATTAACCAGCTTGGATATCCCATTTTTTTAAAATGTTATAGGAATTGTAACAGTAGGATTGCCTAAAAAGCTGCCAGTAGGAAATTTGGAGAATGTTATCATGCAGAGGGCCCGAGCAAGGTTGTTCTATAGCACCCACACATATCTTAAGAATTGTTCTTAATACCTTAACTGATAAAATTTTCCTCTGAGAAAGCCATTCTAGTTGGGAAATAGGTTTGCTTAAGGGATATTAGCTCCACTTCAAATAGCAGGCACATAAGCTATAAAAAATATTTCTTATCCCTACTTTCCTTCTAGGGATAAATGCACATTCATGGTAACTTTTCTTTTTGTGAATGAGGGAAGGAGGAGATGGTTGCCTGGATTTGTTTCAGGAAAGAAGGTGTTTAGAATATTATGGACAGCTAAAGCTATATTTACATAGTTAAACCATTTTAAATGTTATTTATTTATTTATTTATTTATTTTATTTTTGCCTGCGTTGGGTCCCTGCTGCTGTGCACAGGCCCCCTCCTGCTGCAGTGAGCGAGGGCCGCCTCCCGCTGCAGCGCGCGGGCCTCTCACTGCGGTGGCCCCTCCTGCTGCAGAGCACTGGCTCCAGGCGCGAGGGCCCCAGCAGCTGTGGCCTGCGGGCTCAGTTGCTCCGCAGCATGTGGGATCCTCCCGGACCAGGTCTCGAACCCGTGTTCCCCGCCTCAGCAGGCAGGCTCCCAACCACTGCGCCACCAGGGAAGCCCTTAAATGGGTTTTATAATTTATCATAAATATAATTCTAATTAGGGATATAGGATAAGTATTAATTTTATACTAATACACATGACTCTCTTTTATGAAGTGCTTTCTATATGCCAGGCACTGATAATTTTTCTCTACAAAAACCTCCCACAAGGTCAAAAATTCATTTATTTCATATAGGATCAGCATCCTTTATTTATTGTGAAATTCTCTATAGAAATTGATGAGAGCTGAACTTTTGCTATCTATTATTCATTCTTTTCAATAGTGGGAAATCTATATAACTTTTATTGTTTAAATCTGAGGAGAGAAAACTTCTTTTCAGAAAATATTTTGAAATGTGTTTAAAAGATTTTATTTTTATGTTCAAACCAAATTAGACTTTTATAAAAATACACTTAAGGCTTTCCCCCAAGAATTATAAAAAATTAAAATGGCAATTCCAGCTACTTAAATATAATACAGTCTATATTAATAGGGTATTTTCAGAGATTATAATTTTGAGAGTGACATACTTCTTTTCTGAGGATAGAGGAAAATGAGAGGGTAAAAATTGCTGCTGTAGTAATTTTTTTCCACTAACATATATAATGCCTTAAAACACATTACTTAGATAAAATTTTATTATCTATTGCCTTAATTCTTCAATTTCCCTTTACAAAAATGAGCTGTGTGACTTCAGGTAAATCACCTAATTTCTATGCCTCAGCTTCCTTATTTGCAGAAATTGGGGATTATAGGATTGTTGGGGGGATTAAATGAGTTAATAGACAAAATGCTTAAAACTGTGACTAGTACATAGTAAAAATTCTGTACACTTTAGTTATTGTTATCATTGTTTCTAAGATGAAAGGGACCACAGAAGTATAAGCGTAGATTCCTGCCTAACATCAGTCTTCATGACCTTAAATTAATGTGGTTATTTTTATTCTTCTATAACAGAAGGTTAAAAAAGATCAAGAAGTCTATACTTTGGCCCACCCAGAGCTAGCAGAGAGATGAGGTCAGTGGCAATGTTTCTGGCCAGCCCTGCTGCCGGCGTTCTGGTGGGAGGGAGTCAGTGGCTGGCACAGCAGTATCTGAGGCGTGCGTTGCTAATGCCACTTCAAAGGCAGCTCCCTCCTATTTTTATCCTAGGGCAGGAGCCTGCCTATGCAGTTGCCTCTTGAACAAAAGGTTCTGCCAGGTCTCTGACACCTTTTAAGGCCTCACAGACTCTTCTCACAATAACAAGAATAATCTGTTGTGCTACGTGGCATCTGATTTATAAACACAATCTCTACTCTACCCATAATCTTGAAACAGTAGCCAGCATTCTTACCGTTTTACAACCAAGGAAAGTAAGGCTGGGAGAGGTTGAATCATATGGGTAAAAAGAGGCAAAGGCAGGACTCCCAGGTCAGTGTGATGTCCAAATTCACATTCTTTCCAATATAACATGCTGGCTTCTATTGTCAGTTATAACTCTTAGCCTCTCTCACAAAGGGATTGCCTTCAAATCTAAAATGAAAATTTTTTTAAGTTTATTGTTTTAGAACCAAAAATTTAATCTGATAGCTAATCAAAGATGAATTAAGATAAATGGTTAATGGCAAAGCCAAGATGAGAAGCTCTAGCTACAAGACATTATCTCTTATTTTGATGTCTAAGTATGTTTATTGCATTCATGGAACTATTTAAGCAACGTATGGTTACTTGGCTACTTTTCTATTCAATAGTACAATTTATTAGTCCTGGTTATCTGCACTATTCTTGGTAAGCAGAATAATACTGCTGATTTCGGTTTAAAAAAATGGACACTTCCATTTTTAAGATAAGAGACAGTTACAACAGAATTTCCCAAAACTCCACTTCTTCCACCAGGAAGATTTAAGGTTCACTTGAGAAGGCAGGGAATATGTGATAGAGACTGTCTTATTAAGAGACTAGAACAAAAATGACCTTAAAATTCTATCCCCCTGACTACTTAATTGTATCTAAATTATATCAAGGGAGCATTTGTCCTATACTTAAAGATCTCTAGGTAATGGAATTCTATACCCCTATGGAGAACTTCCTTCCAATGTTGACCTGCTTCCATTGTCAGAAAAATTGTAATTGAAAACTCTTTAGAGCTGGAAGTGCCCCTAAGAGATCAGATAGTAGAAACTGCCATTTCCTACACCTGCTTGCAATCTCACGATAAGTGGTAAATTAGCTTTCAGCTTTCTCTTCTCCAAATCTAACCCATCCCAATTTCCATTATCTTTTTCTTCTTTGGTCTTTATTTTTAAATCTTACAAGTAGATTTTGGGCTGTCTTTAGGATTCATGAATCATTTTCTAAGACTTTTCTCATTTGGGGAATCAAAGCAGTTTAAAACCCTTACACTTCCACTGACCTAAATGCAAATCATTTATTTGAAGCATGTTAAAATCTTTTACCTGTTTAGAAAATTTTATTTTTCATAAACATTGATCAATCCTATCTGTTTTGCCAAACATGTCTTGGTGTGCATATTGGTGTGCATGTATTGGGGGTGGTGGGATGGGTCTATTTGTGTGAGTCCCTCATCACATGTAAATGACATGTGAGAAGGGCTACATCTTGGGACAGGACCAAAAAGTTTGGTGAAGATAACTGAATTTCCTGATTATGGCAGTCTGATATAGAAATTACTATTCATTCATTTCACAAATACTTACTAAACATCTACTTGGCAGGCACCGTTCTAGGTCAAGGGATGTCTTAATGAATAAAACAATAACCCCTACTTTAGTTATTTTTTTAAATTTAATTTTATTTATATTTTTATACAGCAGGTTCTTATTAGTCATCAATTTTATACATATCAGTGTATACAGGTCAATCCCAATTGCCCAATTCAGCACACCACCATCCCCCCCACCGCTTTCCCCCCTGGTGTCCATACGTTTGTTCTCTACATCTGTCTCAATTTCTGCCCTGAAAATCTGTTCATCTGTACCATTTTTCTAGGTTCCACATATATGCGTTAATATACGATATTTGTTTTTCTCTTTCTGACTTACTTCACTCAGTATGACAGTCTCTAGATTTATCCACATCTCTACAAATGACCCAATTTCGTTCCTTTTTATGGCTGAGTAATATTCCATTGCATATATGTACCACATCTTCTTTATCCATTCGTCTGTCGATGGGCATTTAGGTTGCTTCCATGACCTGGCTACTGTAAATAGTGCTGCAATGAACATTGGGGTGCATGTGTCTTTTAGAATTATGGTTTTCTCTGGGTATATGCCCTGTAGTGGGATTGCTGAGTCATACAGTAATTCTATTTTTAGTTTTTTGAGGAACTTCCATACTGTTCTCATAGTGGCTGTATCAATTGACATTCCTACCAACAGTGCAAGAGGGTTCCCTTTTCTCCACACCCTCTCCAGCATTTGTTGTTTGTAGATTTTCTGCTGATGCCCATTCTAACTGGTGTGAGGTGATACCTCATTGTAGTTTTGATTTGAATTTCTCTGATAATTAGAGATGTTGAGCAGCTTTTCATGTGCTTCTTGGCCATCTGTATGTCTTCTTTGGAGAAATGCCTATTTAGGTCTTTTGCCCATTGTTGGATTGGAATAACCCCTACTTTAGATGGAGCTAAATTCTAGTGGGGAGAAGCAGGTAAACAAAATAATTAAATAAACATTTATTATGTTAGACAGGCATAAGCCTAAGGGGAGAAACAAAGCAGGGAAGGGGGATAGGGAATCTTGGGGATGGGGGGAAGAGAGAGAGAGATTGAGAATAGCCAAATAGTGATCATAAGATATCTGAGTAAGGCCTGAAGGAAATGAAGTAGGATCACCCTAATATCTGGAGTACTGTGTTCCAGGCAGAGGATCAGTGAGTATAAAGGTCCTGAGGCATGAGGGTACCTGATCTGTTCAAAGGATAGCAAAGAGGCCAGCGTAGCTGGAGCAAAGTGGGAGGTAGAGAACAGGAGGAGATGAAATCAGAGGTATAAGGAGGGGTGAAACCAGCAGATTTTGTAGGGCCTTGTGGGTCAGTGAAAGAACTTTGTTTCCTGTTGTGAAATGAGAAGCGATGACAGAGTTTTAAACAGAGGACTAAGTGACAAAATCTGACTTAGGTTTTAACAGGATTCTCAATATGGCTGCCGTATTGAGGCTAGACTAATGGAGCAAGGGTGAACTGGGGAACTAGTTAGGAGACTATAGCAATAATCCAGGCAAAAGAGTATGGTGGGTTAGCCCAGGATGGTACCAATGGAGATGGTAAGAAATAGTCAGATGCTGGATGTATTTTAAAGCTGACAGTTCAGGTGTGGAGTGTAAGAGATGGGGAGGAGTCAACAATCACTCCAAATATTTTAACCTGAGCAAATGGAAAACTGGCAGATGCCTGGTGCTTTCGTCTATTCATGTGCCCTTTCATGGACCTCTGCTTTGTAGAATTTCTAATCAGTGATTTACAAGTCAAAAGAAATGCCATTTATTCCTGTTGGCTTTTATTGGAATCTGATTATGATAAAGTATGTTTGTGATGAATATTTACTGATCATGTGTGTTTAGAGAGAAAGGAGTCGAAGGAGTTGAAATAACATTTGTCAGGTGGAGATTCTCTACTGTGTATGTGTAAGCAGGATTTCAGCCAAGAGAATTTTTTAGCTTATAAGGTTTATGGTATGAAACAGTTTGAACTTCAAAACGTATATCACATTAAACTTCTTTGGCTTCTAGGGCTATTTGCATTGCTTTAGAATTCACTTCTTTGTCCTAGGTAAACCTCAGATGACCTTTCCTTCTTTTAAATGTCAAGTGTTTCCTGGCAGCTAAATTGGTTACTGGACAGTTTAACAAGGAAGCTCACTAAGCTGCTTCATTAACAAGCTATGTGGATAAGTCAACATCTAACTGACAAAAAAGATAGTTCATGTTAAGCGGAGAAAGGCCCCCCGCTCCTCTGAGCTTTTCAGCTGACCTGAATGCAGGGTGCCCGGTGTCTCATCTTTAGAGAGAGGGAGTGAATCTCATGTGATGTATTCCCTACTCACTGGTGCCTACTTGTGCTTGTGACAAATGGCAAGATGCCAGTATCAATTAATCCAAACTTAAGATTTCAATGACCCTTTCCAAAATTTCTAACATCTCATTCCATTTAGTTTGCTTGGATTTAAATCTTTTTTTGAAAAGATATTTTTTTCAAAACAATTGCATTGCCAGTACAGTGTCATATGTATTTGATTAAGAACCCTGATATGAGACTGCCTGAGTTCAACTCCCCTCACTCCAGCACTTTTTAGCTTTCTACCCTTGCGGAAGTTACTTACTCTATTTAAGTGTCACTGTCCTCATCTGGAAAATAGGGATCTTAAAAGTGCCTACTTCATGGGGTATTTATGAGGAATATATGAAATATTCCATGCAAAGCAATTAGCACCCGCCACTGGGCACACAGTAAGTGATCTACTAGTGTTGGCTATTGCTGAAGGCAGAAGCAGGAAAATCCTTCCTTTGTGTTTATCCTTTTGATGGGAATACATAACACTGGTGATTCGTGAGTTCAGTGTGAATATTTGCAGCCTTTACTGCATGCATTTTATTGGACAATCTAAAGACTGACATGTACTCTCATGGATTCAACACTTAAATGGCACACTGGTCTAAATACACAGAGACTGTTGTTCTACGTGCAATATTAACTATGCCACCTGCCAGATGACATGGCCCCTCAGTCAGTTTGAATGATATCTTCATGGGTTTGCTTTTGGTGATTGTGTTTCTGTAAGTACATCTGCTTAAGGAGATCAAGACATTATATCTGCATTAGTTTTATCTAACAAACTGGGGGGAAAAGGATGCAGAAAACCTGAGGGAATGAACACCATAGATGTTATTTCCCCTTCGTTGGAAAAGTGAAGAAGAGCATCAGGTGGTGAAGGTGTTCCGAGAGAGCCGAAGCAGCCTGGAATATGTGAAGGAATGGCTGGAGAGGAGTATAAGTAGATGTACTTTATGTTATCAGGATCAATGGGGTAAAGTTATGGGAGGCAAAGTTTGGTGCAATATATGGAAGACGTTCTCAACGATTAGAGCTTAAGGACTGCCTGAGATGCCCTGGAAATGAGTGAGGCCCCTTCTCTAGGGCAAGGCCTGGGTGCGGTATAAGGTTTCAACTTTTAAGACTATTTGAAGTTATTAGATAAATTTCTTGAAATTAATTAGTAGAAAAAACATTTCATTCTATTTTTAACCTATATTTCATTTAAAAAAGAAAAATAAGAGAAAGAACTATATGCTCTACTGAAAATGATAATGTTATATAACAGAATATTAAAGTGGAAGTTTCCCCCAAGGCCCTCAAATATAAGAGATGCTGCACACTGAAGTGAGATTCCAGATTAAAACATTGACTTTACAAAGAAAATAGTAGACATGAGTATCCTGGTGTGTTCACAGATTAGCAAACCACTTCCACAATTCTTGAACTCCTTAGGTCCAGGTTATTAAAGGGGGTCAGAGTCTGGTAAGAAGAGAGGATTTTGTGAGGAGGAATTCTGGAATGCTGCAGATCAAGGTGTGTGTTTGGAGTAGGTGGAGTTGGGGGGCCCTACCCTCTCACCTCCAGCCTTGTGAGAAAAGAGTTTCAAAGTGGCTTCTTAGGGAACTTGATCCGAGATGTCAGCATGTGGATGGATGGGAGGTCAGAGTGGGTGGGCTGCAGTCAGTCTGACCCCCTCCCAGGATATCTACAGGGTGAGAGATGGTCTGAAAAATTATTTTGGCAAAGAACCAGGAAATCTGCTGCTGCACTCCCAAAGGCAAATGATGTGAGCATTCCCCATGGACCAGAGCAGGCCAGGAGTAAGGAAGAGCTGGATGGGGTTGTCTTGGGGCCTCTCCAAGGGTGCAAACAGACCCTAGTAGCTACAACGGTAAGTAGACAGCTTTCTAAGGGGTGCAAATTGAGTTACAAGTTAACCCCTAGAATTGAGATGAATTGGCATGAACCAAGGATTACAGACAAGATATCTGATAGGAATAAGAATCTTCAAATATCCCTTGAAAGTTTTCTTCTCTGGGCCTCCCTGGCTCTGAGAGTGAAAAGCCAGAATATGATGTTACCAAATCAAGTAAAAATTTCTTTCTGCTCTTTTTTTCTCTATCCTGTCATTCTAACCCCAGGGGGCTGGAAGTCAGGGTTAGTAAGCTAGGAGAGGAAGAGGAAGAAAGCATGAAGAAGCCAACCACAGTGCCCGTCCTGAAGGAAGGTGATCCTCTTGAAATGGGCCGCAGTTGGGAGGGAGAGATTTAAGTCTGAGATTGGAGTTTGTTATTCCAGTGGCTGGAATATTCTATGTTGAAATAAAGTGGTTTGGGTAACTTAAGGTAATGACAGGACTAGTCCTAAACGGAAGCAGAATGTCACAGGACCTGCTAAGTTTTCATCAAGCAGCAGTGAAAAAATTTCTTTCATTAAAAAAACTTAAAGGGTAGTAGGAGACAAAAAGAAATAAGCATTTTGATAACACATCATACATAATAATACACAAAAAATAACCAATTTAACATACTGGCTACAGTTAAGTGCTCTCATATCAAAATTAAATTCTTTCGATAATAATACAACCCAAGATAGAAACTCCAACCCAGAATCTAACCCATGTGTGGCTAGGATTCTACCATCAGACATCCAAACTCCAAAACAGAAGAAACACTTCTGTTATTTTCAGGTCCCTTTGGTCATTCCTGGCTCAGGATAGATCACATGGCTTCATTTAGCCAGCCAAGCAGAGAACAGCATGAGCCTTGGGACAGAGATTGACAGAAGGAAATAGCACCAAGGAACAAGATGTGAAAATTGCTTTGGGGAAATACGTTAGAATTAGGGGTTTGGGTGCAGGCAGAGACTAGAGGCCTGAAATAGTTTTGGCATGAACAGAAACAAAAATGTACCTAAAGAACTATTTATTTATACCACAGTTGTGTCTCTAACCTAAGACAATTTGTAATTTTATTCTATTGTTAGCATTTAAAGAAGCATGAAGTCACATTTGGCAGTCTGAGGAGTATATAGAAGAGCAATTGTCATTTTGTTCATTGAGGTCATTGCACTCTTCCTTTACGACCTGCACTGCTGCTATATTTGGCATATGTCTATTCTACATGAGACTTTTCTTAAAAGCTTCAATGCTATTTTAAATTTCTCTTCAGAAAACTATGACTTACTCTTTCAACATTATACTTCAAAGTTTTACTCTTTCTCCCCACATTCAATGTTTTTTGCCTTAGCTGAAAAACAATCCCTGATGTCTTTGTTTTTAGAGTATCATTCAACAGTGTTTTGAACTTTTACATTTCTGTTAAGATTCCATTCTTCTGAAGATTTCCCAACTAAGTGGGTAGAACAAAGACCAGAAAATAAAGTTCTCTCTTTCATCCAGTGTTTTTCATGCCCTATCACTGAGATGTATGCCTTCACATTGTAATTAATACTTCCAAATATATTGATAATTATTTATTTTTCCAGTTATTAGCCAGTGATGTTAGTTACCTGTATGTATATTCAGGAGCCTCTCCTATATTTCTGTGGAGACCTGAGTCTTTTTGTTGCCATCCTTTAAGTCTCTATTGTTTTAAAGACCAGACTAAAGCAGGTGCTATATCTGATGGAAAACAGATATCACTGGAATGTGAAAAGTGTCCCAGGGACTCTATAGACCAATGTTGTTCTCTTTCTTCCAGAGATAAGGACAAAAGGGAGACATAGACACATACTGTGGGAGAGAAGAGCTAATTCCTCTTTATCATGCTGAATGTTAATACTTCTCACAGTGTACAAAACTGGCTATTGGTCCTGTCAAAATAGGTAAAGAGTCTCTTCTCTAAATTGACCTCTGATTGACTAACTCACAATTGCAGAGCTAAAAACTGTACTGGATTGTATGCTTCCTGAGGAGAGGGACTTTATCTGAAGCATCTTTGTATCTTTAGCTCATGGGAAAGTGCCTAGAAACATTAGGTATTCAATAAAATTTTTGTTAAATGAATAAATGAATGAAAACAATGCACTAACAATGTGGAATAGAAACCAAGTCTTTAAATAGTGACTTACTGGATTTAGATTAAGAGAAGGAGATTAATGAAAACAAGTTTTTGCTAAAAGTCAACCATTATTACTGAAGTTTTTTTTTTTTTCTTTTGGCTGAGTCCTTTGAGGGATCTTAGTTCCCCCACCAGGGATCGAATCCGGGCCCCACTCAGTGAAAGTGCTGAGTCCTAACCAATGGACTGCCAGGAAATTTCCCCATTATTACTAAAGTTTTAATGACTGAAAAGAGAGAAGCAAGATTCATTATATTGACTCCCTTATTCTTTATATGCAAACCAAGATTGAACCACCTACCTTCTTTGTGTGCCTAATGGAATAACAACAGAAATACCTAAACATTTTAATCTGAGACATTTTGTCCAAATCCAGGTGTTGCTATTCATTTTAAATTTAAGAACTTGATTAAGAAAGAAAAGCTGTTGAAACCATTTATAGAATCTGAACACATTTTTAAGCATGGCAATGTTTTTTGTTCAAGAAACACAATGTTATGATACTTCCAAGTTGACTCATTTCTGTTAAGTGTGCCTTTGATACTTTTTGCCAAGAGTTTGTCTAAGAGTCTCATGCAAATGGGAATGTGTGAGAATATAATGTATATAACCAGACTTCAAGGTCCCTGGAAATACAGAATGGGTAAAAAGAGAGAATAAAAGAGCTTTCAGTAATTTATATTTCTGCATATTAGACAAACTGAACATTTAGCATACACAAGGGAATATTTCAGGGACACACACTCTCAAGGAAATAAGGAATGTAATACACATAAAAGGAACCAAAGAACAAATGAAACAAGTGGCTGAAATGTTTCCTTCAAGATATGGGCAATACACCACACTCAGGAAATAAAGATCGATGTGATTTTCACGAATGTATAAAAAGAATTTGGCTGGAAAAAGGCGATCTACTCCATCAGACCAGTAACGTTGAATACATCTAAGTAGTTTTTCTTTGTTTTTGCTATATTCAGTGGATCAATATAACATATTAAAAGTCACTTGGGAAAAGTACAAAGCCCAGTAGCTCATGGTATGTTTCCAGAGTTATCAGTATGTTAAGTTTATTTGGTATCAGGAAAACAGGATTAGAATGAGGGTGGGCTGTGGATATAGATATGAATATGAAGAGTGCAGACAGAAGTAAGGGTGGTTCCCAGTGATGACAGGGCACCTGCCATGGTGGTTATGCCTAAGAAAGATGGTAGCAATTGGAGCTATGGGTTCAGAAAAGGAGAGCAAGGAGGAGGTCCTAAACGAGGGCCAAGTCCCAGACCAGCGCTAATAATACACCGGGTAGAGGCAGCCTATCTTGGCTTTAGGACTAAGCATTGTGGTGATTTGATTTTTATAGTGCTTAGTAATGGTGTGGAGAATACATTGGAATAACAGTCAATCAGCATAAACCAACATGAATGAGATATATTAACATTTTCATTATTTCTAGCAGAGTGGACGCTCTCTTTCTCTTCCTGGAAGACCAGTCCCACCCACCATCTCTACAACATCTCCTTGGGTATACCAGCCTGCTTATAGCTACTCTAGCGAACCAACTGATGGGCTAGAGGAAGCAAACAAGAGACTAACTCCTGGGCAAGCAGCAGCCAAGTCTTCTTTTGGTTTACTGGATGATGCCTTCAGACCCAGAAACATTCAGGAATCCATTATGGCAAATGTGGTCTCAGCAGCTCGGAGGAAGGTGCTTCCAGGGTCGTCTGAGGATTGGAATGAAAGACTGTCTTATGTCCCTCAAACCCAGAAGGCCAATATGGGCTCATTTGGAAGGCAAGAGTATAATGTTGCATTCCTACCCAATAATAGTATGCCCACCAACTCCCAACATGATTCACAGGTGCCATATGCATATTATAGGCAGCCTTCCAGAAATGATTCTGAAATAATGTCCATGGAGACCAGGTCTGATTACTGTGTTTCAGTAACCAATTGCAACTATAACCCACACCCAAGGGGATGGAGACGCCAAACATGAAAGTTAGAAGAACTGATCATGTGCCACTTATCATTTTTTTTAAATGTTTCTTTGCAGTGGTTTTCACTTTTCCAACAGATTTAGATTCACTTTTGATCTTGGCTTGTTCTCATAGGTCATTTATCTGAGTTTGTATGTGTGTGTGGGTGTGTGTGTATGTATATGCACATGTGAGTGTGAATCACTTCCTTCTCTGCAGATGCATAGAGAATTTCTTTGAAGAAAACTTCATTTTCTGTGTTGATGGCACTTATATGTAATTCATAACCTTAATTCCATTTATTTCATTAATATGGAGTAGTTCTAGGCAACTAAACTCTCTGAATTAAAATGAAATTAAGTATTTTCTTGTATGTGCCTTAGTCTAGGAAGGAATTAATGAAATATAGTATGCTAACTGTCATTAGCAGTAACAGCAAGAATATAACATTGGAGAATTTTTCAATGGGGATATGCCAATGAGTAGTAATTACATAAAAAGGATTTCCTTGGTGTTATTTTAAGCATTTCTCTGAAATATATTTTAAAATCTGATAAAATTTGGTTTTTGGAATTGAAATATAGATGTTCTCAGAAAGAAATAAATATTTGAGAGTAAGACAATTATACATTTCAGACGGATTTTTGAGGTAAATGGCATAATATGTGGGGAATAGAAAGATTTAGGTACAGGATTTATTTTTAATCTACTTAAAGCCAGTAGCCTGAGACAGGAATAGATTCTGGGTTCAGGTGTTCTCATTTGTCAAATGAGAATATCAGATTATTTAATTTCTTATATCCTTAACAGCTCTGATATTGAGTTTCTCTCATTTGTAAAATGACCCTTGATGCATTATTCATTTTTATTGCTCATCATATAAATATCAGATTAAGTTTAGGAGTGGATGAGGTCCCTGGTGTCACTATATGTATCATTAAAGGTCCAAGAGGAATTGTTGGGCAGCAGGTTTTGTGCTATGTGTTACGTGGAGTGAGGGTTGATGTGAAGAAAAAAAGCTATTAGTGGATTTAAGGAAGTGGTAGAGGATGTGTCTGTTATTATGCAAATGTAGGTCATGACCATTTATTTAGTTACGGAAAGCATGCCACAGAAGCCTATGCAACAAGTGGTGCTTCTTTAGAAAGACATCATTAGGATGTTCAAAGGAAGTTAAACAGTTGCTTGGACAATTCCATGACCCATGCCTTGTTAGCATGACTATGAGACAATCAGTCAAACACCTGCTCCTCACTGCCATACCCACAAAGTATTAAATACAAGGAAATTCAAAGTATTTTACATCATAAACAAGCATTGAGAACATTTTAAAATGAAAACATCTTGAGTGTTCAAAACTTTCTTAGGTTTTTAAATATGATTATTTTGTTTTGTTTTACTTTTTTTGACTCTTGAATTTATCACTATGATGGTCTCTTTCACAGAATAAAATTTTTAAAAATTGCCAGGATACAAGTAATCCCTTATGTTGGAAACAAAGAAATAAAAAGTTGAAGAAATCACTGTAAATTCTATTGGTAATGGAGTCGCCCAGATACTAATTTGTTCAGTTATTAAGAAGAGTACTTTCTAAAGTTATATTGTTAAATTATCTTAAATTGATACAGCATTAATTCTCTCAAATTATAAGATATAATTATTGATTCCTAAAGAGTTCCTATGGAATCTTAAAAAAATAATGTCTGGTATATTGATTAATCTGTCAGGAATTCTCAGGAATCCCCACATAAAAATTCTTATAGTGGTCCAGTTATTCTAGATGTCAATGTTTTAAGATATGCAGAATTTAGCAGAAAAGATTTTGTGTGACAGGATCATATCCTATTTTGTTGCTTTCTTTTATGATGCTAGAAGTTATTTCCTTTACTCCTTAGATTTTAGATACTTCAATTCCAGAAGTTGATATACATTATATTATTCACTAAAACTTTCACTAGACTCAAAATAGAGAGAAGCAGACATTTTAAACTTAAATATTATTGTAAAACAGCCACCTCCCTCTTTGCATGCACTAGATCAAAATAATCATTGTATTAAGCTATTTGAATTTATTCTAGACATCAAGAAAATGACAGTACATGGCAGGAAAGTTATGCATTTTTCATTCACAAGGGAAATGACTGTCTCATATTTTTATTAGAAATCAATGTTTCAAGAAGTCATACTTTGCAGACATAATTCTGTAAAGCAGAAATGCCATTGTCAAATCATCACAAAATGTATGGGTATTTATCTCCAGTTTACTCAAAAAGGAGTAAAGTTAGATTGCTTACACTCAAGCTAGTGTTTGAGCTAAGGTTGCCATGCTGATATCTGATTCCTTTTGAGAATACCTAGATAACTACTGTTCTCACAAAAATAAAATGAGTTTGTCTTATATTCCAAATAATAGTCTTTTTAGAGAAGAGCTGTTGCTTTGTAAATATATACCACATGTGTTTTAAGACATTTTTCTACTAGTAGCAGTCACATAGGTACAAAGAGTTCTGTTCCACCATGGATTAAAAAGCATTCTCTAAAAGTACACTAATTTGGCACCTCCTTTCCATCTTGAGTTTAAATATATCATTGCATGCGTGTGAAGTGTCTGTTATTAAGATGATTTAAATACTGTGCTGTATTTTAAGTTTTATAACTGCACAATTCTAGTCCATTTATCTCTGAATATGTCTCATGTTTTGGCCTCATCACACTGGAAAGGGCTACACAGTTAGGGCTCAAGCATATACATATATATATTAATCAATTGAAACTTTGGATAAAAAATATATCAAATAGGCTCAGTTATTATAATTAGAGAGGAACTGTAGAAATGTTTGTTTTTAAGAGAAAGTAGATTTTCACATTTGATTTCTTTTTAAAGTAGAAGTATCTACACTGTCCACACCTCTTCTACTAAAATAGACTGTTCTGCTTATTAGCTTAACATTTCCACCTTTGTTTCTCCCAATAGACTGTATTTGAAATATGCATACTGAAAATCAAAATTGTATTAGTAATAAAAATTAACTTGAAAATCAACTTAAATAGCCTTTTCATTTTTCCTTATAAAAAATTGTTTTGAAATAGCCTTCACTCCAAAGATTTAACCTTATCTACTACATATTTTTAAATTTTAGTTTCTACTGTTATCAGCTTCCAGACACATCAAAAGAATTTCATGCTGGTTGGCAACATTTTAGCTGTAACATTTAAAAACTTAAAAAAAAAATTTACCTCAAAATATGATCAATTTCACATGTAAGTTAAGAGGTTTTGGATCCATATTTTAATATTAGAATATTATTCTTTATTAATTTAATATTATTCTCTATTAATTCTTTCTTTCATAGTATTGAAAATCAGTCCTAAGCACAAGCATAGCCAGTGGTAATATGACTTGATAATGTGTTGATTGGATTTCTAAAACCACCCTGGACTCAGAGAATCTACCATGTTTGTCATTCCAGGGCTTCTGATCCCTCACCTTGATTAAACTGAAGGTTTCATTATAATAAAGCGTATTTAAGTAAAGCTTTTAAAAAATGACTTTGGATCTTCCTACATACGATTAAAACCATCAGCTGGAAAGTGAGCTCCCTGGTCAGTGATATTATGTAGCACAGCTTTTTGATAATTCTTTTTTTTTTAAATTATGAATAAAATGGCTGTTTTTGGCATTCTGATAAAACATATTTTTTAAAGGGCCAGCACTTGAAATATTCTTTAAAAATGAGGACCATTTTAAAGATTTAAATAACTTAAGAGATAGTAGCACTATATTGTCTGTCAACTTAAAGAAAAACACACAACATAGAGTTGTGAGTTTAAGTTTTATTCAGGGTCTTACTGAGGACTACAGCCAGGAAGACAGTCTCTCAGTAGCTCTGAGAAACTGCTCTGAAGAGGCAGGGTAGGAGCCAGTATATCTATGAATTTTTTTTGCTAGGAAATACTGGTAGTCAAGCAAACATCTTAGTAAAAGATTATTGCTAATCATATAGAAGAGATATCTCAAATTAATGATTTTTGTGTTTTTCTGCAAGAAACTGGGCTCACTGAAATTATTCCTGAGATGTGCATCTTAACTACCTAGGGGTCTGTTTATCCAAAGCACAGAATGCCTCACCCTGTTTTTTCCATGCTGTATTCCCCTCAGGGTGCACTGTTCTGTCGGTGGGCCAACTGCAGTAGATTCCGACTTAACCCTTTGTATAACCAGAGGATGAGTGACACTCTCTTCTTTTTTTGTTCACATGTCTGAAGATGCTAATGCCATAGAAAAAGCCCCTTTTCTCTTAGGAATTCCTAGCACTCAGTAAACTATAAATCTCAAAACATGCCAAGAGATAAGTTATGTTATCTCCACATGGAGCCATCGGGCAGCCTGAGGCAAGGAGAGTCCAATTCCCTGGCTAGTCACCAGGAAGACAGCAACAGAGATGCTTCAGGACTAGCCAGTGTTTCCCTAGTCCACATAGTACCAGAAGTATTTAGTGCAAAGTATTTTCCTCAGTGGTTTTGGAAAATAACAGGATCTGTGACTTCTCAAATTTAATGAAGCAGTATTTTTCACAAAGGGACATTTCATTATTCACAGCATTATAAAATGTGACAGTCTATATTTCTAGAAAGAGTCTGGCAATCCCCCCTATAAAAATCAAGTAACTTTATGAAATCCACTTAAAGAGGAATTGCCACCAGTGTATCTTGCTCTGATATTTTTTTCCTCTCTAAAGTTGTAGCAAAGAGTTGCTACATTGTACCTTCTTTGTCCTTGAATTTTCTGTCACTCTTCTTTTTTTCTTTTTAACGTATTTATTTATATTTATTTTTGGCTGCGTTGGGTCTTTGTGGCTGCGTGCGGGCTTTCTCTAGTTGTGGCGAGCAGGGGCCACTCTTCACTGTGGTGTGTGGGCCTCTCACTGCGGTGGCTTCTCTTGTTCCGGAGCACAGGCTCTCAGCACGTAGTCTCAGTAGTTGTGGCACACGGGCTTAGTTGCTCCGTGGCATGTGGGATCTTCCCAGACCAGGGCTCGAACCCATGTCCCCTGCATTGGCAGGCGGACTCCCAACCACTGTGCCACCAGGGAAGTCCCTCTGTCACTCTTCTTAATAAACTGTCCTACATTCCCACCTCCAGCCAAGAGGAAAAAGCTTCACCACCTCTTCAGGGTTTTGAGATTTATGCTTATTACTTGAGGGTCTGAAAAGGCTTTGTAGAGCAGGACTGCCTCACCATGATGATATGAATAAATGTGAGGTTTGCCCTAAATTACCAAATAAATTATAATGGGGTATATGTAGGCAAAGGCACAGTTTTTTAAAAATTTATTTATTTATTTATTTATTTATTTTTGGCTGTGTTGGGTCTTCATTTCTGTGCAAGGACTTCCTCTAGTTGCGGGGAGCCGGGCCCACTCTTCATCGCGGTGCACGGGCCTCTCACTATCGCGGTCTCTCTTGTTGTGGAGCACAGGCTCCAGACGCACAGGCTCAGTAGTTGTGGCTCACGGGCCTAGTTGCTCCGCAGCATGTGGGATCTTCCCAGACCAGGGCTCGAACCCGTGTCCCCTGCATTAGCAGGCAGATTCTCAACCACTGTGCCACCAGGGAAGCCCAGGCACAATTTTATATAAGCCCAAACTGACCTTGAAGAACGCTGTCTACATTACTACGAACATTCAGAGGATCCTGCTTATTAGCCTTTCGTCAGCATCACCTCTTCTAGAAAAAATTATCCATTTAGACAACTGAGCTATAGATGTATTCTGCAGGTATAGTGTATACGCTGGAAAGTAAAGTGCCATCCTTAAACTAGGGAAGATACACTGTTTGTACTGCCCCTACTCCCACTTGGATGGAGCAACCATTTTTTAAGCAGCATAGAAATCCATGACAGGAGTCCACAGCAGCTTTTTAGGACCCCGGGGCTAATCCCTGACCCAGTCAATACTAGCCTCATTTTAAGAGGTTGGTAGTTTTTCCTGTTATTCTACATGTCATTCATACCATAGCCTTCTGCCAGACCAGTAAGTAAATAGGACAGAGAAGAATAATATTTTTTAAATAAATAAATAAATAAATAAATGGGGAGGGGTTTTACCTATTTACTCATAACTTGGTTTTATTGGGAACTTTATGCTAGTTAAATTTTGTCCTTAAATTCAAATGATACCTTCTCTGGTTTCTATCTACAGTAACTACAGCTCTGATTGTCAGCAATACAAAATGCCTTTAATGTATTGAAGTTGATACTTACTAGGGGGCTAAGAAGAGGAATAAGAACCCTGATTTTGTGATAAAACAGCCAAAGTTCAATGCTCAGCTAAGCCAAGCCCTAGGTCCAGCATGAATTTGATAAAGAAAATAACCAAAAAGAGGGCAGAGGTTTCATGTCCTGCAGTGTTCTGCAGTAGTGGTGTTTGAAAATCTTATAGTGTTTCCAAGAGAGATTCAACTTCCACAAGATGTTTTAATAAGCAAAGTATCTGGATTTCTCATTTTGCATAAAAAGGAAGACACTGAGAAAGAAATAAGAATTAACTGTTCAAGGACTAAAGTGCTATCAGATAGAAAAAAATCAGAGGTATGAAAAAATTCTATAGATATTTTACTTGAGGGAGTTGCAAAATAATTTGTAACACGTTTTTATTTCACCATTACCCTGCTATAAAATTATTCTTAAAACAAAGCACATTAAAAGAGGGCCATTTCAAGATGAAAAAAAAAAGAAAGGGGGGTGAATTTTATTCATAAGTATAAAACAAATGATTTTACTACCATGAAGACACTGATATTTTTGGCACAAATATTTCCATAAAACATGCATTGCATTCACTTTAAGAGATCTCCCTTCAGGCATTTAATTACCTAACTTTGAATTTTTCCCAAGTTATTATTATTTGAAGTTACCAATAGCAAGATTTGATTATTTTTTTTTTTTGTGGTACGCGGGTCTCACTGTTGTGGCCTCTCCCACTGCGGAGCACAAGCTCCGGACGCGCAGGCTCCGGACGCGCAGGCTCAGCAGCCATGGCTCACGGGCCCAGCCGCTCCGCGGCATGTGGGATCCTCCCGGACCGGGGCACAAACCCATGTCCCCTGCATCGGCAGGCGGACCCTCAACCACCGCACCACCAGGGAAGCCCAAGATTTGATTTTAATCTAAGAAAATTGTGACTTTGGTGAAGACAGCAGAATTATAAGGTCAGCAAGTAATGCTCATCCTGATTTTTAATTTCTGTGACAAAAGGAAACATTAAATTTTATCAGCCTGAGCAGGTTTAAAAACACTGAATGATATTTCTGTTCTGCCCTAGACTTTTTTTCATGGTACAGTGAATGTACCCAGAATTCGTTTAAAGGAACAGCAAATTCAAATCCTTTCCCTAAGTGGAAAGCTAATATAAATGCGCTCACCATAGTCTATGGCTATAGACTCTTCAGATTTTAAGAAGAGAACCTGAGGAAGGAGAATGGAATGTCACAATTGGTGGACATTTAGTAATTCCTCTAGAATGTATCACTTTTAACCAGGGCACATAAAGTCCTTTTGTTGGCAGCTCCAGGAACTACTGTCATGGGGAAATGGATGCATTCACTTATCAGTCAGCAACCCTTTATCATTTACCTACTCAGGGCTAAATACAATGCTTCATGCCAGGGGTGTATTAGTGAATAAAATGTGGCCTCTGTCCCCAGGGAGCTGATAGTACTAAGAGAGGGTACAATGTAAGGAGACAAGAATACTGATAGGATTGTACACAGAGATTAAGAGAAGAGCAAAAAGCAAAACAAAAAAAAATCCAGCCTTAAGGGTGGGAGGATTGCTGTGTGGGGGGTGAAAGGGTCCTCAGAGAAGCCTTTTAGAAGAATTCATGGCAGAGTTGAGATTGAGTGACTGTACTCACCTCTATTGGTAGGGGTGAGTACAGCAAAGAAAGAGCCCATTCCAGACAGAGGGTACAGCTAATAAACTCCAGGCAGTTCTGTGTTATTGCTGGATAATAAAGGGAGAGTCAGAAAGCAGTGGATTTTATCCCAGGGAAGGATAAACTTTTTCTTTTTGTAAAAGGCCAGATACTAAGTACTTTAGGCTAAGAGAAGCATATGGCTTTGACTCAACTCTACAAAAGTGGCTACAGCTAATATGAAAATGAATGAGCGTGGCATAATAAAACATTATTTATGGAGACTGTAATTGGAATTTCACATAATTTTCACAAGTCATCAAATATTATTAAAAAATTTTTTTTCCAACTACTTAAGTCAGCAAAGTGTTGCTTCCAGCCCGCGCACCACGCGCACCACAACGAAAAGATCCCACGTGCAGCAACGAAGATCCCACGTGCTGCAACTAAGACCTGATGCAGCCATAAATAAATAAATAAATAAATAAATAAATAAATAAATAAGGCATTAGGCCAAATTTGGGCTGTTGGCCATAGTTTGCCTATTCCTGCTGTCAGGCAACAATGGAAAGCCATTAAAGGATGTTAAACAGGAACTGGCCTGACCTAGTCCTCTTGGTAGGAAGTTCATTTTGGCAGCAGTGGGGAAGATACATTTGAGAGAGGAGGGTCCAAGGAAAGAAGGACATGGAGAGCTGTCAAGTCTTTCCTGTGAAAAGGAAGCACGGTTTTCCTCCTTGAACACTTTGTAATAAATCAGTCAACACTAGAGTACCCTCTAAATGTCCCTTCCCTCCCTCATTACTGCCCACTCCTTTCTCTGCCACAGTGCCTCCTCCTCCCATCTCACCCTCCTCATCTCACCACCCCCGTCCCAAACACACAGCATGGCTGCCAGCTGGCCTCCTCTTTAAAACTCTTTCAACAGAACAGAGAACGGGGAATTGTGCTGAAAGAGTGACCCCCAGTAGCCCCACTTCTCTAATTTCTGGGAAGACGGTAATGGCTGAGTGAGCACTAGGGTGACCCAGCCTTCCTCCAAGCCATCAATATATGTTACAGATGTGGTTACAATCTTTGGAACATTTATTTTCCAGTTGACAGGAATAAATCATTTTTTTCCCTTTGCATTTGGCAGATGAGGTAATGTGCCGTCTTCTTTTCCTGCAGCATAATCTAAGATTTTATCCTTTGATAAATAGTCTTGATTTCAAAGCATTTAAAATTAAATATGCCACAAAAAAGCTTTGATACTGAAATTATTTTAATAGATTAAGAACTAAAATAGGGATATCTTTGGTAAGTTTCCAAAACTCATGGACTATTAAAATGAGAAGGGGACCTAGACACCATATAATGAAACACAGGAGGGATTTAGAAAGCCAAAATGAGCACCAGGTTCTCTTTCCTTTCAATGTTGTGTTCCTTCTTCAAAGAATTGATTGCAGAGCTTTTCTAACCCAATATCTGCTAAATTTAAGATGACAATATTATCCTACCTTTGGTACAATGCCATTTTCAAACATGAATGTTGCTGTAATACCAATTCCATTTTAAGCTCTTAAGGCGCTTGATGTGTATAGACCTGAACCAATGTTATGTTGTTCCAGACATGGCCCATGTTAACATCCCTTCTCCCTTCCTGTTCTACAGACAAGAGATGATGTCACTGGCAATCGAGGGGATAGTTTTATGGTGCACTCTATCATTATCTCCATCCTAAAATCCTCCCAAAGTGAAGAAACACAAAATGAAGAAGAAGGAGTGGAAGTAATGGAAGATGTATAATATTTGTGCTTCTAAAAGAGTAAAGCAGAAAAAGCCAGAGTTGACTACAATAATAACTCATTCTAACTAAAGCAGCTCTGAAGTCTGGAAATTGCCAGTCTATTATATCCACATAAATAAACAGTTCAAGTTCAAGAATGATGTGAAAATCTTTCAACAGGATGATATGTGAAAAATTATGAAAAAGTCACAAGAGTTTAATTATTATGGATTTTCAAAAACAGAAAAAAATTGGAAAAGTGTCACAAAATCTAGGCAATTCTGCCACATATTCTTCTTTTTTTTTTTTTTTGCGGTACGCGGGCCTCTCACTGTTGTGGCCTCTCCCGTTGTGGAGCATAGGCTCCGGACGCGCAGGCTCAGCAGCCATGGCTCACGGGCCCAGCCGCTCTGCAGCATGTGGGATCTTCGCGGACCGGGGCACGAACCCGTGTCCCCTGCATCGCCAGGCGGACTCTCAACCACTGCGCCACCAGGGAAGCCCCACATATTCTTCTGCTCTGCTCTGATTTCATCACATATGTCAATCCAAATGAACCTTCTTAAACATGGCAAGGTGCAGATTTGCACTGGAGACTTAGCTGTTGCTTATCTATTTTCACAGAATTAACAACAATCTTATTCAATAATCAAGAAAACAATTAATAGAGATTTATTTGACATAATTTACTTGAATGATTATTCTCTTTCACTGCATTCATCCAATCACTCATCAAGAATACAGTAAGTTAAAAAAAAAAAAAAGAATCCAGTAAGTATTTTTTAGGTGATAAGCACTCTGCTAAGTAGAAAGAGTGATGATGATGATAGTCACTATAGATACTGGAAATGTACCAAATCCTGTGTTAAACATTTTAAATCTATTGTCTCTTTTAATCTTCCTAACTTTTTACATTTGATACTGTTAATATCCCCATTTACAGATGAAGAAACTGAGGCATAGAATGCATAAATAACTGACAGGGTCATACTAACAGAAAGTGGTAGATCAAGGATTTGAACTTGACCATTTCTGTTTCACAGCCCATCTATTTGCACTTATCTATATATACATGATAAAAAGATGTAGATGGCATGGCCTCTCCATGTTTAGGAAACTAGATAGATAAATTTACAACAAAAGAAAAATTCTAAGGCATGTATGGGATCATGATGCTGAAAAGGATCACAGCGATTATCCAGTCAAAACTCTCATTTTGCAGAAAGAAAATTGAGACCTAGCTAGGACAAAATGCCCAGTGGAGTGCAGAACCACTTTTCTCTACTCCTAGTGCTACTCTGCAAGTCTGGGTCCTCATCATCTGTTACCTGAACTATTAAAATAGCATCATACTGTGTCTCTCCATCCCCAGTTCCATTATTTTCTATTATAATTATATTTATATATAATTCTATTATAATTATAATTAACTCAGACCTGTTAATGCTGAATTCCTTAAACTCTTCATAATGGTTTTCTCTTCCTTTTTCCTGAAGGCCCAGTTCTGCCTTATCAAGCACCAATCTATCCTTCTTCCTGCTCTGGCTCCCACCACTGCTCCAGCTGGTCAAAAATCCATTTCCACAATCCTGCTGTTTGGGTTCCTTCCCTTATGTGTTTGAGTATACTCTTCCCTCTGTCTAAAATGCCTTCTCCTTTCCTAGCCTGTGAACTTGTTCATCCTTCAAGAAGCAGCTAAAATATCACTCATTAAATCATTTCGTTCTCCAAACTCCTTCCTCTGCATTTCTATAATATTTCATTTATACTCAATATTAGAGACAATGACTTGTTTATCTTTTATTCTTGCTTATCTTTTATTCTAACACCTAATAAATTACATGGATAACTCATAGTAGGTCTTCAATACATGCTTGAATGAATGAATGAATACACTGAGAGTACTATGGTTTCTTGATTTTCAAGTCAATTTTTGCCACAATAGCTTTCATTCAGTCTTTTAGTTCTTCCAGTAAATATTTATTATATTTCTTTGTGCCAGGTACTCTGCTAGGCACAGGGGTCACAGTGGTAAAAAGGTAGATAACGTCCCTGCCCTCATGGAGCTATTTCTACCAAGAAATGCAGATAACAGAAAATAACAAGCAAATAATACCAGGGAAGTAACAGATAGCAGATAAGAGAGAGAATAACTGAGGAAGGCCATCTTAGAAAGAGGAGTCAGAAAAGCCTTCTCCAAGCACTTAGTATTCTAATGAAGATCTCAAGGATAAGATGTCTAGCCTGGTAAAGAGTTGGGGCAGAGCATTTCAGGCAGAGAGGACTGCAAGGCAGTAGGGAAGAAAATGAGCATTATGATCAAGGAAAGAAAGAGGCTTATGTGGCTCTAGCCACACTGGTGAAAATGGTTGGAGAGGTAAAATAGTAAGGGCAGTCACAGCTCATGAATGCTTTGCATGCTTTGTAGGCTATAATGAGGAATTTGGATTTCCTCCTAAAAACCATGGGAGCTATGGAAGGGTTCCTAGTCAGTGGAACTGGCATTTAAATGCACATTTAACCTGTGCATTTAAAAATGAGGGAAATGAATTGAAGCAGGGCAAGGGGAACCATAGGAAGACCAATTGGGAAGTTCTTGTAGAAGTCCAGGCAAACAATGGTTAAAGCGGAGTCACTGGAGATGGAAGAAACACATACAGATTTTAGTTATATTTGGGAGATAGACTCAATAGGTCTTGGAAATGTATTAGACGTGGGCAGAAAATGAAAGGGAGGCATTGCAGTTTATTTTTAGATTTTATGGTTTGAATCATTGGTTGGATGGCATAATTTTACTGAGATGAGGAAGACTAAAGTGAGAAATAAATTTAGGAGGGAAAATAAAAAGTTCTATGTTTGGACATACTGAACTGATATTAAGAGTGGACATTTTATAAAGAAGACGTGGCACATATATACAATGGAATATTACTCAGCCATAAAAAGAAATGAAATTGAGCTATTTGTAATGAGGTGGATAGACCTAGAGTCTGTCATACAGAGTGAAGTAAGTCAGAAAGAGAAAGACAAATACCGTATGCTAACACATATATATGGAATTTAAGAAAAAAAAATGTCATGAAGAACCTAGGGGTAAAACAGGAATAAAGACACAGACCTACTTGAGAATGGACTTGAGGATATGGGGAGGGGGAAGGGTAAGCTGTGACAAAGCGAGAGAGAGGCATGGACATATATACACTACCAAATGTAAGGTAGATAGCTATTGGGAACAGCCGCATAGCACAGGGAGATCAGCTCGGTGTTTTGTGACCGCCTTGAGGGGTGGGATAGGGATGGTGGGAGGGAGGGACACTTAAGAGGGAAGGGATATGGGAACAGATGTATATGTATAACTGATTCACTTTGTTATAAAGCAGAAACTAATTAAAAAAATGTAAATTAAAAAAAAAGAGTGGACATTTTAAACTTTACCATGGAAAACTGTTCTTAAAGTAAACAAACCACCAGATAACAATAAGAATGGCTAATAATCATTGGGTGCTTACCATGTCAGACTTTGTTTACATATTAAGTTATATAATTCCCCAGACAATCACTCTATAAATAAGTTACTACTGTGACCTCCATTTTACAGATACGGAAAGTAAGGTATAGAATGGTCAAGTTACCTCCCCAAGGCCTCACATTTGTAAGTGGCAGATTCAGGATGCAAATCCAGGCATTCTGATTCCAGAGACTGCGCCTTTTAATCTCTGTATAAAGAAAAAGTAATGACCTGGTGCCAGGAAAGTAATTAAATCTTACTTATTTCTAAATAAAACCAACAGGAGCACAGCTCTCCACATATTACATGATAGGATTTATTATACACTGATTTTTTAATAAATGACAAATCTGTTGCTAAAATAAATAACTTTTCTTATCATGAATGCCATTATAGAAATCACATTATGTACTAGACACCAAGTAGAGATTACTGCTCAGCAAGGACTTCTCTCAGAGGAATTAACTGGATCCCCATTTAGCTCTCTTATCCAGTGGCAATCACCTGCAGACACCCATTTCCATCCACAGTTACCACTTCAGAAACTATTTACTGACCATCTATAATGAGCCAGGCATTGGAGTAAGCATGGCATCTACGATTCCCTGCCTTCATGGAGCTCCCGACCAGAGACAGAGACAAAAAAAATGAAGCCACCAATTAAAATAAACTGTGATATGTGCTGAATATAGTACAGACGGCTGGGGGACCCAACCCTATATGGGGGACAGTAGGTAGGATTTAATCAGGACACAGCTCAATATTTCTTAGCCAGGGAAGAGAAGGAGCTGACAGAGTACTTTGGACCTGCTTACAGGAGCATTTGTGCCATTTGACACAGGTAGCAGCTAGCAGGTTTCCAAAACTTCCAACGGAGCAAATGTGGAAATGCCTTTACCTGTTCTTAACATGCGTGCCCCAACCCTGCCCCTGCCCTCCTCTTTCTGAAGGCTCTCCCTGAGTAACCCAATTACAACCACCTCATCGTGATGACAGATAATCCATATCCAAGCTTGACTCAATGATCCCTTCAGCTTCAGCCCTGAATCACACTAGACTTTACTGCTTGAGTGATCCTCAAACAGCATCGATTCAGCAGAGACTTCACTTGCTTTTCCCCCACAGCCTGCTCCTTTTCCTACATGCCCTGGTTCCACCACCATCCACCCAACTACCTAAGCCAGGACTGAAAGCATTGCCCTAGTTTTCTCCTCACCCCAGCCCTTACTCAACACATGAGTCACCAAACACTGTGAGCTCCCTCCTTAGCATCTCTGGTTATTCGCCTGCCCTACCACCACCACTGTCACAGCATTCGATCAGCCCCTCCCGGCCTTTTACTGCAGTGGCATCTTAAGTGTCTTGCTGCTGCATTCCCAGTCTGTTCTTCATACAAGTGCCAGAATAATATTGCAAAAATACACATCGTGTTCTTCCCTGGCATCAAAGCCATCAACAGCTCCCCATGGTTCACAGACTGAAGTCCCAACTCCTGTGAAGCCCTCTGGTGTTTCATCTTTTCCTGCCTTTCAGCCTTACCTTTTGCTAATAACCCCTCTTCTTCTAGTGCTTCACACTCCTCCCACACCAAACTACTTACAATTCCATGAACTCCTTATGTGGTTTCAGACAGCAAGCTTCGGCTCATACTTCTGTCTCTGCTTTAAACGCCTTTCAACACTATCCCTACACCTCGACCCATCTTTCGAGTCTCGACTCACAGATCAACTTGTCTCTGAAGTTTTTTGTGATTACTCTGTCTCTGCCCCAAATAGAACTGACCTTTTCCTCCCTTATGTCCCCACCACTTCTAGGGCCAAATATTTCCAGAGCACATCGTTATAGTGATCCCATCAGTCTAGCACATGCCTGCCTATCAGATAGCTTCATCCACAACAACACAATTCATGGACCAGTACTTATTATCCAGCAGTAGTAGGTGCTGTGGCTAAGTGTTGGAGAAGTGGAAAAGGCACATAAAACAATCTTTGCCCTCATAACTTATTTACAGTCACAAAATAAAAGTCTTCAGTCTAAAAGTAAAAAGCCCTCCCAGGATTTAGCCTGAAGCAAATATAGTTTAAGCTGGTTTCGTGTAGTTTAAGGGACTTGATTTATAGAGGCCCCTTCTAAATTTCTGTGCTAATTTTATATTTTTAACTTTAGGTCTTTATTTTCTTAAAGGGGGCCCCAAATTTGGACATATTTGAGGCTCCACAAAACCTGCACCCACCTCTGGTTCCAAGACGTAGATGATTATCTGTAGTCACAAATTTTTGTAAATAAAGCCTAAAGAAAAGTCAACAGCGATTTGGGAGGGTTTGCAGGTGTGGCACAGGCCTCCTCCCGTGCCCGAAGACTGAGCGCTGAGTGGGAGTGGCTCAGCGCCACCCCCCAAGTCCTCCCCTGGGGTAGAGCAGGAGGGTGGGGCCTCCGACCCAGAGTCTCCTACTGTCTCTCTCCTTTCCTACCACCCACACACCCTAAAAGAGGAGTGAACTAGAAAACAGTGAAGGAAAAGAAAGGTGACAAATACTTCAGGAACAGCAGAATACGGAGGTTCTGAGATACGAACAGAAAATGCATCACACTGGCTCACTCAGTGTCATCAGGTTCACACCGATCCTGTGACCTGACTGAAATTTCAGATTAAAACATGTTTGCTGTGGTGAAGAAGTGAGGGGAAGAGGGAGGTTAGAAGCAGGAGAAAAAGGGAAGAAGGACATATGACAAAGACAAAGAACATGACTAATGAGTCCAGTTCTTCCTTGTGTCATTTGTGGCCTCAAGGAACAATGAACAAAAGGAATAATGGGCTGGGAATCCGTCATCCACATTCCTTCTCCCTACTTCAGCCCTCCTTCAGCATTTCCTTCAGAATCAAGCCAGGCCCTTGACACAATAGCTCCATGTGACAAAAGGGAGAAAGAGTGTTGGCGAACCTAAGTTTGTGTGCCTGTCGCACAGGGAAGCCAAACAAACCGAAACAAACAAGTGTGGAGCAGAGAAAGGTTTATTGCGAGGGCCAAGCAAGGAGAACGAGCAGCTCATACTCAGAAGACCCAAACTTCTCGATGGCTTTCAGGGACGAGTTTTTAAAGGCAACATTTGAGGTGAAGGTTGCAGGGTGCATGACTCTCTTCTGATTGGTTGGTGGTGAGGTAACAGGGTGGTGTTTCAGGAATCTCAATCATCAACCTGGTTCTGACCAGTCTGGGGTCTACAAGCTTGTGCTCAGCATGAAGTCACCATCCTCCACCTGGGTGGGGATCTTAGTTCCTGCAGAACAGCTTAAAGATACATGTTGGATTGTTATGGATATCCCTTGAGGAGGAACTAGGGATTAAAGGAAAATGACATACCAACTTTATAAATGAGCAACTAGACCCAGAGTGGTAAGGGACTCTTCCAAGTTTACACCATCAGTAAGGGCCAGGATTGTGTTTTATCACTGAACTACTGTTTTTTGTCTGCTTTTCCTTGTTTCTGCATTCTTTCACTTCCCTGATTAGTTACTGCTTGAATCCTTGGATATCAGGGAAGGCCTAGGAGACTAAAGCCTTTTTCTGCAAACAAGAAATGGAAGGCATGGAGGGGCTTTTGTACCCGGGAGGGCCCCACAGGGTCCTGCTCGGTTTCAAGAGTAATGCATAGACTGACAGTTGGGGGGGTTGGGGAGGAGGGAAAGGCATCTGGGTCCACTTCCTGGTTCTGGCTTGGGTAGGACTTAGATCTTTCTAGGTTCCAGCACAGAAAAGACTATGGGTCCACCACTGCTCCCATTATGTAATTCAAATAACACTTTAATATTTTTAATGACACATAACTTACCTGTACACTGAAATTAGGACAACTGTTTTTCTAGATTTTGTGAGTTTTACATTTTGAACGAGCTAGTTAGAGCTGATCTCTCTCTCTCTCCCCTCCCTGATACATGCTTGGTTTGCCTATTCTAACACCATCCTGGCCCTTACTGATGACACCATGATTTTGGCAGCGTTCCTTATCACTCTGGGTCTGGTCACTCATTTATAAAGTTGGTGTGTCATATTCCTTTAATCCCTATGAGTTTATCAGAGATCATTCTCTTTCATCTTTTAAAGCAAAAAACAATTTAAAGTACTTCTGCTCTGGGGCTTCCCTGGTAGCACAGTGGTTAAGAGTCTGCCTGCCAATGAAGGGGACATGAGTTCGAGCCCTGGTCGGGGAAGATCCCACATGCCGCGGAGAAACTAAGCCCATGTGCCACAACTACTTAGCCTGTGCTCTAGAGCCCACGCAACACAACTACTGAGCCCACGCGCCATAACTATTGAAGCCCACGTGCCTAGAGCCCATGCTCTGCAACAAGAGAGGCCACGGCAATGAGAAGCCCACGCACCGCAACGAAGAGCAGCCCCTGCTGGCTGCAACTAGAGAAAGCCCGCGGGCAGCAACGAAGACCCAACGCAGCCAAAAATAAATAAATAAATACATAAATCTATTTTTAAAAAAAAAAAAAAAAGGGAGTCAGCCTGCCAATGCAGGGGACATGGGTTGGAACCCTGGTCGGGGAAGATCCCACATGCTGCGGAGAAGCTAAGCTCGTTCACCACAACTACTGAGCCTGCGCTCTAGAGCCTGTGAGCCACAACTACAGAGCCCACGTGCCGCAACTACTGAAGCCCACATGCCTAGAGCCCGTGCTCCATAACAAGAGAAGCCACTGCAGTGAGAAGCCTGCACACCACAATGAAGAATAGCCCCTGCTAGCCACAACCAGAGAAAAGCCCACGAGCAGCAAAGAAGACCCAACACAGCCAAAACTGAAAAAATAAATAAAATAAAGTACTTCTGCTCTAGTTTGTACATCCTACTGACTTGTACAGCATAGAGAATTCCAGTCTGGATGAGAGAAGACATATTGTGTATGTAGTGATATGTTTCATTTTACTCATTCTGTAAATATTTACTGAATACCTATCATTTAACAGCTGCTGAGTGTACAGTGATGAGTGGAGCAGACATACTCCTTGCCTTGTCCAGTTTACTTCAATGGAGCTTGCAGTCTATTGAATACAGTTGTGGAGCTGGGAACAGCCCAGATATCTGATTTCCAGAACCTATCCTCTAGGATCTAGTATGGTGGTGAGGAACCTGATTCTGCAGTCAGGTGGCCTAGGTTCAAATCCCAGTGCTGTCACTTCCTTGCTTTGTGACCTTGAGCAAGTTTCTTAGCCTCTCTGTCCTGCTATTTCCTCCAGGCTAACAATAGCAAGTCCACATGCCCAGGGTATATTTCCTGACACACATGACTGTTTTACTGCCAGATTTTGTGCTGTGGCTCAGGGTAGCTCAGGACTGTGGGTTCAAAAAAGACGGCTGTGTACTTCCTCCACAGAGGATGCCCAGCTTTAGGCCAAAGAGGGAAGGATGAGTCTCTTCCCAGTTTGTGTCTTATTCTGGCGTCTGGGTTAAGCAGCACTATCCAAACATCATACTGAGTTTTTAGAGAAAACAACCTTCCTGTTTTTACTCAAAGCCCATTCAATCTTCCCCACCCTCTCCCCTATGTTTGAAAAAGTATCCTTGGCAGCTTAAATTAGGAGATCGTGTGTAAATGTAACTCAGATTTCATCTGTCTACTGGTCCTTCTCTTTGAGCTCCTCAACATCCTCCCCCAACCACACACAGAATAATGAATCCACTTCACAGAAAAATATTGCTGAGAAATGTGGACTTGACAAAGGATTTTATGGAAACAAAGGAAGAGAAAGTTCAGAGCACACACTCCAGAGCCGACCATCTGAAAATTCCTTGTAGACATTTTTCCATTTCTCTTTTCCAGATTCCCCTTTCCTGCCAGGTTACCAGTAAAGGTGCCATTCTTTCTCCTCCTGGTGTCACCCATCCCCATAAAATTGCAAAGATGCAAAAATCAACCCTCAAGTTCATCCAAGTCAGAAAATACACTCAGAAGATGTACTATGTTTACTTCTCTGGCTTCCCAACTTCACTGATTTCATGGCCTGAGTATTCCAGCTCATGAATACAATCAAGATTTTTTTCAACCAACACTTTAAGCTGTTTTTAGCAACAGGCTTGGTCTGGGCACCCAAAACGTCAGGTTGCCCTACACAGTGTGTGTAGTCTGATGTTGAGTCAAGTTGCCTGATCACCTTGCTTGGTGATTAGCCTAATACAAAGTCACAGTGTTTATTATGCTGAGATTTATGTTTCAATGAGTCAGTTGCATTATCTTTCTGCACCATTTTTGCCTTAAGCAATAAAACACTGCTGTAGAAGAATGAGAGATAAAAAAGATACAGTTAACAAAGAATCCTAAATCTGGACCCCTTAAAGGAGTCCAAGCCAGAACTTAGACTGTTTTCATTGCCTTGCCCTGTTTAGGATTTTGCTTGGTTGGCCTTCACATTAGGAAAGTTGATTGTTTACAAATGTTTGAACATTTTTCTTACACACCCATGTTTGGGTGTGCCTTTGGAATAACAAAAGATGAGTAAAAGAATTTAATTTGATCCTCATTTTGAGCTAAATATTGAAAGTAAGCAATAAAAATTGGAAGTAGGAATATATACCTGGATTCCAGCTTGTGAGTTTGTTTCCACAACACACATGACAGAGGCCCTTAAAATAGAGTGTGAGACTATTCCAGTGTAAGACTGCAAGGGAAGAGAGATCACGTAATTCAAACTTCTCCCATCACTGATGAGGAAATCAAATCCCAGAGAAGTTATGTGACCTGTTTAGCATCACACAATGGAAGGAATTTCAGGTCAAGGTCTCCTGATTGATTCCCAGGAACTTACTTCTTTCAATTATATTAGCTGTCATATAATATGAAGGTTCCCTTTTTACCAAAAAATCATATACATGTTTAATAAACTTGGTAAATTTTGTTTATTTTGAGTACCTAATGCCAGAGATTTATGAAAAACAAGCAAAAACAATCTACTGGAGTTCAAAAATAAAACAAAAACCAACAGTTAAGAAAAAAAACTTTCCATTACATGATGTAGGTTAATCTTTTTGTTTCCCAGTATCTTAGTTGTCTTTACCAGCACAGTAATTAGAAAACTAGGAAACATCAAAGTTAGTTAGTGATGTCATTATTATTAAAGAAAAAACTTTTATTATTTACAAACTTTATATTTTGAAATAGACTTAGGAATTTACTTAGATATTTAGAAATAAAAAATTTTCATCCGCTTCTTGGCCATTATCACTACTTATGAGACTCAAATAAATTATAACTAAGGAGCTATAGAGCTGTATGTAGGTGAGGTGGAATGTGAACTGAAGATCTGTCAGGAGTGAACCTCAGAATTTAAATAAATGAGGTCAGAGCTAGAGACAGAGAGAGGAGACAAGTGTCTTCATCATTACTCATGATAAGGCAGCAGCAAATCACCTTGACTGAGGAACCATGAAGGTCTGTTTGGTATTAGAAGCAAACTACAGAAGTGATCATGTCAGGACAGCTCTGATGGATCTGATTTGATGCATCCACTCTTATCACGTGAATAATTATATATTCAGAGCCACATATTTTTACCACAGATATCATACAGTTGTAATTTCCCTCTAAGGGAGCAATAATAACTCACACTTTAGATTGTTTTTGGATACATTAGAGCTTTAACCTCCTATTTCAAAAATATAATCCAAGATTCTAATAGATAATCCCAGCTCTCTGTTGCCAGCACAATCCAGATTCCACAGGTTTACAGAATTTTTAGTCACCTAGGAGTAATCAGATCCAGCAGAGATTTGTGTTTGTTTTCTTTTAAGTATAGGCATAGAAAGTTCACTTATCTAGTACTGGTTTTGCTCCCCATCTGCAAAAGATCAAAGTTAGTATGGAAAGTATCTCCGGCATGGGTAAGTTGTGAAATCAAAGCAACTGCATGTGTCAGGAGAGTTTACTTTTTGGATAGACACTCATGAGCAAAAACTGAAGAAGGGGTAAGCATAATACATATTAAAATAAAAAGTGCTCAGTCAACCAAATATAAAAGGAGATTACTCTATAAAAATCAAACTCCATAAAATGAGTAAAAAAAAAAAAAAGGTTAAAAAATGTCAACATTATTAGCAAAAATTGCCAAGAGTATCAAGAAATATGTTAGGTAACTAGTTGTGAAGGATGACAATTAAAAGAAATATCATTTCTTCCTGACAGAGTTTTTGCTCCAAAATGAACACAATGATACAAATGCTAGCAAAGAAAAAAAAATTATTGCCAGAGAAAAAAAATTCCTCTAACTGAAGTTTCATATTTCCAAAATTTACTTAGTTATTTTTAGGGTTTTTCCTCCAACTGGAAATTTGATGCATGTGGGGGGGGAAAAGAAAGGTTAATGGAAGAAACAATCAGAGGACAGAGTTTATGGAAAATAGAAGAAGGATAATGAGAACAGAGAAGACTGAATCAAGATGGTGCAGGGATGATCCATTTATTCATTCTTTCTTTTTTTCTTTCTTCAACAAATAATTATCGAGCGCCATGTATTCTTCTAGGCACTGGGGATACAGCAGGGAACAAAATAAAGTACTTTCCTTTGTGTGGCTTGTGGTCTAGTGCCAGGTGGGCCAACTTTTTCTATAAAGTGTCAATAGATATTTTAGGCTTTGTGATCCATACAGTCTTTCATGACTACTTAACTCTGTTGTAAATACCAAAGCCATCAGAGAAAGACAGACAAATGGCCATGGTTGAGTTCCAATAAAAATTTTAAAGCCTAAATTTTAAAATTTTTAAATTAAATTTTTAAATTAAAACAGATGGCAGGCAGATTTGTCCTTCAATCCGTAGTTTGTCAACCTCTGTTCTAAGTGGAAGGAGACAAGAAAATGTATAGTATCATTTCAGGTAATGATAATTGCCTTGAAGAAAAGTAAAACAGGCTGAGGAGATAGAAGGCAATGATGTGGGAAAGCTGTTATTTTAGATTGTTAGAGAAGGTCTTTGTAATGACAATGAAGCAGTGAACCTGAATGAAGTGAGACTGTTAGAGAGGATCCAGTGCACAAGTGGAGGGTTTGATTCTAAATAACAGCATGGATAATTAATCTGTTATAATAGGAAAGAAGGCAAAATATAACATTACAGAAGCAGGTAAGTTGGCATATATGGTTGGAAGAATGTGGATGTTTTCCTGGATCACTGATGGAAAGTGATGATTAGGGCTACAATGAACACACTTACCCTCTTCTCTTAGTCTTATTGCTATCCTTTATTCTCTGAAGACAATAAATTCAGTAAATATTGTGAGCAGGTAAGAAATCTATAGAAGGAAATTTAATAGCAGTTTTTAACGGAGGCAAGAGATGTAGTTGAGGAGGAAGTACATTCCGGGAATGACTAGTGGATGGTGCAACAGCTCTGAAGAATATCGTATGACCTGGACCTAGGAATCAAAATCACATTGCTTGACTGAGAGCATGTATTCTGATATGCAATGACTGTTATTACTTAAGGAAAGTAGGAAGTGAGCAGAAGAATTTAGAAAATGTTATTAAAAGTTTAAATATTTAGTCAGCAATATTATCTATCCCTGGGGGCCATGCAGGGAGAAGTAAAAGGCAATACTTAAAGAAAGGTGAAGTTTTCTATTAATTTTATGTAATCAAAACTCATGAGAAAAATTATGATAGAGACAACTGCAATATAGGAAAGAATATGGTATATAGTTCAGAATTGGGAACAGATATAAAGAAAAATTAACTTGATATTTAAGAATTATCAATACGTATGTAACATTAATTTCTAAGCACTAAAGCACTACATATAAAATCTTACTTCATGAGAAATAAATTCTAGAAATCACTCATGTCCAGACAACAGTGATACTGTAAGTTACAGCTAACAGTGCCTCCCCTGAAATATTACATCATACTATGTGGATAGCTAGTGGGTGTAAACTATATTTCAAAATAAGAGGGCAAATGGTCATGCTGTCTCATTCCTTATGCCTGCTTACAGTTTGAACCTAGACTGCCTGAACTTCAAAACCTTTGTTCTCCAGGAACAATCAGCTCTTAAGGCAATGTTTGTCCAAAGAAATTAGCAACTGACAAGGAATCTTCACTTTAAGATCTAACTTCTCAAAATAAAACCATGAGGTTTGTATGCTGACCATAGAAACAAATCCTAATTCAAGCTGATGTCCCCTCAGAGAGCAGCAGTGATGGTCACACTGAAGAACAGGCCCTCTTGTCCTGCACTAAAAAAGCCCATGGGTTTGAATGGGAAGCAATGGAGAAAAGGCAGATTGAGTTGCCAACGTATAACACTTATAACCAGGAAGTTCCTTGCTCCCTTTCAGCTAAGTAAATGACTCACTGTTGTAATCTTGAGTAAATCACTTAAATTCCAAGTAGTCAACTTCCTTCCATCTAGTAACAATGACTTAATACTAAGTAATCCTGAAAATACGAGACAATGTCTTTTTTATGATTACCAGCAGCTAAGAGTAATGGATAACTAAGGAAAAAAAGAAGGAAAGAAAGATCTACAAAGCAAAAGTAATTCATTCTTTATTATAGTATCTCTACCACTAAGTTACTAACATTTTCTCTAGAAATGTTCTTTTTGAGGTATTTTAGTGTGGGTGCTGGAATAGTTCATTCAAGAGCTAGGATTCAATTTTTTCTACTCAAACAGGTTTTCAGACTATGGCTCTTTGTCTAGGTGAGAATAAGTGTGCCAGTGTCTTTTTCTGAATTCGTATACTGTGCGTTCATGAATCTGCCTCCTAGTCTGCTAGTTTAATTAAAGAACTCTCATCAAATTTAACAAAAGTTCCAGCTTTAGTTCAGGAAGCATGACCTCACTTATTAGGATTCAGATTAGTGACTAGAAAGAGTGAGGGCTTCAGGCAGGTCACTTTTCCACGATATAAAAAGTAGATTTAAAATTTTGTTTTATTATTATTTTAAATAAACAAATAAAAAAGGAAAGAGTACAACATAGGGGTTAAGTATGTAGATTTTAGAACTTATAGACCTGGCTTCAAATCCTGGTTTTGTTTACTAGCTATAGGTGGCGGGAAAGCTACTTAATCACTCTGTCTCAAGACTTATTTGCAAAATGGGGGCAGTGAAGCCTCATCCATTCATATTGCTGTGATAGTTAAACAAGAAAAATACATGTACAAAAAATTACACATAAAGTATATATATATAGCATGAGTTTAGAATAATTTTATTTATTTACTTTTCAGCTACTCAATGCTTTTAACAAATTTTTCTTTAGAAAGAAGCAATTTCTCAAATTCCTCACAATTACCCACCAAGTTTTGAGTAGGTATCAATCACATCAGTGTTTTGCTCTTCCTTGGGGACAAATATGAATTTTATATCAAATCCTAGAGCTTATCTATATCAAATCCAAAGTATTGTTTCATATCCTCAAAATATTAAAATTTTCAGTTATTCTGAAGAGATTAGTATTTGTACAGCAGATATCAAAATGTAGATCATTGTTCTGGCAAATAATATCTTGTAATCTAAGAGTTTAGCAAAGCAGAAATGTCTAGGAAAAATAGGAATTAAAAAAAATAGAGGGACTAATCCTTACCTTCTTTAGCCTCAGAGTATAAATAATCCAGTCTTATAATTACATAGCACTTTATGCTTTGTACAGTAAAAATAAAACAAAAGGCACTTGTGACAAACACTGTTCTCTGAGAGCCAATGACATGCCTCCTTGCCTCTCACATTTCCTAAGCCAGGACTTGAGAAATCAGGTGACTTGGCAAAGAAAAATAAATAACATGTATATTCATGGAAAGCCCATAAACCAGGACTGATGAGAAACTTGAAAACTCAAGCAGGGGTCTACTGCCCTATTATTGTTTTTGCCTCTTGCTTCTATTGCCTTTTATTGCCTCTATTGATGGCAATAGAAACTGTGAGCATGGTAAGGAAAAAAAGATAGCTAAAGCTGACTTGGCACTTAGTCCTGCAGGTCAATGAGAACACAGAATTTGATTTGACCTTTTTAAAATCTTCACTGTAATTTTGGTCTCTCTCTTAACTGAATTATGGATGTAAGGTTGGTTTTGTCTTTAATGTTCTTCACTGAATATTTTTATTAAATGAGTATTTGTTGTTGTAATTGTTGTTACTGCTGCTTTGATAATTAGTTCACTAAAAATGGCCACATCCAAATGGTCAAGGACCGACCATTGGGAGGAAGTGGCCAAGATGGTGGAATAGGAATACCCTGAGCTTACCTCTTCCCATGGGCACATCAAAATTACAAATATTTACAGAGCAACTGTTAATGAGAAGAAGTTTTAGAAGACTAGGAAAAAAGATCTTCTACAACTAAAGATATAGAGAAGGAACCACAATGAGATGGGTAGGAGGGGTCAAGATGTGGTATAGTCAAAGCCCATAAGCACAGGTATGTGACCCACAAATAGGAGGATAATTACAATTGCTGAGATTCTCCCCAAGAAGTGAGGGGTCTGAGCCCCACCTCAAGCTCTCATGTGGCAGAAACAGTAATCTGAAAGGGGACTGTGTCAGACCCACTTGCTGATACTGGAGAGCCTCCCAGAGAGGCAGGAGGCAACAGGAGCACACCCTGGGGACATAGACACTGGCAGCAGCCATTTTTGGGAGCTCCTTCCACCACATGGACACTGGTGCTGGCAAGCTCCATTTTGAAATCCTCCCTCTAGTGTAAGCACCAGGACCCAGCACTGCCCACTAGCCTATCTGTACCAGTACTGGGACGCCTAAGGTCAAGCAACTAGCCAGGCAGAGACACAGTGTCGCCCACTGGCAGGCCTGCTTCCTTATGACCCTCTGAGCCTGCAGCCGCCCCAGATCCAAGCCCTGTCCACCAGAGAGCCCATGACCTGGCCCTGAACACCAGTGCACTGGCACTAGCCCCAGGACCAGCCCCCACCACCAGTGAGTAGGCACTAGCTCCAGGACGCCCTGGACCCTGGCCTCTCCCACCAGTGGGTCAAACACCAACTACAGGACCCCCCACATGGTCCTGCAGCCAGAGACCCCAATACCTGGCTCTACGCATGAGTGAGCCAGCACTAGCCCTGTGTCCCCCTGGGCCTCAGCTGTCCACCAATAATAGGCTGACACCAGATCTAGAATCCCAGGGCCATGCAGCCAGAGATCCCAGGACTCGAGTCTGCCCAACGGTGGGCTGCTACTAGCCCCAGGACCCAGCCCACCTGCCAGCAGGCAGGCCCCAGCCCTGGGACACCCTGGACTCCAGCAGTGACCCCCAGCAAGCCAGCAGCTCTGGGACACCTTGGGCCCCTCATCCAGCTGCCCCTGGAATCCAGCCCCACTCATCAGCATGCCAACACAAGCTTTGAGACACCCTGTACACTGCAGCCAGTGTCTCAGGAAACAGCCCAACACACCAGCAGGTCGACACTAGATCTGGGACCCCTGGCCCTGCAACCAACCACTCCAGAACCAAGCTCTGCCCACCACTGACCTGGCACCAGCCCTGAAATCCTCTAGGGCCCCACAGCCAGTAGCCGTGTGACCACGCCCTGCCCACCAGTGGACAGCAACCTCTGTACAAGACAGGATCTGGCAACCAACTGAACCAGGCACTAGCCACACCTACTAGACCACCCACAGTAGCCAGGTCACCACAACAGAAGTACCCATACAGTCCAAATAGGAGGCAACCCTAGAACATATAGCTCTGGTGACCAGAGGGGAGTGGGCTGCTGGGATGCACAGAACATCTGCAGAAGACCACTTCCCTAAGGTTAGGAAACGTAACCAACCTACCAAATACACAGAAATTTAAAAAATCAAATTAGGCAAAATATGTTCCTTTGTTTGGAACATATTTCTCTGTTCCCTCTTTACAAAGAGTTAGAAATATAAAGAAGGACCAAACCGAGCTTAAAAATACAACCACCGAAATGAAAAATACACTAGAAGGAATCAATAGTAGATTAGATGATACAAAGGAGTGGATCAGCAAGTTAGAAGACAAAGTAGTGGAAATCACTGAATCTGAATGGCAAAAAGAATAAAAAGAAATAAGGACAATTTAAGAGACTTCTGGGACAACATCAAATGTACTAACATTTGCATTACTGGGATCCCGGAAGAAGAGAGAAAGGAAGGAGCAGAGAACATATCTGAAGACATAATAGTGAAAACTTCCCTAACCTGGGAAAGGAAACAGACATTCAGGTCCAGGAAGCACAAAGAGCCCCAACCCAAAGAGGACCACCCCAATACATACCATAATTAGAATGGCCAAAATTAACAATAAAGAGAGAAAATTAAAAGCAACAAGGAAAAGCAAGAAATTACATACAAATTACATACAAAAGGCTACCAGCTGACTTTTCAGTATAAACTCTGCAGGTGGAAGGGAGTGGCACTATATATTTAAAGTGATGAAAGGGAAAAACCTACAACCAAGAACCCTCTACCTGGCAAGGTTTTCATTCAGATTTGTTGGAGACACCAAAGTTTAAAGACAAGCAAAAGCTAAAAGAGTTCAGCACCACCAAACCAGCTTTATGAGAAATGTTAAAGGGATTTCTCCAAGTGAAAAAGAAAAAGCCATAACTAGAAACATGAAAATTATGAAAGGAACAATCTCACTGGTAAAGGTAAATATACAGTAAAGGTAGTAAATCAACTACACAAAACCTAGTAGGAAAGTTGAAAGACAAAAGTAGTAAAATCATCCACATCCACATTAAATAGTTAAGGGATACATGAAACAAAACGATGTAAAATATGATGTAAAAAAACTGTAATCATGGTAGGGAGGGGAGTAAAAATTCAGGGTTGTTAAAATGCATTTAAATTTAAGAGATCAGCAACTTAAAATAATTATACACACACACATACATCTATATACGTATGTATGTATATAACTATATATAAACCTCACAGTAACCACAAACCAAAAATCTATACAAGGTACAGAGAAAAAAGAAAGGAATCCAAATATAACACTAAAGATAATCATCAAATCACAAGGGAAGAGAAAAAAAGAAGGAACAACAAAGAAAGACAAAACAATTAACAAAATGCCAGTAAGTACATACCTACCAATAATTACTTTAAATGTAAGTGGATGAAAGCTCCAATCAAAAGACATAGAGTGGCTGAACAGATACAAAAACAAGACCCATACATATGCTGTCTACAAGAGACTAACTTCAGATCTAAAGATACATGCAGACTGAAAGTGAGGGGATGGAAAAAGATATTCCATGCGCATGGAAATGAAAAGAAAGCTGGAGTAGCAATACTTATATGAGACAAAAGAGACTTTAAAACAAAAACTGTAAAAAGAGACAAAGAAGGACACAACATAATAATCAAGGGATCAATCCAAGAAGAAAATATAACAATTATATGCCAATAAAACCTAGAAGAAATGAACAAATTCCTAGAAATGTACAATCTTCCAAGACTGAACCAGGAAGAAATAGAAAATATGAACAGACCAATGACCAGCAATAAAATTGGATCAGTAATAAAACAACTCCCCAAAAACAAAAGTCCAGGACCACATGGCTTCACAAGTGAATTCTACCACACATTTAGAAAGGAGTTAACACCTATCCTTCTCGAACTCTTTTAAAAAATCAAAGAGAAAGGAAAACTTCCAAACTCATTCTACAAGACCAGCATCACACTGATACCAAAACCAAAGATATCACAAAAAAAGAAAATTATAGGCCAATATCACTAATGAACATAAATGCAAAAATCCTCAACAATATATTAGCAAACTAAATTCAACAATACATTAAAAGGATCAAATGATCAAGTGGGATTTATCCCAGGGATGCAAGAATGGTCCAAATAAATCAATATACCACATTAACACATTGAAGAAAAACCATATGATCATCTCAACAGATGCAGAAAAAGTTTTTGACAAAGTTCAACATCCTTTTATGATAAAAAAAAAACTCTCAGCAAAGTTGGTATAGAAGGAACATACCTCAACATAATAAAGGCCATATATGACAAGCCCATGGCAGCTAACATCATACTCAACAGTGAAAAGTTGAAGGCATTTCCTCTAAGATAAGGAACAAGACAAGGATGCCCACTCTCACCAATTTTATCCAACACAGTATTGGAAATTCTAGCCACAGCAATCAGATAAGAAAATCTAAATTGTAATCTAAATGGAAATCTAAAGTGGAAAGGAAGGAATAAAACTATCACTGTTTGCATATGACATGATACTAAACATAAAAAAATCCTCAAGATGCCACCAAAACTAGAGTTCATCAATGAACTCAGTAAACTTGCAGGATACAAAATTAATATGCAGAATTCTGTTGCATTTCCGTACACTAACAATGAACTATCAGAGAAATTAAGAAAACAATCCCATTTACAATAACATTAAAAAGAATAAAATAGGCCTTTCTAACCTTCTGAGATGGCCCATACTCTGTCTGTGGAGTGTGTTTCTCTCTGAATAAATCCACTTCTTACCTATCAATTTGTCTCTCACTGAATTCTTTCTGCAATGAGACGTCAAGTATCTGAGCTTTGGGGCTTCCCTGGTGGTGCAGTGGTTAAGAGTCTGCCTGCCAATGCAGGGGACACAGGTTCGATCCCTCATCCAGGAAGATTTCCACATGCTGCGGAGCAACAAAGCCCATGTGCCACAACTACTGAGCCTGAGCTCTAGAGCCCGTAAGCCACAACTACTGAGCCAGCGAGCCACAACTACTGAGCCAGTGAGCCACAACTACTGAACCCCACTCACCTAGAGCCCATGCTCCGCAACAAGAGAAGCCACCGCAATGAGAAGCCCATGCACTGTAACGAAGAGTAGCCCCCACTCATCGCAACTAGAGAAAGCCCGTGCACAGCAACAGACCCAACGCAGCCAAAAATAAAATAAATATAATAAATAAATTTTAAAAAAAGAATAAAATACCTAAGACAAAATCTAACTAAGTGGGCAAAAAACCTGTAACTGGAAAACTATTAGATGCCGATTAAAGAAATTGAAGACAATGCAAACAGATGGAAATATATACCGTGTTCATGGACTGGAAGAAATAATACTGTTAAAATGGCCCTACTACTCAAGGCAATCTACAGGTTCAGTGCAATCCTTATCAAAATACCAAAGGCATTTTTCACAGAACTAGAACAAATAATTCTAAAATTTGTATGGAAACACAAAAGATCCTGAATAGCAAAAACAATCTTGAGAAAGAACAAAGCTGAAGTTATCATGCTCCCAGATTTCAAACTATACTACCAAGCTAGAGTAATCAAAACAGTAGGATACTGGCACAAGAACAGACATATAGGTCAATGGAACAGAACAGAGAGCCCAATTATACAGGCCATTAACCTTTGACAAAGGAGGCAAGAATATACAATGGAAAAGAAGACATAGTCTCTTCAACAAGTGGTGCTGGGAAAACTCGACAGCTACATGCAAAAGAATCAAACTGGACTACTTTCTCATGTCATGCACAAGTACAAATTAAAAATGGATTGAAGACTTAAATGTAAGAAGTGAAACCATAAAATTTCTAGAAGAAAACATAGGCAATACTCTCTTTGACATCAGTCTTAGTAATATTTTTTTGTATATGTCTCCCCAGGCAAGGCAAACAAAAGCAAAAATAAACAAATGGGACTACCTCAAACTAAAAAGCTTTTGCACAGCAAAGGAAACCATCAACAAAACAAAAAGGTCACTTACTGAATGGATAACATATCTGCAAAAGATATTTCTGACAAGCAGTTAATATATAAAACATACAAAGATCTCATACAACACAAAATCAGAAAAACAAACAACTGATTAAAAACTAGGCAGAAGATCTGAATAGACATTTTTCCAAAGAATACAGATGCCCAACAAGCACATGAAAAAATGCTCAACATCACTAATCAGGGAAATGCAAATCAAGGCCACAATGAGATATCACCTCAGACCTGTCAGAAGAATAGCTATCATCAAAAAGACAACAAATAACAAATATTGGTGAGGATGTGGAGAAAAAGGAAGTCTTATACACTATTGGTGGGAATGTAAATTGGTACAGCCACTATGGAAAACAGTTTGGAGATTCCTCGAAAAATAAAAATAGAACTACCATATGATCCAGCAATTCCATTCCTGGGTATTTATCCAAAGAAAATGAAAACACTAGTTAGAACAGATATATGCACTCCTATGTTCATTGCAGCATTATTTACAATAGTCAAGATATGGATGCAATCAAGTGCCCATCAATAGATGAATGGATAAAGAAGATGTTGTATGTATATATACAATGGAACATTACTCAGCCATAAAGAAGAATGAAATCTTGCCATTTGCAACAACATGAATGGACCTAGAGGGTACTGTGTTAAGTGAAATAAGTCATGGAGAGAAAGACAAATATTGTATGATTTCACTTATATATAGAATCTTAAAAACAACAATTGAACAAACACAACAAAACAGAAACAGAATTACCGATACAGAGAACAAACAGGTGGCTACCAAGAATGAGTGGGTGGGGGGAGGAAAGAAATAGGTGAGAGAGATTAAGAGGTACAAACTTCCAGTTGGAAAATAAATGAGTCACAGGTATGAAATGCAGAGTGTGGGGACTATAGTCAATAACTATGTAATATCTCTGTATGGTGACATATGGTAACTAGAATTAACGTGGTGATCATTTTGAAATGTATAGAAATACCAAATCACTATGTTGTGTAACAGGGACTAACATAATGTTGTAGGTCAATTATACTTCAAAAAATGAACAACCAAACACATAAACTCATAGAAAAATAGATCAGATTTGTGGTTACCAGAGGCAGGAGATGTATGGAGGGGGAATTTGATGAAGGCAGTAAAAAGTACAAACACTTTGTAAGATAAATAAGTACCATGGATATAATGTACAACATGGTAAATATAATTTACAATGCTGTATGTTATATATGAAAGTTGCTATGAGAGTAAATCCTTAGGGGGGGAAAATGGTCAAGCACAACTAAGTGTATATGTTTTCTTATCATGAATGATAATATCCTATAAGTATGTTAACTTATACTATAGAGTGCATTACGTAGCCCTTGTAAATGAATTCTTCACCTGCTAGTTGAATAGAGTTAAAAAGGACTTATCAATCACAGAGAGTTATTATTAAGAATACTGTATAATCAGAATTTGGGGGCTTGAGGTAAGTCATTTAATTCAATGTCTTATTTCTATGTAAAAAATTGCAATTTATTAAAATCTACATCATATATGAAATACATGATTTTACGTATATGAATACACAAATACTTTATCAGTATAAATCTACTTTTAAGTAATGTTATTTGGGAATTAAGGTTCTCAGTCAAGGATTCTATGATAACAAAATAACCAATATTTTCCTTAAAAAAATGAAATGGATTAAAGATTTTTAAAAGCTGTTGGAATATGTAATGGTAGCTATAATGTGAATTCAGAAGCATAAACAACCACTTTCTGTCATTCAGGAAGAATAGGCCATCTTATTCTAATGAATAAGATGACAAAGGATATAGTTAAGCCAAATGAGCTGGCTGTAGTTCCAAAATTAATTCTTCTGGGAGACCATTAAAATCCACATTTGAAAAATATCCTTCATGTTTCCACTTATTTGGCTTTAATTCCTCAAAGGCGGAAAATTGGATCTGAGACCTAACAGCAAAGATTTCCAGCTAGTTTTAAATGTGCAAGATCTGAACAACTTAACTTCAGCCCAGAACTTAGCATATCCTGAGTCCACCTGGATGTTCGGTTTTCTTACCAGAAAAACCAGTCTGGAATGATCAGATAGCATAAATCATGAGAGACAAGACAGAAAGCCAGAAACTTGCACCTGGCACAACTTGTCTACTACTGTCAGTATAAATGACATGTTGATTCCAGAAGGACGTGAGGACCCCAGAGTAGAGGCATGATGGATATTGTGGTTTGGTGGAAATAGCAGGGAAACTGGAATAAGAGTATCCATTTAAATTTTGGTTCTGCCTATTCACAGTTGTGTTAGTCAGGACTTTTGTCTGAAGTTGAAGAAACCCAGTTAGAAGTAGCTTAGGCAAAGGAAAAGGTGGCGTTTATTAGCTCAGGAAACCAAATGGGCAGAAGGATAAAAACATAATTGTCATCAGGGGCAACTGGATCAGAGACATGAATGCTGTCAGCTCCCTCTCTTTCATCTCCGTTTCTGTCTGTATGACAGCTTCCTTCTCGTGGACCAGCACTCTCAATGTGCCTACCACAACTTTCAATGGCTTCCTCTGGCTCTCATCTGAATAGCATCCCAATCAGAGAAGAGGATGGTCTCCCTACATCACCTCTCTCACCTTTCTCCATCCCTCTCCTCATCCAAGTTAAAAAGGAAAGACTCTAATCTGTAAGAGAGATTCTAGGCTCTCTTTGTGCATTCATGAGTTGGGTCAGGAAGATTATTATTATTAGTCCAGCTTAGGTCAAGTGGCCACTCCAAGGTTGGTTAGGGTAGCCCAGAAGATTGAGGTTATATAAGATGAGGCAGCTGCCAATCAGACCACATGTTGGAGGGGAGGACGGTTTTCCACAAGTAAGAGGGTAGCACGGACATGATCCCCATGAGAAAGGCAATCCTTGTGACTTGACTCTACCACAGTAGCCCCTGGGTCTTAGGCCAAGTTCTTTAACCTCCTTACCTTCCTAAACTATAAAATGGGTAAAATTATAATACTTATTAATTCACACAATTATTGTGGAGTTATTAAATTAATATATGATAAAGTATCTTGAAAAACACAAAATGCTTTAAAAAATAAATGCATTTTTAATTTTTTTCATCAGACTAGTAGATTTCTGGAATCTGGTATAAGCCATCAAAGGACTTTTTCCCTTGGCCCCATTTTGTGCATCAGATTCCTTGGGAAGTATTTTAATAATTAGCAGGTTACTTGTTGCAAGTTGTTGCAAGATCAAATGTGACAAGACATGTTAGCAAGAATGAGGTCCAACAACTTAAAACATCAAGCCTAAAGGAGCAAAAATGTATTTTATCTCAGCCAAAAAATACAGCTGTTTCTGCTTTATAACATAATATCTAAATTATGGATTAATACAAAGAAATGTGTTTTCTGGAGAATGTAGCTGAATATTTATCTTGAATAGAAAAATAAATGTTACTTTCTACTCCTTACTCCAAGCATTCTGAATCTTTCTTTTTTTTGGTACTGATTAATGTCAAGAGATAATACAAATTTCATGCTGCTAAAAAGGAAACTGAGGTAGGAATATTTAGCAGCTCAGTGACGTTACTCAAGTGATGACATCAATACAAAAGCTTTGCTGTCCATCCCCACATTAAGGACTTTCACCATTTCTTCAATTGACTGTCCTTAATTTGGTGTAATTTGACCTTGGAATTGATACATATGGTCCTTGGTAAAGTATGTAAAACAGGCAGCTGGCTCACAATTAACGTGTGTAAGGTCTCCCTAGACTTACAGCTTTTGTTGGATATTCCTGTCCTACACAACTTTTCTCTGGCAGGAAGGTAAAGGGATTTAGGGCAAAGGGTAAATTTCTCAGTGTCAACCTTGCCTACCACAACCCATCTGGACCCATCCTTACAAAAATAAAATGATCCTGCCTCATCCTTGGCATGCTTTATACAAACTCAAAGCTCACGTCCTCTGGGAAGCCTCCCCTGAACACTCAAGGCTGTCAAATGACTCTCCTTTGGGTCTCAGAGTACAGTGTGCTTGTACCTTGTATCAGTTGTATCTCTTTCAGTACCAAAATGCCAGAAAACACAAATCAAAGCAGTTTAAGCAAGAAAAGACGATTTTCTTCAGCAAAGTATGCATCTCCAGTACTAGAACAGTGTGTAGCATTTACGCATTCAACAAATATTTATTGAGCCTCCACAGTGTGCCAGCCTTTATTCCAATAACTGTGGGAGCTAGTGCTTGAAACATATGTGAATAAGACTTTCATTCCCATCTGCAGGTGAGATTAAGAATTAATCTCTTCGTATAAGCTTGGCCTTTTCCATGCCCATCAAGTTCCAATCGTTTCCCTTAACCACCACTGTTTTTGTCCAGCCATTAAAATGGGCTTCTCTCTTTTACTACTTCCCCGAGTCCTTGCTATGGCTAGGACTCTGTCCTGTACCCTGGTCCACTTGGTAAGAAAGGAACCCTTCCTTATTCCTCCATAGTCTCTTTCTCCTGAAGGCTATGTTTAATACTAACTCGATGAGCTACCTGAACTGTGATGCCCTGACGCATTTAACTTCGGGCACAGTCACTGTCCATTCTCTACAGTGGCTATTTCAACTTCCATCATTTATAAACCTCCTAGGACACCACTGCCACCTCCCTCTAAATAGGTGACCTCAACTTTATATCTGTACATCTTCGAAATTATCTGCACCTACATCCACTGTTTCCTCCTTTCCTCCTTCCATTATGAAAAAGCCTCCATTTTCTGGAAAAAAACAAATCCCCTCAACCTAGGTTCTGATTCCCATTGTCACCCCCTTGTCTCTTTGACTTTGAAGCACAACTTTCATTTGAATGTATAAATTCTGATAAATCTGACATTTTTTCATATAATACCTAGAAAATCCTCTATAGTAGCTGAAAGATAACAAAGCAATGTTCCCAGTAAGGTTTTTTTTAAACCAGTGTTTCACAACTCAGCACTGTTGACATTTTCGGTGGGATAACAGTGGGAGATGGGAGGGTTCTGTGGATTAGAGGATGGTTAGCAGCATCTCTGGCCTATACTCACTAGATGCCAGTAGCACCCCCAGTTGTGATAATCAAACATTTCTCCAGACATTGACAAATGCCCCGAGGGGCAAAATTACCCATGTTTGAGAGCTACTATTACAAATAATCAGAAAACAAAATGAAGAACTTGAGAGCAAGATCAGGAACTTTATGCTTCTGGATTCAGGATCAATCTGAGTTGTGTTATAGAGTTTGAACACCATTAATGATAAAACTTTAAGGGCTAAAATACATTGTATAGTGAAATTGTGGTAAAGAATCAAATGAGTAAAAATTCAGCTAGGGGTCCAATATAAAGTTATGAGTGCTAATAACTTGCAGGTCAAGAAAAAGATCTTCATTTTGAAAGATGATATAATGATTAAGAATTTGATCTTCTCTATTTGTACCTGCTATAGGAAGCTTTTGTTTTTGTTTGTTTGTGTTTTTTTTAAAGGAAGACTGCAAAAATCTATGAAATGACCCAAGGTTTCACAAATGCTTTTCAAGAATGTCTGTAAATATCCCCCCAAAGAAGTATTTCTGAATTCCATAGTTCTGATAAAAATAATTACTTCCTCTTCTTTTGTAGAAAATAAAGGCATAGATTAAGAAGGTAAAAACTCTTTTAAATAGTACAAATGAAAGAGCATATATTTATTATAATTTTAAAAATAAATTTATTTATTTAATTTATTTTTGGCTGCTTTGGGTCTTTGTTGCTGCGCACAGTCTTTCTCTAGTCGCAGTGAGCAGGGGTTACTCTTTGTGGCAGTGCAGGGGCTTCTCATTGCGGTGGCTTCTCTTGTTGCGGAGCACAGGCTCTAGAAGCGCAGGCTTCAGTAATTGTGGCACACGGGCTCAGTAATTGTGGCTCGCAGGCTCTAGAGTGCAGTCTCAGTAGTTGTGGCACATGGGCTTAGTTGCTCTGCAGCATGTGGGATCTTCCCAGACCAGGGCTCGAACCCATGTCCCCTGCATTGGCAGGCAGATTCTTAACCACTGTGCCACCAGGGAAGCCCAATGTTTATTATAATTTAAAATGTTTTATTACTGAGTTTCCCTGTTTAATTTACTTACATATACTGGTACTTGCTGTGCACACTAATCGATGAGTTAAATACCTTAGCTGTCACTTCTATTAAAAGTTAGGTAAAGGTCAATAAGCATACATATAAATCATCTATTTCTTGAGAAAATTCAGTTTACTGTTCATCATTTTAATTCATTCTCTTTTTGACAGAAACAGAATATGTTGTGGTTAAGAGTAAAGGCTAGAGGCAAACTGTGGGGGTTTGAATGCCAGGCTCCCTCATGTGCTACTGTGTGACCTTGGCAAAGTCAGTTACCTTCTCGGTGCCGACATCACAGGATTGGATTGGACAGCACAGTACCTAGTGTGTCTCTAGCTATCATCATCACCATCAATAAGCAGCCCTGTTTCCTAGCCACTGCATAGAGGCTAACCAATGAGTGCCAGTCAAGAACAAGTCTTCTGGCCTTCCCTGGTGGTGCAGTGGTCAAGAATCCACCTGCTAATGCAGGGGACACAGGTTCAGGCCCTGGTCCGGGAAGATCCCACATACCGTGAAGCAACTAAGCCCGTGCGCCACCACTACTGAGCCTGCTCTTTAGAGCCCGCGAGCCACAACTACTGAGCCCGTGTGCCACAGCTACTGAAGCCCACATGCCTAGAGCCCATGCTCTGCAACAAGAGAAGCCACTGCAGTGAGAAGCCCACTCACCGCAAGGAAGAGTAGCCCTCGCTCACTGCAACCAGAGAAAAGCCCACGTGCAGCAACGAAGACCCAACACAGCCCAAAATAAATAAATAAAAATAAATAGATTAAAAAAAAAAAAAAGAACAAGTCTTCCGGACTAGGCCAGGCCTTGCATCAAAAGTGATAATCAACCAATCATGTATTTTCTTTTTAATGTGCATCTGGGGCTCATTAGTGTCTGCTTCTGGTGTGATTCTAAAAATCTCTGAGGACCTTGTTGCTAGTTGACAACTACACTGATCATCAAGAAGAAAGGAATTATCTAGGAATTAGCACATTCTTCAAATAACACAATTTAATTTTTTTCCTTAAAAAAGTAACATAAGAAAATGTGCATTGTAAAAATATATAGAGAAAATAAATGGAAATACCGATCTCACTAATTCATTTCATATTTGTTTAATATCTACTATGCATAAGGAGTAATTTTGCTGGGTGTTAGAGAACAATACAAAGATGAATATAATACAATGCCTATTATCAAGCAGTAGAGACAAATATAAGACAGCAAATTTGATATCAGAAGTATGAATTAAGTGCTCTGAGAACAGAGAGGAGAAAGAGAAAATTTTAAATATAGGAAAATGAAGAATTTTCTTGGTTTTGGGGAATCAGACGATCTATAGACAGGGGCAAGGAGGGGTGGATTTCCCACTATCCTTGGCTATGCTCCCGCACTATCCCCAGCTGTAACAGCTACAATTTCGGTAGAGGAGATATGGTAAATATCAAAAATAGCCCGTAAGAACAAGAAATCACAAAAGAGGGCATGCTGAGAAGCATATGTGAAAAAGAGGATAATCCCATTCATGATACAAACTGAAGGAATTTATGGAGTGATTGTATACATGAGAACCATAGCACCAACTTAGAAAGCCACTGTCATCTCATATTTCCATGTGCTGCAATTGCCCGCCACTTGTCTGTATGAATGAATGTGGCCCCAAACTCAGGGCCCAAAGTTTTATTTCTTGTAAGACCATACTGATTCTCAGGAATCAGAATAACTGGATTATTATATGACTAGGAATAACTTTGGCATAATTAGAGCAAAAAATAAATAGACCAACTTTATATGACTTCATTAAAGAGCCTTTCCTTCATTTTCTAGTCTGCTTCCCCATAGACAGAATTCAACTCAAGGATGAAAAGCAGCAAGTGTTTCCACATGGCTGCCAGCCAGAGGTATATATTTAAGGCCTTTGTGAGCATAGTGATTAGACTCTTTCTTCAGAAAGAGTAAACCAGCAAGAAAGAAGTTGTCCTGGGTTTTTAGCTACCGCCTCCCCTTCCATTCCCTTAACTTATTCACTTTTCTATATACCTTATTTATAAATCTTCTATAGTTATTTCTCAGATTTATAATAAACTCAGGACATATCTATTGTTCTTGTATTCGGAGTAAGCTCTAGAAAAGCACTATGCCTGCATGGGATTGTAGGTCACTGAACCTAAGCAGCAACTTGGAGAGGATGGCTCTAGAAGGTTCTAAACACTGTTATTTTATTAATGTACTGTGTAGCAGAGCAAATTGATTAACCTCCAAAGGGCATTGTGAATTTTAAAAACAAACAAACAAACAAAAAGTAGAAAGGATAAAACTGTACTAGGCTATGATGTTATCACAATTAATTATTTCAAAACTAATCTCAGTGAATAATAACAGTGAGAGATCAGATTTTAGAATGGCCTTAAATAAAATCAAACAAAATTTTCAATTCTCAGAAACACTTTAAATTTATTCAAGGAAAGAAAATTTTTAAGAGCAACAGGGAGGTAAAGAGGGCAGCCTAATTTCCAATACATTCGTTTTGAAGAACTGCAGTTTCGTTTTTTTTTTTTTTTTTGGTTTCACTAATTTTTTTTTAACATCTTTATTGGAGTATTATTGCTTTACAATGGTGTGTTAGTTTCTGCTTTATAACAAAGTGAATCAGCTATACATACACATATATCCCCATATCTCCTCCCTCTTGCATCTCCCTCCCACCCTCCCTATCCCACCCCTCTTAGGTGGTCACAAAGCACTGAGCTGATCTCCCTGTGCTATGTGGCTGCTTCTTACTAGCTATCTATTTTATGTTTGGTAGTGTATGTATGTCCATGCCACTCTCTCACTTTGTCCCAGCTTACCCTTTCCCCTCCGTGTGTCCTCAAGTCCATTCTCTACGTCTGCATCTTTATTCCTGTCCTGCCCCTAGGTTCTTCAGAACCTTTTTTTTTTTTTTTTTAGATTCCATATATATGTGTTAGCACACGGTATTCGTTTTTCTCTTTCTGACTTACTTCACTCTGTATGACAGACTCTAGGTCAATCCACCTCACTACAAATAACTCAGTTTCATTTCTTTTTATGGCTGAGTAATATTCCATTGTATATATGTGCCACATCTTCTTTATCCATTCATCTGTCAATGGACACTTAGTATGGAGGTTCCTTAAAAAACTAAAAATAGAACTACCATATGACCCAGCAATCCTACTACTGGGCATATACCCTGAGAAGACCATAATTCAAAAAGGGTCATGTAACACAATGTTCACTGAAGCTCTATTTACAATAGCCAGGACATGAAAGCAACCTAAGTGTCCATCGACAGACGAAAAGAACCGCAGTTTCAAAGCCTGAGTGGGGGCTTGAGGGTGGTGCACGGGAAATGAAGCGGTATTTGTATTGGCCAACGACCAGGCTACTTGGGGGCCTAGTATTTGAGAAGGCCCTGCCTGGAACAGGAGGTGCGCCTGTGATGAAATAACAAAGAGGGGGTGCACAGTCTGCCAGGGGTGGGGCTGGGCTCACAAAGATAGTGTCTGCTCAGGGAGCCTTCTCACAGCTTTTCTGTTCCCGAGTCTCCCTTCGGGAGATAGAGTGGTGTAGCAGTTACACTCATGGGCTTTCTTCGCTGGTTAAACACAGCAAAATCCTAGGCGAAGATTCAATGATATAATGCATATAAAGGGTTTTAGCACAGGGCTTGGCACATAGTAGTTGCTAAATAAAGAATGGCAATTATAACCATCATTGTCTTTTTTTCTTTTCTTTTCTTTTTTTTTCCAAAAAGCATTCACTGAACACCTTCTGTGCGCCACACATTATTTAGGGCCCTGGGGGAATACAGTGGGGACATTGACAAGTTCCCGCCCTTCTAGATTTCACAGCCCAGTGAGAAAAACATCAGTTCACTCATTCAGCTCATTTCCACTGGGCACCTACTAGATGCCAGGGCTGTGTGTGACAAAGTTCGGAGTGCCAGTGGTGCCCTTCTCTGCTTCGACCTGGAATGTCAGGGAAGGGTGTTTTCAAGAGGAGGTGGTTTCTCTTTTCCTTGGGGCAGTATCCTCTCGGTTCTTCGTGAACAGTTCTGGTGCCTAGAACAGTGCCTGGCACATAGTAAAAAAAAAAAAAAAAAAAGAACCGCAGTTTCTAAAACTGGAAGGGTAAGACTGGATCTTACAGTAAGGAAGGAAGGAAGGAAAGAAGGAAGGAAGGAAGGCAGGAAATAATCTAACAACTCCTCACTTGAAATTCAGTTTTGGTATTAAATACAGTACTAATAGTAAATGTTTACCTTAGTTTGAACTTTTCTATGATTCATTAAAAAATCTATTTCAAAGAATGTCCCATTTTGCCCCATACCTCCTATACCCTAAAAAGGCACTGTGGGATTACTGTTTATGAAAGTAAAAAGATGGCCTAGCAGAAAAAACACTGGACAGATCTAAATTCTTGTCCCAACTTCACTACTTGCCATGCAACCTTGAGTAAGTAATTTTTTTTTTTTTTTTTTTTTGTGGTACGCGGGCCTCTCACTGTTGTGGCCTCTCCTGTTGCGGAGCACAAGCTCCGGACGTGCAGGCTCAGCGGCCATGGCTCACGGGCCCAGCGGCTCCGCGGCACGTGGGATCTTCCCGGACCGGGGCACGAACCCGTGTTCCCTGCGTCGGCAGGCGGACTCTCAACCACTGCGCCACCAGGGAAGCCCTTGAGTAAGTAATTTTGAACCTCATTTTATCATTTGAAAATGGGGACAAAAATTACTCATAAGGTTGTTGTATCAAATGAGATAATACATGTAAAGCACTTTTTAAAAAGACTGAAGTGTAGTTGATTTACAATATTGTGTTAGTTTCAGGTGTACAGTACAGTGATTCAGTATTTTTGCAGATTATATTCCATTACAGGTTATTATAAGATAATAAGTATAATTTCCTGTGCTATACAGCAGGGGTCCCCAACCCCTGGGCTGTGGACTGGTACTGGTCCGTGGCCTGTTACAAACGCGGCCACACAGCAGGAAGTGAGCAGCCTGCAAGCCAGCGAAGCTTCATCTACTGCTCCCATCGCTCCCCATCGCAGGCATTACCGCCTGAACCATCAGTCCACCTGAACCATGTCCCCCCCACGGTCCATGGAAAAACTGTCTTCCACGAAACCAGTCCCTGGTGCCAAAAAGGTTGGGGACTGCTGCTATACAGTATATCCTTGTTGCTTATCTATTTTATATATAGTAGTTTGTACCTATTAACTCCATACACTTAATTTGTCCTTCCTCCCCATCTCTCTCCCCTTTGGTAACCACAAGTGTGTTTCCTATATCTGTGAGTCTGTTTCTGTTTTGCATATACATTCATCTGTATTATTTTTTAGATTCCACCTATAAGTGATATCAAACAGTATTTGTCTTTCTCTGTCTGACTTGTTTCACTAAGCATAATATTCTCTAGATCCATCCATGTTGCTGCAATGGCAGTACTGCATTCTTTTTTTATGGTTAATATTTCATTATGTATATATGCCACATCTTCTTAATCCAGTTGTCTGTTGATAGTCAGTTGGGTTGCCCCCATGTTTTAGCTATTGTAAATAGTGTTGCTATGGACATTGGGGGTGCAGGTATCTTTCTGAATTAGTGTTTTCAGTTTTTCTGCATATATACCCAGGAGTGGAATTGCTGGATCATATGGTAGTTCTATTTTTAGTTTTTTAAGGAATCTACAAAGTGTTTTCCATGGTGGTTGCACCAAGTTACACTCCCACCAGCAGTGTACAAGTGTTCCCTTTTCTCCACATCACCTCCAACATTTGTTATTTGTAGACTTTTTGATGATATTCATTCTGACAGGAGTGAGGTGATACCTCACTGTGGTTCTGGTTTGCATTTCTCTAATAATTAGTGATGTTGAGCATCTTTTCATGTACCTGTTAGCCATCTGTATGTTCTCTTTGGAAAAATGTCTATCCAGGTTTTCTGCCCATTTTTGATTGGGTTGTTCTTTTTTTTTTGATATTGAGTTGTATGATCTGTTTATATATTTTGGATATTAAACCCTTGTTGGTCGTATTATTTACAAATATTTTCTCCCATACCATAGGTTGTCTTTTTGTTTTGTCAATAGTTTCCTTTGCTGTGCAAAAGATTTTAAGTTTAATTAGGTCCCATTTGTCTATTGTTGCTTTTATTTCTTTGGCCTTAGGAGACTATTCCAAGAAAATATTGCTATGATTTATGTCAGAGTGTGCCACCTATGTTCTTTTCTAGGACTTTTATGATTTCAGGTCTTACATTTAGGTCTCTAAACCATTTTGAGTTTATTTTTTTTTATTTTTTATTTTTTGAGTTTATTTTTGTATATGGTGTGAGGGAATGTTCTAATCTCATTGCTTTACATGTGGCTGTCCAGTGTCCAAACAGCACCACTGGTTGAAAAGGCTGTCTTTTCTCCATTGTATTTTCTTGCCTCCTTTGTCATAGACTAACTGACCATAGGTGTATAAGTTTATTTCCAGGCTCCCTATTCTGTTCCATTGATCTATGTGCCTGTTTTTGTGCCAGTACCATGTTTTTTTGATTACTGTAGCTTTGTAGTATAGTGTGAAGTCTGGGAGAGTTATACCTCTTGCTTTGTTCTTTGTTTCTCAGTATCGCTTTAGCAATTCAGGGTCTTTTGTGGTTCCATATAAATTTTAGGATTATTTGTTCTAGTTCTGTGAAAAATGTCATGGGTATTTTGATAGGGATTGCATTAAATCTGTAGATTGCTTTGGGTAGTATGGCCATTTTAATATTAATTCTTCCAATCCAAGAGCACAGGATAAATTTCCATTCCTTTGAATCATCAAAAATTTCCTTCATCAACGTTTTATAATTTTCAGAGTATAGGACTTTCACTTCCTTGGTTAAGCTTATTCCTAGTTTTTTTTTTTTAAGGTGATTTTAAATGAGATTTTTTTTACTTTCTCTTTCTGACATTTCATCGTTAGTGTATAGAAACACAACAGATTTCTGGATACTGCAATCTTGCTGGATACTTTTATTAGTTCTAATAGTTTTGGGGTGGAGACCTTAGGGTTCTCTATACAGAGTATCATGTCATCCACAAATAGTGATAGTTTTACCTCTTCCTTTCCCACTTGGATAGGTTTTATTTCTTTTTCTTGTCTGATTGCTGTGGCTAGTACTTCCAATACTATGTAAAACAGAAGCAGTGAGAGGGGGCATCCTTGTCTTGTTCCTGAATTTAGTGGGAAGCCTTTCAGCTTTTCACCACTGAGTACTATGTTGGCTGTGGGTATATTGTAAATGGTCTTTATTATGCCACACTTTAAAAAAGTGTAATGAATTTGTGCATCCTTTACTGAAGGTATGTCATGAGGCACCTATTATATATAAATATGTATATAATTGAATATATATATTCAAACTATTTAAAAATACTTCTGTAAGCCTTATCATAATTTTTTAACCAGTTATTTTAAAGTAACTAATATATACTAGAGCATTAGTGTTAAACTCATAAACTTCTGAGTCAAACTGCTGCTTACTAAGGCAAGCTACTTAATCTGTTTCTCAATTTCTTAACCTATAAAATGGTATATAATAATACTACCTACCTCATGGGGCTGTTTTGCATATTAAGTTCATTTTTTAATTGGAGTATAATTGCTTTACAATGTTGTGTTATTTCTGCTGTACAATGAAGTGAATCAGCTATATGTATACCTATATCCCCTCCCTCTTGGACTTCCCTCCCACCCCACCCCCCATCCCACCCATCTAGGTTGTCACAGATCACCAAGCTGAGCTCCCTGTGCTATACAGCAAGTTCCCACTAGCTATCTATTTTACACATGGTAGTGTATTTATGTCAAACCTAATCTATTTTACACATGGTAGTGTATTTATGTCAAACCTAATCTCCCATGGTAGTGTATTTATGTCAAACCTAATCTCCCACCCTCCCCTTCCCTCACTGTGTCCACATGTTCATTCTCTATGTCTATGTTTCTATTCCTGCCCTGCAAATAGGTTCACCTGTACCATTTTTCTAGATTCCACATATAAGCGTTAATATATGATATTTATTTTTCTCTTTCTGGCTTAACTTCACTCTGTATGACAGACTTTAGGTCCATCCACATCTCTACAAATGACCCAGTTTTGTTCCTTTTTATGTCTGAGTAATATTCCATTGTATATGTACCACATCTTCTTTATCCATTCATCTGTCATTGGACATTTAGGTTGTTTCCATGTCCTGGCTATTGTAAATAGTGCTGCAATGAACATTGGGGTACATGTGTCCTTTTGAATTATGGTTTTCTCAGGGTATATGCACAGTAGTGGGATTGCTGGGTCATATGGTAGTTCTATTTTTAGTTTTTTAAGGAACCTCCATGCTGTTCTCCATAGTGGTTGTATCAATTTACATTCCCACCAACAGTACCAAAGGGTTCCCCTTTTTCCACACCCTCTCCAGCATTTATTGTTTGTAGATTTTTTGATGATGGCCATTCTGACTGGTGTGAGGTGATGCCTCATTGTAGTTGATTTGCATTTCTCTAATATTTAGTGATGTTGAGCATCTTTTCATGTGCCTCTTGGCCATCTGTATGTCTTCTTTTGCTAAATGTCTATTTAGCTCTTCTGCCCATTTTTTAATTGGGTTGTTGGTTTTTTTGATATTGAGCTCCATGAGCTGTTTGTATATTTTAAGTACCTAGAACAATTACTGTTACACAATAGACACCTGAAAGTATTCTTCTAAGAAGAATAAGAATCTGAAAAGATATGTGAATCAGCTGGCACCTTTATCACTAGAAGAAGTAGGTATTTACATAACCAGACCATTTACCATTTGGTGATTCATTTACCATTTCAGAAAAAACCCCAAAAAACAAAAAAACCTTAGAAATGTATGCATCTGTCTTTCTTAAAATCCACTCATCTTTTTTTTTGTTTGTTTGTTTTTTTTGCAGTACGCGGGCCTCTCACTGCTGTGGCCTCTCCCATTGCAGAGCACAGGCTCCAGACGCGCAGGCTCAGCGGCCATGGCTCACGGGCCCAGCCGCTCCGCGGCATGTGGGATCCTCCCAGACCGGGGCACGAACCCGTGTCCCCTGCATCGGCAGGCGGATTCTCAACCACTGAGCCACCAGGGAAGCCCTCCACTCATCTCTTGCATCTAAGAAGAAAAGATCACTAAAACCTTGAAAGCCTAACTGTTCATTTCTTTGTAGTTGTTCTTAAGAAACAAAAAGATATAGCCAATATGACTCATAGCAAATGAGAGGACATAGCCAAACGTCATATTCCGGGCTTCGACTTCCCTTTGGTGACTAATGTCTGGGTCTGTAATGCTTTATTATAAGAAAAAGGAAGTAATGAGAAACGTGTCTTCAAACTACCTGTCTTGGAGAACCAGAATAATCTACCATGCCTGTGGAAAAGAGCAAGAGAGCCTCATGGTCATGATGCACACAACAGGGCCCTGTCTTGAGAAACAATCACAGATTTGTTCTTTGTCTTATCCTCTTAAATTTCAGACAACTGTGAACTAAATTTCAAAAACTTGGCTGGAATATCAGCTATTTTTTCTATTGAAAACTCTAGTTGTTTTGCATCATTTTGATTCATGGACCAAAAACACAGCTAGAAAGTTTACTGACTCTATGGTAACTAAGCAACAAAGAATTTTTTTCTTCATAAAAGAGTTTCACACAACTACGTTCTTCATCATTTAAGAGCAAAATTCTTTCATTTTTCGTAAATAATCCAAATAATAACTAACACTAATTATGCTCCAGGTATTACTCCTAGTGCCCTTCATAAACTATTTCATTTAATTCTCACAACAACTCTATGGGTTAAGACTAATATTAATTCTATTTTACAGATGAGGAACCTGAGCCTCATAGAGGTTAAATAATTTGCTCATGTGGATACACTCAGCAAGTGCTAAAGCTGGGATTTTAACTCAAGTAGTGTAGAGCATCATGAGAGTTCACATTTTAATCACTCTGCTATACAATCATTAAATAATTTATAATGCTCAAGGTCAAGCTCAGTATTTCACTTCTCTTCAACCTTTTCCTCATTCTTTTTCCTATATTTGAATACCTCACAACCAACCCCTCCAACTATAATCTAAGCAGTCACCAAATGTTACTGGTTTTTTAATCTTTATCTTTTTCAGGAGGTCTATGCTCACATATACATCTGCCTAATAAAATTTTCCACTTGAATATCCCACATGTACTTTAAACTCACCATAACTCACCAGTCTCTTAATCATGTATTTCTTATTACAGTGAATAATACCATTATCCCCTCATCTGAGGGAAAAAAAGTAATTTGATGGACATCAGAAATTAGATAATTTCTGCTCCTTTGACTATCTACCCACCAAACACATATGGGTTGCATACACACGCACATGCATGCAAATACACACAGATACCACCCCACCCATCTGACCAAATCACTAATCCTTGCTAATTATCACCTAAACTATCACAAGTGTCTCTTTACTGATTTTCCTGCTTGCTTCTTATTTCACTCCACGTCACCTCAATCTAACTTCTGTACTGCTGCGGAATGGCCTTCACGGTGTAAACATCTTCTGTCTTCTTTCTGCTTGCATTTTCATAATGGACTATAAGATAAATTCTAAACACTTTCACAAAGAATACAAGACTTCAGAATCTGACATCTGCCTATCCACTCAGATAAATTTTCCAATTAATTTGAGTTTCCTTTGCCTGGAGTATCTCTTCTCTGGGATTCCCACAAATCCTACAAGCTTCACTTGAAATGCTGCCTCCTTCATGAAAATTCCCTGTCTCTTGAAGGCATGTTTAGATACTACTGCTCGCCTTTTCAGTATTTTTTTTTAACATATCACTATTATAACTACCATATTGTTATATTGGTTGTTCACATGTCTGTCTTTTCACTAGGATTTTGGGAGGCAAAACAATATATACACTTTAAAATTAGAAAAAAATTTAAATGTGATATACTGACACTACAGACACTTTAGAAAATTCAATAATGTCTAAAGAAGAGAAAAGTAAAATTATTTATATTTCTTCCACAAAGAAGATACCATTATTTTAAAAATATTTATTTTTTTCATATGCATACACATACAAACATAAGTTATACATTTTTTATTTGTCTTAGAACATTCATGGTTTGGTTTCATTTTTTCCTAACAGCTAGCACAGGGCTCACAGCTAGCACATACAAAATAGTCTATTTGTTGGGTAAATGAATGATTCTAAATGTATGCCCCTTTTCCTCTATTTCCCCAACTACTGTCTTATAATCATTCTTCTGTGCTACTCTAATTATATCTTCAGTTGGTCTCATTGTCTCCAGTTTCTTCTCCCTTGAATTCATCCTCCACATTGCTGCCATGGTTATAATATAAAATAAAAATCTTGCCACATTATTGTCATATTTATGAATCCTTTGATGACTTTTATTTCCCATGAAATAAAATGTAATTCCTTATCAATCCAGACTTTTCACAATTTAGTCCTAATCTACTTTCTTGATTCTTCTTCTGTTATTTCTACTTCCTGTATCGGCATCAATCTAGTCTAGTTACACTAGACCATTCACAGTTCTGAAAGATCCGCCAGGGAGTCTCACTCTTGTGCTTCGACTCATGCCACTTCTGTCTAAAATATCCTTCCCTAGTCTTCCTCATCAGGCAAATATTTGATTCATCCTTCAAAGATAATTAAAAAAAAAAAAAAAACTCTTCTGTGAAGTCTTCTTCAACCCTACCTCCATTTTTTTTTAGCCAAATAACTTGCTCTCTCAGATGTTTCCAGAGAAGTATTCCCCAGAGCTAAAAGTACAGTTTTGTACAACTGCATTCCCTCATCTCCCCTTACGCACTCATGGAGCTTCAGATTTGGTAGGTCTGGAGTGGAGACAGGAATACATTGTTTTAAAAACACACTACATCCCAAACCAAACAATGCGACTTCAGGGCCAGACTGAACTCTGGGTTGCTAAGTGCTAAACATTCTTTTTAAAACATGACTCAGAATCACGCTAGAAACAGAAGTAGAGCATGTTGGGGTCCATGCTTTCAGGTATAAACAAAACCAATCATTGTTTGTGATAGGTTTTATGGGTATGAGTTCTTAGGAAGTGAAATCAGACTCTCATTTAAAAGTGTTCAAAATACCAGAGAAACAGAAGGATCGAAAACAAAGTGAAACAAAGGCATACAACTATTAAATATAAAAAAAAAAAAGAGGAAAGGACATGAGGCCACATAAGCTGCTTCTATTATATTGTACTCATGCAAAAGTGAGGAGATGAAGCAGCACAATGAAACTAGTTATAAGAAAATATGATATGTGCCCAAGAAGCCATCAAGGGCCTTGGCTCATTCAAATCCTAGAATGGCATTACTGGCTCTAAATAGGTCACTTAGCACAAAATGCTTGAGATTTTCCTCATTCACAAAGACATGCAACTCCTTTTAAAGATTTCAGTTCAAAGCAACTCTGTGTAAAACCTACCCCCATTTTCTCTTGGATACAATATACTCATTCACTAAACAAGTGCCCAGAGAGGAAAAGTGCATTAATAGTTAATTTTTTAAATCAAGAGTTTTAGAGACAGAGGACTGTTAGAGGATCATCTAGACCACGCTTCTTAACCTTTTTCACAATATAGTGCACATGGAAAATTATGACTGTCTGGCACTGGGATAAAAAGATGAGACTGCTAGGGACTAACAGTGATTGGCAAAGAGTTCATGCTGCTCCAGGCAACACTTGGGGATCATAGAGATCAAGATGTCATATAACCTCTGTAACCCATACTGCTTGAGAAGATATACTAGATAAACCAATACATCATAGAGATGAGGAAAAAACCAAGCCCCAAAGGGTAGCTTAACACCAGAGAGGTTAACAAAATCACTTAGTGGGAAAGTGAGTATTGGGTTTTCACAGGCCTCATATGAACAATGATTCTAATGTGTGCTATTCAGAATTCATCAATTCTGAGCACTGATGGCGTCATTTCGAGTGGTACACCAATTCACTGAGGTACCCAGCATTAGCAACAGAAAAGACAATGAAAAGACAGTGATCTCTCCCACAAATATCTGTACCATTTTCCAACTGTATTTAAATGCTACTTGAAAAAATAAAAGAGAAATTCATTCATAATTCTCTAAATTCATTGAAAAATTGTTAGATGAAATACTAGAAACAATTTTTAAATGAATGGAAGAGGCTTCCAGGAAAGCAGTAGTATGAATATAGGGAAAGAAGTGAGTACTAAAGCAGTTGGGTGCCCTGGGAGAACCTTTATACCCAGGCTGCCCAGAACTGTACATCTTCCGAGAGCAGAGAGCTCCATCTAGCATAAAAGCCATGCTCAGGAAAAGCCATTCACAAGGAAAAGAGTTCACTAGAAACAAGTGAATAAATAACCCTTCACAGAGGTAAGCAGGAAAGAAAACTGTCTAGAAGAGAAGGGGAGAAAAGCTCTCCTGAGAATTTATAGCCACTGGAAGGTTCAGACATGGATTTAGGATCAAAATTTATACTGTTTATGTGGTAAGGAATACCATACACTAAAATTCTTCATTTCTGGACTCATTTATACTGGACTCAGGTCTGTAATGTCCTCATACCCATGGCAGAAAGAAACACAAATCCTCCCTTGAGGAATGAATTTTAAAAGTTCAAAAGATTGTGTTTTATTTTGAATACAAGTTCACAATAAAAGAAAAATCACAAAACACATGAGAAACTAGGCCACCATAATCAAGTGTCACATAGATTATAAACAACAGGAACTTGGATATTTGAAATGTACAAATACAAGGAATATATTAGAAAATAAATTAAATATATTTATATGTTTAAAGAAGTTTTAAAATGGGGGGGAAGTAAAAATATGACTAATCAGCAAGAGATTAGGCAGAATTGGAGGAAGAGATCTCCTAGAAATAAAAAGTATGATAATTAAAAGTAAGTATTCAATATAAGAGTTAAATAGCAGATAGTTACAACGGAGGAGAAAATTAATAAAATGGAAGATTTTTACTTAAAAGGAGAAATTACACAGAATAAAGCAATCAAGATAAAAATCTTTTTAAAAAGAATTGAAGACACAAGGAGAACAGATAAAGTCCAAAATATATCTAGACAGATAAAGTCCAAAATATATCTAGTCAGAATTTTAGAACAATCAGGAAAATTTAACCAAAAGAAAGTAATGTAGCCATAATAAGTATCAAAGTATTCTTTAAAGAAAAAATACCACCAATAAAGAAGGGAACTGTATAAAAATAACAGGATATAATCAAAAGGATACCACCTTCGTAAATGTATACTGTTTAATATCATAGCCTCAAAATAAATAACATAAAATAACTACAAAGAGAAATTGACAAGTTCATCAACATTGTGGAAATTTCTACCTCATATCTCTTGGTCATTAATACTTAAAGTAGATAAGACAACCAATAAGGTTGTAACCAGTATATAAATAAATCCTGTAGATTTAAAGCACAGTATACTGAATACAGACAACAATATTGTATTATAATCACCAAACTTGCTAAGAGAGTAGATCTTAATTATTCCCACCACAAAAAAAGAAGTGATAATATGTGATATGATAAAGACTACAATGGCAATCAAATTATGATATATAAATGTATCAAATCAACATGTTTCAAACTTCAATCTATACAATGTTATATATCAAATGTATTTCAATAAAAAATAAAATAAAATGGAGGAAATTTAAAAAAAAAGAAAGACCAGTAAGAATGTAGTTAATTTCAACAATACAATTAACAAGTTTGATTTCATTGATGTATATAGAAGCCTGCCTTCAGTAACTGGAAAATATACGTTATTTTCAGGCACACACAGAACATTTACAAAAATTGACTGTGTCTCACATTTCCTAAAGAATTGGTATCATACAGAACACATTTTCTGATAATAATGTAATTACATTAGAAATTATAGCAGGGATTCTGATTTTCCTATTTGTCCTGGACAGGAGAGTTAGACACCATTTCCAGCCCCTGGTAAATTTAGGAGGCTTAGCTCTGTCTTGTGGAATGCGAGCAAAAGTGCTGCATGTACTGTCAGGCCTGAATACAGAATATCCTGTGCAATCTTCCACGCTCTTGTTTCCTCTTCTTCAAAAACGTAAGGAACAGTGTGTTGAGAATTTTGGCAGCCTAAAAGGGAAGAAGCTTATTCTCTGTGTCATATACAGAAACATTCAGGTTGGACTTCAAATGAACAAGAAATAAACTTGTAGTGTGTTAAGCCCTTTGAGATTTGGAATTGTTTGCTGCTGCTGATAGTTTATTATGAGAACACAGAAATTAAAAATAAAATAAGAGCTAAAAATAATCCTCTCTGTTTGCAAATTTTTAAAAACAATTCTGGTAACTCAAGAGTTAAAGAGGAGAGTGTAATAAATTATTTAGACACTGGAATTAAATAACAAATAAACCCCCACAAAAAGTTGGGGAGCAAAATAATATAGAAAATAAGGAAATAGAGACAAACATATAATAGAAGAGCAACAAAATGAAATGTTGGTCTTTGAAAAGACTAATAAAATTAACAAACCTCTAGAAAGGTTGATCCAGGGCAAAAGAGGTAAGGTAAAAATTAACAGTATTAGGAATGAAAAAGAGGAACACTGCAGATATAGCAGAGATTTTTAAAATAAGAGAATATTTTAAAAACTAAAAGATAAGAGACATTGACTGCTTTTGTTCTGGACCAACTTGTCTGGGATGTTTGTATAATGAACAGTGTTGGAAGGTATAGTGTCTCCCTCTGGAGCAAACAGCCTTCATACTTACTGCCCAGTATAAAAGATTCAGGTTCCCTAAGCTTAGGGTTCCTTTTCTATAATACACCCAATGCATACGCATGCATCCATCTGAGCCCATCCACATTGCCCCATGGGACTTGGAGACAAGGAGAATAGATGTAAATATGAAGCTCATGCTGCTTGCTGTGCCTTAAGTAAAGTCTTTTATCACTGACTCAGGAGTTCATGTCTTCTGCCAGCATTCATGAAACTGTGGTAAGCTAACTTGGTGGCTTGTAAGTATGGTAAAATCTCAGAACTCACACAGTTCTTGACATTGACAAAATTATTTTTTTTTTTTTGCTGTACGCGGGCCTCTCACTGTTGTGGCCTCTCCCATTGCAGAGCACAGGCTCCGGACGCACAGGCTCAGCGGCCATGGCTCACAGGCCTAGCCGCTCCACGGCATGTGGGATCTTCCCAGACCAGGGCACAAACCCGTGTCCCCTGCATCGGCAGGCGGACTCTCAACCACTGCACCACCAGGGAAGCCCGACAAAATGATTTTAATATGTATGTGGAAGATCCAAGACAAGTTAAGATCTTCTTAAAGAAGAAAAACAGAGAGGATACTGCTTGCCCTGCCAGATATAGATTCATTATAAAGTTATAAAATTTAAGACAGTGTGATATTGGGATGGAAACAGACTAACAGACCAGTGGAACATGATAGATGTCATAGAAACAGACAACCATATATAGAAACTTAATACTGATCCAATGATAATCCACTTGTGGGATGTAGAAATCCCACACTCAGAGATCCCTTAACAAAGAAGGTAGAAAAGAGTCTTTCTAGTCCTTGCTTGGCTCAGTTCATCAGTCAGTTAATGAGTCCCTGTATAACAGGATGAAAAATTTAAAAAGAAAAACATCTAACACTAATAAAATTTTATATATATATATATATTTTTTTGGTTGTGCTGGGTCTTAGTTGTGGCAGGTGGGCTCTTTAGTTGTGGCACATGGGCTCCTTAGTTGTGGCATGTGAATTCTTAGTTGTGGCATGCATGTGGGATCTAGTTCCCTGACCAGGGATTGAACCTGGGCACCCTGCATTGGGAGTGTGGAGTCTTAATCACTGTACCACCAGGGAAGACCCATCCATTTTTATACCATAAAAAAATTATGGGGGCTTCCCCGGTGGCGCAGTGGTTGGGGGTCCGCCTGCCGATGCGGGGGACGCAGGTTCGTGCCCTGGTCCGGGAGGATCCCACATGCTGTGGAGCAGCTGGGCCCGTGAGCCATGGCCACTGAGCCTGCGTGTCCGGAGACTGTGCTCCGCAGCGGGAGAGGCCACAGCAGTCAGAGGCCCACGTACCGAAAAAAAAAAAAAATGCAGTACCTTCTAGATAAAAGGGAGTTTTGTGTATATGTATAGACTCATAGATTTCTTTTGTAAAAGTACCAGATGCAATAGTTCCTTCACCAACATTCTCCTCTGTGCTGATGGTATGGTTTGATAAAAAACCAGGGATAGCCTCTGGTCTTTGCTACTTATAGTCAGAATGAATTGCTGTATATTAGGCAAAACTGAAATTATCATTTTGAAACAAGGTATTTTCCAAGTCAAATAGCAAACATTAGATGAATTTATTCAGCCTCCTAGAGGTACATTTACAACCAAGTCATTTGGACTATAATATGAAACAACATTCACACAGCAAGCAGACCATTTTTGCTTAGATTGTATGTTTATGTCATTCATCCATTTATTAAAGTATATTTATTAAGTGCCAACACTGTGCCAGATACTATTCTCGATGCTAGGGATACAGCAGAGAACAAAATAGACAATAATTCATGCCTTCATGGGGTTTGCGTAAGTATGAAGACAGTGATTAGTATTATGGAGAAAAATATGGGAGGATAGGGAATTCTAGAGGAAGGAGGTGGTGTATTTTTTAACAGGGTAGACAAGGGACGCTTCACTGAGAAGGTGGCATTGAGTAAAGGCCCAATGTGGTCTGGGAGAGAGCCACACAGATATCTGTATAACAGAGAAGAGCCCATTTTGACTCCATGTTGGATCTGCCTCTTTGACTTTAGCCTTTGTTTTTTGTTGCTTTTGTTATTATAATCATACATAATGGCCTGCCTCAGGGAACCCTACCAACCTGTGAATGGCTGTAAGAAAGAAGAAATTGACATCCCCTCCCCGAGGCTGGCCATTTCAGGAAATGTTTTCCAAGACTGATGGCACTTTTTACTTTACTTCCTCCCTGCCTCTCCCTCTCTATTCTTCCTTTTTACTTTACTTCCCTCTCTGATTCTATAAAAGAAACTGGGGACTTCCCTGGTGGCCCAGTGGTTAAGAATCCCCCTGCCAACAGAGGGAACATGGGTTAGATTCCTGGTCCGGGAAGACCCCACATGCCGCAGAGCAATTGGGCCTGTGCACTACAACTACTGAGCCCACGTGCCACAACTACTGAAGCCTGTGCACCTAGATCCCATGCTCTGCAACAACAGAAGCCACCGCAATGAGAAGCCCACGCACCGCAACGAAGAGTAGCCCCCGTTCGCTGCAACTAGAGAAAGCCCGTGTACAGCAAGACCCAAAGCAGCCAAACAATAAAAACTTAAAAACAATTAAAAAAATAAGATAAAAGGGCTTCTCTGGTGGCACAGTGGTTGAGAGTCTGCCTGCCGATGCAGGGGACACAGGTTCGAGCCCCAGTCTGGGAAGATCTCACATGCCGCGGAGCAGCTGGGCCTGTGAGCCATGGCCGCTGAGCCTGTGCGTCTGGAGCCTGTGCTCCGCAACGGGAGAGGCCACAACAGTGAGAGGCCTGCGTACTGCAAAAAAATAAAAATTAAAAAATTAAAAATAAGATAAAAAATAAAAGAAACTGACATCCAGATCCTTATAAGATGGTTTTTGGGGACCCTAGTCCACCATCTTCTTGGTCTGCTAGCTTTCCGAGTAAAGTCGTGTTCTTTGCCTCAACACCTCATCTCCCTATTTATTGGCCTGTTGCGCAGCGAGCAGAGTGAGCTTGTACTCGGTAACATCTGGAGCAGTGTTCCTCTCAGAGGGAACAGCTTGGGATATTTGAGAAAAGCAAAGAAGACTGGGGGTCTAGAGCAGCAAAAGTAGGAGAGAGCATAGGAGGTGTGGTCAGTGAGTTATCAGATAATATGATTGTGGAAGATATATTTAGGCCATGTTTGGGACTGGATTTTACTCTAAGGTAGGAACCATTGGAGCATTTTCAGCAGAGGAGTAAAATTTATTTTACTTTTTAAAAAAGTTCTAGCTACTTTTCGAGAACAGACCTAAGTGAGATACATGTGGAAATATTACTGAACCAGGTCCATCTCCCTGATGGGCAGTAAGCCAAATGCTGAGATGCGGAGGTTTGCAACAAAGAAAGAGTATATTCATAAGGCAGCCAAGCAAGGAGACACAGACAGGAGGACAAGTTTCAGATCTGCCTCCTTGAAGGCAAGGGTAGTGGAATATTTATGGGAGGGGCAGGGTGGTCTTAGGCAAGGGGAAAGGTGATTAGAGGTAGGGGAAAAGGTGAGGTAATCAGTGTTTTGTGCAGATGTATTCAGGTTACATTCTTCTGCATAGAAATGGAGGTGCTTAGTATGATCTAAGTTTTCTAGCCCTCTGACATCAAAACGCCATTCATCAGACACCTGAGCAGGCCCAGATTTAAGGTTGGTGGTCTAATCAGTCTTAACCAGCTCTCACCAGACAAGAGCTAATTCCAAGTTTCTGAATACAACTGGGCTACGTGAAGCTGGGAAGATATGCAATTAAAGAGGAGAAAAAAAGAAAGAAAGAGAGAAAGAAAACAATGACTAAAACGAGCTTAATCAGTGAAGGCAGTTTACAAGCAGAGGGATTTTAACAAGCTGTTCCCCTATCTGTTGCTCTGCAAGACAAGCTCAAGAATTCCTTAGTCATCAGCTTCTGTTAACTCTATGGGGTACAGTTCAGGAATAGAAGATTGGCTTTGAGGTTATTGCAATAATCTGGGCAAAAGAAACAGATCAGAGTGGTAACAGTGGAGGTAGTAAGAAGGGGTCAGTCTCTGTATTTATTTTGAAGCCTTCAAAATCCAGGATATACCCAGGATTTGCTGACCAGATTTGATAAGGAGTGTGAGAGAAAAAGGAAAGAACAAGAGATGAGTGAGTACAGGCAGAAAAGAGAAGAGGTTCAAAGACTAGGCCTAAGCATTTCAGCATTAAGAGTTTGGGTTGCTGAATAGGAACCAGCAAAGAGGATCTCATCCAGTCTCAAGGCTTTAAATGTCATATAAGCACTGACAATTCTCAAATTTATATTTCTACCCCAGACTTCTTCCCTGAAATTCTAGCTCATATATCCCAATCTTCACATCTTCACTTGGATGTCTAATAGACATCTCAAAACTAACATTTCCAAATTGGAGCTTTTGACATTCTCCCCAAAATCCAATCCTCTCAGTCTCAGAGGGCGGAAACTCTATTCTTCCCATTGCTCAGCTCCCCAAACTTGGAGTCATTTCTCCGTCTCGTATCTTATAACCGATTCTTCTGCAAATTCTATTGGTTCTACTTTCAAAATATATCCAGAATCTGACCACTCCTCACCACCTACACTGCTCCCCACCCTGGACCAAGCCACCACCATCTCTTGCCTAGATTATCACAACAGCCTTTCTAAGCGGTCTGTCCTTGCTCCACTGTGCTCTGTTCTCCACAGAGCAACCAGAGTTGTCCTATTAGAACAGCAGTCATATCATGTCATTTCTCTGGATAAGACCCTCTAACAGCTTCCCATCCTAGAGTACAACTAAAGTCCTTATGATGGCTGATGAGGCCTACATTATCTCTGACCAATCTCCTAACTTCTCTCTCCCTTACTTTGTCCTAGTCACACTAGCCTCTTCACTGTTCTCCAATATACCAGACATGTTACCACTTCAGGGCCTTTGTACTTGCTCCTTCTTACTGGGATGTTCTTCTCCTAATATATACTTCTAGCTTCCTCCTGCATCTCCTTCAGATCTTTAGTTGAATGTCATTTTTTCAATGAGGTCTTCCTCAGTCATTCTATCTAAAATCACAATCCCTACTCCCAGCAATGCTGTCTGCTTTCCCTGCTTTATTGTTTTTCTTAGTACTTATCATTATCTAACATACAGTATTTTCATTTGTTTATCTTGCCCTATGCCTATTTCTCCTACTAGAATGTAAGCTCCATGAAGGGGAGAATTTAAAAATTTTTATTTACTACCCAGTGCCTAGAATAGTAACGAATATGATAGGTGCTCAATAAATATTTGTTGAGTGAATAAACTAGGAGGGAAGAGAGGAGGAAAACCAAGATTATATGGTTTTCTGGAATCAGGAATGAAATCTCTTCAAGAAAAAAGGTAATATTGATGCACTTTTGACTTAAGGTGTGTTTATTTGAGATGTGTTGAAGCCATGCACGCCATTTTGATACAAAATAAGGTAGCTAAAGGTCCCCTAACCAACATCACTTCTTGACCCACCACTGCATATCATGGAATCAGGAGGTAAGAATGGAGAATGGATGGTTAAGCTAATGGTGGTGAAGGCCTTGTTAGAACAAAGCCTTGTTAGAACAAAGAGATTGAATATAATAATAGATGTATTTTACATATAAACATAATACAACATAAGCCCAGAAGAGCAAGTAGCCCAAGAGCAAACACAAACTCTACTTGGGAAGGTCAGAGAAGGTTTCAAGGAGATAGAAATATTTGTAAAATGTGACTGTAGAAAAATCAGTGGAGACTCACCAAGTAAGAGAACTCATCAAGTAGAGGGAAAAACTATTGTTTGTAAAACGTCTAAGTTCCAAACAATGAACATGGGTGGAGGCCTAAGAGCCTACCAACCCCAAGCCCAAACATAGTTTTAATATAAACTTATCAGTCATATAAAAATGAAAACAAGAGAGAACAGCAAGAAGACTGGGACTGCAGTTGCTTACAACTTTTGTTGCTTGCTTGGAATAGACAGCAAAGAATGAAACAATACCTAGTTGTATATCCTCTGAACACATTTTGACAACAGTCACCACCCAACCTATCCAGATCTGTGCCTTGGGAACCAACAATCAGATTATTATCTCCTCTCTTTCTTTGGGTAAGAGGGGTGCGGTAGAGGTAGACTTCCATCCCCCCAGCCTAAAAATGACTTAAGATCTTGATTAGATTGTAAGAGGGAAAAGGCAGAAAGAGGATTCTAGGATGATTCCTGGCTTGGTCTACTGGGCAGGTAGTGATAAGTATATTGTTTAAGATTGGGAATTCCGAATGAAGAGCTCATATAAGAGGATAATAAGCCCAGTTTGGGGCATATTAATATTGAGATGTTTGTGGGACACTAAAATGAATTTTCTAGTTGCAATTTGGAATACAGTTAAGAAGGCCAGGAGATAGATTAGGATCTGCCATCAAGGAGGTCACTTGTGTCAAAAGTAATTTCAATGAACTGACGGCGCACAGCCTAAGACTAATGAAATTGGGAAGTTGGAATGTCTGGACCAGTTCAGCACCTGGGTCCTGGTAAATTTACCCTGATGATGGCATGCTGGAAGGCCTTCTAATGGCACCACTTGGCCCAGATGTCAAACCTCCATGCTCATTTCCTTTGCCACATACTTCTTCCCTCCTACCAGGATTTCTCTCCAATGATCAACCATCATAGACTTACATCTATCCTGAAGTGAACCACCCCAAATCGCAAATTATCAGAGTTTTTATTGTCTTACACAGCAATATTTGTTTCACTTTTATCTCCAAACTGTTAAAGTTTCCTCTTTCTAAACACACAAGCACGCACACATGCAAATTGCTTTCCTTTTAGCTACTGAACTCTCTCTCCCCTTTAGTTCACAAACAGTTCTTTTAAATAAATGATTTCCATTTGCAGCTTACACTTCCCATCCACTCATTCTTGCCTTAAATCCTTTCTATTTGGGTTCTGTTACTACCACATTAAAAAGTGTCTCTAAATTCTGCCGGTGACCTACTTCTTGCTAAATCCAGTGACCTTTTCTCATATGTCATCCTCTATAATCTCTGTGGAGAATTTGACGGTGCCTTAAAATTCTCTTTTCTCTTGAACTTTTGCTCTCCTGTTTTCTTCTTTTCCCGATTTCTTTAACTTTTTCTGATTCATCCTTTCAATAAATATTTACTAGGCACTGAATTTTTTACTCTTAAAATGTGTCATAATTTATGAGATAAAGTAGTAGGTGGATTTGGGTTCAGGCAAACTACATGGCAAACCAGTAGATTAGTGGACGTTTGTATGGGAGCATAGAATCAGAATAAGGAGAGTTATATATATTCATACAATTCAGATTTTGTTAATGACATTAGGTTCTGAGGCACTGATAAATCACTCCCACATAGGATATATACTTAACAAGTATACCAGACCCTTCACTTTCTGACTGTTTTATTTCTTAGCAATTCCTCTTGTGATCTACACATGCTTTATTTATATTAATCCCACAGCTCAATTCATATTCACATCTTTCTCAGTTAGGGAACTATTCTTTTTCTATCTGTGTGGCCTTCAACATGTGACTTAACCTCTCTGTGCCTTGTCTGCAAACAGGGGTTAAGCCATTATTTTTTAAGGTGACAACATATTTTGAATGTCATCCTTTCTCATGTTTATGCTAAAGTTAAATATTTGGTGATAATAATAATAATGGCTAACATTTATTACACACTTAATATGAGCCAGGCATTGAGATAAGTACTATGCCATGCAACAGCCTTATGATGTTGATATTATGATTGTCCTTATTTTATAACCATGCTGCTGAGACTCTAGCATGTGATACATGCTGTGAAGTCCAGATTCTGTCACTAAATTCCTTGACTATACATTCTTTTAAAACACTTCATGTTTTCTTTAATTAACTTTTGTTTAATTAGGTCATGCTAAATTTGTATATAAAAGCAGGGGTGACTTCTTGCAGGTGAGAAAACTGTCAAAGAAAATACTCCTGTAGACAACAGGAAAAATATAGGTTGGCTAGAATCGTGAAAGTAAATGTGACAAAGTTCTGGATAAATGCTGGGATTATACAAGCAAAAGAAAAAAAATGATTTGCAGGTTTTCTTTGGCAACTTCTTTCTTAATATTTCTGTATATGAAACTTTCTCTCTTTCCAGGTTCCCAACCTTATTACGTTAGCTTCTGTCCTTGACAAGCTGGTCATCGGGCTCTGTTTACTTCTCCTTTTCTCCCCAGTTTACCTTAAGGCTTAATTTAACAGCCTAGAAGGAAATGCTTAAGTAAAAGACATAAATTTGCAGAGGAAGACAAGTAAAACACTGGGCTTGCCTATAAATGGATTATTTTGATGGCGTTGGATTTGATCCTTATTTTTGGCAGTGAAGGTGGTAAGCGTGTTTGTGTGTGTGGTACACGGGCCAGGAAAGGAAGGAGAGGTCTGCACAGCAACTGGCACGTTTTCATTGTTTATGTTCAGCATTTTAATAACATTAGTATTTGCACAGCTGAAGGAAAGGAAAGCACCCTGAGGATAAACACCATGAGGAACTCTAGAAGTTTGCAAACCAGAAAAACATGAGTTGGGAAAGAGCCATAAATGTTAATAAGTAAAAAGCACCTCAGCCAAGATAAACCTAGTGTTGGGATGCTAAATTCCAAAGGGAATCAAAAAGGAGCACACTGAAATACTTAATCTGACAATTCTTAACTCTGTTTTTATCATGAAGGTATCACTACAGAGATATTCAGAGATCAGGAAGTTGGAGATTTCTGCACAGTATAGTGAAAACAAAAAAGCCTTTAAATGAGAACTTTTATTTATTTATTTTTAATAAATGAATTTATTTATTTATTTTTGGCTGCTTTGGGTCTTCGTTGCTGTGAGTGGGGACTACTCTTTGTTTTGGTACATGGGCTTCTCATTGCGGTGGCTTCTCTTGTTGCGGAGCACGGGCTCTAGGCACGCAGGCTTCAGTAGTTGTGGCTCATGGGCTCAGCAGTTGTGGCTCGCGAGCTCTAGAGTGCAGGCTCGGTAGTTGTGGCGCATGGGCTTAATTGCACTGCGTCATGCAGAATCTTCCCGGATCAGGGCTCAAACCCGTGTCCCCTGCACTGGCGGGTGGATTCTTAACCACTGTGTTATCAAGGAAGTCCCGAGAAACAACTTTTCATTTCATCTCTATAATTTACAAGTATGATGCATGGGGGATTTTACTTAATCTCTCAGAACCTCAATTTCCTCATCTGCAAAACAAAGGAACTGCCTAGCAAACAGTAACTAAATAGTGGCTGTAATAGTTCTGTTTACTCTTAGTTGGTGCCCTTAGGTCTCCGTCTTGTACTATCTCACTTTGGCCAGTAGGATAATCACCACAGCTCTGCTTATAACTATTCTGCCTTTGCTATGGGATGGTAAGGAGATCAGTTGTAAGCTGGACCTTACTCAATATAGGAAAATAGAAACCATGGAAGGCATGGCAATTAGCTATTAAGGAGAATACGAAGGCTTTTTGCACAAACCAAAGCCCATGCTTCCATAGACAGCCTCATCAGCTGTGAGTTTTTACACCTTTTTTTATCCTTTCAAGCAGATTCTTTCCTCCCAGGGTTACCACCATATCTAAGGCCCTGAAGGTTGGTAAAGAACAGATAGTCCTCTCAGATATGTCATTCAGCACTAGCCTGGGAGCTGCCCTTTTTGGATTCTGCATGCAATAATCCAGAACTGAGCCTCAGTAATGGTAATGTGCTGTCTGCCCACTTAGCAGACGGTCAGTCCCTACATCCTGGGCCCCCCGGATCCTGCCCTAATCTCCAACTGCCTACAGTCACCTAATATAGACTCAAAATGGGACAAGGAGAAACACAGGATTAAAAAACAAGTGCTCAGTCAGAGAAAGATCAATGTAGACACTGTTTACCACTTGGCTAAAGGGCTCATGTTTACCACTGGCTGAATAAAGTTGCCTTTCATGGGTCCTAATGGTGTGGATTTTTGTTAGGTGGTTTATTGGCAGTAAAATTCACCTTATTTATTCTTTTTTTCTCTTCTAGCAAGTGGTAAAAGAGTTGGAAATGCAACTGCGGCAGGCCCAGAAATGGAAATGATTTGGTTATAGGGGTGTTGAAAAGCTCTGCCAAAAACTTCAGCGTCACTAGCCTCCTAAGGCACCAGGTTCCACCATTAGAATCCCATTATTCTGCCTACAGTAAAAGGTCCTGTCATTATCTTTAGCATCAATTAGTTTAAAATACTTAGGGCCTTGGGGGGAAAATAAAGTCCTACTCTGTTTCATTTAGGGTTAGGGAGTCACTTCAAGGACAGGAATGATTAGTAGGACCAGTGTAGGTACTGAGACCCTGGGGGTAGGAGAGATTCTTCTCTAGTGTACAGGAATGTGTGGGTGTGGAGAGGACACAGGGAGGAGGGCAGTCCTGGGTCTTAGAGGTGCAAGGGTAGGGGCTACAGCCAAAGAAAGACTGCAACATGACAAACTGGAGGGGAGTTTAATCTAGAGCCAGACCTCTGTGTAGATGAAACAGAAATATATTAACTGCGACTTGATTTAAAATTGAAAGGCACTGACTTTCAGAATGGACCATCTGAAAATGCTGTATAATAACCATTAAAGTTCTTTCTAAAATTTAGCTGTTGGGACTTCCCTGGTGGCACAGTGGTTAAGAATCTGCCTGCCAATGCAGGGGACACGGGTTCGATCCCTGGTCGGGGAAGATCCCACATGCCATGGAGCAACTAAGCTTCTGAGTCACAACTACTGAGCCCGTGCGCCACAATTACTGAAGCCTGCACTCTAGAGTCTGCGAGCCACAACTACTGAGCCCATGCGCCACAATTACTGAAGCCTGTGTGCCTAGAGCCTGTGCTCCGCAACAATAGAAGCCACTGCAATGAGAAGCCTGTGTACCACAACGAAGAGTAGCCCCTGCTTGCCACAACTAGAGAAAGCCCACGTACAGCAACGAAGACCCAACGCAGCCAAAAATAAATAAATAAATGTTAAAAAAATTTAGCTGTTGTGTCATGAAGCAAATGGATAGTATACATTGTTTTAAATCTATGATACCAGTGACTAATTCTTTCTTCTTTTGAGAACAAATAATAACTCAAAAACCAGAAAGCTATCAGAGATATGTATAAATGAGCTTAAAATATAAGGCAAAACAATTTTTGGTATAATTCAGAAATAAACAAAAACAAGTATGTTATTATATTCTTCAAAACTTTAAAAATCTTTTAAAATAATCTTTCATTCTGGAAACCAAAATCAACATAACAACTATTGTCTTTTGAGGACACCATTTCAACCTATAGAACTGTATGTAACACAAAATTGGAAACATATAAAGGTGACCAAATAGGAAAATGGTCTTTCTGAATATATTTTAATTTTTTACTGAATAATGCAGTTGATTATTCTAAGGTTCTAAATTCTTCCATATTGCAGAAATAAAATAGTAAAAGGAAAAATTAACACTTACTAAACTTTTATTAAGTAACAAGAATTTCTAAAATTGTTACATGTAAAGTGTCCATGGTTCTATGTGGTAGATACTGTAACCTCCATTTTACAGACGAAAAAACTAGAGTTTGAGAGACTTTACTAATAGCACACCACTGTAAATGCTTAAGCCAGGAATATAAAAGCAATTTAGAGATCTTGAGAGGGAACTTAAATTCATTGGCTCGGCTAAATGTTTCTCACTGCTACCTAATTAATAACTTCAATGCAAACTTTTACTTAGAAGCAGTTGCAACAGGTTAGCTTACACCTACCATTTACTACCTTGAACTGTCAATCCTATGATCAGGCACTTATTTTGGTCACATATAAAACAACTTCTCCTTTAAGTAGCCACCATCATCTTATACTCAATTGACTGTTTATTACAATTCTATTTCCCCCCAAGTGCTTGACATAACAGGAGAATAATTCCAAACTCATGCATTCCACAGTCTCCAACCCACTCATTTATTCATTCACTTAATGAATATTGAATATCCACCAATATACTAGACACAATTCTTGCTGCTGAAGATATAAAGCCTAAGTCTTTATGAAGTTCATATTTTAATAGGAAAAAGAGATACCAGATAGATGATAGAGATAGATTGATAGATGGATGACAGCTAGCTAGACAAATAGATATAGATATAGGTATAGATAAAAGTGTTATGTCCTTGTGGCAAAAACTGAGAGTTGGGCTTCCCTGGTGGCGCTGTGGTTCAGAGTCCGCCTGCCTATGCAGGGGACACGGGTTCGTGCCCCGGTCCGGGAAGATCCCACATGCCATGGAGCAGCTGGGCCCATGAGCCATGGCCGCTGAACCAGTGCGTCTGGAGCCTGTGCTCCGCAACGGGAGAGGCCAGAACAGTGAGAGGCCCGCATACCGCAAAACAACAACAACAACAACAAAAAACTGAGAGTTGTCACCCAGTAATCATTATCTTCTTTGTCAGTAAATTAACCTCTGAATTTAACTGGGCGTGGCCACCCAGAATAAAATCTACATTTCCCAACCTCTCTTGAGCTGTGTTTGGCTATGTGACTAAGTTCTGCCAAAGGGATGTAAACAAAAGAGATTTGAGCAATATCAGGACATGTTTGAAGGAGACCTTCATTACTTTTTCTTTTTCTTTTTCCTGCTGCCTTTCTCATTACTTGTTCTTTTTTCCTGCTGACTGAAATAAGAGCATGGTGACTAGAGCTGAAGCAGTCATTTAAGCCCAAGGGTCTGCATCTTAGGGACAATGGAGCAAAATGTTAGAGGTGACTGCACCCCTGATAATTATGTCAATCACACGAACCCTAGATTATTTACCTATGGACAAAGTTTATGTGTGAGAAAAACAAACTTCCATCTTTTTGAAATTTCTGTTTTTAGGGTTTTCTGTCACTCCCATTCGACTTTAATTTTAACTAATACAAAAATGTTTAAAAAATAAAGCAGAGTAAGGGATTAGAGTGTGGCACCATGTGATATTTTAGACAGGGTGACTGGGGAAGGACTTTATGAGGAATCAGTAGTTGGGGGGAGTCCTGAATGCATGAGTAAGCCAAGTGGTAGGGGGAGAGCATGTTTCAGGAAGTGGGAAATAGTAAGAGCCAAAGCCTGGATATGGGAGGGAACATGATTCTGTGTTCAAAGACCAGCAAGGAGGCCAACATGGCCTACCTTCCCAACCTCTTATCCTGATCCTCAAACAGAAATCCTTGACTCCAGACCTTGCAGAGATCAGTCAACTTTGCAGGCACTGTTCTCTACAGGCTCTCTTCAGAAAGACTCATGACCCAGCTATGAGTCTAAGCTTTTACTCAGATAGCTTCAAGGCTCAACCTCTAAGGCCCATTACAAAATGCTCCCCTACTTCACCATTCAAATATAACCCATTTTTCTGAACTTACTATAGGTTCTCACTCTTGCTTAAGGGATGGCACTATTGATCTGCCCCATATTGCTTTCTTTCTTCTTGAAACTCCTTAGATATTATGGTCAATACTTTCATGTTAATTGTTAATAATCTATCATTCTGTTCTAACTCACGTATTCAATATGTATCTTTTGCCACCTCAATTAAGATGTAATGTAAGGGCTACATCTTAAAAAGTTTTTAAAATCTTTTTTGGCTAGTATCTCTCCAAACAGAAGGTACTCCATAAAAACCTTCTGTATGTTCATTCAAACATCTCACAAACTAGAAACACAATGGAGAGAACCTAATCTTTCTTGGTTCCTCCCTTTTGCCAGGAAGATATGAGTAGCTGAAGTATTTGGTGCTATATATAGTCAGTTGATGTCAGCTGGATGCCAGTCTCTTCAGAAAGGCTCAGTCCCAGTTTGAGTCAGAGCTAGGGACCATGCTATCCCAGGCTCAAGGATAAAAACCATCGGGCCCAAGTGCCATCCATATTCCATCTCCAGTCTTTCCTCCACAAATCAGGATTCATCCTTCCTGAAAAGCACGGTGTAAGAGCAAGGTAAGTATATTGTTTCCTAAAATGTTCTATTAGTCAGTTGTCCAAGGAAGTTCAGAGTTGTGACTCATTAATGGGCTTTCTTTGCTTTAAAGGACAGCTGTTGATGTCAATATTAAAATACTACCACCAAAGAGTTCTGGTTTAATCTGGCGTCCTTTCTTCATTCTTACAATTTGCTGGAATTGATGTACTGTGATGTTGGTACAAATGAAGGCCAGTAAGGAAACAGTGACAGGTTAAAATAAACTGTGGAAAAGAGAGAGGAAGGGGAAAGGAGTCCAGCTCTTTCATTGTTTCTCATTGCCCAATAATCATTGTACTAGTATATAGATAAGACTGGGCCGGAAACTCTAAGAAACAGCCTCTGTTCACTGTGACATTGCCTGTCAATGAATAGCATGCTCTGTCACCAGACAAGGAATGGTATTAAAGTCTTTCAGTAGAAAGCAATAATAAACTCTTAATAAAGAACAAAGATGCTGTCTTTCAAAAGGATGATTATAAAACACTCCAAATGAGTTCTTGACATTGCCTCAATAATGTTCCTTTATTTTTCACAGGGAGGGAACAAAAAAATCATGCTATCACATAATACCATGGTGAAGCAGAGGAAACAGCAAGCATCAGCCATCATGAAGGAAATCCATGGAAATGGTATCAGTGAAAACCCTTCACAGCAATAATATAGCTCAGCATTAACGTAGACCCTTCCTGATGTTATTTAATATTCTATAGTTTACTTCCTTTAAATTCTTGCTATTCTGTCATAACAAACCTGGAGCTCTAGGGGGTGTATAAAAGCCTATGGTAACTAATCCTTTTGTAGTCATCCTTTCTCATTTGAAAGCTATTTTCAGATGAACAACTGCTCTAAAGGAATGAAGCAATCTGACAGCTGATGTACATTCTATTTGGCTTGCCTTTCACATTTCACGTTATAAGTTAATATCACCACTCTCAGATCTTTTTTTCTCTTCTTTGGACAGGTCTCATACAATCTTGTCTTCATTGTCCATCCCACCAGATCTATCTTGATTTCTTTTACCTTATATTACATAAATCATTCAAAATCTGTTCTAGCGTCCTTTTTTTTTAAAAAAAGGTGTTAAATTGGAATTCATATTCATTGTGAACTTCTTTAACCCTGAAACGTTAGTCTTCATATTTAGTAACTGATTTACCGAGATATTCTGTGTGGAAATCTATTTCTATTTATAATTTCTAGGAAAATATAGATTTCTTATACTCTCAAGCATATAACTCAAAAAATTTTTAATATAAATTAGATGCAAGATGATATTCCACTCTCTTCTCTAAGTTCTAGCAAAACACTCTAGAAAGTAATGCTTTATACATTGCATTTTGATTGTTATAAAGGAAATTCAACTTTGATTGTTATAAAGGAAATTGAGCAAAGGATAGCATCAATTTTAAAAGTTAATAAGTAAAATATCTAGATAGTTTTAAGGGCCGATTTGAGCCATTCCAGAATATATCTGTGGAGTTTTCAGGGCACCTCCTTATTTCCCTTCTATTAACAAGGAATGTGACCTTTTACCTGAACAATACTAAGACCTAGAGCAATGAGATCTTTCACCAGGTAGCTGGGAACAGGCATAAGTATAGCATTTTCATATTTCACTTTCCATAAAGCAAGCTGAATAAAACCAATCAGAGACTGTGTTAGGTGCTTCCCCCTACAACGCAGTCATATTTAAAGGGTTCTGTTATTAAGTTTTGTTTTCTATTTTTTTGCAATACAAAATCACCATACTGGATTCAACTTAGACCCATGTTTTACTATGATGTCAAACTAGTTTGGAATAAAGTGAAAATAATTCTGAATCAGACACCAGAACTAAATTTGTACCAATGCAAGTTTCCAAAATTCAGGCTTCTTTAAAATTTTTGTGCTTCTTTATATTTCCTGCTTCATGTAGTTTACTTGAAATTGTTTTAATAGTTTCCTTGATCAATAAGAAAAAAACCAGATAATCACTTGAGTTTGAGACTAAATTATTTATCTTAAAACTAGGCTTGGGATAAGTTATCATTTTCTAATTGCATCATAATCATAAATCAATCCATCATTTTAATGTATTCCCAGTTTAAATCATATGTTGGATTCTACTCTCTTATTTCTGACATAGACCTATAAGAGTATCTTTTTCCTTTTTTTATAATATAACTTTTGTTTTTTTATGAAATATAAAGAAAAAGTACAATTATATCTCAAGGGGAAAAAAACCCTCAAGACTATAATCTCACCACCAACAGGTCCTGGCCATGTAAAGTTGGCTGAAGCCCTCCCTCCCAAGTCGCGGGAAGGTTTCCAGTCCCTTAAATGGAGTCACATGCTCTGCCTTTGTTTGGAGGTCAAGTACTACAGATAACAGGGATAATCACAGACTTCTTTCTTAACTCATCTCAGATAAAACAGCTGCAGTACTTTAGGAAGCAGTTTAAATAATTTCCCTCTTTTATTTCCTCTGACATCTTACATGAAACTTTATTATTTGTATATGACATAGTGTTTAGAGATCTGGAGCTAGGGGAGTATCATTTTTTCTAAGAAGGCAGAAATGAGACATGGACTGCAGAGAAACCTTTCTGGGAATAATTCTCCAAACTTTCAAACACTTCACACCAACAAAAACCTGGATAATTTAAGATAAAGCATGCAACCTTTTGATCTTAATTCTAAGACTAAATAAGTAAAATTTGGACTGGATTGTCCTCTATAAAAATGAACAGAAAAGCTATTCAAAGTTCTTCTCCCACTCCCTTCTCCCCTTGTGCATCAAGATTTTTTTTTTCAGTATTATAATTCATTTATTTTTTATATCACTTTTCAAAATCATTTAGCCTGGAGGAGAATGAAATGTGACAATGAGATGGCTAAATGAGTTGTCTTCTAAACCTGAGCTAGGAGTTCAGTCCAGTTCTTGCTGTGGGGAGAGAGACTATAGCTGGTGAGCCTTGAGATGATCAGTAGGAAAATATAAGAATCAAAAAGGAGAGTTTTTCATCAGAGCACTCATTGAATCTGAAGGAGAAATAACCTCAAAGAATTACTGAGAAATCCTACCCATATAGACTAAAATACATAGAACTGGATAGCACAAGTAAAAATGTAGATAACTCACAGCCTCTACTAACTATATGCCAAACTGTTCACTCATTATGGATCCATAATGATTTGGTGACAAATTATGTACCAGAAGCAAATATACTACACCCTCAATAAGTAATTAATAAAAAGTATCTCCTAACACTAAGGCTCTATATCTTCAGACAGACCATCCTCAGCATCATATCATGATGATCATCAACATGGTCATCAACATCAATATTAAAAGTGTTAGAGCTGATGATTAGTAGCTGTTTTGTGTTACTACTGTGATGCAAAACCCAGATGCTTTTAACAGAAATATCAGAGCCATGTTGCAAGTGTCTAACAAGTGCTATTCTAAAAGACAAAAACACCGAAATACTTTGCCATTATCTGTCATGAATTAGTTGTGGAGGCAAGAAAAGATGGCTTATAATGGTTCCATGCCCACCAGCCCTGTGCTATTTACTCCTGATGCTGTACATATTCTCCAGTGGTGATCATGTTTCTCTCTCACTCAGTAACTCATTTGAGACTTGATTACTGAAGGAAGAGAGAGAGAGAGAGGGGAGGATAAAAGAATAGGAAGTAATAAGTCTATAGAGAAAGAGAATGGGGAATGAGAATGTAAGAAGGAGAGGCACTCCAGAGCAACTGGCATCCATCCAGAAATGGTGGGGAAAAGGAATAGGGATTAAAATTATCTAAGAACTGGGAGTATGCTGTCCCCTGATCTTAAGCACAGATATTGCTGACAGTTTAGAAGAGCTTCAGAAACAGAAAGACTACAGTTGTTTCAGTCACCCTATGGTTTTCGCACCTGGGCTCTGTGAGGGCTTTTTTGGTATGTTTTTTGTTTGTTTGTTTTTTCCCTCATGACTGGTGAACAGCTTTTCCCAGCACACAGAAGAGGACTGAGCAGATTGTTTTTGCGATTTCAGGAAAAGAGTTTAGTCTGTGGTCTGAAAACAGGAAGCCAGGTTCTAAATGGAGTGCTGTTGTTGATATTGTACCAGGAGCCCTGAGTTCCAGACCAGACAGCAGATTTCTCATCTGAAAATGAAGAGGTTGGATCTGTTGAGTCATCTATTCTAAAATTTCATGATTCTAATATATTGAGCTATGTGCTCAAACATCAGTGTATTTGAGTTTTTCCACCAATAACAGAGGCAATGATAATATTAACACAAATTGCAGGGGCACTTTGAAAAGCATAGATATAATGTCTTGACTTTCAGACGAAAGATAATGTGAGGACCCCTTTTACTTTTCCTGTATAAGCATATCTTAAACTGTAATTAATCAAGTCATCAATATAAAAATGAGGACACCAGGAAGGACTTAAACACTTAGTCTAGGGGAGAAAAAGAACTTAACCTAATGCTTAATGTACAAATTTGTTAGTTTTCTTTGGTTTAAAATTTCACATTAGCATTCTCATAACCCGAAGAAAAAGCATGCTTTATTTTGAAAATTGGTGTGCAATAATATGTTGTGAAATCATGGATTTTTCTAAGCATGCCATAGATTTCTAAACCTCCAATAACGCTCTCCAGCAAAGTAGCAGCAGAGAACTAGGCTAAATTCCAATTTATACCAAAGTTGAAATTACAGTGTTTAATTCTTGCCATATTCCATCATCCTAGAAGAATGATGAACATCATTTCTTTGTTGCCTTTTTCACTCTAATATGCTCTAGATATACATCCTATAAACAGTACTAGATGAATTACTGGTTTGTGTAACTCAATTTGCATAATTCAATACATTGGTAATCTCATTTTTTAAATGTTTATAGATTTACACAGTTATTGAATGGTAATACTTTAACAGTAAATTTTTGAACTCAAATCAAGGCAAGGAGATATGAAATAGGAAAATATAGAATCCGAGATGAGTTTCAAAATCAACTTTTTAATCTAGAGAAAATTATTAAAAATTACTAATAAACTTTTAATCAAATGTAGACTTTTCAAGTATTATTCAAAATCACAGTCTGGACTATTAACTTTTATATAATATATATATATGCATGTTGCAGTATGCAGTAATGTATATTTATGGACTATTATTCAATCCACACAGGCCAACTGTCTGTAAACAGGCAGAAGAGTCCTGTTAAGCGTAGAGAAAATCTCTTGGCTTCAATCAGGCTTTTAAGTAAATCGATAGGACCACCCTAAAGCAAATCAATTTCAGTTATCTCCCCTTCTGTGGTTTTGCCCATTTTACCAGAATTGCAGCTGCCAGTGAATCATGGGGAAACAGTTTTAAAAGATCTTTTGTCTTACTACTATTATTTGTAAGTGGGTATCTTTACAAACTATGAATTGGATTCACTGATCTAACTAAATATGTAACTTTGGCAGGATCAAAATTACAAATTAAAAATACAGAACTACCTGTGCACACATAAATCCTTGTTGACTAAGTTTTAGAATGTTAACCTATGAAATAAATGTGAAAAAAAAATGTTTCCTTTGGAGGGATTTAGGTTCAGTGTCTGCTCATAAGACTGCATATTGAAGAAAGGTCTGAAAAAGGAATTGGTCACATTTTCAAAGATCACTGATATTCTCCCAATAAAATGCAATTTTCCATTTGGTTTCCAGTACTCATAGTAATATGGTTAAAGTGGAAGGAAAGTATATTCAAAAATCAAAAGTTTGAACTTTTTAATGTAAGATTTTAAATCTTAATTTAGCTACAAAAATAATGCACATTTGAGGACATTACTAAGAAAGAATATTGATTACAATTATTTAATATTTCTAGTAGATTGAAAAATGTGGAGGTTTTTGTGGAAATTAATTTGATAATGGTCAAGACCCTAGTTATATTTTAATAGTTTTTTATAATTAGATATTTATTCCAAAATAATCATTATTTCCTTAAAATAGTAGCAAACTATAATAGATTAAGTCCTATAAAATCTTTAAAGAATAAATGGAAAATTCTGGATCACTATAAACGACATTAACAGGAAAGCATGCCTAGCAATATTATTTTCAATAGATGATCTAATGCCACAAAGACAACCTTCTAATCCATCAGGGCAAGGATATGAACCCTGAATAAGTTATATCATTTATCAGGCATCCAGATTAAACACACTGTTAAGACCCTGCACAGAGGTTTGCAATAAAGGGCAGGGAACAGCTGAACTTGGATTCTATCTGCTCAGTTGACACCATTCTTTTCACTCTGAAAGTTTAAGTAAATGAAAGTGTTCATACATTAGATTTCCCAACTCACAGATGGTCTGGAACTCCAGCTCCAATTACATCATAAACTTAACTACTGGAAGGGAAGGGAAAAAAAACCTTGGAGAATTTAGTTTATGTCTTTTATTGTTTGTTTGTTTATGCAAAATATATTGACTTAAAATGTTCCTATGTCTATCAGTATGCTAGTGAATATTTAACTGGTTCTTTGGAGGGGGGAAATGCCTTGGTTTGTAGAATTTGCCAATTTCTGTGGTATGAATACTCTTGACATAGCCAATTTTGAGCTATCATCAAGGAGAAACTGAATGCAGAGTTGGGAAGAGATGTGTAGTAATACAACACTATATAGTATTTCCACCATACAGATATAAGAAAACATCAAGAGCATAGATAATAGCAAAAAGGAGTAAAACATTTAGAAAGTGATATTTTTGAGTATTTATTGCTTTCTTTTTAATATAACTTATTATTAAGTTTATATAATTTAATTTTAATAGTGGTTATGTTCACTGAGTTTAACTACTGGCTCACAGAATTTCTGAAAATTTATCAATCGACTCTTGTGAACCAGTACTAGCCTGCTCCAGACACCACTAGATTTCTCATGCAGTGCTTCTGGTCCCAGAGATCCACAGTACCTTTAGATAGTCACTCAAAGCCAACGATTAACTCACTGTCTGTTACTTACAGAGTTAAGAGGGAGAAAATTTAGGCTTAAAGGTAGTGGAAAGAAGTATGAAGAATAAGCAAAGAGAGTTGAGAGTTGGTCAATTATTTTGCGTGCCTTCTTCTCCTCTTTCCTTTTTGTCTCTTATATCTCCTCTCTTGTGGTATAAACTTACTAGTAATAATGGATTGTACCAACTGATTATTGAGGGTAGGTAAGTTCCTCATGGCTCTTGCTGCACATCTACTTCTTGTAGCAGCTTGGGTGATGATTATTGTGTTTTGCTAAAAAGGAGTGAATGTTTCTTATGAGCCCAAATGAGTCTGGCCAGAGGTATATCCATATTTTATACTTCTGCTCTTTTTTCCCTCTCCTCTTCGAGGCCCCCACTACTGCGCTTCTAGGCTATTTTTCTTTACTCTTTCTTGATTCCAATCTTAATAGACTTTTTGGACCTACATCAGTGAGATGAAGATCTGAAGAGAATGACCATAGTTAGCATGCTTTTAGTTGAAAATAGCAGAAACTCAGAAACCAACTAAAGGGAATTTATTGCCTCACATAACTGAAAAGTTCAGAGGTGATCTGATAAGTCTTCATCTGTATGCCATTCATCAAGTATGCCATTAAGGACCAGGTTTCTTTTTCCCTCTGCTCTGATTTTCTTGGGGTAAGCTTCACCCCACATCTGGTTCTATCATTTTATCAAGTACATACCAACAGTTTCCTGGGCAATATACATCCGTGCTTATCTGCAGCAGGAAAAGAAAGTATCTTTGGCACAATGTACACAAAGAAAAGTCCTGATATTTTGCCTCATTGACCTAGGTCAGGTCACACACCTGTTCCTCTATCAATCACAAGGGTTAATTAATTCCTGTCAAATATACCCCAGAAAACTATTGTAAATCTAAGTGGCCAGAGGGATGGAATTCACTTAGGGCATGTGGTTGTTTCAGAAACATTGGTGGAATCAGCTAATATTGGGGGCCAATAAGAAGAGGAAAATGAGATAAAAACATTTTCTCAAATTTTTGTCTTGGTATCCCCAAAGTAAACTTATGCCATAGCTTGAAATTTAGAACTTATAGAAAATAACATAATAATAAGCTATTCCTTTTTCTAGCCCCTCTATTTTCACTTAACTGTTTATAATGACTCAAATTGGTAACAGAAAATGAGAGAAAGAGAAAAGCTGCATCCCTGTTTTGGTTTCCTTATGAAAAGACTTTGTAGCCTTAACTGTAAGGAAAAATTCCATTGCTGTAATATAAAGACTGTCGTCTTTGCATTTTCTAGTGGCTGCCTGCTTTGGGGCATTTTTATTTCCTGAAAATGTCCCATTAGAAAATTTGTTTAAAAACATTATTTGTAATATATAAATACATAACATAGAATGTGTATTCCTAGAAGGTTAATGGACAAAAAAATCTATGGATTTCGATTTTCTGTGTTATTATTTTATTCTGTTTCTCTCTCTTGCATTGCTAATTGAATTATTTTAAGAAGCATTTAAAGGAGATTTCCCCTCCACCCCGTAGTATTGCATCAAATTACTATAAGCCATATTATGTCTTTTTGATCATTTGTGATCTAAAGGGAACTTGCTATTTTGATTCCAGAATCAAAAAGCTGAAATAGTCCACTCCTGTCACACTTTCTAGAACACTGAGGGATATATTCATAGACACACTGAAAAATAACCCAGCTCCTTCCATGTTGCTAGCACACAGTAACAGAGACTCCAAACACTTGCAAATAAACAAGAGTGAATATTCCCTGTAGAACTCAGCAGAGCTGGCAAACAAATCCAGGGAAACTGTAAAATACCCTCATCTACCTTGCTGTGAGCCTTCATTCCTCTTCCATAAGCTATTTCTGCCAACCCTGGGGAGTGTAAAGCACAGAATTTTTTTTTTTCACCTTAGAGAGTAGACAATGCCACTCTGCACTGCATTAGGAAGGGTTGTGAAGATTTTTTAAATTGAACATTTTTTTAATAATAGACTTTATTTTTTAGAGAAGTTTTAGGTTTACAGAAAAACTAAACAGAAAGTATAGTATAGTGTTCCTATATACCCCTTCTCCTCCCGACACACAGTTTCTCCTATTATTACCATCTTGCATTAGTGCGTTATACTCGTTATGATTGACGGACCAATATCAACGTAGTATTATTAACTGAAGTCCACAGTTTACATAAAGTTTCACACTGTGCGGCACTCCCTCCACACAGCCGCTTGGCAGCTAGTGATTCTTTTACTGTCTTCCAAGGTTTTGTCTTTTCCAGAATGTCATAGAGTTGGAGTCATATAGTAGCCATTACAAACTGGCTTTTTTCACTTAGCAATATACATTTCAGGGTCATTCATGTCTTTTCATGGCTTGATAGTTCTATTAAACTTTTAATTTTGATATAAATGTAGTTTACATGCAGCTGTAAGAAAGAATATAAAGCAATCCCATGTACCTTTTCCCAGTTTCCCACAAGAGCAACATCTTGTAAAAGTATAGTACGATATCACAACCAGAATATTGATATTCATGCAGTCAAGAGAGTCCTACCAATCACTAATGTCTCCCATTTATATATATATATATATATATATATATATATATATTTATTTATTTATTTATATATATATCTTTTCATTTTAAGGTGCTATAAAATGGAATCATACAGTAGGTAACCTTTGGGGATTGGCTTTTTTCACTCAGTGTAATTCCCTCGAGATAGATCCAGTTGCTGTGTTTCAATAGTTTGTTCGTTTTTATTGCTGAGTACCATGCCTTGGATGGACCACAGTGTTTTTAACTTGTTACCTACTCATTAAAGTACATTTGAGTTGTTTCTTTTATTATTATTATTATTATTAAGAATAAAGCTGCTATGACCATTTGTGTATAGGTTTTTGTATGAACATAAGCTTTCATTTCACTGGGATAAATGCCCAGTATTGCTGGTAGTCCTATGTTCAGTTTTTAACAGAGCCTATTAAATTATTTTCTAGGGTGGCTGTACCATTTTACATTTCCAACAGTGATGTATGAGTGATCCAGTTTCTCCACACCCTCCCCAGCATTAGATGCTGTCACTATTTTTCATTTTGGCCATTCTGATATGTGTATAGTTATATCTCATGGTTTTAATTTGCATCTCTCTAATGACAATAACGTTGAACATCTTTTCCTATGCTTATCTGCCATCTCTATATCTTCTTCAGTGAAATATCTCTTCATGTCTTTTGCCCATGTTCTAATTGGATTGTTTGCTTTTTTACTGGTGAGTTTTAAGAGCTCCTTATATATTCTAGTCTGTTTTCAAATATGTGGTTTGCAAATATTGTTTCCTACTCTGTAGTTTGTTTTTTCATCCTCTTAACACAGTCTTTCTCAGAGCAAAAGTATTTAATTTTGCTTAATTTATCAACTGTTCCTTTTATGGACTGTGCTTTTGGTGTCAAGTTTAACAACATTTTGTCCAGCCCTAGATCCCAAAGGTATGATCATGTGACTTTTCTTCTTTAGCCACTTAATATGGTGGAATACATTGATTTCTGAATATTGAACCAATCTTGTATCCCTGGAATAAACCCCACTTGTTCATGGTATAGAATTCTTTTTCTGTATTGTTGAATTCTATTTACTAATATTTTGGTAAAGATTTTTGCTTCTATAAGCATGAGGGATATTGATCTGTAGCTTCTTTTTTTGTGTGTTGTTCCTGTTAGCTATCAAGGTAATAAACTAATTGGGAAGTGTTCCTTCATCTTCTGTTTTCAGGAAGAGACTATGTAGCATTGGTGTTCATTCTTCTTTATATGTTTGGTAGAATTCTCCGGTAAAACCATCTAGGTCTGAAGATATCTTTTGGGGGAGATTTTAGAATTATACATTCAATTGCCTTATAGCTATAGGATTAATCAAATTATCTACTTCATGTTGGGTGAGATGTGTTACTTTCTGCTTTTCAAGGGATTGGTCATATATTTTCTGTTTTCAAACTTATGTGAATTTACATGTAGAGTTGTTCATAGTATTCTCTTATTATCCATTTGCTATCTGCAGTGGCTGTAGTGATATCCCCTATTTTGTTCCTGATACTGGTAATTTGTATCTTCTACATTTCTTTTTTCTGTGTCAGTCTAGCTAGAGGTTTGTCAATTTCACTGATCTTTTCAAAAGCCAACTCTGTGCTCAACTGATTTTTCTCTATTGTTTTTCTGTTTTTAATTTCTACTCTTATCTTTATTATTTTCTTCCTTCTGCTTGCTTTGGGTTTATAGTATAGATTTGATACTTTTCCTCTTTTTTTAATGTATGCATTTAGTGCTATAAATGTCCCTCTCAGCACTGTACTGTCTGTGCCCCATAAATTTGATATGCTCTATTTTTAATTTCAATCAGTTCAATGAATTTTTTATTTCCCTTGAGACTTCTTCTTTGACTCATGGATTGTTTAGAAGTGTGATTTTTTTTTTAGTTTCCAAATGTTTGGAGATTTTTCTGTAAACTTTTTGTTACTCATTTCTAGTGTGATTCCATTGTGATCAGAGATCATACTGTATATAGTTTTGATTCTTTTAAATTTGTTGAAGCTTATTTTATGGTCCAAGATATTGGTCTATCTTGGTATATACTCCATGTGCACTTGGAAAGAATGTGCGTTTTATTGTTGTTCAGTAGAATATTTTATACTGTTTATAAATATTTTATAAACAGTAGGATTATATCCTACTAGTTGATGATGTTGTTGATTTCTTTTATATCCTTGCTGATTTTCTCTCTGTTGTCCTATCACTTGTTGAGAGAGGAATGTTGAAGTCTCCAACTCTAATTGTGGATTTATCTATTTCTCCTTTTATTTCTATTAATTTTTGCTCCATTTGCAGCTCTGTTTTTTGGTGCATACACATTTAGGATTTCTAGGTCTTCTTGGTGGATTGACACTTTAATCATTATATAATGTTCTCTTTCTCTGGAAATTTCCTTTGCTCTGAAGTCCACTTTGGAATTAACATAAGCACTTCTGCTTTCCATTGATTAATGTTTGCTTGATATCTTTTTCTATCCTGTTACTTTCAACTTGCCTATATTGTTCAAGGCACTTACTTGAAGTGAGTTTCTTCTAGACAGCTTATATTTGGGTCATGTTTTTTTTCGTTTGTTTGTTTGATTTTGCAGTACGTGGGCCTCTCACTGTTGTGGCCTCTCCCATTGCGGAGAACAGGCTCTGGACGCACAGGCTCAGTGGCCATGGCTCATGGGCCCAGCTGCTCTGAGGCATGTGGGATCTTCCCGGACCAGGGCACGAACCCGTGTCCCCTGCATCGGCAGGCAGACTCTCAACCACTGCGCCACCAGGGAAGCCCTTGGGTCATGTTTTTAAATCCAGTCTGCTAGTCTCTATCCTTTAATTAGGGTATTTAGAGCATTTTTATTTAAGCTCTACTACTGACATAGTAGAGCTTAAGTCTATCATTTTATTTTTTGTTTTCTGTTTATTGCCTCTGTTTTTCCCTTGTTTTCTTTTTCCTAGCTTCCTACAGATTACTTGCACATGTTTCAGAATTCCATTTTTATTTATCTATAGTTTTTCAAGTGTACCTGTATAGTTTTTGGTAGTTGTTCTATTACATTATATATGCTTAATTTATCAAAGTCTACGGATATTGTCATTTTATCAGTTCAAGTGAAGTACAGAAAACTTACCTACCTTCATGTCTATTTACCCTCCCCTGTTTATAATAAAATCGTGTTAACTATTTTCTACATATATTTGTATCAGAGTTTTATAATTTTTGCTTCTATGATCAAACATAATTTAGAAAACTCAAGAGGGGAAGGGAAGCTTACTGTATTTACCCACGTTTTTGCTTACTGTAATCTTTATTTTGTTCCAATGTTCTAAGGTTCCTTATTTTATTGTTTCCCTTTTGTTTAAAGAACTTAATTTAGCTATTTGCTATGGTCTGAATATTTGTGGCCCCCCAGAATTCAAATATTGAAATCCTAATGTCCCTGATGGTATTAGGACATGGGGCCTTTGGGAGGTGACTAAGCCATGAGGGTGGGGTCTTCATGAATGATATTAATGACCTTATGAAAGAAGCCCAAGAGACCTTTCTTGTCCCTTCCACCATGTGAGAACACAGTGAGAAGTGGTCAGTCTACAACTCAGAAGAATGATTTCAGCTGAACCAACTATGCTGGCACCCAGATCTCAGACTTGCAGCCTCCAGGCCTATGGGAAATATATTTCTGTTGTTTATAAGTCACCAGTCTTTGACATTTTGTTGTAACAGCATGAACCATTCTTTTAGGGTAGGTCTCCAGGCAACAAATTTCCTAGTTTTCCTTCATCTGAAGATGTCTCAATTTCCCCTTTATTTCTAAAGAATATTTTCACCGGGTATCAGATTCTGGGTTGACCTTTCTTTTTTTTCAGCATTTTTGTGCTACTTCCTTCTGATCTTCATGATTTCTGATGAGAAATCCATTGTCATTCTCATTTTTTTCTCCCTATAGGTAAGTTGTCATTTTCCTCTGGCTGCTTTCAAGATTTTCCCTTTGTCTTTAGATTTTAGAAGTTTATAATATGTCTTATTGTAGAGTTCTATAGATTTATCTTTTATAGAATGCTTTTAGCTTCTTGAATCTGTAGGTTTATGTCTCTTGCCAAATTTGGGAAGTTTTTAGCCATTATTTCTTTGTGTACTTTTCCAGTCCCACATGCCTCCTCTCCTTCTGGGACTTCAGTGATACAAATGCTGTATCTTTTGTTCTAGTCACACCAATCCCTAAGGCTTTCTTTTTTTTCCAGTCTATTTTTTTTCTCTGTTGTTATTATTGGGTAATTTCCATTGTTCTCTCAATTCACCATTTCTTTCCTTTATTCCCTCCATTTTGCTACTGAATCTATCCACTGAACTTCTTATTTTGGGTATTTTATTTTTCAGTTCTAATGTTTCCATTTGGTTCTTTACAACTTTTATTTCTCTGCCATGATTTTTTATTTCTTTGCTAAAATTTTCTATTTTTCTTTCATTTATTTCCAGAAACTTTGTAATTGCTCTTTGAAGTATTTTTATCATGGCTGCTTTAAAATCTTTGTTATTTAATTTTAATATCTCAGTCATCTCATGTTGGCACCTGTCTTTTTTCATTCAGCTTGAGATCTTCCTGATTCTTGGTATGACAAATGATTTTTTTATTTGAGCCTGCATATTGTCATATTACGTTCTAAGAATCTTGCTCTTATTTAAACCTTCTGTTTTATCTATCCTAGTCTGACACTGCTTCAGCAGGGGAAGGAGAGTGCCACCTCATCACTGCCAGGTGGAAGTAGGAAGTCAAGGTTTCCCAGTTGGCCCCCACTGAAACTTGAGGAGGGTCACTTAGTTACTAGTAGGAGGGGGTAGGAGTTCAGAATCTCCACCTGGTCTCAACTAACACTACAGGGATGGAGGGTTGTTACTGGCTGACAGGGATGAAAGTCCCAGCTTCCTCCTTAGCCCCTCTGATACTACCCTTACGGGGAACCTCATTACAGCCTCGCAAGGGTAAAATTCTGTGGTTTTTTTCTGTGGTATTTGGCTGAAGTAGAGTTTTTTTGTGGTATTTGGCTGAAGTAGAGTAGCTATTGTCTAAAAGTTTTCTGTCTTTCTAGGTTGCTTCTTTCCTGGTCTTGGCTAGTGAGAACAATCTTTTATTGGAGGCTTTTGGCTGCACCTTTTGGTGTTTCTGGGTTAATAGCATCTTCAGCTCCAAGTCTGGGATATATGGGGCTAAAATAAAACCCAGAGAATTCAGTACCTTGCTGTTCCTTGGATCCTGAGGAAGGACCTTGTTGTCCCTAGCTGGTCTGCCTTCTTCTCTCCAACTTCCAGAGTCTTCTTATGTTTATTTTATATATAATGTCCAGGATTTTTAGTTTTAATTAGTAGAGGTATAGGGAAAAGTAGATCTATCTTCCCAGAAGCAGAAGTCTTGATATTATAATTTTTTTTAATTAGTGGAGCTCCTCTCTGGGTAACATCAAAATATATAAACAAATTGATTTCTTTTCAAGGCAAAATGGAGAGAAATTTGTAAGTAATTTTATTATTTTATCCCTAAAGACCTCCAAAAGCCTAATTATTAGGGTTAATTTGTTACATCAGATAATGTTGTCCCAATCAACCAGCATAATTATTTATTTTACAAATGGTCCAGTTTTTCTTCTTTGCATTTAAGAGCAGTCCACAGTGGCAAAAGAACTCTGTGGGTTACACAAAAAAGATATTTCTGATTAAAGGAGCAAGTGGAGGAGTTTTATTTCTTTGGGATTTTAGAAAAGTCCTTCAGTACTAGAAATAGAAAACAGTTGTTTACTGAACATCTCCTATATTTAAGGCATGGGGGACACAAAGACAAAAACATAAAGAATATGCAAGCTATAAAATAAGTAAAACGGAATCAAGTAATTGTGATTCAGTGCTATGGGAATACAGAAAAGGCATGAATAATTGTGAATAGAGATTTTAGAGAAGGAATTGACAGAAATGGCACATAAGCTAGATTGAGAAGGATTTGTTCATTTAATGCTTATCACCTACCTACTTTATGCTAGGCTCCTTGGTGCTAGATGCAGGATGAATAGCATTCTGACAGAGACAGGAAAATGGGTGGCATGGGCCAAAGGGTAGGCATTCCTATAACAGAGACTGCTAAAATTGATACAGAAAAATGTTGGGAGTCAAACAGAGCTTATGAAGAGAATTATGAGCAGTGTTGTTTGAAAACTCACTAAATAAGGAAAGATTAAATTAATAGTGTCATTAGGGGCTTCCCTGGTGGTGCAGTGGTTAAGAGTCTGCCTGCCGATGCAGGGGACACGGGTTCGTGCCCCGGTCAGGGAAGAGCCCACATGCCGCGGAGCGGCTGGGCCCATGAGCCATGGCCGCTGAGCCTGCGCATCCGGAGCCTGTGCTCCGCAAGGGGAGAGGCCACAACAGTGAGAACCATCACTGAGTTCTCAGTGAGTACCGCAAAAAAAAAAAAAAATATCATTAGCTTACTTTCATTCACTCTTTCTATGTGCCAGGTATGATGCTAAGTGTTTGATAAGAAACATTTTATTTAATCCTCATAACAACCCTATGCAGTAAGTGTTATTATTAGCCCCACTTTAGAGATTAGGAAATTGAGGTTTACAAAAAATAAGTAACATATCTATGATCATACAGTTAGAAAGTAGTAGAGCCAGGATTCAACCCAAGGCAGTCTGAGTAAAGAGCCTATATTTTAGTCACTATACTAGCATATAGCGGGCAATAAATTATGAAATTTAGCAAAGCATTTAAAAATGCTTATCTTGGGGTTTTCATGCACATGAATATTGCTTTACAGATGTAGATGGCATGGACCTGGGCAAAAAAGTCAGCATCCCCAGAGACATCATGTTGGAAGAATTATCCCATCTCAGTAACCGTGGTGCCAGACTATTTAAGATGCGACAAAGAAGATCTGACAAATATACATTTGAAAATTTCCATTATGAATCTAAAGCACAAATAAATGTAGGTATAACTTGATAATGTGGTATCTAAATAAATGGGCAGCACTTCTAAATTTATATGTGTTATTAGATTCTCAAACAAGTATTCTACAAATTTTCTTTTCATTCATTCTGTTAGACTTTTTTTTTCATGATAATGAATAGCTTAGGTGGATGAACAAAAGAAATATTATGCATGATATGAGTATCTTTTTAGTTCAGTACAGACATTGTAAGTTTGTAGATTTGGCACTGAAGAACTCCTCTGTTCTGCTAAGACCAGGGAGAGGGAGTGGTGATTGTGGTACTAAAAGTTTCCATGGTCTTTTTTTTTTTTTTTGCATAAATATAAGTAGCATTTAATTAATAAATTAATTAATTCCATGGTCTTATCACCACTGGTTAAATGTTTGGGATGGAAACATTTCCAAAGCACACAGTGCTCCATAAGGTAAGTATAAGCATTTTATTGGCTGAATACATCCTGGCAGTAAAACATGCCTGGGAACTACAGACACAGTTGATCTCCTTTCAAAGCATTTATTCCACATTGTGTAGAGAAGTCTGTTATTTATTAACAACAAAACCAATGTGGACAAAACTCTTTGGACAGAAGTTTTCATCAACCAGAAGTTTAAAAAAGCAAACAAATTAATTAAATTATATTTTACATATTACATGAATACCATATTCTCTTATCATTCAGAGAGATTTTAGAGGAAGAAGTTTATAGTAGAAAAACAATTAGCTTTGGGAAAATGACTTTAAAAATAAAATACCAGGTATGAAGAATCAAAAAGCAATAGTGCATTGGTTCTAAATTTGAGGAGATGCTAGAGACTACAACAAATATAAGTTGTTTTTTTGTCTTTTTTTAAATTGAGGGTTTCTTCCTATAGCTATGAAAAGTCTATAAGTTTACTTATGAATTTAAACCTGAAACCTTTCCAGCTGCCATCACTAGTTAAGCTGTTTTGAATGAACAGCTAAATTCTTTACAGCAAACAGACTGGTTTCACTGATCTTTTATCATAATTACTAAAACACATTACAAAACTAACAACCACACTCACAAACACTAAAATTTTATTCATTCCTGAACTTTCTATTTCCCTTGTTATGATGCTGGTTAACAATAAATGGTTAGAGAACATCTTAAACAGTATTTTTTCACATTAATGAGCATCCTTCAACACCCATGAATTGAATTTAGTTATAATTATGAATTCAGTTAGACATCAAATTTTACTCAACCATAGTATTTACACTTATGAAGGATGGTTTTCACTTGAAGTCATGGATAAATGTAATGTTATGTTACCCTATAATTATGCCCAATATCCTCTTATCAGAAAATGTCTGCAGCTAATACAGCATGAGCCTAAAATAACCCCTACCTCATCTGACAGAGTATAATTATATAATCATATTCTTTCAATAATGACAACAGAGGAGCAGCTTTGAAGAATAATATGAAATATAGCAGCTTAAGGGAGATTCTCTGAAAAGTCATCTACAAGTCTAGACATCTGAATAAATGAATAAATCTAGTTTTCATAACTTACATTTATATCTCTAAGTATAATGCTTTAACTACAGTTCTGGTGGAAGGTACAATGAGATTTAAAATGTCCATTAGAATAAAGCATATTCTCTCATCACTAGTATTTCCAATTACTGACAATAATCTTATACACCTGTGGTCAAATGTTCTGGTCATAGGTAAAATGTTTAAGAACAGGTCTTGATAGTTTTTCAGTGTTCCTAGAAGATTGGGAACTAAATAAATAAAATAATCCCAAATAGCTATATTGAAATAAACAATTAAATGCTGATAAATAACACAGAGCAATAAACAATAATAATATATGGAATAAAGTCACATGTCATTGTATGTCATTGTATGTCATATAACATACTCTGAAGTCTGATGAAATTTACTCTCTCTTCTTTAGAAATGAGGAAAGTAGTATTCAAGGAAGTACATATATTTATTTGGCTTAAGTAACACCATAATAAAGTAGACTGAAACCCAGCTCTCAGAATTCTAGAGTTCTTGCACTGACACTTGTCATGGTGTAATTAAAAGAAACTCTGGCCTGGGAACCGGAAGACCAGGGTTCAGTCCTGGCTCTCCCACAATCTGTGTAATTTGGAGTCAATTTAAAACTTTCTTTGCCTTTCTGGACCTGTTTTCTCATTTATAAAATAAGGGATTGATGCAAATGGTTTTGTAAGGTATTTTCTGGCTTTAAAGATCTGTGTTCTCTGATCCTAATTCTAAAAATGACCTGCATAATAAATCATTGAGGAAGATAGTGAGCTACATTGTATGATGACGCATTTGCTTTATCACAGTATTAGATGCAACTTGAAGCAAGCATTGATAATGTGACAGGAATTTAAAAAATAATATTAGGTTCAGGTCTAGTTCCATTCATTTATTTATACTTTTGGCAAAAATTTGTTGATTACCTATCATGTTATAGAAACTATGCTGGGATTTCAAAGATAAATAGCCCTTGTCTAGTGATGGGGAGACAAAATAACATTGAAAAATAGAAAACAACTATTTGCTTATAATCTAATTCTTGAATCATCTTTATATGATTTATATCAAATTAACTTATTGACTATATTTTCTGAAATGACCTTTTCCTTTTACTGCTTCCCTTGAGCTACAGATATTGTCAAAATAATTATTTAACTTATATTTATGCATTTCTTATTTTATTATAATGTTCAGGACATCATTAGATGAAAATATAAACCAACTCCCTGGTAATCAATGCCATTGGTTTAAATATTAAGTATTTTTTTTTTAAAAAAGCACAGCTTTGGGCTTACTCTATTGCTGAGAAACTGGCAAACTGAAGCCACACAAAACTTATGTCATAAATAACAACAGAAAATAGGCGTTTTTAAAAAGAAATGAAGATACGGTGCTTGCTATATATGCCAATTTTGGAGCCCTAGCTCATGAACTGATCAACTTCTTACAGAAATAGGCAAAAAAAATTAAAAAAAAAAAAGAAAGAAAAGGATGAAGAAAATGAGCATTAGAGTGAAAATAAAATAGAAGAATGATTCATCAGAATTAAAAGTCCCTTCCATAAATCACAACAAAAGGATGTTAATCAAAACAGTTCAGATTTTACAGTTAAGACCACATCTGCTTTTAGTAACTATGGACTTTTCAAAATCCTTAAAATATTAGATAATACTGGGAAAAGGGGAAGTATACTGTAACAAGTAATTCTGAAATAAGACCAAACTAAATATACTGAGATTCTGAACATATATTTACTTTGTTCAAAAAATAACTTTATAAAAAATAATTTAAGGCTCATATCATAACTAAAATAAGTCACTACCCAACTATTAAAAGGCTTTGTTTGTATACTTAACAATGACAATAGAGCTACTAGGTGTCTCCTGATAATTAATGACTATTTAGAAAGAGTTGATTTTCCTATCTATAAACGAGGTTAGTGTGACAATTTTTAAATTAATGTAGGTAGAATGATTTGTAAGTTTAGGTGAAATTCATTTCATGGGCACATTTCAGTAATTTATAAAAAGTAATTTTTATGCATGATACAATTAAACTTTCTATATTTATCTCAACTGGCTTTTATTTATAATTAAAGTTAGTGAGAACTTTTCTCTTTTCTAAGAGGTGGTGTAGGTTCAGAAGTGAAAAAAGGTACTAACCCAGTCAATTAAGTTGAACACTTAAGACGAGCTAATTCAAAACATGGAAAACTGATGTATCTGAGTATAGCATTACTCATCTCTAGAAATTGTTTCTTATTGCCTGTTGAATAAAATGCAAACTTTTATGCCCAGTAATCAAGACCCTGTACTCACCTAGTTGATGTTGCCTCTCATGCCTTCATGCATGGCTCCACAAGCCAGCTTACCCCTACTAACATTGCCCTACTCGTTTCCACAGCAACTTTACCAGGGTGCTGCCTAGAGTAAGGTGAAGGTAAAAGGCACCTGGAGAGTGGCTGTGGGTGGGAGAAGCCTGAAAATGCAATAAACTTTATTTTCTTCATAATTTTATCACGTGAGGCCTTAATTTATGGCCTTTAATTATAGTGTTTGGATTTTAGGACAAAATAGTCTTTTATCCTCACATTTCTATAAAGTTGAATAAGTATTAAACTGTAAAATTGTACTTTACCTTATCATCTTATAAATAAATACAGAAATGAAAAAATATTTTAAAATACTTTCTGCTTATGTCACACAGAAGAAAGTCAAAATTGGTCTTTATTTGCTATGCCTTTCAATAAATTTTTCCTTCTAAAGTTAAAAGATGATTTTACTTTACGCACTTCTTAAATAGATTGGCTTTTTAAAAAGTATATATATATTTCTCATGTATAATTAAAACAATACTTTACCATAGAGATAAGTCCTAGCCATATTTCTGAGGATATAACCTATTACAATGTCTGTTTTTCTCTGTTGAAATGCAAACTGACTGTTTTTAGAGTGCTACATTGCCATAGAATAAATCCTAAATTATAAGAGTAAAACAAATTCACCTAAAACTTTAAAGACAAATGCTCTTCTAAGCATTTTATTTTCTAGAAACCCCAAATTCTTCCTTCTATAAGTTCATGCAGCTTAAAGTGCAAATATTTTTTGTTATATATGACTGCTGTCCAAATTTCAGATTAAATTTTAAAACAAGGCATATTAAAGCATATCATTAAATCCCATGTATAAATAAAACAGTAATGTAACAATGACTAAGCCGTATGTTTGGCGAGTATGTTGTATGATATTAAATTAGTAAAGACTTAAAAATTAAATACTTAGATTCCCCTTTTAGGTATGTTACGAATAGCAAATTACATAATTGATACAAAGCCCTAGACACAGTGCCTGGCACACGGTAAGGCTCAATTAATTAAGTGGATTGTCATCACAAAACAGATCTTAGATTGTTATCAGTAAAATTTCTCATTCAATAGCTCAACTAATTACAATATAAATTATTGAGACCTCATGTAACAATGAAGTGGCACTGTATTTAAATTCTAAGTATACAAATGGCATCTTGCACATATGATATCTATTAGTGTATCTAATATTTTTGAGTTTTCAGTTGAGTTTACTTTTGATCAAATACAGCACAATATTGCCATGCAGAATGAGAAATTGGATGGAAGCAACTTGGAAAGTGGTTCACAGCAAGCCCCATTTACTCCTCCTAACACCCCGGATCCACGAAGTCCCCCAAATCCAGAAAACATTGCACCAGGTAACTAATCCCCTTACAAATAGAACAATAAAGTTGTTATGCACTTAAATGTATGACTCAAGTCATTTGGATTCTTTAGTAAATGGTACCTAAATGATACAGCTTCTCTCATTATATATCTACTTTGTAGATAAGTTCAGGACAAATGTAAAGATTTAGACCTAGAGGAGTCTTGTAAAACATTTACAGGAGTCTTACGTTCTTTCAGATGGTCCATTGTATTTGTTGGCAATCACCTATTATATTAAAAATTAAGCTGTTTGTAATTATATTGAAATCCTATTTGTATAGAACTGTACAATTTATGAAGTGCTATGATATATATTTGTCTAATTTAATAATAACTCTATGACATTTATTATAATCCTCATTTTACAAATTAAGAACCTGAGGCTGTGAATAGCTATAAGCCAATATTGACTGTTCAAGAATTAAATCCAGATCTGGTACCAAATTTACAGATGCCTCATGTGAAGCGACCTTGTGGAGATTGGTTTTGTTATTTTCTGCTCTCTTACAGAACCTTAAATGCAATCCTTTAATACTGTATATTTGTTTATTATCTTAAAAGAGAAGCAAATGCTATCCAAATCAGTATATATTACTTGGAAGTATTGTTTGATTTTGAAATATTCAATCAGAAAAATTATCTGATCTATTTAGACAATAACTTTTCAAAATAACTTAAAGCAAATACCTTTAAGTTTTTCCTCAAGAGTAATGTATAAAGTAGGTTTATAAAATTTTCAACTACTTTTATATTGAAATTAGCAATACTTATGTCATATGTTTGTAAATTAAACAGCTAAATTTAGCAAGAGTACTTCTGGAAATCTTCTCAAATAGCAATAGTGTTTTTGAAAATATATAAGTAAAGCAACTGTATAATATTAAATCTTATTTAAAAGTAAGTTGAATGTCAGTCACTGATGAGCTTAGACTTATCAGGATGTTCTTACTGAACACAATGAGAAAAGGTATTGATAGACATAATAAAGTAACATTGAAGGGAACCAAATACACAATTAGAATGCACAGAATTCTGAAGTGAAGCATTGTAATAGAGTTCTCAAATAGCTTTACACTTTTAAGTTCTTGAACACAACATTAAGCACATGGGGGAAAAACAAGCTTTAGAATCAGACAGACCTGGGTTCAACCTGCAGGCTTCTTTCATTTCTGCCCATTTTACTACTGTGTTGGGAAGGAAAATAAATCTCTTTGAGTCTCAGTTTTCTCCATCTGTAAAATAAGGAAAATAAATCTCACTGCACATGGTCATTGTGAGAATTAAATGTGAAAATGTAAATATAGTCCCTAACATATAATAAAGTATTCAGTTAAAATTAATCCTTTCCCTACCCACCTTTATATTCTTAATACTCAACAGACTATATACATATTCTTTTAGCTCCAACCACTATATTGCAACCTCTTGCTTTCTAATGTTTGGAATGGTAAGGTTTTTTTTTTAACAGGAAACAGAAGACATATAGAAAAGTTTATTCAAGTTGATTCAATCTGGTACTCCCATTACTAAGTTAAAATGTTTATTATTCATCATTATCATAAACTACGAAATTGCAAAAGGAATAGAAAAATTCATCTCTACCCTCAAGGAATCATACATAGGGAGACAGGACAAATGTCCACACTATATTTGTAGTCTCATTTTCTCTCTGCATATATAATTCAATATCATATATACATTTTATTTACCATCAGGAATCTATCTATCTATCTACCTACCTATCTATCTATCTATGTATATATATAAAGAGAGAGAGAAACTTTGAAAATACAAATTCATATAGCTATTTAAAGCTAAATATTCAATTATTAAATATTTGGACATGTCTGTGTAATATAGACTAAGAAAAGGTAGAGTTTGGAGGTTATCAGATAGCTTGTGATGAAGCAAGAGTAATGGATCCTTCCTTCTTGGTCGATGAGTTGAAAAGTATAACAAATTCAGGGAGCAAATTATAGCTTATCCCAATTTAGCAAAAATTTTTATTGATTAACCTACTATGTCTCCACAAGCCAACTTATCTCAAATATGAATTAATAAGTCTTACAATGCCACAATACTGTAGGAATGAAGTTCCTTTGAATTTAAATCAGTTATATTAAAAATATATTTAAAAATCAAAAATATTGGCATGTAGCATTGTTGAACTGTATTATTTCTGAGAGGTTAAACATATGTGGATTCTTCCTTGTAAATAATTCAGCGTATCAAAAAAGAAAAAAGTTATTAGTTAATTCTGTCTATTAAAAATTTTGAAAACCTGGAATGTTAAAAAATGTGAAAAGATTAGACCATTTATAGTTCCTCAAGTCAATAGATTATTATTAGATTATCACAAAACCCTTAAAATGATCATGAACATGATATAGAAGCTTTCAAAAGTATTTCAAACAAAATTGATTTGCAATAAAATACAAGATTCCATGTGCACTAGAATTATAGTTATGTGATCATTATGCGTATAGGTGAAGAAAAACTGGGGAAAAATTGTGTTTTGGTAGTGGGATTTCAATAAGTTTTTAAAAATACAGAATTTAAAAATTTCCAATTTCTATATGGTTGACTCTGATCAATTTTAGGAAAGGAATAGGAAATAAAATGTGGTAGTCATGGTAATCGAGTTATGTATACTATACAAAGGAAAGACATGGGAAAAGGTAACTCTGCTTCCCTGGGAAAGTCAGGAGTGAATAAACAGAAGTGATAACCTCAAGCTAAGTCTTAAAATAGCAATTTGTAGGTGACAAGAGTTAGAGAGAGTATTCCAGGCACAGGGAACAAATGGAACAAGTAGGGAGGCATAAGGGGATACAAGCTTCAAGTAGATCCACAGTTCTGGAACATAAAATGTGAGAGGAGAGGGCAGGAGATGAGGCTGGATGGACAGTTAGGTGGGCCATTTGTATCATACTGAATAGTTTTCTTTTTTTGGCCACACTGCATGGCTTGTGGGATCTTAGTTCCCCGACCAGGGATTGAACCCAGGCCATGGCAGTGAAAGTGCTAACCATTGGACCACCAAGGAATTCCCTTGCTGAGTAGTTTTGATTTTTGTGCCGGGGAGCCCTTATAGAACCTGGAGTAAGGGAAGTGAGTGACCTGATAAAGTTTTCCACTTAAAAAGGTCACTCAGGCAGCAACAGGGAGGTGCCTGGACGAAGGGTTGAGAGCTAAAGGATAAGTATGAAGGCTACTGTGAAAACCCAGGCAAGAGATGCGCAGGGCCTGAACCAGGTAGGTAAAAATGGAAATGAGGAGGAAAGAGGTAATTTGCTAGAACAAGACCTCTCAATGTTCTGTTTGCAAATCACTTGCATACAATTTGTAAACAATACCTGAAACTTCCTGTCTTTGGAGGGAAGACTCCATTATCAACATCTTAAGTCGGTGCCCAAGGTGATTCAGAAACACAAAGTTGAGGGCCCCTATTTTAGAAATCCTTAAATATAGTTGGTAATACTTATTGATTTGTTGTGGGAATGAGGAATTGTTTAGGACAGTGCTTCTGTCTTGGACATCTGAGGGTAGTGATAACATTTGCTAAGATGACCAATATACAAAAAGAAGCAGCATGTATTGGAAAATGGATGCATGTAGGTCTAGATAGGTTATAAAGGGTGCCAGGAGAGTATTAATTTGGACAAATATAATAGGTGGTTGAATAGAAGGGCCTGGAGATCAAAAACAAACCTTGGGATCGTCAATCTGTAGGTCACAGTTAAAGCCAAGAATATAAATGAAATTTTCTAGGCAGAGTGTATAGTCTAAGAAAAGAGCTTTGAGTAACACGAACATTTAAGTGGCAAGCGGAGAGAAGCAGCCTACCGAAGAGACTACCATTTGATACCGGAGACAATCAGAAGAAAATTAAATTACTGCAAAAAATAACTGTCTACTGGTGAAATTATCAAGAGTTTTTGGAAAAGAAAAAGTAATTTTTAGTGTAAAGAAAGGATAGGCATGGTTTGACAGAAGAAAATTGAAAACATTTTAGAGAAGGAAAAGAGCATTAGGGAAACCCAAAAGTAGGAGTGATCACATGGTAGAGGTTTTGACATGGTGGAAGAGAGAATTATATGAAAGACATAACTAGGTGGTATGGTAGTATAGCTGGAGAGTAAACAGCTGTGCCTTTGAAGACTTGAAGAATGTCACTTAATGCATGTGAAAATGGTTTCACATTTATGCCAGGAATTTGTGTGACTTTTAAATGGTACTTACAGAAAATTTCTAGCTTGTGTGAGAATAAATTGAGGAGGTGAGATTGGAAGCAGAAAAGTTAGAAATCCTCAGGAACAAAGTAAACAAGGGATGGACACATCAGGCAATAAGAAGGGCCTGATTAAGACAGTGGAAACAAATTGCTTCACCATTTTGAAGCTTGAACATTTTACAGACCACTCAGAAATTTAGGATAGTCAACACCTGAACATTACTTCTAAAGAATCAGCTCCAGAGGAGGGAGATTTTGTCTTCATTGATATTTCCCCAGAACCTAGACCACAGTAAACACTCAATCTACATTTCTAAATTAATCCATTAAGTGTGGTATATAAGGCCTAGTATAAATTAATATAAGGGGCACAATTTTTAAAAAATTAAGTTAGTAGTTTCACTGAACAAATATATACTAAGATAGTCAAGGAAAAAATTAACTATGATTTGGTAAAATTAAACACTAAGTGGTTTCTTTTGAAAATTCCATAAATTAAAAGGGGTTTAAAAATGTCTCACACTTTCAGACTACTCTTTTCTGAGAGATCATAAAAAGAATGCATTCTTCATAAATTTACCCCTGCATGAAAAATTAAACATGGGAAAATGTTAGGTGGAGTTTAGTAACTCTTAGGCACTCTGTGTTTACTTATTCTTGAAATATTTTTCCAAAGGATATTCTGGACCACTGAAGGAAATTCCTCCTGAAAGATTCAACACCACAGCTGTCCCTAAGTACTACCAGTCACCCTGGGAACAGGCCATTAGCAATGATCCGGAGCTCTTAGAGGCTTTATACCCTAAACTTTTCAAGCCTGAAGGAAAGGCAGAACTGCCTGATTACAGGAGCTTTAACAGGTAATTCAATTATCCTGGGTGACACTTCAGCATGCAATAGCAAGGCTTTTATATCATGGTATGGAGAACTGAATCTTCTGGTAGAAAAAATTTTTTAAAGACTCTAAATAGCAATATATAATATCTCCTTAGCCTAGGCAAAGACTCATTTTTGCAATATTAATATGTCAAACCTTAGTCCCTTTTTAGTATAATAATGAATGCTATAATACAGAAACAATCACTAAGATCATCACCCACATTTTAAAATGTTATTTTAATAATAATTTCTAATTTGAAGGTTGATATTAGTTTATGTGTTGCTCCAAATGACAATGCTGTTCAAGAATTTCAGAAATAATTTTCATGCAGGACTATGAGAATTACCATCTAACTCTAGGTTCCAATTTATATTTGTGTAGGCTTTAAGCCAGATTAAAGGTAATTTAGGGCCAAGACTCCAGCACATATACACACCAATACTTATGCTACCAAAAATACTGCCAAATAATATCTGCATTATAGTTTACACAATGGACATTTATTTTTCCCTGTTATCCATTTTTTATAATTTCCATATATTTTTAATGGTCTCATAATCCATTCTTTGACCACTAGATTTTCATTTTGGAGTAAAATATCTCCAGTATCCTGTCTCACACCCACTCAATTTATAGGCTGCTTAGTGATTATTCACTTAAAAATTAATAAATTAAGGAGTAAATTTTTGATTTACAAAAGAATGCCACAAAGCCTGCATTTAAATAGTGACCTTCCTTAGTACTTTTCAAATTATTGTACTATTAACATTTTAGTTTTCACATATTGCTATAGTAATAGTATGAGTACTACATCTAGTATTAGTAATACATTAGTAATACATCTACTAGTATTACATCTAATACTACTAGCATTATTAGTAATGCTAATAGTATTAGTACTACATCTATTGCATAAATGAGGTATATCATATAATTTAAGGAGGGTTTGAGGTGTGGCAAAGAAAGGATGTTGAAAGCCCATTCTAATCAATGATATAATTTTTTTCAAAAATGAGAATGTAGAAAATTATAAAAGTAAAACACTAGGAAGAAATGGAAACTAATGGAATACTTGAGGCTTGTTTTTGATATTAGTGCTTTAGAGATGCCATATGACTTCTGTATACCTTGTGGCTTCAGTACCCCATACCTGCTGAGCAGCTTGCTTCCAGTTCTACAAACACACTATAGTATCTGGGTTGGTTATAAAGAGATGCCTATTGATTGTATAAAGACCAAGTGAGTGCTATAACAATGAACACAATACTATATAATTAGGAAATGTAGCTCCCTGTGTTAAATCAAGCCTTTTGTAAATGTAACACTGTATGTGTGTGTGAAAGAGAGAGAAGGGTGGGGGGAGAGAAGTTAACTTGCTAGTAGTTCTCCTTTACCTGAGAAAATTTTATTTGAATATATCTATTTTTTTCTTTTTGTAAAAACAAATGAGAACAACAGAAACAGGGAGAGGAAGGGGGAGGAAATAAGTAGTTTCCAAATATTCTCAAAGTCTTTTGCAAAGAGTAAAATAATGCTCTTTGGTAGCCCCATATTATTATACATAATTACTAGATATTGTTAATAAAGCATGTAAGAGTGAGATACAGTCTTATAGCCTTCAGCAGTGGTAATGACTGGATGAGAATGGGCTCCCAAGTCTAATCAAAATAGCCCATAACTTTGTATTCTTATACTCATTTTGAGATATGTAAATATTTATGTTATATTTAAATAACACTATATTAAACCTATGTAACATGTGAGGAAAAGTAAACTAGGAGCAAGGAGGTTTCCAGCTCTGCTTCAAAAAGCTGTATGACTTTGGGTATGTCACTTAACCTTTCCTTGTATTAATTTCCTCATCTGTAAATACATCGTATGATTATATGATTAAGTACCTTTAAATATATTACATGCATTATCTATTTAGTAGAGCAATTTATTTTAACTTCTATACAACCATTTTACATAATTTTTTACCTTATAGAATAATCAGTAATTATTATGGGTGTTTTATATGTCCAGCACTATTAATTTTTACAAATGCAAACCAATTATTGATCAATTGAAATAAACAACAAAGCATATATTAACTGAATCTGAGTGAAACAAGCCTGTTAGTCACTACATAGACGATAAAGTGTAAAAATCATTTTAAGTCAGATCTATGTTTGAAGAAATTATGTTACGGGAATCATAGAGATGCACAGTGATCTTTTAGTAGCATATTCCAAACCTTTCAGTGGAATTTTTTGCTTCACTAACTAAAACTTGAAACTAGTTTCAGAGATCTTAAAAATCTTACAAATAGTCTCTCACTTTGAATGCTTAACATCTCTGTTAAAAGATTTTCTTTTTTTTTTTTTTTTTTTTTTTTTACGGTACGCGGGCTTCGCACTGTTGTGGCCTCTCCCGCTGCGGCGCACAGGCTCCGGACGCGCAGGCCCAGCGGCCATGGCTCACGGGCACAGCCGCTCCGCGGCATGTGGGATCCTCCCAGACCGGGGCACGAACCCCTGTCCCCTGCATCGGCAGGCGGACTCCCAACCACTTGCGCCACCAGGGAAGCCCTAAAAGATTTTCTTTACTTTGTGTCCGAGGGCAATAAAAATTTAAACAGGATATAGTCTCGATGGTGCCAAAGAAAAGAAAACTCTGCTTTTCAAAGAGCAACCTTTCACTGGATAAGTGGTAGGAGGGAGGAGATGGGTGATGAACAGAAGGGAATGTTTTCATTTACAGAAGAAAATGACCCACAAATTGGGTGGGAAAAACAAAACAGAACTGGATAAAAAGGGAAAAGCTAATGCACTAAATGCCAAACCCAAATATTGGATTTCAGTGGCACGGGAACATTTCTTTTTTCATTTAATTCAGAAAAAAAAAATAAATAAATGAGTAAAGGTGATTTCTGGAATTAATAAATACAAGATTAATTGACCAAATTCAGCCTAAATCTAGAAATGCTCAACTCCAGCCTCTTGTATCCAATGGATATCCATATACTCTTAAACTCCCACAAATGAATGTATGTCTTGTGCAATTGCTGGGGGCCCCACAATTAAAAAGGCCATGGCTGGTTTAATGTTTTGCTTTAATGTTTGAAATTCTTAACAATTTTTTAACAAAGGGGCTCGAGTTTTCATTTTGCACTGTGCCCTACAAAATTATGTGGTGGGTCCTGATCCCAGGTTCTAAACTTTACCCTAAGCTCCTCTGTATTCAGGAAATTTTTCCCTTAAAGTAACTATATTGGTCCATACGTGTCTTTTCCCCCCTCACGTTTCACTCTTCTCTTGTCTGTGAGTTCACTGAGGTTAAGACTTATTACAATGTTTGAATTCCTAGCATATAGCAGAGTGTCTAGATATAATAAGCAATCAGTAATTCATCAGATGAATAAATGAATGAATCAACAAATGAACAAACTATTAATTTACAGTGGTAAATTTCTAAAATGACAAAATATTGTCTTGGACATCCAAGAATAAGTTTTACTTATGTACTGAGTCAAATTTGAGTCATAGAGACTCTTCAATTCACTAAATCACATGACAAAATGTGGGATATTAATCACCTAGTTACACCACGAATGTGACAGCAACCTGGTTTGACACCATTTAGACACAGCCAAGTGGTTGAGGTTCCTAAATATACTGCTCTACTTAGGAAGTGATCTCAGAAGGCCCAATACTCCTTAAGAGTTATCTTGTGCGGGTACGATATAAGGTAGTATAGAAGAGAAGGCCTTCAGTGAGTTTGGATGCCTAGATTTAAATCCTGATTCTACACCTTACTAGGTGGGTAACTTTGGGCAAGTCATTTAACTATCTGTGCTTCAGTTTCATCCATTAAATGGCGATATAAAAAGAATCAACTCATAAGGTTGTTGTGAGAATTTAATGAGACAATCATGTAAAGCTTGGTACTCAAAGTGTGGTCAGACCAGCTGTGCTGGCATCACCTGGGAACTGGTTAGAAATGCAGAATTTCAGGACACACACTAGATTGACTGAATTAGCATCTGTACTTCAACAAGATCCCAAGGTGATTCCTATACCAAAAGAGTTTGAGAAGCACTTAAAACAGTGTCAGGTGCACAGTACCCTGTCAATAAATATTAGCTTTATTACTATGCCTTCTGAAGTTTATCAGTCATAAAGCACCTGACTGATGATCTAAATTCTTAAAGTTCTTTTCCTAAACAATCTCTCTCACCTCCAGAGTAATGGTTTTAGGCCCTGGATGTGAAAGTCTATACTGATATGATTGCTGAAATACTACATTAGACTGAGGTTACTGCATCAGTCAGTGATCTGTTTTTATCCATATCTTCTACAGCAATTTGGGGGAAATATTATAAGGTCAGTTATCTTGAGAACAGATGCAATAGAAAGTAAAACATACTGTTCTTCAGAAGGAAGCAAAACACTGGAAGACAAGAAAATTATGGGCCAGTAAGACATGAGATTCTATACTATATGACACAGTTACATCTGCTACAGCCATTTTTGAGGTCACCTATCCACTCTGTGGACACTGAAGATCTTATCTGGCTCTCCCTCTTCTTCCCCAGTACTATTCCTGTCATCACTTTTTGGTGGCTTAAGTATCCACGTAAATAATACACTGAACTCTCAGCCCTTTCAAGTCCTTGACTGTCTTGCTTTTAAGGATCTGTCTCTCAGTCCCACCTTAGTCACTCTTGGCTTTTCTTAATGTTTGTCACTACCAATACCTATTATCACCTTCAAAATCTCAATTTCAAGCATCCCACTCTCTATCACATTTTATCTTTATTTTTCATTTATTCTTTATTTCAACAATGTTTCCATTCCACACATCAAAACCATCTCACTTTTCAAAGTCTATCAATCATTTTCTCCTTACTTTATCAGACTCCACGGTCCCTCACTATTATCACCCAGAAATTAAGATATTCAAGAAAGATCATAGGTGATTGAGCTTTGAAGAAAATCAGATCTCTTCCAGGCTTTAAAATAGTCTCTGCAATACTGGAAAATCTATATAGTCTTGCCAATTCCATTGTCCAAATGTTTATAAGAATCTTCTAGGTACAATACATTATACAAGTACATATATTGAGTAAGTTACAAAGATACATCAGAGAGAATTCCGGTCCTCTTTGAGTGCAGGCTGGTAAGAAATATGACAGACAGACTAGTGGATATAATGAAAGATGGAAAATAGGGTTACAGGGGAGGTAAAAATAGAGTCCATGGAAAACTTAGGGGAGAAAGAGCTTATTTCTGGCTGTGGAAGATCAGGGAAAGCTTCAAGAAGAAAGTTAAATTATTAAATACTTAAATATAAATTACTTATATAACATACTTAGAACTTAAAGAACTTAAAGGGGATTTAGAAATGTAGTAATAAGGGTCAGAGCACTCCAGGCAGAGAAAAATGAATATTTGTAAAGGCAATGAGGTTGGAAAACATAAGGAAAAGAGCAAGTAGTGTATCAGTTTGACTGGAACAAAGGGTATATGAAAGTGAATAGGGAAAAACCAGCATGGACCTTTCCATTGGGATGTCAAAGTAATTTTTTCCACACATACACCAACCCTGTTCCTCTTTGTCTTCTATCAGCCAGTTGCTGAAACTCTAAACCTAGGAGTAATTCTTGATTTCTACATTTCTCTCACAATTTTTATCCAATTTGTCAGCAAATCCTGTTGACTCTACCCATAGAACACATCTTGAAACCACCCACTTCTTCAAGGAAAACACCTGAAATCCAAGCTGCCATAATTTCTCACTTGAATTGCTACAATATCTTCCCTTCGTCCATTCTTGTCCACCTATAATTGTTCAATAGTAACAGCTGCCAGAGTGATCTTTATAAAAATTTAGTCAGATTATACTTACCGCTCCCCTGTTTAACACCTTATGATGGCTCCCTTTCACACTTAGAATGAAATCCATATTCCTTATTGGACCAAGTTCCACACAATCTACCTCTCTGTCCTCTCTCCTTTCTGCCATCCCCCTCACCTGTCTAACAAGATAGGCCTTCTTTCTTTTCCTGAAAAGATCAACATTATTTCTGCTTTAGATTCTTTGCATTAGCTACTCCCTCTACCTGAAATGCTGAAGTGCTTCAGCCATACGGTCCATAGCTAACTTCTGACCTTCAGATGGCAGTTTAAATGTCACCTCTTCAGAGATGTCTTCTCTACCTATCTAGTCATTCAGTTGTGCCCTATTATATCATCCTATTTTAATCTTCTCATAGCTCTTGTCATTATTGGATATTTGTCTATATGTTTATGATTTTTAAAATTTATTAGTTTTTTATTGACGTATAGTTGACTTACATGTTTTTTTTTCATCTGTAATCCACTGCTGTTTTTTTTCTTTTTTGTTTTGTTTTTTGCGCGGTACGTGGGCCTCTCACTGTTGTGGCCTCTCCCATTGCAGAGCACAGGCTCCGGACTAGCAGGCTCAGCGGCCATGGCTCACGGGCCCAGCCACTCCACGGCATGTGGGATCTTCCCGGACCGGGGCACGAACCCGTGTCCCCTGCATCGGCAGGTGGATTCTCAACCACTGCGCCACAAGGGAAGCCCTAATTTCTATTTTTTTTAACATCTTTATTGGAGTATAATTGCTTTACAATGGTGTGTTAGTTTCTGCTTTACAACAAAGTGAATCAGCTATACATATACATATATCCCCATATCTCCTCCCTCTTGCATCTCCCTCCCACACTCCCTATCCCACCCCTCTAGGTGGTCACAAAGCACCAAGCTGATCTCCCTGTGCTATGTGGCTGCTTCCCACTAGCTATCTATTTTACATTTGGTAGTGTATATATGTCCACGCCACTCTTTCACTTTGTCCCAGCTTACCCTTCCCCCTCCCCGTGTTCTCAAGTCCATTCTCTACGTCTGCATCTTTATTCCAGTTCTGCCCCTAGGTTTTTCATGACCTTTTTTTAAAGTTTAGATTCCATATATATGTGTTAGCATACAGTATTTTTTTCTCTTTCTGACTTACTTCACTCTGTATGACTCTGTTTATGTTTTTTAATTGTCTGTCTCCTTCGCTAGAATATAAAAGCTTAGACTTTGACTACATTGCTCACTGGTATACCCCCAGCACTTAGAACTGTGCCTGGCACTGAGTGAATGAATAATTAATGGCTAAATCAAACGAAGCTAGGATGTTACATGGGACCTTGGATGCCAAGGTAAGGAAGGTGGACTTTATTCAGATGAGTAGAAGGATTTTGAGGTTTTTGAGATAGAGGTGGAAAGATGCAAAGATATACCTCTTGCCTTCAAAGAGTTTATAATTCACAGATGACCCAAACAAAATCGTATTCTGAAAAAGAGAAGCTAACAATACAAAGTACCATATTATAAGCACTAAATGACTCACATAAGACAATCAACGTGACAGGAATTTGGTTAAGAAAGGGAGTGAGGGCTGGTGGAGAGGAGGCACAGAGGAAATATCTTAAGCAAGTATAACATTGTCAGCAAAGGTGCAAAGGCAAGAAACGTTGTGATGTCCAGGGAAGAGATTAGCTCAGTCCAAAACTAAGAGTACGTACATAAGGACTTTACACCAATTTATTATCAAATATCTGTTTTATCATAAAGGCATGGTCCTTGAATGGAAATGCTTGCCTCAGAGGCCAAAAACTGAAACACTACTAAGAATATAACACAACAACATGCCCATAAGACCATGCATTAAATTGTTTTCTATTTTCTGTCAAATAAATTTGAATATTAATTAATTTATTCTTTTTCTTTTCATTTCTCACAGAGTTGCCACCCCATTTGGAGGTTTTGAAAAAGCATCAAAAATGGTTAAATTTAAGGTTCCAGATTTTGACCTACTACTTCTAACAGATCCCAGGTTCATGGCCTTTGCCAATCCTCTTTCTGGAAGACGGTCCTTTAATAGGACTCCTAAGGGATGGATATCTGAGAATATTCCTATAGTGGTAACAACTGAACCTACAGAGGATACCACCATACCGGAATCAGAAGACCTATGAAAAGAAAGTTGTATGTGACACAAGAACCTGTGAACGTGAATGTTGCTGTTTTATTATTCTACTTACTTGCAAAGCCACTTACACTCTTCATTAGTAGCAATAATTTAATAGCAATTTAGCAATTTTCCTTTTATGACATTTAATTTCAATCTCAGATCAAAATCTAATAAATAATTAAAAATCTTATTTTAAAACCTTTTAAGTCACTTGTCTTTATTCATAATCTTGTTTTCACCTGGTCTAAGCAATCCAGCCTTTTCACTGAGAAAGTCCAGAAAAGTTACTGACAGCAAAGGGTTTCATTTTTGTTGCCTTTAATATAAGATATTACTGAATAAGTTTTTCAAATGGATCTAGAATCAAAATATAGTGCAAGATATTTAGATTAATTCAGAGTTTTATTTAAAGGGATGAAAGCTATGGAAGTTGATATACAAACATTATTGATGGAGAAAAGGGTTGGGTTCTTCTTTTCTGACAAGCTTCCATGATAAAATAACTTGTCTAGATGAAGTCTTTTCATTAGTCATTCTTAGAATTTCTAAAGTGCTTTGTATTTTTCAACGTGCTTTGAATCATTAGGTAATTGTTCCAGATGGCATTCGCCAGAGTTCAATTGGGTTATTATTTTTGTTTAGTATTAAGTCAAGGAGACTGAGAGACAATGACTCAAAGAACGTCATACTATTGCAGTTTTCATGATCAAGGTATACTTGGAATTCAAGTTCCACAATGTTGTGTGTTGATTAGGTTCAACTTTATGTATGTATTTTTAGAAGAGTAATGACAAAATACATGCTAATATACATATAAATAAATATACGTATACGACGGGAGGACAAAGAGTGTGTAATTTGAATTGGCAGCTTTCTTTGCTGAATCTTTAAATTCTGCTCAAATCCTTAAGCACTAGGGAGTATATGCCATAAAACACAAATAAAAACAAGAAATGGAAGAATACGAAAGCATTTGAAAGTAATATAGCACAAATCTATCATGAAATATATTAATATATTTGTATAAAAGACTCAAACTAATATAAAGTTATAGATATATCTTAAAATATGGTTGAAGAAATATATGCCATGGAACTGGTAAGACATAAATATCAATTCTTCCCATTTCAATTCAGTTAAAAGTTCTGTGATAGATGTTTATACCAGAGAAGAAATGTCTTATCCATAGAAAACTATCTACCACATTAAGTTTAGGAGACTGGAAGAAGGAAAGTGTATAACAGAGTAATGAAAATGCTGTGTAACAACATTGAATATTTACAAAAGAATCTGCATATACTGTTGAAATTGGTGGTTGTTTTGATCATCTTCTAGTCTTTACAAATTTGCTTATGAAAAATGCAGTGCCTAGAAAGGAACAGTATCTTACTTATGCATATTATCACTGTAGAGAATTTGTATAATCTAAAGTATATCTTTAAGATATCTTAGTTTCGGGGGAAGCGGGGGGTGGCAGGGGTGGTGGTGGTGGGATGAATTGGGAGATTGGGATTGACATGTATACATAAATATGTATAAAATTGATAACTAATAAGAACAAGCTGTATAAAAAAATAAAATAAAATTGAAATATAAAAAAACAAACAAAAAAACCAAAAAAAGACACCTTGGGCTTCCCTGATGGCGCAGTGGTTGAGAATCTGCCTGCCAATGCAGGGTACACAGGTTCGATCCCTGGTCTGGGAAGATCCCACATGCCACGGAGAAAACAAGCCCGTGCGTCACAACTACTGAAGCCTGCGCGCCTAGAACCTGAGTACCACAACGAAGAGTAGCCCCTGCTTGCCGCAACTAGAGAAAGCCTGCGTGCAGCAACAAAGACCCAAAGCAGCCAAAAATAAATAAATAAATAAATAAATAAATAAATAAATAAATAAATAAATAAATAAATAAAGTTATATTAAAAAAAGATATATTGGGCTTCCCTGGTGGTACAGTGGTTGAGAGTCTGCCTGCCGATGCAGGGGACACGGGTTCGTGCCCCAGTCCAGGAAGATCCCACATGCCGCGGAGCGGCTGGGCCCGTGAGCCATGGCTGCTGAGCCTGCGCGTCCGGAGCCTGTGCTCTGCAACGGGAGAGGCCACAACAGTGAGAGGCCCGCCAAAAAAAAAAAAAAAGATATATTAGTTTTATTTATGTTTTGGTATTTGCCTGTTTTAAAATAACAATGTTGGCATCTATGATAACTCTAGATATGAGGGTCCCATCATGCCATTTTTTTGTTCATTTTAATCTTTTAATAAATAAAAAATTAGTCATATTCTATTATGCATTTTGATGAAATGGTTTAGTTCTTTATTAGCAATTTGAAATGTTACTATTTTTCATTAAACTTAAATTTTATTGCATTATTTTAACTATCTCCAAATAGTTAAACTCTATGCTCAGTGTCACCTGTCAACCACCGAAAAGGGGCCAGCAATTAAATATGTTAGTTATAGAACAGTATTCTCCACATCATAAAGGAGAATTTTAAAAGGGGGAATCTTAAGTTTCTTTTTTAAGATTGGTTAGAAAATGATGGAATAGCCCTCTGCTCACTATCGTATTTCTTCCTTTCCTGGAAGTGTCTATTAATTCTAATTCAGTTGTCTGACACCTTTAGAAATGCCAAATTTCACAATCTGGTTGCTGCACAATTAGAATTTGAAAGGAATTTTGAATGGGTTTTCCACTGACCTAAAAAGCAGCTAAATCTTTCAAAGTCTGAAGAAATATGATAGGCTTTTTAGAACAGCAGAAAGACTGTGGCATTTTTTCCACCCACATTTGTATACATGAAAAATGAAATAAAGGAGAAAGAAAATTAAAAGTAAATGAATGAAAATAATATTTGCTGATGGACTACTAAATGCCAAGCACTATACTCACTGGTTTATAAAGGCTATTTAATGTGTATTATTTTATTTTATTTTACTTTTTGGTTGCGCCGAATGGCTTGTGTGATCTTAATTCCCCAACAAGGGATTGAACCCAGGCCACCACAGTGAAAGCATTGAGTCCTAACCACTGGACCACCAGGGAATTCTCTATATTTTAAATATTATTTTATTTTCATGATTATCCTGTGAGAAATGTATTATAATCTCCATTTTATATAAGAAAATTGAGCCTCAGAGAACTAAGGTGACTAGCTTAATTCTAGGTCCAAAGTAGAAGAAATAGGTGAGTCTGGCTCTAAAATATATGCTCTAAGAACTCATGGTTCATAACTTCTCTTTCAGAATAATTTCAGCCTTAAACTATTTTATTATGTCTAGACAAATAATAAAAAATCTCCATTATATTAATTTTGGGAAAATATAGCTATAAATTGAGTAATTTTAGAGTCACCCTCTAAAGTCATTCAGGCACTCATAATCATAAAAAGTTGAACTTTCAGACTTTCAAACAAGCAATGTGCATGTTTAATTATGAAATTAGAGAAATACAAAAGCATACTCTGATTAAACCTGCTTGTTTCTGCTCAGCATTGTGCACACTTCTGATCGATGTAAACTTTTTTTTTCTTTCCCCTGTAAGGGGCAAAGAAGGGAGAAAGAAGAGGAAATAAAGAGGACAGAAATGCACAACACTAATAACCATAAGGCTGAACGAAATCTAGTGTGATAACACTCCAAAAACATTCCTTTAAATGGAAATGTTTTCTACTTTTCAAAACTTTAGAAGAATTTCCATTATACTGTTCAACAGACTGACTTTTGGGTCATAAAACTTTATCTCCTATTTTATTTAGCCAATTTCTTGATGATCAGCTGGCCAATTGTTTTCTGGATAACACTAGGTCTGCATTAACAACTACAGCAATAGTTAGATCATTCTTGGCTTTAAAAATATATATGTATTTATTTGGCTGCATCAGGTCTTAGTTGTGGTACGCGGATCTTCGTTGTGGCATACAGGATCTTTTAGTTGCAGCATGCGGGATCTAGTTCCCTGACCAGAGATCAAACCCAGGCCCCCCTGCATTGGGAGTGAGGAGTCTTAGCCACTGCACCACCAGGGAAGTCCTCATTCTTGGCTCTTAACTCTCCACTCCCTTCAATCATTTCTCAAGGCTGGTATTTTCCATTTCTTAACTCAGTATTTGAAAGGACTAGATAACTTAAAATAACTAATTATCAGCTATTACAAAATCAAGGCAAATATGGACAATAATTTTTAGTCAAAATGACCATTTATCCACTTAAAATATTACATTTTCTAAGTAGACCAATTTATAAATGTTTTAGCAGCGTGGAAATGGAGGGAGCCAATTATTCTCACAAAGGCTAAAGTGGAGCAGAATGTCCAGTCATGAGTGTGAAAAGAACATCCTGAACTTTCCAACTCAGGGCACAGCTGTACCAGCCGACTTATTAATTCTGGAATTTCCTCACTCTGCTGCTTATGCAAGATAAAACTTACATGACATCATTGCAGTTTCCCAGCCACAACTGCTTTTTATTAAGCTTAGGAAAGTATTGCTCTGAATGCCCCTTTTCTTATGAAAAATACTTTCAACCTCCACATGCTCTATTCTGTAGGAAGAAGGGCAGTTCACTTTCTATGAAAGGTGGAAGAGTGCCAGGCTTTTGCCAAAACAAGCAAGGGGAATCTATTCCAAACTAACTGATCAAAGCACTTCACAAATATATCAAAGGATTTTTAGAAAATTATGTTTAAAAAAGTTAAACTTTTCAGAACTAAGAAAAAAGTAAGTAAAATTGTGTAAGAATTTCAATGGCTTACACACTGAAGTATTATTAGATAAATAAAAGGGTATGTCCCTATTTGAATTCCTTAAATAAAAGAACTAGATTTCAACTCAGGATATAAACTTTCTCTGACTTCTCAATATAATGTGATTTCAATAGGAAGATTTGGTACATATGGGCAAAGAGGGGGAAAATTATTTCTAAGAGGTTACACTTCAGTTTCAAAAACAATGTGCTTATTATTCTGGATTGTGTAATATTTTGAAGCACATTTCAATGACAACTTAGGCAGTGTATGAGATGGAGACAGCTCAGGAAACAGAATTGGAAAGAGTCAGAAGGACAAAAGGTAAATTCAATTACTAATTGAATAATTGGTATAGAAGCTGCAGCACTAGCAAAATAAATCTAAAAGAACAGGGGGAAAAAAGGAAGGCCAGAATGAAGCAGGCTGAAAGGAAATAACTGTGATATTCTATGGTTTCTAGAGCCTCTTCCTTACCCCCTTTGAAGTTTTGTTATATCAGTTGTCTAATGTGAATTGTCACCCAAAATAGATAACTCTCATTACATTTTCTTTATCAACACGCACTTATAAATTGCATATTAAAGCAGTTGTATTTAAATGTGCCAGCAATCTGCTAATCTACCACAAATTAGTAATATAATCTCAAGCAATTTACTTTACTCTGGAAGTTTTCTCAACCATTTATGTGTTTCAAAGGCCACTTCTGCCTAAGACCTTCCCTGACCACCCTTACTAAAGAGAGCACACTTATAACCCTTTATTGTGCTTTTATTTTTCCTTTATAGCTCTTATTACTCCCTAACATAATGTGTTAGTCTGGGTCCTCTGAGGAGCAGATGCCAAGACGGGGTAAACCTGCAAAAGTTTTATTAGGAAAATTGCCCACATGAGAGAAAATGGGGAGAGAGTCAAAGAAAGGCGGGGAGAGAGTCAAAGAAAGGCGGGGAGAGACCCAAGGGACCTCAGATGGAACTGCATGGATATGTTCTAGACTGCCCAGCAGTCTAGGGAAGATTCAGCAAGCCTGTTGGAGGATCTGTGAGCCCAAGTCACCTGTAGGAAAGGTCCGGTGTTTCCCAGAAACAAGTCTGCCTTAGGGTCACTGTCATGGTCCCTCAGTGGCTGGGAGCAGACTGTGGAAGGTAGGCTCAGCAAGAATGCAGTGATGGAGGTCAGAGGGAGTAGAACTGGGGCCCTCAGACAACTACGTTAAGATCCACAAGATGTAGCCGCCACACACAATGTATGTATTTATTCCTTTATTATTTATCTCGCCCACTCGAATGAATGTTCTCTGAGGGTAGAGACTTTGCTTTTTTATTAACTACTGTATCCTCTGTGCCTGGTATATAGTAAAGAACAATAAAAGTTTGTTAAACGTATCTTAATTATGGGGATAATATTAGTATCTATCTTAAAAATTATATATTATACATTATATTACCCAATACATTGTAAATGCTTGATACATGTTAGCTATTATTATTAACAAAATAAAAAATTATCACGCAGTAAGAAAGCAAAGGCATTTAGAATGAAGTTAGATTAGAGGTTACACTGGAACTGCTTTGGGATAAATATATTTGATCCTGATTTGGGGCTAATATATGTTGGCGCAATGAGTATATTAAATACATACATAATCAGAAACACTAATGTGGCCTGACTACTTTTTAGGATAAGCTTGTGCCAGCTCTATTCTCCAGACTCAAAACTGCAATTATGGGAGACTTTTTAGGATCTTGCTAAAATAGTACTATTTCTTGTGAGCATTTACATATTTTGTAGGTCACTTGAGAATTTTAAAAAACCGATATAGTGGATACTTTCCTTGATCAGTATATACTACCTTTTTAGAAAATACATTATACAATCAGAAAGGAGTTCCTATGGACAGATGGCTACATAATCGTTCATTTTTTTTTTAACTAAAATGGCTTTTCATTTAAATACCTGTTTGGAATATTTCAAATCAGGAAGTATGTTGCCCCGGAATCCTAATGTTTTGGCACAGTCATCTCTAGAGTACAATGAATAAAAACAATCACCCCAAGTCCCCTTCTCTGGTGGGTTTCCATGTTGCTTAAAGAAATTAGGCATCTGGTAATCATAAGCATGGAAAGGAGGTGATTCCTCTATGACCTGATGCTAACATAATGAAAAATTCACCTAAATACAATCAACCTGAAATAACTTTTTCTTCTTTTCCAACTTATCTTGAAAAAGCAGGAATACTTTCTAAGCTTAATTTTAAACTCAGTTCCTAATATTTATTTTACCTTACTTCTACCTATGTGAAAAATTGGAGCTAATGAAGTTTCTATAACACAACTGATTTGCCTCAGGTTCCAGGCCTCCTGTGCAAGGCAAGGCTGTCTTCTGAGCCATACAGCACTCGAGGCTCAGTTGTTATTTTGGAACATAAAGTCAAACATAAACATGGACCACATTTATTCAAAAAACATTCTTTACTTCTGATGCAAAGAAAGAGATGTAGATATAGTTTATGGTTAATTACAATAAGTTTCCTCACAAACTCATCAAAATCTATTAAAAACACATTAAACTTATCATAATACTATAGACAATGTGCATGGCTCCCCTAAAATCAATATGGTGAAATCCTAACCTCCATGTGATAGTATTAGGAGGTGGGGCCTTTAGGAGGTGATTAAGTGGTAAGGGTGTAGTCCTCATGAATGGGATTAGTAAAAGAGACTCCACAAAGCTCCCTTGCCCCTTCCCCCATGTGAGTACACAGAGAGAACATAGCCAAATATGAATCAGGAAGCAGGCTCTCACCGGGCAACTTGCTCTTGGACTTCCCAGCTTATAGAAATATGGGAAATAAATTTCTGCTGTCTATAAGCCACCCAGTCTATGGTATTCTGTTATAGTAGCCTGAACAGACTAAGACACATAGCAATACAGAATAATTATCATGTTTTTAGATGCATATATGTATAATATATTAATTATGGTTAATGACCATAATTATCATAATGTATTAGACTATGCATTACTATGTACTAGACTATGTACAAATCCATACTCTGATGTTTACTTAAGTGTCCTCTTGTTAGCATACCAAAAGGATATTAATATTTAAGATTTAATAGGAATAAGCAAAAAAGTTATATTTTACCAAATACAACCCACTAGTACGTTAATAGCATAACGAAACACTCTCTTTGGTTTAAACTCTCTTTAAACACTTAAAATCACAGCACTTTAGAATTAGACTCTATCTTGAAATACTCTAGATCAATTCCCTCATTTACAGAATAGAAACTTAGATCGGAAAAGTTAAGGAACTGGCTTAGTCTCACATTGCATGCCTAAAATTAGAACCCAAGAGTCCTGCTTCTGATCTAACATTCCTCCCACTAACTTATTCTCTCTCCCATCTCAGTGGAGAACACAATCATCCAGATGATGGCCACAAACCACACACCTTCTGGTGACATAACATACTGTACATGATTTAATATTTATCTATATAAATATAGCCTTAGATAATTTGTATACCTTATTTATTAGCCACAGAGAAATAAAGCTCTGAATTGGGGTAATGTTAATAAAATGTGGAACCAGAGAGTAAAGGCTTTTTGTAAACATTGCTCCTTCCACCAGAAACCTCTTGGTCCATGTCTTTCAAACTGTAGTTGTGTTCAGTTAGGTGGTGTAAAAATTAACTTAGATGGTTATGATCAGCAGCTTTTCAAATGAAACAGAATATAAAGGAAAAGAAAACATCAGAGCATATCACTCATAGAAATAGTATTATTTCAGGAAACTACTGATTTTGCTTTATATATATGTTCATGCAAACTGGATCACAATGTAAAATATATTGCTTATTCTAGGTTGCAGTCTAAAATGTTTGAAAGTTACTGTTGTACCTACTACTAAATGCTGTTTAAAATGTAAAAGTCAGCACTGTTAATAGCAAGTGGAATGGCTTTTCTCCATCACATCAAAACTATTATAACTAATTTGATAAATAGTTATTCAGAATTAAAAGCATTTGAAACAGTAGCAGAACAAAACTTGTAGAAAACAATTTAATCAGAAAACCTTGATTTAAAAATGTACAAAATGGCATTACACACATTCCAGGGATATTACTTGCCAAGAGTTGGTTTGTTTTTTCCTCCAGCACAATTTCAGTTTGAGGGTTTGTTTTACAGATAAGAGACTAAAAAACTCAAGAGCACTAACAGTTAAGAAATAAAGAAATTAAATACTCTAAAACTTCTGCCTTTACCTATACTTCTTTGAATTATTTCTATCACTGAATACTTTCCAACAATTTTATTACTGTATTAAAAAGTAAACCTTTTTTTCCTTTGACTGTGAAGTGAATTTCAACAAGGAAGTTCAACTTGAAAACACTGGTGCCCTTAATATTTTTGTCATCTTTACAAAGAAAATTGCTCTCCAGGGCAACTTCCTTTGGGTTCATGGCTTTAGCCAATATGTTATGAGCAAAAGATATGGTGTTATTTTACTATTGTATTTCTTGAAGAACTACCTCAAAAACAAGTCAGTCTAAGATATATAGTTGTGTGTGTGTGTGCACGCACACACACGCCACAGAGTCTTAGATTTGTCAGAGTCCCAAGAGGTAGGAAAGTAAGTTTGGTAAATTTCCAAACGCCATAGTGTTTTTCATAAAGTCAGAGTACTACCACAGATATCACAATTGAGAAAAAGAAAATCTTTTCCTGTGAAGTGCTCTTGACTTCTTCCTTATGTTCCCCTTCCCGTGTCTTTCAGAAGGGCACAAAGGTGTCAAATATGTTTATTACCAGTATTTGAATATAGAAGAAATCTGATTGCACTTTAAGAAACAAAAGAGTACTATCTCTTATGAAACTTTCAGAATATTTCAGGGAAAATATTTCACACCAGGAAAATTCTGTGACTAGGAATTGAATTTTAGCCCTGCTTCTATCAGTGTCTAGCATGAGCCTAGGTAACTTTACCTCCTTGAGCTTAAGTGTTATCATCTGTACAGTGAGGGATTTTAGCAAACTAATCTCTCAGATCCTCTTTATCTCTAAGATTCTGAAGAACTGTATAAATAAAACGTTATAAAACTTGTTTTCGGGGTTTCCCTGGTGGCGCAGTGGTTGAGAGTCCGCCTGCCGATGCAGGGGACACGGTTTCGTGCCCTGGTCCAGGAGGATCCCACATGCCGCTCAGGCTGAGTCTGCAAGTCCGGCTCCGCAACGGGAGAGGCCACAACAGTGAGAGGCCCGCGTACCGCAAAAAAACCCCACAAAACTTGGTTTTGAAAAAAATTAAAGAGAAATTATACTAATGCACAAAAATCCTAGTGAATCCTAGGCTTTCAATCAAAACCTAGATGTTTTCAGCCTTTAATTCTGGATCTGTTAGTACGGCACATATTGCCTTCCTCATTCCTACTTACTCTACTGTATTTCCATGGCTGTGACCAGACGTCATACTTAACTGATAAGTTCCTTTACTTAGTCATTCAGTTTGCTTATTGAGTGCCTCCTATATGCCAGACACTGTACTAGGTACCCCACTTTCACAGTCTCTAACATAAGGATATTAATAATATCTAAATATTAATATTTTATGGTTGTTAGGAAAGTTAAATAATGTAATTTGCATAAAACACTTAGTTCGTGGCGTATTTTGGAATTAAGTAACAACTGGGAAAAGGCCCTATTTCACATCTTCAGCGTTTAGAATCACGTGGCTCAATCCCTTCCTTTATGGATTAAGAGGTTAAAAGAGGTGAGCTGCCCTCCCACAGGCTCAGCTCCTTGAGAGCAAAAGAGTTCCATAACTCACCATGCATTCTATCAATTTATGCTGCTTCTGAACGTAAGCAATTCTTTCATTCTTTCTCTCAGATTACAAAACGTTGATAGAAAAAAAAACATGCAAATAAATGCCCACAGTGGTGGCAATCCTACTAATCCTGTCAACAGCAAGCCAGTTAGGGATTAGCTAGGACACCTTGCTATGTACAGATGAGGAAACTGGGTTTTAGAGTAGCTAATAACTGCTCAAGGTCGCACAAACAGTAAATGGTAAAGTCAGGATTTGGACATAAGTCTGTCCAAGTCTAAAGGCCATGCTCTTTTATGATACCATGTTGCCCTTAAACATGGTCTCTACTTGGCTTTCTAAACAATTTTAATGCTGCCATGAGGGTTAACGTGGGCTACAGCTGGAGCTGAATGTCAGGAATCCAGCCTTCATTAACATTTTCCTCAATGATTTAGCTGCAGACAAAGAAGATATCATTAATTCTGGCAATATAAAAACTGAGGAAGAATAGTGAATTTTAAGAAATATGGGCTAAAACTTCAAAACCTAATAGGATGTTTTAAAGAAATGAACGAAACAGATGATGAAGATGCTTATGTTCTGAGGCAATATAAGCATTTGTGTCCAAAAAAACTAATGGCATTAAAATTTGTGAAACTCAGCTTAATGCCAATTCATAAAAACAAAATAATGGAACAAAAAATTTAGTATTTTGAACATAAACTTATATTGGCTAACGAAGTGACATAGTTACAAAATAGGTTAAAACAATCTTACTTAAACTGTCCTGATAAAAACAGTGTCTGAACCAAAAAAGGAAATAATTTCCCCAAACCATAATCAAGCTAATTGCAAAAAACTGTTTTGATTTTTGGGCACCACATTTTTTCAGAAGTTGACAACAAAAGTGAATCCTGAATTCAGTTTCATGGATTATGAAGACTGTTACCGCATTTTCCAGGGACATGTTGATGAGTCCACTGTCAGTGAACATAGGTAAGAGCCTCCTTAGATGAAGGCCCACGTAGAGGAAAAAGCATCTTAGACGATGACAGAAAAATGTCTTCCTGTTACTGATAACTTAAATATCTTTTTCACTTTTGATTCAAATAAATTTAAGCCATAGGCTCATGCATATTTATGTTCTTTAGTTCTCATTCTTTACATTCTACTTGTATTTTAATTTCCCATAGCTCTGATTCTTTTTCTTATTTACATTTGACCATTGTTTTATGTTATATACTAGAATTCATTTTATTTTATTTTTTAGAATTTACTTTAAATCTTTGTAGGATAAGGTGAAGTATAATGAATGAATGAATGAATGAGTGGATTAGTTTAATATTTACTAGGCCTTCAAAAAATTGTTGAGAGAACTGAGTACTTTTAGCTTGAAAACACAAAAGATGTTTTCAAAGTTCAATAGTATCTTATGGAAAAGAGAATATAGATTTCTGTTGCTATAAAGGACAGAAAATAAGACCAGTGTGTAGAAATTACTAGAAGGTGAAGTTCAACTCACTGTGATGAAAATTTCTTAATAGTTAAAAAAGTCTTAAAAAGGAACAGGATGCCCCACAAAGCATCAGGTTTTCTATCACTGTCACCATATTTGAACAGACATTGGACAACCACCAGCAGGGATGATCCTTTAGTGAGTGGGAGGCTGGACAGATGGAATCTAAAGCCTCCTGCATCTTTGAGATTGTAATAAAATACATGTAATAAAATACCTATTACGGCAAGAAAAACAATACATAGGTTCTCATAGCATCACGTTATCATTGATGACAGCAGTATTGGTAATCATAATAACAACACTAATGGCCATAATAACACAGTATAAGACTTTACAATTGCTTATATCTGGGGCACCATCAAAAGACATCATATATAAGCATTATTTCTCATTCCAATTTTACAGATAAGAAAATTAGGATGCTTCAAAGTGAAATAACAAAGGTAATGAAATTGCCTAAGCTGACAATAAGTCAGCAAAAATTAAGGTTATTGGCTAAACTACTAACTGTGGTTAACTAGCTAATGTCGACTCTAGTATATCAGAGGCTTAGAAAGGTTGAGATGTAAGGCCAGTAAAGTTTTGCCTAATGAAGAGCTGGCTGAGATGCCATGGATATTGAATTTGATCTTCTGATGTTTAACAACATGTCATGCTGCAGAGCTTTGAGGAGTCCAGAGAACACTCAATTACTGAATTACCTATTTTATAAGAGGATAGAGAACCTTCAGGGACTCTCTCTCTCCCCTCTCTCCCCATATCCGCCTTATTCTTTCAGACCAGATACTATAAATGACAAGGCACCTTGCCACAAGAAACTCTGAGCTCACAGTTTTATAGCTTTGCAATCAGAGAAAAAAGGGATCTTTCCTGTAAGCTCTAATTTGAAAACTCCTGGGAAAGAATGCTGATTAGCATGAATCACCCATATACCAATCACCAGAGCCAGAAAATGGTGAAATGCCCCACATGGAGTTGTGCCCATCCTGTGGTTTAGTGGTGTGGATTACTAAAAGCAGGAAAAGACAAAGCAATGTATGTCCACAATACATATTTTCTTAATTGAAATAACTAAAACGTATAATAACCAGGCACTTCTAAATACATCTTTGAAATGGCTTTTTTAGATGTGCATATATTAAAAAATTAAGTCTTCTAAACTTAGAGATCACTTGATCAAAAATATTATAATTTTACCTCATTTTTGGTTCTATTCTCCCTTATTTTTTTCTTTCCAGATTTTTATCGTGTCACAGACATTAGTTAATTTGGCCATAATATGACTCTACTTCTGGTTCTGATTGTGAGAAGCTACTTAGGAAGGAAGGGTATTCGTGGAACACATCTGAATACTGACCACAGACCAGGAGCCTTCCAGAAGACACTCTTAGTGACAACAACTTCTTTCCACGTGTCTTCACTCTTGGTAACTGCATATTTTAATTTTACAGAAAAAAAGAAAAAGAAGAAAAGAAAGCCTTATTGTTAAGTTTCCATTCAGTGACTTATTGTAGATACAGATTCAGGTGTCGAACAACTCTTTACTGATGCCTACTCTGTGCCACTGTATTAGACTTTACAGAAAGAATGATGATCAAGAGAGAGGTCTTTCATGGGATCTTCTTCCTAGATAGTGAGGAAGACAATAAACAAATAAGTAAATAAATAAGCTAAATAATAACAGGTTGTGAAAAATGGTATGAGATGAATAAACAGAACACTGTGATAGAGATAAACAGGGAGTTCTAGGTCAAGGATGACTTTTCCAAGAAGATGAAGTTAAAACTAAAGTATAGAGGATGAAAAGGAGTCAGCCACTTGGAGACTCAGGGGAAGGTGCTGTAGGTCAGGGTTTCTCAACCTTGGCACTATTGACATTTTGGACCATACAATTCTTTGTTGTGGGGGACTGTCTTGTCCATTGTGGGATGTTTAGCAGCATCACTGGCCTCAACCAACTGGATACCAGTAGTGGCACCCCTTCCCCACCCTAACTGTGACCGCCAGAAATGTATTGGCCTTTGTCAAATGTCCCCTGGGAGAAAAAAATCATCCCCAGTTGAGAACCACTGTTCTAGGCAAAGGGAATAAAGAATGTAAAATCCTTGAATAGCATGAGATGCTGTTAGGGAAGTAAGGATAGATCATTAGTCCATTCAGGGGTCTGTAGGCCTTGGCAAGAATTTGGATTTTATTTTATGTAAATAGTAAGCCATTGAACAATTTTAAGTTGGGAAGTAACACGTTGACATTTACAATAGGCTACTTTGGCTCTTGTGTGGGAAATAGATTTAAAACCATGTGGATAAATGAGATCTCAGGACCAGGCACTGTGGAACATTATTTATCTTCATTTAGAAGATAAAAGTAGACTGGAAAGTATAAGAGAAAAACAGTATGAAAAGGAGCAACCAAAGAGGTTGGAGGAAAGCCATGAAAGAGGATGGTGTTACAAAAACTGGGAGGTGAGTCAAGGACAAAGTGGTCAACTGTAACTAGATTTTTCTGGTTGGCCTCATCATCAAGTCACAGACTGAAGATTTCTCTGGAATTGCACTGGCTTAGCTCATCTTCTTGCCTAACTACAATTTCCTCTACAAATCTTCTGTATATAATTCCAAACTAAACAACCTGTTCAAGAACTTATAAAGGCTTCCTATTATAGCCCTGCATTGGCCTTGTTCATTCCTGTTTCTAAAACTTTGCTCTTGAAGTAGTCATGTTTCCTCCTCAGTGCCTTCAAATATGCCTACCTATGAACCTTCCAAGCTGAAGCTCATATCTGATCTCCCACAGAAGCTTTCTCCAACAATTTTCGTCCACATAGATGTCTCTATTCTCTAAAAAATCAACAAAACTTCCAGTTTTTCACTCTATCCGCTGAACACATTTGTTAAGGCTCATTGCCTGGAAATACAACAATGAAAAAATATGGTCCCTGCTCTCTAGAAGCTTACTAAGAAAATAACACTTGTCAATATTTCCTTGATGCATTTAGGAAAAAAGGAGTCTGCCTCGTATCCAAACCCGAGGGAGCCATTCAGCTATTTCTCTATACTGTATTTCACTTTACCCCACCCAGCTGATTCATGCTTTGCCACGCCTTTAGATGTTGATTACCTCCTGGAACTATTGGATCACAGCTCCTCAGGACAGAATATTGCTACTCTTACCACTTATCAGTGATAGGATGAATATATCCTCAAGATGGTACATCTCCCAAAGTCTGAGTTATAATCACTCCAGAATAATAGTTAAGAGGTGTTTAAGTATGGTGGTGCTGATGATGTAATCTTTGGGTAGGCCTCATTCAAACAGTGTAAGATGATCTTTGGCATTCCAACTCTACTCCCTTTCATGATCTCAAGCCAGTGCGAGGTGCAGACATTTTTATTAATTTGGTTCCACCCAACAAATAACTATTGAATCAAACATACACACATATCTCCCAAGGACAAACAGTAATTCTCAGAGGCAATACATTTAAAACCTATGTTGTGACATTTCTAACTACAAAGTTTTCTAGGAGCAACTCCTGCCCTAAAATGCGGTGTACTGTCAATTTTCCTTTTTTCCATCTGTTTGCTTCAGGCTGCCCTCTTGATGCTTAACTTGTGACCTATTATAAGTCTATTATTTAAAACTCAGTACTTAGATATGGCAAGAACTGGTAGAAAGTTTGAAATTACACGATTAAAAAAGTGTACAGTCAGGGTTTAGTCAATTTTTTTTAAAATTTATTAATTAATTTTTGGCTGCGTTGGGTCTTCGTTGCTGTGTGCGGGCTTTCTCTAGTTGCGGGGAGTGGGGGCTACTCTTTGTTGTGGGGCACATGCTTCCCACCGTGGTGGCTTCTCTTGCTGCGGAGCATGGGCTCTAGGTGCGTGGGCTTTAATAGCTGCAGCACGTGGGCTCAGTAGTTGTGGCTCGTGGGCTCTAGAGCACAGGCTCAGTAGTTGTGGCTCACGGGCTTAGTTGCTCTGTGGCATGTGGGATCTTCCTGGACCAGGGGTCGAACCCGTGTCCCCTGCATTGGCAGGTGGATTTTTAACCACTGTGCCACCACGGAAGCCTTTAGTCAAATTCTTGAGCAAGGTGAACTGAAGGACATTCTTCTATAATCTTGAAATGAGGAAGGGAGATAGTATGAATCTTCATTATCCACAGTCCAAATTATTTTTCAAGAGTGCTGTCAGTTACATTTGCAAAGAAATATAGTACAACATAATTGTTATAATATAAATAAGTCCAGAAATGGTAAAAGAAGGGCAAGTCTGTTTCAGGAAGTTATGAAAGGTTCCAGGGAAGAAATAAGTACTCAACTGAGACCTAAAGGATCTTGAGAGAACCTAGTAGAATCAAGGAAGTGCAAAGAGTTCAGTATAGCTAGTGTGGAGTAAATGGGCAAGAATGGTAGATGAGATTAACAGTCTGGGGCCAGATCATGAAGAGGATGGGGGCCCCTGAAAAAATCTTGGTGAGGAATATCACGATTATATTTTCATGTTAGAAAAACTACTAATAGGCTGGAGGTTGGACTGGAGTGGGAAAGAAATAACTAGACGCTATTGCAATAGTCAAGGGAGATGAGTTAGGAGAGATGATTACTAGATGGATTAAGACAGTGAGAATGGAGATTAAAAAGAGAGGTGGATTTGAGAGATCATTAAGGAGATGAGTCAATAGAATTTGATATTAGGATAGAGGAAATGAAGGAAATGTAATATAGTGGTACCCATGGATTCTTGACTTGGGCAACTGGGTGCTATTATCTGAAATAGGGAATGAAAGCAGGGTAGGTTCCAGATGGGTGGGAAGAAATACGGCAGTAAGAATAGGGAATGGTAAAGATGCCCATGTCAATCTGGGACATAGTTAAGTACCTATATGAAATCCAAACGAAGATGCTGTTGCTTAAAAGTGTCTAACCTGGGGCTTCCCTGGTGGCGCAGTGGTTGAGAGTCCACCTGCCGATGCAGGGGACACGGGTTCGTGCCCCGGTCTGGGAAGATCCCACATGCCGCAGAGCGGCTAGGCCCGTGAGCCATGGCCGCTGAGCCTGCGCGTCCGGAGCTTGTGCTCCGCAATGGGAGAGGCCACAACAGTGAGAGGCCCGTGTACGGCAAAAAAAAAAAAAAAAAAAAAAAAAAAAAAAAGTGTCTAACCTGAAGTATACATTTGGGAGTCCATGGTGCCCAGGATACTTAGTAGGTAAGTCCATCATGGGAAAGAGATTGCTCAAGGAGACAAGAGGACTAACAACAAAAGAAAATGGATAGTTTGGAAACACAGAGGGCACACATAAGAAGAAAAATATTTAAAGTTCATCAAAGAGGTAGTTGCAGAACCTGGAGAAAGTGGCACTAAGGAAACCAAGGGTAGAATTAATGGTGTTATTTTTTAAATGTAGAGTATTTTTTCCCTCATTCTCCAAACGTTTTAAATTTCCTGAAGGCAAGAACCATGTCTGAAATTTCATTGTATTTTCTTGAGTGCTCAATTCAGTGAAGGGAACATTAAATGTTCAATAAATTTTCATTGATTCAGTCCCAGGTACTCTTCGCTTATACCGACCTAAAACGTTTCTTCGTTCTGTTTCTTCAAATAAACGTTTAGAGTTACCTACGAGTTTAGTTAAACCAGTTTTTATAATCTCTATGTTGTACCTGCAACAGCTTTGAAATGAGTTCCAAAACCTTACTACTTATTGAGAGGGATCTGTAGACAGTGGGTTTTTCATTTACTACTGTTCCTAAGAAACAAGGTATTCCAAAACAAAGTTTAGCCCATTCTCCAAGCATTAGCTTGCAACTTAAAACCTGTTCAAAGCACAGTAAGGAGGCAGCCACATTTTTCTCACCACATATTAACCATTAACCGGGTCAACGTGTTTATTAAGGCTTTCGATTTATTAATAGTCACGAAACAACCAGCTGGGGGATATACCCTCATACCAATGGAAGTCATTTAACTGCAAACAGATGCTAAAGAGAACTGCGTATTCGCAAGGGTTTCGAGGCCAGGCAGTACAGGTTGTTTTCTCTGAGGTAACAATTCCTAACTTAAAGCCCAGTCCTTGGTGGATTCGCGTCCCTGAGCTTAGAAAATACTGAATAAACAAACGACCAATAGCATGGGAATAACCACCTCCACCTGAGGAGCTATCCCTTCCTCCCCTCTACACCACAAAGACGAACCTGCAGCCACCTTCCTCCAACAGCTAAGCCACAGCACTCCGCTCCCGCCTTAGGAAAAATGGTCAAGCTCCTGCTCTCGCGGGATCTTGCGCCTCCGAGTAAGTCAACTGGATCGCGCGCCCCAGCGAACCCCCGCGGGAACACAGTTCGGCAGGTCCGGAAAGCCGGGAAATCGCGTGCGGGGGCGGAGCCAGCTCGTTGAGCATGAAGGCGGGGCTAGCTCTGAGGAGGCGGGGCGGGGGCGAGGCGGGGATTGGGGCGGGGCTCCCAGGACCTGTTGATCGCAGGTGTCGCTGCCCTGACTGGCAGTGTTGAGGCGTGTGCGCATGCTCTGTGCGCAGGATCGCGCTTTGGGCGGCGGAGATCAGTCGCCTCTGCTCTAGTTCTCGGTGAGCCCCGGTTACGGTGGCAGCTGTTGGTGTGTCAGCCTGTTGTCAGCTTGAGGCGGCGCTGGGCCAGCGGGAGGTAGAAGGCCCGTATTTCTCTACCTGAGCCGCACGCTCCCCTCTCTAAAAGGGCAGAGCTCAAGGTAAGTCTCCAAAACTAGTCCCTGGATGGAGGTCCAACGACCTGCTACCCCCATGGGCCTGACTCGGAGACCCTCATTCCAGTCCCAGGCCTCGTCTCTCCCCTCGCAGCCCCGCGACCTCCTCCCCCACCCCACCCTCCTCGGGGCAGACTCAGGGCTCTTTGCCCGGGTTCTAGCGCCCGAGGTCACGCAGCTTCCCCGCCTCCTTCCCGCCGCGTCCGGGATCTGGCGGAGATGCCTTTGGCTAGGCTGGAGGCGCGCGCGAAGGGAGGAGGTGCTGTACTTACTGGGTCGTGGTTATTAGTTGCTGCTGTGTTTGAGGGCTGGCCAGGGGCAGAACCTGGGATCCTGCTGGGTCGCTTACTGCATTGGGATTATGAATATTACGCTTACCTGGCGCCTGCCCCTCACTTTTCAAGCCACTGCCTCTCCCGAGCAGCAGCTTTTGAAAGGGGTCCAGGTAGTTATGTTGCCCTCTTTGGAGAAGAGATGATTCGTGAGAATCTTTGGGCTGGTGGTTTCTGGTTGGTAGTAGTAATTTAGAAAGTTAATGTTTAGCTTCTAAATGGCGACTTATGGGACGTTTACCAAACTACTTTTAAACATCGTTGGAGAACAGGAAGTACTTGCACAGGTGTAATACGGAGGGTTTCTAAAGCCTGCAATCTGAGCGTGCTCTGAGGTTTTGTTATCCTGCTACAAGGTTTTCTTTATCAATGCGAAGCCTGATTAATGCTTGCAAAATGTACTGCAAGGCTTTATTTGTTAGATAGCAGAGTTTGCCAGATGTTTTCTCATCTGGAAAAAAATATGTATTTTTTTTGCAAGGAGTTTTCAAGGCTATTTCTGAGGGATGTTTAAATTTAGCAGGGTCTTTGTGATTAGGGTCTGATTCACTCTTAGTTCTGTTCTTTAAAGAAAAGCGTTGTTAATTCTCAATATTTAAAAGGAGGAGAAATTGCTAACAAAATTCTGATTGAAATGAACTTTTGGCTAAGTTAATACTTCTTGTTAGTTTAATTTTCTATGTCTTTTCAGTTCCATGATGATGGTCTAGGCATAAATCCTTAATCTTGTAAAGAGAAACTAAAACAAACGAAACTTATTTTGCAAAATCAGAATATATGATTTATCTACCATTGTCATAATTCCAAATAGACAAACTCACTGTAAGTAGGAGTTAATTATGTTCTGAAAAAACAAGGTTTTTGTTTTTATTTTACATTTTAGACGTTTTAAAAATGAGCTCTTTGGGGCTTCCCTGGTGGCGCAGTGGTTGAGAGTCCGCCTGCCGATGCAGGGGACACGGGTTCGTGCCTCGGTCTGGGAAGATCCCACATGCCGCGGAGCGGCTGGGCCCGTGAGGCATGGCCGCTGAGCCTGTGCGTCCGGAGCCTGTGCTCCGCAATGGGAGAGGCCACAACAGTGAGAGGCCCGCATACCGAAAAAAAAAAAAAAAAAAAAAAGAGCTCTTTGGACAATTTGTTTAGGTTCATGATTACTGGTGATAAATCATGATGGTGATTTATTCAACTCAACTCACTGGTAGTTAGTGTATTTTTTACTACAGTTCGAAAAATAAGCAACCAAGAACAGATCTTTCCTTTTCCCTATTAACTAAAAAAACCTTTTTATAAATGTATGTAGATTGCATATAGTTCATGAAACTATATGACTATATGAACTATATGACACCATATAGTTCATGACACCAACAGTCATTCATTAATATTATTTTCTTTAGAAGACACGAAAAAGTAGTTTTTACAGAGGAAGCAATTTTAATGGTGGAAGGGCACTATTTTTCACCTAGTTTTCTTTTTCTTAAAAAAAAGAAAAAATCACAAAACTTACGGTTTTAATATGTACTGTGGGTCAAGATCTTTTCTATTATTTAGTGTCAAATGTTTATTTTAAACTGTGTAGTATCAAATACAATTTTGGGATAATGGTTTAGGAGTTTGTTTTAGCAAGACAAAGAGTTTAAAGATGAAAATTCTGTTTTAAGGTAGTGTACACATTCAAAAGTCAAAATCACAGTTATTTTCCCTGCTGGAACTGTTTGGAACTCACCTATCATGCTAGAAAGGACATTTTTTACCCTACAATTTTCCAAAAATATGTTTGAAATCTATAAAGTGGTAGATTGAGCTATCCTTCAAGGATGTTTAGTTACTAAAATACTTAGCAGATCTTGGTATTTGACAGCTTTAACTATAAGGTTTTTCTTAATTATAGGCCCTAAGGCACCCTACAGTAAGGTAACTTAGATATTTCATCTGGAAGTATTTTGAACACAGGGTGTGCTAGATGTGTTTGGGCTCAAAAGATTGTCAGTATAGCCTACTGTTGCTCATGAGCTCTTGGATTAAAGGAGGAAGTGTGCTAATTTATTTCATATTTGGAGAGACAGCTACAAATTAGTGATGATACATATGTAGCATTAATGTATTATTAATTTTGTACAGATGTAACGATTTTAGAAAATTTTGCATTACAGTATATGCACACAATAGGAACAGGAAATGTTCTACCGCAGATAAAATCTTCAGAGGTTATTTAAACTTTAAATAACTATTTAATATCCTAATCTTAGCTAGTTATTTTCTTTAAATAATAGGAATACTACATATATAGAATATTTAGGCAGAAGTATTTGTTCTTTGCTTTTCCAAGTTAATCCATATCCTCTATCAGCAGTTCTTTTATAAACTAAGGGTACATGATTAGAACTGTGGTCTGTGGTTAGGACTGAATTTTAATGTAATTGTTTTTCTTTGGAATCATATACATTCTTTTTTTTTCTTCCCTTTTAATTTTAGTCCCATGAATTTTACTTTGTGCTTTACAGACATTCTAAGGTATCCATAGGCTTCATTAGGCCATCAAAGGTGTCCATGACATACCCCAGAGTGCCACAAACCATTGCATATGGTTGAAGAAATTTTGTTTTAGATGAGTCACTTCAGAAAAGTTGCTTCATATATTTGTAATTCATCAGAAAATAAAATGTTATACAACATAAATCATATTTCAATATCTTAGCTGTTTTAATGAATAAAGTCAGTTATCTGAGCTGTTGTAGTATTTTTAAATTAACTTGGAAATAATTACATTAGTCTTTTAGTCTTCTATTTTTACAAATATTGACCTTCAAAAAGCAGTTTGAAGAAATACTTTTCCTTTGGAATTTGGAAGGTTTTTTTTTTTTAACTTACTTTTTGTGCTTTTCCAAGCTAGCAAATTTATTTAGTAAATATTTATTGACCTATTGTTGTATGCTAGGCACTAGAGATTGGAAAATTAATAAGACAATGTTGAAGTAGTCAGAAATAAGAGTTCTACCTTTCCTAAGCCTTGTCTTTGGCTATTCCCAATCCTCCCCCAACTGCATTGAGTTTCCAAAGATAAAATAGTCTTTTTCTTACACCCTTGCTTTTGCAAGGTGCTGCTTCCCTTCTCTTCCAGCTTCTCAGTCATCTATACCACACCTGTGAATTATCTTCATTTTTGCTTACCACTGTATTTTTTACATCTCATTGTTAAAGATTTATATTGTGTCGCTATAGAGGGAAGAGGGAAAAACTAAGGGAATGAAGATGATATGTGTATTGCATCTTAAGTGTAAGGAGAATACTGGATGGACAGCACAAGGGTTGGTAACGCAGGTGTGGGGAGCATTCTTATGACCCAGAGACATGATGTGAGCAATGTCAAGGGGCATTTTGGGTGCTCTAGTTATTGTTTATGACTGGATGGATTGTTGTGTTACTTATGAATTAAAATCATCATTAAGGAAGTTTTGAATTATTTTTCTGAAAAGTTGTACGTAGGTTGAATTTTTCTAAATTAAATCTTCTCTGTTGCTTACATTGTTATTTCAGAGTTGCTTTCCCTTTATTTCTGATGCATTGCCTTCTAATATTGTAACTCATTTCTCTTTCTCTAGCCCAAACAGCTTGTAAATGAATGTTTAAAATAATACTATGGTGAATCCACTTGTAAAGTGAATCATTCCCAAACATTTTTTTGTAAATTAGAATTTTTCATATTTTAAATTTTCTTAAAGTAGGATAGTTCTATAAATGAATGTGCTTTTTTCCTACTAAGAATGACTTATTAATAGATTTTAAAATTTAGAAATTAATACTTTATTGTACAGTTTATCTGATGCCACTAATCTGGATTTAGGCTTTAGTCAAGATTGATATGTCAGTTTAAGGAAATGGAGAAATAATAAAATGGGGTATAAAATATCATAATACAGCTTTTACTTTTTCTTCAAATGTGTATTTATATTGTTAAAAAATCATTTTATATCAAAGATTGTGTTTTTGCTGTCATTATAATTAGCTTGCCTTTACCTAGTGCCTGCTACGTTTGGGGCATTTATTAGGTATTTTATACATGGTTGATGATCCTTAAAATAATTCTGTGAACCTTTTTATATAGATTATGATTACAGATGATGGAACTCATCTGCTTTTAATGATTGAGTAGTTGAGTAATGTGCTTTGTTGGCAGAAGCTTTTCAGAGGTAGAATAATTGGGAACCATGAGGTCAGTTTCAAAACATGGATTCCATCCTTGTCAAGAACCCATCAGGGCATTCTTTGTTTACCAGGTACTTTGTGCTTTGGCTTCTTCTAAACTTCTCAGCCTGCATAATAAGCTCCTGCCCCTCTAATGATGGCCCTCCCTGTTTTTAGGTGAGCAGGCTGTTTGAACCCTGGAAGATTTTTCCTCCTATAAGGTGCTGCTGTATAGGCCTGAGATAATCTTACCTCCTTATCAGTATAGTACTGACACTAACCTAGCTGCGAGGTGATAGGAAATTGTCCTGTACCCTTAGTGCCTAGGTCATCTTTGTTGATTTCAGAGGGTTTGTTGATTGAGGTTTCACTTTATTTCCTGAGCTTCATTCAATAAGTATTTAATAACTACCTACCATATACTATGCATTGTTCTAGATGCTTGGAATTCACTTTATATTCTAAGAGGATTGGGAGGAGAAACAATAATAAACAATAATAAAAATAATAAGTCAATCGTATACTATATTAGTTGGCGAAGAATGCCAAGGAGAAAAGAAAATATAGAGCAGGGAAAGGGGAATTGGGAACGTGGAGTGGGTTGCAATTTTAAATAAGTATAGGCCTCATATAGAAGGTGATTTTTGAGCACAGCAATCATGCAGTGAGCCAAGGAGAAGCCCTGTGGGTATCAAGGGGAAGTGTATTCCAGGCAGAGGAATAGATAGTGTAAAGGCTTTAGAGCAGGAGTTTTCAGGGTGGCCCATGAAGCTGAAAAGGACAATGTAAAGGGAAAGTAGTTAGAGATGAAGTTAGAGGTGAGAAGATGGACAGGTGTTACATAATAAGAAATATATATTTGGTATCTGGCTGTTTCCTGGCACACAACTCCTAAAACTCTTGGAATCTACAAAGTGATAAATGTTTTCTGTGTGCTAATGAGATGACTGGTGGCTGGAGGTTAGCCTCAAGGTGGGAACTTATTGCCAGGAAACCAACCATGTGATTAGAGGATTGGAACTTTCAGCCCCCTTCCCCCCCACCCCTTCAGGGATGGGAGAGGTGGAGATTGAGCTACTCACTAATGGCCAGATATTTAATCAAGCATGCCTACGTAATGAAGCCTCCATAAAAAGTCCTAACTGAAGGGGTTCAGAGAGCTTTTGGGTTGGGGAACTTGTGGAGGTGCTGGGAGGGTGGCATTTGTTGAGAGGGCATGGAAGCTCCCCTTCCCACATACTTTGCCCTATGCACGTCTTCCATCTGGCTGTTCCTGAGTTGTATCCTTTTATAATAAACTTGAAATCTACTCAAGTAAGCTATTTTCCAGAGCTGTGCTAGCAAGTGAATTGAATCCATGGAAGAGGTCGGTGGGACCCCCTAACTTATTGGTTATTGATCAGAAGTACAGATGACAACTTGGGACTTGTGGTTGGTGTCTGAAGGTGGGGGGGTGGTCAGTCTAGTGGGACTGAGCCCTTGCCTTGTGGAATCTGACCCTAACTCTAGTAATGTCAAATTGAATTAAATTGTAATTTCTGCTGAGAATTAGAGAATTGCTTGTTGTGTAAAAACCCACACATCTGGGCTCAAAAGTGGTGTGAGAGTATAGAATAAAGCGTTTTTTACTTTTAGCAGGTAGTATGGGCTTTGCAGCCCATTATAGAGACTTTTTGGGTTTTAATCTGAATTAATAAGGACCCATTACAAGGTTTTGAGCAGAGGGCTGACTTTATGATTTAATTTTAGAAGGATTTCTTGGTCTAATCTTGGGGATAGACTGTAAGGGGTAAGGGTAGAAGCTAGGAGATAGTTAGGAGTCTGTTCTGGCAATCCTGGGAAGAGCTGATGATGGCTAAGACCAGAATAGTAGAAGTGGAGGTGGTGAGAATTGGTCACATTCTGACTGAGATATGCAAGAAAGAGGAGTCAAAGATGATACCAAGATATTTCTTCTGAGCAGCTGGAATGATGAAGTTACTATCAGCTAAGGTGGGGAAGAAGATATAGGTAAAGCAAGAGTTCAGTTTGGGGCTTTGTCAAGTCAAAGGAATGTTAGGTTATGCCTGCTTTGGCATGCTTTTCTTCTGAAGATGATGTCTTAAAGCAGATTGCCATAAGCCATTGCCTTTAATGTTCATACTCTGTGTCCTGGATACACATGCACTTTTGTTTTTCTCTAATTAGTTACCAGTGAAAACTTGTGATTAGTAAAAGCCAGAAGAAATAAAGCACAGTTCTTTATTGTACACAAAGAAACTGAGCAAAAAAAGTACAAAACATTGAAAATTACTTAAAATTTGCTGTTTTTAGTGGTGGTGGTATAGATTGTCCTTATTACGTTAGTTTTATTTTCTGTGTTTGTTTTTAAAATATTCTAGTATAGTCTTCTCCAATTCCTCTATTTGTAGAGTGACAGTGGTTTTCTCTATCAAAGGACATCTATTCTTCAATTATCTTTCTTACTGTAATCCTTCAACTTTATAAAAATGAGATAGCTCTATAACGAATGAGATTTTTTATTGCTTTAACTTGCTACATATTTATATATAGGTATATGTATCTGTATATCTATAGATAGCTTGCAATCTAGTTATCTAAAATAAAGCCTTAAATACTTTTACTAGTAAGATGAACAGTTGTAATACATCAGTGAAAAGTCTTAAGTGTGTCCTTGAGTAGCTGTATTGCTTATTTGTGAAAAGATATTAAAATGAAATTTCACTTTACAGTTTGATGGCTGGGGCAGGGTACTATTAAGAATAATTTCAATTGCTTTATTAACAGTTATTCTGTACTACTATACTACTATTCTATCCTACTATACATAGACTGTAGGTATTTCTAATTTCCTTTATGCAGTATTTATATGTATTTTAGATATCTATATAAAAAACAAATACTATTTTATAATCAAAACCCAATATCTTTATCAGCTATTGTGTTAGTTTCCTAGGGTTCCTGTCACAAATTACCACAAACCAGATGGCTTAAAACAATAGAAATTTATTCTCTCACAGTTCTGGAGGCTGGAAGTGCAAAATCAAGGAGTTGGCAGGATTGGTTCCTTCTCAGGGCTCTGCATAGAATCCTTCCTTGCTGCTTTCTAGCTTCCAGTGGTGGCTATCAATTCTTGGTTTTCCTTGACTTGTAACTGTATCATTCTAACCTCTGCCTGTCATCTTCACATGGTATTCTCTCTCTGTGTGTGTCTCTTCTTCTAATGACTTCTGCTAGTCTATTGGATTAGGCCTCATCCTAATGACCTCTTCATAATCTAATTACATCTGCAAAAACCCTGTTTCCAAATGAGGTCATGTCCAGAGGTTCTAGAGGTTAGGTCTTCAAAATATCTTTTTTTTTTCTTCTTGGTGTGTGTGTGTGGGGACACACAATTTAACCATAAAATGAGTTCAATTTAAGCTACTATTACCATTTACCTAGACTGTTCTAGTAGCCTAATCAAATCACTGTTTGTTAGAATTTGAATAAATTCTATGTAGCCTAGTCCTCTCCATTTTAAAAATAGGGAAAGAAATTTACCCCAACTAAAGACCTTAGTGTGCTGTAGATTTCCTAATTATTTAAGGTACTGGGCTTAAAATTTGGGGGAAGAAAATGGAGTTAGTATCTAGGGTAACGAAGGAAAGAAGCCCTGGAATCTTGCTTTTTGGGGTTAACTTATTACTGGTAAAGCACTGATTCATAAGAAAGCAGCAGTGATTTTCTTTCTCTCCTTTTTCTTTTTTTTTCCCTTTCAAACTCCTGGCACATTTTCAAGTTCAAATTCAAAATTTTAAATCATAAATTTGAAATACTTGCATAAGATAAAATTGTCAATCCTTCTCAAACTTTTCCAGTTAAATGAAGAGGAGGGAATACTTCCAAACTCATTTACAAGGCCAGCTTTACACTGATTCCAAAGGTAAATAAGGACACTATAAGAGAAGAAAACAATAGGCCAATATTGCTGATGAATATAGATGCAAAAATTCTCAATAAAATATTAGCAAACCAAATTCAATAGCACATTAAAAGGATCCATCACCATGATCGAGTGGGATTGATCTCTGGGATGCAAGAGTGGCTCAACATTTGCACAATCAATAAGTGTGATATACCACGTTAATAGAAGGAAAGTTAAAAATCATATGAGTATCTCAATAGATGCAGAAACAGCATTTAGCAAAGTTCAACTTACTTTCAATATAAAAGTTCTCAACAAAGTGGGCATAGAGGCAACATACTTCAACATAATAAAGGCCGTATTTTTAAGCCCACAGCTAACATCAGACTCAACTCCAAAGCTTTTCCTCTAAGATCAGGAAGATGAGGGTGCCCACTCTCACCACTCCTATTCCACATAATACTGGAAGTTATAGACAGGGCAGTTAGGGGAGAAAAAGAAGTAAACAGGCATCTACATCAGAGAAAGAAGTAAAGTTTCTCTGTTTACAGATGACACAATATTGTATATAGGAAATTCTAAAAACCACCAAAAAACTTTAAGAACTAAAAAATAAATTCAGTAAAGTTGCAGGATACAAAATCAACATACAGAAATTTGTTACATTTCTATGCACTAACAATGAATTGTCCGAAAAAGAAAGATCTAAAACAGTCCCATTTATAATAGCATTAAAAACAATAAAATACTTAAGAATAAATTTCACCAAGGATGTAAAAGATCTGTACACTAAAAACTATAAGATGTTGATGAAAGAAATTGACGCCAAACAAAGAAATGGAGATACCCCATGTTCATGGATTGGCAGAATTAATATTGTTAAAATGTCTATACTACCAAAAACCATCTATAAATACAGTGCATTTCCTATAAAATTCCCATGATATTTTTCACAGAAAGAGAAAAACCACTTCTAAAATTTGTAGGGAACCACAAAAGACCCAAAGCTATCCTAAGAAAGAAAAACAAAACTGGAGGCATCACACTTCCTGATTTCACACTGTACTACAAAGCCATAGTAATCAAAACAGTATGATACTGGGGGAGTGGCCAAGGGTTGAAGAGTAAGAAGACCCTGAGCTCACCTCTTCCCATGAATACACCAAAATTACAAATATTTACAGAGAAACTATTGGTGAGTAAAACCACAAGGCTAGCAGAAAATACCTTCTACAACTAAAGATATACACGAGACAGGTAAGAGGGTGGAGATGCAGTATAGTAAAGACCCATAACCCCAGGTTAGACACCCATAAATGGGAGGATAACTACAACTGCAGAGGTTCTCCCCAAGGAGTGAGTGGTCCATACCCCACATTGAGCTCCGCAGCCTGGGGGTCCTGCACTGGGAAGATGAGACCCCAGAACATTTGACTTTGAAGGCCAGTGGTGCTTACTTTCTAGAGAGTCAGAGGGCTGTGGGAAATAGAGCCTCCATTCCTAAAGGGTACATACAAAATCTTACATGCTCTAGGACCCAGGGTAAGCAGTAATTTAAAAAGGACCCTGGGTCAGTCTGAGTTGCTGATCTTGGAGGTGTTTCTGGAGAGACCGAAGGTAGCTGGGGCTTGTCCTGGCCATAGACAGTGGTGGCACCATTTTTGGGAGCTCATTCTACCAGGTGGACATTGGTGCTGGCAAGCATCATTTTGGACTCTTTTCTCTAGCTTATTAGTGCTGGGACCCAGCCAGGCCCACTGGCCTGTCAGCACAAATACTAGGATGCCTCAGGCCCAGAAACTAGGTGGCCTGAGGCTCAGCCCTACCCACCAGCAGGACTGCTGCTCTAAGATCTTATGAGCCCACAGCCACTGTAGGACCCAGCTCCACACACTGGTGTGCTGGCACTAGCCCCAGGACCCCACAGCCAGGGACCTTAGAACTCCACCCAAGAGTGGGCCAGCACTAACCCTGGGATCCCCTGGGCCTCAGTCCCACCCACCAGCAGGCCAAAACACCAGCTCCAGGAGCCTGTAGCCAGGCCCCAGGACCTGGCTCCACTCACCAGTGGGGCAGCACTAGCTCCAGGATCTGCCCTTACCTACCAGTCACTGGGCAGGAACCAGGCCTAGGAACCCCTGGGCCCTGGCCCCACCCATCTGTGGGCAGACACCAGCCCCAGGACCAACACAGCCCCCCAGCCAGCCATCTTGGGATCTGGCCTCACCCACTGGTAGGCTAACATTAGCTTTGGGATACACCAGACCCCACAGCCAACTGTGTCAGGAACGGGCTCTGCTCAACAGCATGCCCACACCAATTCCAAGATCCCCTAGGGCCCTGCAGCCAGAGACCTGGGAACTCAGCTCTGTCCTCCAGTGAGCTTGAGCTAGCCTGGGATCTGCTAGGCCTGGCCCCACCCCACCAGCAGCTCGCCACCAGATTGGAGACATGTTGGACCCCTCAGCCAGCTGCCCCAGGATCCAGCTCCCCTCACCAGTGGGCTGGCAACAGCTTTGGGACACCATGGACCCTGCAGACAGCTGTGTCAGGAATTAGCCCCATCCACCAGCAGGCTGACTCTAGAATGAAGATCCCCCACTCCTGCAGCCACCCACTCCAAAACCTGGTTCCACCCACCAGTGGGGCAGCAATAGTTACAGGACCGCCTCCACCCCAGGCCCCACAGCCAGCAGCCTTGTGAACTGGCCCCACCCACCAGCAGCTGTCAGTCTCCACACAAAACAGTGCCTGGCAGTCAATCAGAATGGCAGCCAGCCATGCCTACTAGACCGCCCACAATAGTCAGCCCACCACAACAGCGCACTCCCTTCTGGTCGTTAGAGCTATTTCAAGAGCACACAGAACATTCTTCAGGGTAGATCACATGCTAGGCCATAAAACAAGCTGTGGTAGATTTAAGAAAATTGAAATCATATCAACCATCTTTTCTGACCACAACTCTGTGAGACTAGAAATCAACTACAAGAAAAAAACTACAAAAAACCCCCAGAAACATGTGGAGGCTAAACAACCAATGGATCACTAAAGAAATCAAAGAGGACATTAAAAAATACCTAGACACAAATGAAAATGAAAACACAACAATCCAAAACCTCTGGGACACAGGAAAAACAGTTCTCAGAAGGGTTTATTGTGATACAAGCTTACCTCAGGAAAGAGGAAAAATCTCAAACAACCTAACCCTACACCTAAAGGAACTAAAGAAAGAAGAACAAACAAAACCCAAAGTTAGTAGAAGGAAACAAGTCATAAAGGTCAGAGCAGAAATAAGTGAAATAGAGACTTTAAAAAAAGCACTAGAAAAGATTAATAAAATTAAGAGCCGGTACTTTGAAAGGATAAACAAAACTAATAAACCAATAGCCAGAATCATCAAGAAAAAAGAGGAGAGGACCCAAATCAATAAAATCAGAAATGAAAAAGGAGAAGTTATGATCAATACCACAGATATAAAAAGGATCCTAAGAGATTACTATGAACAGCTATACACCAATAAAATGGGCAGCCTAAAAGAAATGGACAAATTTCTACAAATGTACACCCTCCAAAGACTGAACCAGGAAAAAATAGAAAATATAAGCAGACCAATTACTGGTAAAGAAATTGGATCAGTAATTAAACAACTCCCCCAAAATGAAAGTCCAGGACCAAATGGCCTCAGGTGAATTCTACCGAACACATAAAGAAGAGTTAACATCTATTCTTTTCAAACTATTCAAAATATTGAAGAGAGGGGAACACTTCCAAACTCATTTTACGAGGCCAGGATCACCCTGATAACAAGAGCAGACAAAGATGTCACAAAAAAAAGACTGCTGACCAATATCACTGATGAACATAGACACAAAAATCCTTAACAAAACATAAGCAAACTGATTTCAACAATACATTAAAAAGGTCATATGTCATTGTCAATTGGGATTTATCCCAGGTATGCAAGGATGGTTCAGTATCTGCAAATCAGTGTGATTTCCCCATTAGCAAATTGAACAATAAAAATCATATGTTTGTCTCAGTAGATGCAGATAAAGCTTTTGACAAAATTCAATATCCATTCATTATAAAATTTCTCAACAATTTGGGTATAGAGGAACCTACCTCAACATAATAAATGCTATGTATGACAAGTTCACAGAAAACATTTCACGTAACAGTGAAAAGCTGAAAGCATTTCCTCTAAGATCAGGAACAAGATAAGAATGTCTATTCCCGCCACTTTGATTCAACATAGTATTGGAAGTCCTAGCCACAGCAATCAGATGAGAAAAAAAATAAAAGGAATGCAGATTGGAAAGGAAGAAGTAAAACTGTCACTGTTTGCAGATGAAATGATACTATACATAGAAAATCCTCAAGATGCCACCAAAAACTACTAGAGCACATCAAAGAATTTATTAAAGTTTCAGGATACAAAATTAATATGGAGAAATTTGTTGCATTTCTATACACTAACAATGAACTATCAGAAAGAGAAATTAAGAAAACAGTCCCATTTACAATTGCGTCCAAAAGAATAAAATACCTAGGAATAGATCTAACTATGGAGGGAAAAGACCTGTACTTGGAAAATTATAAGTCACTGATGACATAAATTGAAGACAATACAAACAGATGGAAAGATACACTGTGTTCATGGATTGGAATAATTAATATTAAAATGATCCTATATAGGCAGTCTATATATTCAGTGCAAACCCTATCAAAATACTAATGGTATTTTTCACAGAACTAGAACAAATAGTTCTAAAATTTGTATAGAAGCACAAAGACCTTGAATAGCTGAAACATTCTTGAGAAAGAAGAACAAAGCTCGACATATCATGTTCCCTTACCTCAAACTATACTGCACAGCTACAGTCATCAAAACAGTATGATACTGGTGGAAAAACAGACACGTAGATCAATGGAACAAAATAGCCCATAAGTGAACCCACACTCATATGGGCAATTGATCTACCACAAAGGAAGCAAGAATATACAGGGGAAAAGACAACATCTTCAATAAATGGTCCTGGGAAAACTGGACAGCTACATGCAAAAGAATCAAACTGGATTAACCTGTCACACCATGCACAAGTATAAATTCAAAGTGAATTGAAGATTTAAATATAAGACCTGAAAGCATAAATTCTGGAGGAATACATAGGCAATACTCTCTTTGACATCAGTCTTAGTAATATTTTGGGGGATATGTCTCCACAGGTAAGGCAAACAAAAGTAAAAATAAACAAATGAGACTACATCAAACTAAAAAGCTTTTGCACAGTGAAGGAAACTCTCAACAAAAGGAAAAGGCTACTTCCTGAATGAGAGAAGATATTTGCAAGTGATATATCTGATAAAGGGTTAATATCCAAAGTATACAAAGAACTCATACAACACAACATCTGAAAAACAACCTAATTAAAAAATGAGCAGAGGATCTGGATAGACATTTTTTCAGAGAAGACAGACAGATGGCCAACAGGCACATGAAAAGATGCTTAATATCACTAATCATCAGAGAAATGCAAATCAGAAGCACAATGAGATATCACCTCACACCTGTCAGAATAGCTGTCATTAAAAAAAACAACAGATAACAAGTGTTGGTGAGGATGTGGAGAGAAGGGAACCCTCATGCACTATTGGTAAGGATGTAAATTGGTCAGCCACTGTGGAAAGTAATATGGAGATTCCTCAAGAAATTAAAAATAGAGCTGCCAAAAAAAAAGAAAAAGAAAAAAAGAACTGCCATATGATCCAGCAATTCCACTCCTGAAGAAAACAAAAACACTATTTTGAAAAGATGTATGCACCCCTATGTTTATTGCAGCATTCTTTACAATAGCCAAGATAAGGAAGCAACCCAAGTGCCCACTGTAGATGAATGGATAAAGAAGAGGTGTTACATATATTTATATACATACAGTGGGATATTATTCAGCCATAAAAAATGAAATCTTGCCATTTGTGACAACTTGGATGGACCTAGAGAGCATTATGCTCAGTGAAATAAATCAGACATAGAAAAACAAATACTGTATGATTTCACTTATATGTGGACTCTGAAAAACAAAACAAATGAACATACATAGCAAAACAGAAGCAGAGTTATGGATATAAAGAACAAACAGGTAGTTGCCAGAGGGCAGAGGGTTGAAGGAAGAAAAGAAGTAAGTGAGGGAGCTTAAGAGGTGCCAACTTCCACTTGCAAAATAAATGAGTCATGGGTATGAAATGTACAGTGTCGGAAATATAGTCAATAGCTATGTAATATCTTTGTAAGGTGACATATTGTAACTTTTTTTGAAATGTATAGAAATACCAAATAACTTTGTTGTGTAACAGGCACTAACATAATGTTGTAAGTCAGTTATACTTCAAAAATGAACAAACATAAACTCAATAGACAAAGAGCAGATTTGTGGTTACCAGAGGTAGGGGGTGGGGGGAGTGGGGAAACTGGATGAAGGCTGTCAAAAGGTACAGACTCCTAGTTATAAGATAACTAAGAACTAGCGATGTAATGCACAACACGATAAATAGAATTAACGCTGCTGTTTGTTATATATAAAAGTTGTTAGAGTAAATCCTAAGAGTTCTCATCACAAGGAAAATCTTTTTTTCCTACTTCTTTAACTGTGTATCTATATTTGATGATGGATGTTCACTAAACTTATTGTGATAATCATTTCATAATGTATGTAAGTCAGATCTTTATGCTGTACATGTTAAACTTACACAGTGCATGTGACAGTTGTATCAATAAAACTGGAAGGAAAAAAAAGAATCTGAGTACACTTTAGCTATCACTTTCTGTGCCCATCCCCACTCGTTCTCCATAGCCCCGACTTTTCCAGTCTAAGCAACCACTTATCTACTATCTGTCTCTAGATTTCTCTCTTTTGGACATTTTGTATGAATGGAATCTTACAGTGTGTGGTCTTTTGTGACTGACTTTCAATTATCAAAATGTTTTCAGTGTTTATGTTGTAGCATGTTTAAGTACTTCGTTTCTTTTTATGGCTGAATAATAGTCCATTGTGTGTGTGTGTGTACACACACACACACACATACACCGTATTTTATTCATTCTTTAGTTGAACATTTGGGTTGTTTTTCCATCTTTCAGCTGTTATAAATATTGCTGCGTTAACTCTTTTCTGCACAGCTTCCCAAATATTTATTGAAAGAATAAATATAGAATCACGTTTAAATTCCTAGAATAAACCTTATTATTTTTTCAATGGTACATTATTCTTTTGACACAGTGATAGATTACATTCGTTAGTGTTTTATTTATAAGTTTTACATCTTTAATCACATGTCACATTGGTCTGAGGTTTATCATGGTTTGATATTAAGGTTATGTTAGCTTCATGACATGATTTGGGTTCTTAGTATTTTATTTTCATGTGGCCTGCAGTATTTTAACATTAGAATTAACAGTTCTTTAAAGTTTAGGTAAAATTTAACTTTGAATCCATCTGATCCAGATGCCATTTTCAATGGAAGAACTTTTGTCTCCTTTCTATTTTCTTGTAGTCTTTAAAATTTTTTTCTACTTCACTTGAGTTAATTTTGGTAATTTGAATTTTGCTATGAAATTACCTGCTCCTTTAGATATTCAAAGTTATTTTCATAAGATTCAAGTGGTATTCTTTTATATTTCTTTTGGTTGCTCATCTATATGTGGTAATTTCTCCTTTATCAATGCTATTCATGTTATATTTCTTTTTTCTTTAATCATGCTTGCGAAGATTTTGTTTATTAGCTTTTCAAAAGTTTAGTTTTAGATTTATTTTTTCTTTCTGTTGTTTGCCTATTAATGGGCTTGAAAAATCAGTCTCTTTCTCTTTTTCTCTCTCTCAAGGTTTCACAATTTTCATCCTACTTCCTTTCTTCCTCACATCATGTTTGGATTTTTGTGTTATCTATTGTTTTTCTTTCTGGGTTTTTCAGCCTTTAATTCTGGAAAAATCTTAATCGTTCTAAAAGTGTCTACTCTGTTTACTTTTTCCCCTTTCTTTCTGGGGATCCTTTTAGATAGTTTTTGACACTTTTAGATTTCATCTGTGTATCTTAGCTTTTTGAAAATGTTTATATTTTCCACTCTGTTTTTTTAATACTTTTAGGAGAATTTCTAGACCTGAACGTACTGCTCATTAGTATGATGTTTCCTTCTATTCATTTTGCTAGTTAACTCATCCTTTGAGTTTTTTCTTTCAGCAGTTTCAAAAATGTACTCATTCAATTGGTGGATATGTCTTAAGTTTATTTTAAATTTGTGTTCCCTTTGGTCTGTTCATTCTGTTTCCTGTGGTGTAGATTGTTCAGTTTGTTGCCTTTCTCTCATAATGCTCATACTCTGCAAGTATCTGGTTATCTTATTCCTGGGAGTACCAAGTGATAAGCTAGTAATATTTACATGATGAGAAGAATGAAAGCATTAGGTTCTGATTTGTGTTTCTTTGGATGATTTCAGACAGCAGAGGTGGGGATGTAAGGGCTGGATTTGGGGTGATATGGCTTAAGAGTTGATTCCAAAAAGAACTTCCTGTTTACTTGGTTAGAGACGTGATCTTCTCCAGGTCCTACCATCCTCTGTTCTATTTGTGGAGTAGGGCGAGGATAGAACATGCAAGGGCCTTACAGGTGTCTGTATTTGTTATCACTTCCCAAACCAGCTGTTCTCTGATGCTTACCTGATTTTTTTTTAACATTTTTATTGGAGTATAATTGCTTTACAATGGTGTGTTTGTTTCTGAATGAGCTGATTCTGAGTGAATCAGCTATACATATACATATATCCCCATATCTCCTCCCTCTTGCGTCTCCCTCCCATGCTTACCTGATGTTATAATTTCCTTTACCCTCCAGATGGCCCTGGGGTGGTAACAGAGCTTTCCTGTTTCATTGCGTTGTGTGGGGTGGGAATTCTCTGCCCAGAGCGATATGAAGAATGGAAAAGGTCACAACTAAAAAGACTTTCCCAGTCTGTAACACTTGGCCCTCTCTATCTCTTGACTGCTATTTCCCTCACCTTCTGGAAGCCAGTTACTTAATGTTTCTCCCTGTTTCTCCTTATACTATCTGTTGCTTTTGTATAATCTCCAGAGTTGGGTTGGAGGAAGGGAACCAGGAGGACATATAGTTTGACATCTTGCACAGGAACAGAAACTATAATATTTTAAAATTATCTATTTGTGTGTGTGCCCATCACAAAACAACTCATTACGGTAGGGATTGTTTCATGTATCTTATCACAGTTCAGGGTAAGACCTGGTGCCTAGTTAAATGATTGTTGAAAGAATACCATTTCAAAGGATTCTTCCAGTAAAAACACAAGTTAACTACCGATACAGAGCTTTCTTAATGTTGTAAAATCATAACTACATTTGTTAAAAATTTGTATGAAAGTTTTTAGGATCATTTAGATCACTTTAGAGGAAGTTACAATCCACAGAGTTAAAACAAAAAGAAAAAAACTAACATAATGTAGTGTTTTATTATTCTTGAAACATTTAACCTATGTTAAACAGGGCTGTTATTCTTGTCCCCATTTTATAGATGAAGCTATGAATCAGAGATGACAAGAACTTATCTAAGACCAAACAGCTAATAAGTGATGAGCTAATATGTGGGGATGCAAACAAAAGTCTCCTGACTTGAATTCTGTAAAGACTAATGCTTTTCTTCTTTATTCCTCAGTGCTTTGCTATCTTAGTGGGTATTTGATCAATGGAATTGAACTGACCTATAATGTTCTGTCCTCTCATGTTTTTGTGCTGTGAAGTGAAACTCAATGGCTTTCATCTAGAGTTTAAATTTAAAGCCAAAGTTCTTACACAGGGCTTTTGAGGCCCTTCATGATCTCTCTCTTTCCCATCCACCCTTTTCATCTATTCTCCTCTTTGTTCATATTTATTCTGCCACACTGGGCTTCTTACTGCCTTCCAGTATGCCAGGCATGCTGTTCACTCTGCTAGAAGTGCCTTCTCCAGAGTGGCATCTTCACCTCCTTCAAATCTTTGTACAAAGGTAACGTTCTCAATTACAGTTTCGGAGACTATCCTATTTAAAAGTGCAAACCATCTCCCATAATATACACTTCTCATTCCCTTTGCTTGAATTGTTTTTCCATTAGCACTCAGAGCATAACTCTTCTAGTACACTCTAAAATTTATTATTCACTGAATTATGGTCTGTCTTTCCTCATTAAAATGCCAGTTCTAGTGCCTGGCATAGTACATGGCTCAATAAACATTTGTTGAAAGAATGAATGCAGGAAGGAAATTCAATTGATTAAACTAAACTTTGGTAGTAATATTTGATTGTTTTTAATTTAGAAGTTGAACATTTTGAAGTCCTTTTAGCCAGGAGTATGTGTTCATGAATAGTGTGGAAATTTACTCTAATTCACTAAGATTTGTTTATCAATTTAATGTTTCTTCTGAGTTTTCTTTTTTTTTTTTTTTGCGGTATGCGGGCCTCTCACTGTTGTGGCCTCTCCCGTTGCGGAGCACAGGCTCCGGATGCGCAGGCCCAGCGGCCATGGCTCACGGGCCCAGCCGCTCCGCGGCATATGGGATCCTCCCAGACCGGGGCACGAACCCGTATCCCCTGCATCGGCAGGCGGACTCTCAACCACTGCGCCACCAGGGAGGCCCTCTTCTGAGTTTTAATGCATATCAATTTACATAAAATCTATTGACTTTCTTGCAGAAATGATATGATTCTCTGTAACATAGATAACAATATAGAGTCTCTGTAGAGTCTCTGTTTAGTAAACAGCAATATAGTATTGGCAGCAAAGTTAGTATTATTCAAAACACTACCTGAGATCTAAGTTGATTCTAGTTTTCTTCAGAATATGAAACCATCATATGACCATTGAAATCTTGAAGTCGATAACGATTGATGTCACCTTGATATGTTTTGAAAATTTAAATGATGAACTGTGTTTTCATTTTCATATTTTAAGAAGAACATTATTAGTTCTAATCATTTTATGATTTATATATAATATTTTAATTATGTATTCAATATTTGTGTTCATATAGTAAAGTAGGAATTTTCTTTATTAGCCTTTACTTTTATTTAAACATTTCTTTTTTTTCTTATAGGTTTGCTTTGATGTCACATTGATATGAAATATGGAGTCACCTTTAATAACTTCACCTGGGAAGGAGACAGACTTTTTTCTTATTAAAGAAACACAAGGAAAACAAATGACCAAATGAATCATACCAAATGCTAACTCTACATCTTTTTGTATCATCTGTTTTTAAAACCATCAAGACAAATGACTTGTGCTTTAAAGAATATGACTTGTTCATCAATGTTACTTTAGCAGTTTTTAAAAAATCTTTTTCACCTTAAACTGTACTCTTATAAAATTTAACACGAAGATTTTTAAATCTTTAAGGCCTTCTTTAAAATAGCTTTCTTTTTTAGTTTTCAGAACTTCAATGCTTATGTATCCTTTTTTTTACTTGACAAAGTCCTCAAAACTACAGCATCAGGAAAGATATGGACTTGGAAACTTATGTTATGGTAATAGACTGCAGCGAACTTAAGTGGATCATTCAAGAAACCATCCATTTTATCATCAGAAGTATCACATAAGTATATAACTCTTAGCTTTAATGCAAACAAAGTTGCTTGAAAATGGCATGGGTAAAATTCTTACGGAAACCTGGTGGCAATCTTGGAAAAGCTTATCAACCTGGGAGTATGCTATCCCTAGCCCCTACCAAAGGCTTGTTGAATGAACCAGGACAAAACAGCTGCTTTCTTAATAGTGCTGTACAGGTGAGACCATAATTTCTTGTTAAATTTTAAAAAGTGCCTTTCGGGAAATTCTTTGCTTAATCCTTCTTTAACTTGTAAGTTAAGAATAAAGTTATTATTGACTAGAATGACTTTTTAATATCACTTTTAATAGTAGCAAAATATTTTGACTGGGCATTTTGGTTTTTATAATAAATGGAAATGTTTTTTCAACAGAATGATGCATTGCTAGGATATAAAAATATCTTGTGGCTTAAAATGTTTACTTAGTAAATTAAGAATGTTTCTAAAATACATAAAATTATTTTTTTGAGTTAGCTAGTCAACCCCCTCCCCCCCTTTTTTTTGTTTAAGAAATCCAGTAGGATCCCCATAGACAGCATAAAAAGAAACAAGCTGCGTGGATTGAAATGAGAATGCAGAGGTGTTTTTGTTTTGTTTCGTTTTTGTGGTACCCGGGCCTCTCACTGTTGTGGCCTCGCCCGTTGTGGAGCACAGGCTCCGGACGTGCAGGCTCAGCGGCCATGGCGCACGGGCCTAGCTGCTCCGTGGCATGTGGGATCTTCCCAGACCGGGGCACGAACCTGCGTCCCCTGCATCGGCAGGCAGACTCTCAACCACAGCGCCACCAGGGAAGCCCAAAAATGCAGAGTTTTTAATCTCAGTACTCAAATTCCTTTCACCCCCCCACCACACCGTGACCTTAAATCCCCTCTGTAGAATCATAATTTGGACACCACTGTTGTAGTTAAATTAATGGTTAATTCATTTTGCTTCAGTCCTTGTTGAAATTATTTTAATTAGCAAATATGTATTAATCCAACTTTCTGCCTTACGTAAATATCTTTTCTTATGTATGATAGTTTTTATTCAACATTTTCAGATTTTGTAGAGGCCTATATCCTTCTGACTGTTGACTGTATAGTACTAAGGATGAGGAAGATTTAGAATATTGGAATGTTACTCTATTGACGCTAGAATATACCTTAAAAGATTTTATTGAAAATAAATAGCTTTTCACATGTTTTCTTCCTACTGCTTTTTTTTTCCTCCTGAAAACTGAGAGTAGAAAGAGAAATATTGCTTAATTAACTCATTTGATAAATGAACACATCTAGAATGTGTCAGGTGCTCAGGCATCTGACTCAGACTTGTGTTCTTAATTGTCCGCTGTCCGGGACATATGTCAAACTTGAAAGTTTTATAACTCACTCGGAAACAGAAGCAATTGGTATTAGAAAAGCATTAATTCTAATTTATGTTGGGACCTTTAAATGACAGTCACTGTTCTGCCCTGTCTGAAGGATCCCTTTGGCATTAAGTGTTGTGACAAGGGCAAGAAAATATTTATTGATTGACACCCGATATAGAGAAATACCAGACTCCAAAAGACATGGAATTATATGCTTTTATTGAATCAGGCTCTGAGAAAGAGCTCCTATCATTTCAAATCTTTTCATGTTACCCCTTTTCCAGTTCTTTTTTTACATTTATGTATTTCCCTCTGTGTCTGTCCCTTTTTTTGGCTCCCAAAATACTGTGTGTAGTTTAGGGAGATGAAAAGCTTATTATAACAAAAGAAAACTCTGAGCAAGGACACTTATGTGGTAAAGAAAATGAAGAAGTATTCCTATGTTGATATATTAAAAAAAAAAAAAAAAGAACAGTCCACGGACCTTTGCCATGAAGGTTATTTCTGCTTATCTACATAGCTACCACTTATGGTGCTCATCACTCCTTTGTGTGGATCCAGCTTTCCATCTGGTATCATTTCTTCTGCTTGAAGGATGACTTTTGTTATTGAAAGATATTTTCATTCATTAAAGAAGTTTAAGTTGACAGTTTTTCTTTTAGTATTTTAAAGATTTTGCTCATCTGTCTCCTGGCTTGCATTACTTCTTCTGGAAAACTATTGTCATTCTTATCTTTGTTCTTGTGTTTGTAATGTGCCCCATTTTTTCTGGCTGCTTTTAAGATTTTCTTTTTTTAACTGGTTTAAAGCAATTTGGTTATGATGTGCCTTGATATAGTTTTCTACATGCTTCTTGTGTTTGGGTTCATTGAGCATCTTAGACCCATGGCTTTATAAGTTTAATCAAATGTGGATGAGCTTCACTGGTGACACAGTGGTTAAGAATCCACCTGCTAATGCAGGGGACACGGGTTCGAGCCCTGGTCCGGGAAGATCCCACATGCCGCAGAGCATCTAGGCCCATGCAGCACAACTACTGAGCCTGCGCTCTAGAGCCCGTGAGCCACAACTGTGGAGCCTGTGTGCCACAAGTACAGAAGCCCACGCACCTGGAGCCCGTGCTCTGCAACAGGAGAAGCCACTGCAATGAGAAACCTGCGCACCGCAACAAAGAGTGGCCCCCACTCGCTGCACCTGGGGAAAGCCCGTGCTCAGCAATGAAGACCTAACACAGCCAAAAATAAAGTAAATTAAATAAAAATAAATTTTTAAAAAATGTGGAAACTCTTTGACCATTATTTCTTCAAATTTTTCTATCCCTCCCCTCCTTTGGGGGATTCCAGTTATTGATACATATGCAGTTGGTTGCTTTAGGTCCCACAGTTCTCTGATATGCTCTTCATTTTCTTTCTCATTCTTTTGTTTTTCTCTCTTTCATTTTATAGGTTTCTGTTGCTGTGTCTTCAAGTTCATTAATTTTTCTTTTGCAATGTTTATTTAATCTGCTAGTAATATCACCAGTGTATTTTTAAATCTCAGACATTGTAATTTTCACCTTTAGAAGTTTGCTCTGGGTCTTTTAAAAATCACTTGTGTCTATACTTAACATGTCCAATCTTTTCTCTGACCTCTTGAATATATGAATACAGGTATAATAATTGTTTTAATGTACTTGTCTACTAATTCTGCCTGTGCAAATTCTGTTCTTTTTTTTTCTTTCTTTCTAGGTTTGGAATATATTTTCTTGTTTCTTGTAATGCCTGGTAATTTTTTTAAATTTATTAATCTATTTATTTTTGGCTGCATTGGGTCTTAGTTGCTGCATGTGGGCTTTCTTTAGTTGAGGTGAGCGGTGGCTACTCTTCATTGCGATGCACAGGCTTCTCATTGTGGTGGCTTCTCGTTGTGGAGCCGGGCTCTAGGCGCACGGGCTTCAGTAGTTGTGCCTTGCGGGCGTCAGTAGTTGTGCCTTATGGGCTCTAGAGTGCAGGCTCAGTAGTTGTGGTGCATGGGCTTAGTTGCTCCGTGGCATGTGGGATCTTCCTGGACCAGGGCTTAAACCCGTGTCCCCTGTGTTGGCAGACAGATTCTTAACCATGGCGCCACCAGGGAGGCCCATGCCTGGTAATTTTTGATTGGATGTCAGACAACATTTTAAGTTTTACTTTGTTGTGTGATGGGTATTTTTATATCCCTAAAAATATTCTTGAACATTGTTCTGGGATAGGATTAGTTTATTTAGAAACAGTTTGATCATTTTACATTTAAGCTTTGTAGGCAGTACCAGAACTGTGTTTATTCTGGGGTTAATTTCTCTGCTAGTGGGGAGGGACCTTTCTTTCTTTAACTGATGCTCTGTGAATTATGATGTTTTCCACTTTGGCTGTTGGGAACAGGCACTGCCCTGAACTGATATGTGCTTTGGGCATTACATCTAATCTTTTGGGATTTTCTTTCCTGGTCTCAGGTAGTTTCCTCACAGTGCTCACCTGCATACTCGAGAAGCCCCCTCGCGAGCTCTGGTGTTAACTGTGTGCAGCTCTCCCCACTGCGGCACTCTGTCCCACCAACTCTAGCTGCTTTGGTTTCCCTGAACTCCCAGCTCCATCCCTTGAACCCAGGGAATCAGCTGGCCCCTGATGTTAAAATGTCTACTGTATAAACTAATTTAGAAAGCCAGTCCTCACTGACACAACAGCTATTCAAGTAGACCTCTGTCAGAAAAAGCCTGACTTCATTTTTAAAAATTCAGAATATAAAAAAAAAAAGAAAAAAATTCAGAATATAAATGCTAATATTCAGTTTGATGAGTACTTTTTAAACTGCTGAGAAATAAATTGTGAAATACGTTTTGTAAGAAATTACTAAAAATGGACATTATTAAAATGTTTTGGATGTAATACAAGTAAGAAAAATGAATTTATATGCCATTTCCCCTTAATTTTTATTATTTTTTATATTATTTTGAGGTCAGGAATATGATGAAAGGTTTATATTCCTTTATTAAATGCATATGCATATATATATATATGTATTAATCTTTGGGGAATAACTAAATAAGAAACGTGCATAAACATTCAAAATAACTACATTAATTTTGTTAAGTACCATGTTAAAATGAAACGTGGAAATAATGCAAAAGAAAAATGTTTATATTATAAAATTATATTGCTAAAAACTAATTAGTCCAACAACTAGCTTAGGCTTTAACTTAAAACAGGTGGTAGAATATAATCAAAATTTTTAAATGAAATAGGATAAATGTTAACTATAATGAAGATAATTTTTGGTATGGATTTGAGAAAATCATTTTTAAACTTTTATATTGAGTAGTATACAGAGAAGTCACATAAAATATTTTTTTCTGTAGTTTAGGTCCAGTGTAAGTTAAACATTTTGCTAACCCTAGAAAACATTACATTTGAAAGACTTAATTCGTAAGCCTTATAAGCAGATTATAGAGTTTTCTCTTTTGGCTGAATATTTTGAACTTTTATTTGATGAGAAGGTGGTACAGTTAAGTAGGTATGACATATTGGCGTGGTTTTGAGTTCTGTAAGTTAAAAGCAAAGTTAAAATATTTAATAGCTAACATTTATTGTGCTCTTACTGTGCATTGGTACACTGTGTTTTATCTAATCTAGTTCTTACAGTGATCCTAAGAGATAGGTACTACTTTTATCTACCTTTCAGTGATGAGAAAACTAAGTTTCAGGAAATATTTTGCTCAAGTCAGCCCAAGAGCTGTAAACAGTAAAGCCAGAATTAGAACCCAGGCAGCTTGTCTTCAGAGGGTGTATCACTAACTACAGTGCTGTGCACTTCCCACAACTGTGCTGTCGTGACCTTCATCTTGACAAATGTATGAATTTTAATGTATATTTTATGGTATGATAGAGTATGATATGTAAGAAAGTTATTAAACATTTTCAAGTGCTTTGCAAAACACTGAGTTATTTGTGATAACTAAATGAATCCTATTAGTTATGCTTTAAGAAAAAGCAACTATCAAAGAGAAATTCTGAAATGGCTTTTAGTTACTGAGTTATTAAAAAAATAGGAAACTTTAAAAATTATTTGTTTTTATTAACTTTTTTTTTTTTGGTTGGGAGAAATGTGAGATAGTGAATGGATTTTCTTGGTTTTATTATTTGAGGAAATGACTGAAAGGTATAGAGAAACTTGAAGATCTTAATTGTTTGTTGTAATAGTATTTACAGCAACAAATAGCAGGTTACATTCAATGCATGCCACTTGTGTACTGGGCACTGCTCTAAACACTTCACATATTACATACATATATTTAATCCTTACAAGCAGTCTATGAGGCTGACACAGTTATCCCCATTGTATAAATTTCAGATTTTTCTAGAATGATTTTAAGTATTAGACTGATTTATTTAAACAACTACAGTCTTTTTTATTTTGTTTTTGTTTTTTTAGTAGTAAATGATGATTGGATAATTGCAGCAGATATATTCAGGTTATTTTTTAACTGCTGCTTCATATTATGCTGTACCCCCCATGACTACACAGATGCCCCGTTTTTCACTCAGTATACAATGACCACACAGGCCTCTGCCCTTTTTTCTTGCCACTACATACTGACCCTTATTTGGTACACCCTGACTTTTAACTGCAATTATATTTCCTTCCTAAATTTCAGTTCATTCCAAGTATTATAATCACTTCCTCTCTCAAGTCTCTGCCAAGTCCTGCATTCAGTATCCCTTGTTTCCTGTTCATATAAATTCCTTAACTGAGGAGTTATTTTTTTCTTGTTCTGTGCCTGTCATGGTTTTTACATGTGAATCCATAGTAATATTTTCATAGTAATATTTTCTAAATCCATCTTTTATATATGAACTACATGTATATTATTTATTAGTAGTATATATCTGATTATGTATAAGAGATTAAAAGAAGTTATTAGCCTCCCACAATTTAAAAAATATTTAAATCTGTCTTTCATCCCAGTGAGAAAAATATTGCTGTGTTTCTTTCTTTCTTCACATCTCACTATTTTTTAGGTTTTATGGCAATTAGATATATTCCGAAGAAGCTTGCGGGTTCTGACTGGACATGTTTGTCAGGGAGATGCCTGCATATTTTGTGCATTGAAGGTAACCTTTTAATAGTTCCGAAAAATTACTATTGTTTCTCAAAAGATTTACTTTTATTTGATAGTTTGGTTTGTTTGACATATTTGGTAAGTTTATTTGTAATTAAAGTTATTGTCAAGTGACTTACAGTTTTGAAGAGGAATTCTTAAAGTATGACTTATTCAGGTTTATGGATCCATTTTCCTGTGTTAGGAACATTATATTTTTCATTATTTTGAAATAATCATTTAACAGATGTTTTTTGAGTTACTACTGAATTCTGGGCACTACTGTAGTTACTAGGGATACAGCAGTGAACGGAACTAATAAAAATCCCTGTTCTCTTGTAGCTTATATTCTTGTAAGGGAGAAGAAAATAAATAAACAAAATATAAAGTATGTTAGGTAATAATAATTGCAAAGGAGGAAATATAAATCAGGGATAGGTACTAGAGAGTGTTGAGTAGCAAGGAAAGCCTCACTGAGAGAATGACATTTAAATCACAACTTGGAAAAGGTGATGGAGTGGACTAGAGTCTTCCAGGCAAGCAGGGACACAGCAACTGCAAAGGCACTGAGGTGGGAGTGTGCGTGACATATTCAAGGAAACCTGACTGGTGGCAGAAGCTTTGTGAGCAAGGGGGACAGTGATAGGAGATGAGCTCAGAGGTAAAGTGAGTTGTGGTGACTTCAAAAATGTCTGCAGATTCTTTTGCACTCTTCTATTGAAAGGTGGAGTCTAATTCCTTGAATATGGGTTGCCCCTAATGTGTCCTTTCCATCATTTAGAATGTGGCAGAAATGAGATTAGGGTAGATTAGAAAAAGTGATAAAGCTTCCACCTGGCTCTGTCTGTTGGGGTGCTCATTCTTGGAAGTGAGTTGCCATGCTGTGAGGAAGCCAAGCTGGTCATAACTACGGCCAAGTTCCCGGCCAACAGGCAGCACCAACAACCAGCATCAACCTCTAGACACTAGTGAGCGACCTTCATATGACTCCCAAGTCCCAGCATTCAGACTATTACAGATGACTGCAAGTGGGGCACAGTTGAGCTGTCCTCACCCAAACTGCTAACTTGTGACCAAAATAAATGTTATTTTTAGTACCTAAGATTTGGGGTGGTTTTGTTATGCAGCAGTAGATAACTGGAACAGGAGTCCAGATTGTGTAGGGCCTTCTAGACCTTTGTGAGGACCTTGACTTTTTCTCCTGAGTGGTTTAGGAAGTCGTGGGATTGTTCTGAGTGGAGGAGTGATATAACCTGTGTTAAGTAAGTATAATATTTGGACTAGATCTCTTTGGCTGCTTGGATGAGAATATATAGAATAGGAACAAAGGCAGAAATGGGGAGTCCAGTATAAATTAGCAACTCATTTATGTTATTGAAATTTTTGCCCAAGAATTTAAGATTTGATTAATATGTTTTCAGAAATAAATATTTCAGTCTTTTACATTCTTGAATATTCTTAGTACACACATATACATAATACAGGAAAATAAAAGGTAGTTTTCATGCTTTATTTTGACTTACATTCCTAAAAAGGCTGTTTGAATAAGTCACCAAAGGAGGCAATTTTATTTTCTTTTAATTTAATTTTATTTATTTTTTTGTACAGCAGGTTCTTATTAGTCATCAATTTTATACACATCAGTGTATACATGTCAATCCCAATCAGGAGGTGATTTTATATTCTCTTTTTTATATGGTAAAAATAGGGTTGATGAAGAATGAACTTAGATCAGATTACAGTATCGCATTTTATTTACTCTGCAGTAAATTTTGAATGTTTTGTCCAGTTGTAAAAACTAGTTAAATTTTCTAGCTCAGGTATTCCCATAGCCTTACACATCACCTGCCTCTTTCCCCTGCTTGCATCCCCTGCCTCAAAACACCTGTGCGCGCGCACACACACACACACACACACACACACACACACACACACACACACACACACACACACACACACACACACACACACACACACACACACACACACACACACACACACTGCGCTGTCCTCCTTGCAGTTTCTCAGAGCTGACTTTCATCTCTGAGTGTTTTCATTATTATTCCTTTTGTCTAGAATGATTTTCTTCCAGATGTCCCTGAGGCTAACACCCTTATTTCCTTTATGCTTCTCCTTAAATGTTATTTTTCCATCAGTGAGACCTTTCTGACTACCCTTGGTAATAGGTAAGCTCCCTCCCTCTCTCCTACCCCCAGCATCCCTATCCCTATTACACTACTTTATCTTTCTCTCTTGTATTGTATTTCTTTGTCTTTCTCTATTGTACTTAATTACATTCTGACATATAATTACTTATTTGCCCTCTCCTCATTACTACAACTAGAACGTATGCTTCATGAGGGCAGGATCTTTGTTTTCTGGCGTAGAACAATGCCTCACATATATTAGACAATCAAAAAAATAGATGTTAAATGAACATCAGTCTTGTGTAGGATTAATATCTTAAACATTATCTGGAAAAGTTGACTACCTAAATAAGAAATGACTTGTGAAAATATTTTTCATTTTTTATCATTTGTAATTGTAGCTAAAAATTTTGGTTCTGCATATCTACTATCACTTGGCATCTTTCTTTTTAAATTTCTTATTTGTAAATTAAATTTTCTTGTATCAGTGGAACAGATTCTTGAAATATTTCCCAGCCTACCATATGTTGATCTTAAAAGCAATTTTTTTTTGAGGTGACATACCCCTTGAGCTAATTAATATAGAACTTAATATGATCAATCCTTATTTGGTGGTTTATCACACAGCAAACTTTATTTTTTCCCCACTTTCACTCACCTAAGATGATTGTCATAAAACTGGAACTTATTAAAAAGTTTTTCTTGCTTAAATTCAATAAAGAAAATAGAAGACCAGATTAACACCTATAATTTAATGTTCTTGAATGATGTTCCCACTGTTTCAAGTCTAGTGAGTTCCTACTGTTTTATTTGATTATATGTTTATTTTTGTATAACATAATTTTAATTCCTACAGTACACTTTAAGATTTAAAGCGACTTATCTCAAAACTCTTTCTAAACAACTTAGATCATAGTCAGCTAAGGAACAGTTTAAAAATGGGCCTCATCTCAATCAGAATCTCTTAGGATGGGATCTGAGAACTTTACATGTTTAATTCTTATGCACTAACATTTGATTTAGAGACTGGGGCAACCATTTCTACATATTACTCATAGAAATAATTAATTTTTTGTATGGAATTTTAAAGCAAAAACTGTTAGTTTGAGTATAGAGTTTCGAGTTTCGCTGTTGAAATGAAGTTGCTCAAGTGTTTTTTAGTTGCTGGTGTTAAACTTACTGGTTGATGTATTTGTTGATTCCCAGACAATATTTGCACAGTTTCAACACAGTCGAGAAAAAGCACTTCCTTCGGATAACATAAGGCATGCTCTTGCAGAAAGTTTCAAAGATGAGCAGCGATTTCAGCTTGGCCTTATGGATGATGCTGCAGAGTGCTTTGTAGGTATTTCTGATAATCCTTAAGTTAGAATGGCAGTTGGCATTCCTTAAATTATGCACCTTTTGAGACAAATGAAACATAAGTTTATAGCAGTGGAAAAGTATCAGAACTGCTCAGTAGATCCTTGTCTTACCTACCCTTCAAAGCTCAGTTTAAGTCCACATGTGTTTTGTGTACTTTTGCTTTTGATTATTTGTGCTGCTCTAATTTTTCAGAGTTAGGCTACTAAAATACTTTAAAATTTATTTATTGGAGCAAAAAGGCTTATTATGTATAAATCATAGCACTTAAGTCATTCTGTTCCACAGGGTTTACATATGCAACACACTCTCCCAGTAACATTTCTCATTACATGCAATGATTCTCTTTGAAGAGCAGAGGATCTTGATGGGCAGCTGTCAGGGGCAGCAATTCTGATATACACCTTACTCCAGGTTGAGAATCACTCACTGAGGTTGATGTTCTGAGACTGTGTTACCACCATATTGATGAGTAGAGCATTCCTTTGATCAGGGATGTACCTTATATACCTTCTTAAATATTCATGTTGATGTTTAATCGTTTCAATAACATAGATGTCACCTATATTTAAGATAGCTATTTCTACTCTTAGTCTTATATCTCTTCAGCAAATTCTGTAAATTCTTTCATCAGAAACCCTTTTAAGGTTTGCCTTGCCATGTTATTTCCCTGTCACCATTTCTGTTTAGCTCGGGCCTCTACTCTCAGCATTATTTAAGCCTCCTTACTAGTGTCCTTTTAACTTATATCCTAAGAGTCTTTTTTAACAGCCACCATATTAATATAATTTTTTTCAGATAAATGCTTGCACTTCAGATATTTCTGTGATTCACATCTGACTCTCTTCTGACATTTAAGGCTCTTTAAATTCAAACTCCAGTTTATCTCTTTGCTTCCTTACTGAATGTTCCCTTCTGGTGAGATAGTTTCAGTCCATTCCTCAAACATGTCTTTTAAATTCCTGTTTTATAGCCTTTGCTCAAGTTCCTGAAATAGTCAAAACTTTCCTAATCTATTATTTGTTAAAGTTCAACGTAAGTCACATCTACTAGATAATGCATCATCAAAGCACCCCAATCTGTTCTCCAAATTTTTGAAGAATTTATTACTCTTCATAGAATTCATTTGGCGTTTATGTTTTTTTTTTAAATGAACATCTCGAATGCTTAGCACACTTGCCATGTTGACTAAAATATGACAAAAACAACACACACAGTCATGAAATATGCTTTTCATACTTCTCATGTTTATAATTGCTCCACTGCTTAAAATATAAATGGATATATTTTGTACAATACTGAACTTTATAGTCTTACTTTCACTTAAGTGAAGTATACTAATCCATGATATGATTATTCATGGGATATCTAGAAATCCAGGCTTAAATAATTGAATAGTTATAAATGTCCTGGGGCAGAGGAGGGGGAGGTTAACTAATTAAAATAATCCATTGGTTAAGTTTTGGTAAAAAGGATAATTTGTTAAAGAAATTAATACCCCTTATTGATCTATATTACAAATCCACACTTTCATAAGAAGTTTGTTGAAGAGCAGATTACTTGCATTCGGGTTGTTAGTGCAGGTATTATAAGCCTTTATCATTGGTGTTTTGATTTAAGTTATATAGACTATCCAAATGATCCAAGTAGGATTTTTTTTAATTAATTGCTTTTTCTCAATGTGAGAATGCTGGGAACATAGGAAATCTTGTTTTCTAATATTGAATTCTAGATGTCAGCCACCATGAATTGATCTTTTAAATCTTTATTAAAATCATGTTACACTATAATGTTTTGCTAAAATTTTTTTAAAATCGAATGCTGCAAAAGGTGAATAATTGAGCAACATTTGAAGGCTTGGTTAAAGAGGGAAGCTGAAAAGCTGACAATGTATATGGCACTTCTAAGTTTGACACTTTGGAAAATACTTAGATTTTTCAATCTGTAAAGTTAAAAAAAGAGTTGTATTTTGAAGTGTCCTATGCAAGATTTGCAACTCATTTGTCTTTTAATTTTTAAATTAGGAAAATATATTGGAGAGGATTCATTTTCACATAGTGCCAAGCAGAGATGCAGACATGTGTACCTCTAAATCTTGTATCACTCACCAGAAGTTTGCTATGACTCTGTATGAACAGGTGAGATGGCTTAACTGTTTTATTAGAGACTATATTTATGTTTTATGATTGATAAATTAGACATATATTTTTACCTGCAGTGTGTGTGTCGTAGCTGTGGAGCATCATCAGATCCTCTGCCGTTTACAGAATTTGTGCGGTACATTTCTACAACAGCCCTATGGTAAGAACCTATTAAAGCATATTTACCAAAGATGTTAGTCATGTATTTGATCACACTGAGCCTTTATTTTATGAAACTGTAACATATATGAATATCTACTCTCTGAGGTTAACAAATGTGCTACCATCAGGGGTACTAAGTGATGTCTATTTCAGTTGTTTCTGACTTAACCAAATATAGATGTCACTCAGTGAAATGTACAAAATATTTGTCAAAATATATATCTATTTATATTTATAGCAAGTTTTTGAAACTGAAGGAGAGCTTAAAATGACAAGTTCAAGGGTAAATGGAATTGTACATGATTTCTTCATTTTTGCTAAGGTGTTACCTTTGTAGTGGCCATGTCTCCTGTCGGCTCCACCATGTCCCTGCGTAGTGATGGAAGCTAGGGTAAGCAGACAAGAAAGAAAAAAGTGAAAATAATCCTCTGTTAGGTTTATTGCGTTTAAGGCCATAACATTCACCTGAAATAAAAATTTGCCATGCTTGTCTGTCCCCTCCCTCCCTAGCCATGAAACATCAGCTTAGGGATCCAAAAAATGATCTCTAGACTTTACATAATAAGAGTTGTTTGAACATGGCAACATGTATTTGAGAGTGTAAATATTTGATGTATGATAAACATTAAATGAGATCATAAATGTTTGCAGATACTTTAATACAAAAGACAAAACATGGATCAATAATTATTAATCAGAATACATCAGGACAGCAGTTAGTTGCTAAATGCTACCAATATTTTTATCATTGCACAAAGTGAATATTAGGTGCTCATCCATTTCATTGTATTATTAAACTTCCTTGATTTATTTTGGATATAGCACATTATTTCTTAAAGATCATTGAATATAGCAAGTTGGTAATTTGGATATATACAGAGTTGGGAAACATCGATTTAGAGGAACATTCTTTAAACTTCAGTCATTTGCAGTCAGTTTCATTCACTTTGTATGAAAAGTAGGGTGGTGTTTGAATAAGGATAGACCACAAATTAAAAGCTGTAAAACTTTAAGTCTACTTTGAAACTCTTGTGTAAAATGACAGTGCTCTGAGACAGTATCTTAGGTAATAAGAATTAGAGTTCCATCAGTCTCTCCCTGGTCCACGCCACAAATTGCGAAAGCCCAGAATTTGAATTCTAATTATAATCTCTCTCTTTTTATAAGTATTGAATACCAGTTGTTCAGTGCTTACTATGTTCCAGGCTTTACATAAATTGTTGCTTTTAATCTTAACAAAAACTTTTGTTGATCAAGAAATAGGCTTAATATGATTAACCTGGTAAATGGATGAATTAAGATTGAAACCCAGGTCTGGGTTCATTTCAAACTCAAAATGTATCTGGTTAACCACTACTCTGATGCTGTCAATTTTGTAAAAAACAATTATGTGCAGTTTGAATGAGCCTGTCAGATTTAGTGCTTTCTAGTCTACTTGTGAAGTGCTTTAGAAGAATTGGTACTTTTAGTTGTTATTGAATATTGTATATTATTTACCATTGAACTGTAAAATATATCCAGTTCTAGGACAGTTAAAATTACTATTAAGTAAAACCAGAGCACCACAAATGGAAGCTAGTAGGCGTATTGAGCTTACATTATATATCTTTTTGGAAATGTTTAAATAGTTGTTTAAAGATACTTAATACCTTGATATGTAAAAATTTGACTCTAGGAGAAGTTGGATACAAAATGGCACTGATACCCTGCCTAGACTCTAATGAAATGGTTAGTAGTCATAATAGGAACAAAAGGCACAAGCCTCATTTAAGTAGCTTTGGTTGTGACTTCTGCATTAATCAGCAAAGGGCCCTTCTCTTAGCTGAAAATAACTTTGTTTATGGGAACTTTAGGCCAGAGAGGGAGCCTTTCCTAAAGTTTCTTGTTCTTGTTAGGCAAAAGTTTAAACTCAAGTCCCTGTTTGTTAAGTAATAATGTAAAAGAAACTGTTAACTTAGAATTACCTTCAGATGGAACATCTTACCTCAATCATCTAATTCCAAACAATGGTATGATTTCATGTTATTTTATTCTGTTCTTGACCTAACTTTTTTCATCGTAACCTGCCAAATATCATAATTTTTCATTTAATGGAAATTTACTTCATGGTTAATTTTTCAAACAAAATTGTGTTTTAAGACAGAAAAAAATGATCATACCTATATTGATAACTTAGTATTTTTGATGCAAATTTACTGGATATTTTTTAAGTTCATAGGCCGGATTTGGGACTGCTTCTTTCTTTTGTAGCAATGAAGTTGAAAGAATGATGGAAAGGCATGAACGCTCTAAGCCTGAAATGTTTGCAGAATTGCTGCAAGCAGCAAATACAACCGATGACTATAGGAAATGTCCTGTAAGTATAATTTGGAGAACATTAGTGTGCTTCTGTATTTGTAAATTTGAAAATAGACATTCAGAAATTACCATGCAAATATTAATTATATTTGGAATTAATTTGAAGAATTTATTTTTTCAGTGTTTTCTTAGGTAACTCTTTATACCATATGAGCTCTTATTTCTTTAAAAACTTTAACACTGTGAAGGATTTAAGGTAGCATATGTTGATTAAGTTCTGAAGTCTATCATTTGACTAAAGAGAGAATTTTTCTTTAGAGAAATTTTTTGTTTGTAACAAAAAACAAATTTTTTGTTTTTCTTTAAATAAACATTACAGATGGTATTATTCTTCCCTCATGTAACATTATTATGGCTTCATTATAATGGCTTCAAGGGCTTTATATCTGCTTTTTTTTAGGTTGACTTCTTGTTTTAACAGATTTACAAAAATACCAAAGAAAAGTACTTTGATTTAAAATAAACTTTATGTTTAATCAATAACTAAGACAAATACTTTGCTAGAAGTCTATTTTAATATGCTGAAGAAATAAATTTCTGATACATGTTAAGATTGTTATTGCATAATACAAACTGTATAAGGCATTACCTGTGGTATATCTGTTTTGATAATTTCAAAAGTTGTCTTTTGTGTTTTTCTTTAGAGTAACTGTGGCCAAAAAATAAAAATTCGGCGTGTTTTAATGAACTGCCCAGAGATTGTTACAATTGGTTTAGTCTGGGACTCTGAGCATTCTGACTTGACCGAGGATGTTGTTCGGAATCTCGCAACACATCTTTATCTTCCCGGGGTATATCAACTCTTTTCATTCTCTTCCTTTTTATTTTTAAATTTCTCTAAAACATCTTCATATATTATAAGGCACTTTGTTTTTCAGAACTAAATTTTCTTTCTAAAGGAAATAATTTGCAGATGTAATTCTGATAAAGTTAATCAAATTAGGCTAACTGGAATGCCTTTCTTGCTTAGACTAGGAATGGCTTTCAGGTACAAACTAAACCATCACACGCTCTATCCCTGTATCACTGTAGAGTGATGACGATATGATACTGCATGTGTGTGTGTATGTGTTTGTGTGTGTTTGATAATGATTATAAATACAAATATTAAGCTAGAAAAATTTAAGATTTAAAATTCATCTACAGCTCTGATCTCTTAGTATTCTTTTTACTATCTTAATATATTTTGAATTGGTTTATATTACAATTAAACTTTTAAATAGTTATCTTGAGGTAGTATGTTTAATGTATGTTAAAATATGTGATTCAATCATGAATTATCAGGAAATGTGTAATTTACCTCACATTTTGAGTTTATGTATGTAAAGAGTAAATTCTGTGTTAGAGATACTGTACTACTAAACTAAGTTGTAGTAAATACATTTTATTGGACTTAATGTTTCTTGTGGACTAATTGAAAGTAGTAATTCTGTTAACAGTGCAATGTGGTGTCTTTAGTATTAATATAATATCAGTTTGGGGCAGTATGCATGAGAAATATTTTTCATAGAGAATCAAATGCATGACTCATCAAATAATTGTTCCTCATTTTCAAAAAGATACAGTATTAAATATACATTATTTTTAAACAGCTTTTTTATAGGGTTACTGATGAAAATGCCAAAAATAGTGAACTTCACCTTGTTGGCATGATTTGCTACACTAGCCGACATTATTGTGCCTTTGCTTTTCATACCAAGAGTTCCAAATGGGTATTTTTTGATGATGCAAATGTGAAAGAGGTAAGTGACGCTTTACTAACTGGAATGTTTATTGTGATTTTTACTTTTTAGGAATAAATGATATAATAATGAAATAATTATATAAAATAATTATTATATGTAAGTATTTATGTAAAATAGTAATAAGTGAATTTAATTATAATAGCATCATTAAAGCCCTCCAGTATTAAAAATTAGAAAGCCAAATAGATGAAGCAACTGCTTTAGACACCAGACGACAGGCAGTTGAACAGAAAAAAGGGAAACCAACAAGATGAACCCTACAATGATCCCTGCCTACTGCCTAGAGGTAGTTTCTGGATTGCAGTGCAGCGAGGGAGAACCCAAACGAAGCCTAGTAGTCTCACTGAGTTGAGGAAACCGAAATTAGAGTTCAAGGAGACCAAGATGGCTAAAATTTGCTGGACAGATTACCAGAAAGAAAGCTGCACAGAGGGAAGGTTCTGGAGATTGGCAGAGGGATTCCCTTTAATCTTTGGCTGAATAGTGATCCACCATGTGTAGGGTAAATGAGCACAAGGTGGCAGAAGGGACCACTGGAAAACAATTCCCTAAACTCATACGGGGCTAGAATAGTTTGCATCCGTACTAGCAAGAGTGGATACACAGGACATCAAGTTGAATCCTCAGAAAAATAGCACCTTAATAGTGGGGCTAAATTATTCCTAGACTGAAGATTGCTCTGGACCTGACATAAAAAGCTTAAAATGATGCCTTCAGAGGGCCAAGATGATACCATATGACATAACACATAACTACATGTCAGAAATTTAAAAGGAAAACAAAATAGTTCAATAGCCAAAAATGTAAAATTCAGTGAAATTTCAATATGCCATTTCAAAATAGCATTCACTAAAAAATTACCAAATATACAAAGAAGTAGGAAGACATGACCCATGCCCTGAAGGAATATCAGTAACAACAGACCTTCTCTGCCATTTCACTTCTTCAAATCACATGAAATGGGGTGAGCAGGCAGAGTAGGGAAATGGAGCACACCTTCTTTTCTCTCAGCAACTTCATCATCAGCACCTCAAAAATGAGGGTTCATACTAATAACTGATCTCGGAGGTCAGTTCCAGGCCAGATCTGATATTAAATTGCCTTAAGATAAAAAAAAAACCAAAAATGACAGAAGTAGACATATCAGATAAGAAGGTTAAAACTGCTGTTTGGCTATAGAGAGATTTATTAGATAACAGTCCGTAAACATGGACCATAAAACTAGCTGATAAATTGGACTTTGTCAAAACTTTTGCTCTTCAGTAAGGTACTGTTAGAATGAAAAGACAAACTATAGACTGGGAGAAAATATTTGTCAAGCATATATCTAATAAAGGCTATATTCAGAATATATAAAGAACTTTTTTTTTTAATTTATGTATTTAATTTAGTTATTTTTGGCTGCGTTGGGTCTTCGTTACTGTGCGTGGGCTTTCTCTAGTTGCGGCGAGTGGGGGCCACTCCTCGTTGCGGTGCACAGGTTTCTCATTGCGGTGGCTTCTCTTGTTGCAGAGCACGGGCTCTAGGCACACGGGGTTCAGTAGTTGTGGCACGTGGGCTCAGTAGTTGTGGCTCACGGGCTCTAGAGCGCAGGCTCAGTATTTGTGGCGCATGGGCTTAGTTGCTCCGTGGCATGTGGGATCTTCCCGGACCTGGGCTCAAACCCGTGTCCCCTGCATTGACAGGTGGATTCCCAACCACTGCCCCACCAGGGAAGCCCAAGAACTCTTAAACTCAATAATAAAAAGACAAATCAATTAAAAAGTGGGCAAAAGATTTGGACAGTTCACCAAAGAAGATATATGAATGGCCCTTGAAATGATATTCAGTACATCATTAAGCACAAAGAAAGTACAAATTTGATTCACAATGAGATTGCATTACTCACCTATTGGAATGCCTAAAATTAAAAAGACTGACCATACCAAGAGCTGGCAAGGACTCTCGTGAGGCTGATGGAAAAGCAAAATTTAACAATCACTTTAGAAAACAGTTGGTCAGTTTCTTATAAATTTAAACATAAACTTATCATACAACCTAGCAATTCCACTCCTGTGAAAGCATGTATCCATACATAATTTGTACTTCAATGTTCATAGTAGTTTTACTCATAGTAACCAAAATTGGAAAAAACTCAAATGTCTATCATCAGGTGAATAGATAAAGAAGTTGTACAACCATACAATGGAATATAATCATCAGCAATAAAAAGGAATGAACTAGTGATACATGCAACAATGTAGAAAAATATCAAAAGCATTGCGCTCAATGAAAGAAGTGAGACACAAACAGCTAAATAATATGATTCCGCTTATATGAAATTCTAGAAAAGGAAAAAATAAAGTGACAGAGTAGACCATTGGTTGCCAGGCATTGCAAAGGGGTACAGGGAGAGTTTTGGAAGTGAGGATTACATGATTGTAGACATTTATCAGAACTCACTGACTTGTACAGTGTAATTGGATGGTTTTATTTTATTAAATTATACTCAATAAAGCCAGTGAAAAAATTTGGAAATTCATATTCTTAAGTCCACACTTTGCTTGAATTACTTAGTACTTTGATATGGCAGTTTATTAAGAAGTTCCATCTTGAGTCAGTATGCAGCAACATTTTGGCACTCCTATTTTGCATTCTCATAGTTTAAATTGTCAAAATTTGAAGGAAGAACTGGGTAGTCACTCTTTGAGTTTCAGGTTTGTTTTGTTTTCAAACTACTCTAGTTCTTCAAGTATCTCAGAATCCCAGGTAAAGAGGGTAAACAGCTAAAAATGTATAATTTGAACAAACTCCTCAGAAAATTTTTTTGAAGACCCCTTCCTTCTCTAATAAAAAGCTAATATTCTAGAATGCTTTGTTTTTTGTTTCATTGGTTTTGTTTTGTTTTTAAATGAACTGTATAGAGATATAATTTACAAACATTAAAATGTACCCATTCTAAGTGTATAGTTTGCATTTTGACAACTGTATACATGCCTGTTTAACCTCCACAATCATTGTATAGAACGTTTTCATCACTCCAGAAAATCGTGTCACGTCCCTTTGCTGTCCCCAACCCTGGGTCCCAGGAAATCATTGATCTCATTCTACAGTTTATGTGAATGGTCTCTTACAATAGACATTCTCTGTGTTTGGCTTCCTTTGCTAGGCATAATATCTTTTTTTTTTAATTGCAAGATACTTTATTTATTTATTTTAAAACAGGTCACAACACTAAGCTTCTGGCCCATTCTGCCAATGCACAAGCTACAAATGCTTGCTCAGCAGTTGAGGGGCACACTTTAGTAGCATGTTTGAAAAGTGAATAAAAATCCATGTAAAACAAATGTTCAAATAGTTTCCATAGGAACACAGATAAGTGTGACCCCATCACCTAGTCTTACACATCGTTGCATCTGTGCCAACCCTATTTACATAGACATCTCAAAACTGGCAGAAATTAAGTTAAATGGTCCCCCCCAAACCCTTAAATCAAGCTAAACTCACAGTTAACAGCTACAAGAATGGTATCTACACATTAATATGAGCTGAAGCACAGGCTTCTGGGTGCTGTTTCATTCCACCCTCCCAAGCACAGGACACAGGCAGAGTGCCAACACCCTGCTCCTCTACTCTGAGTGGGAAGTCGTGGTTCTGTATTTGCTGCATCAGTTGCCATGTTGGCCCTGACATAACGTAGTAGATGATGTCAGTCTCTGGAATCCATTGAAAGTAGAAGCAGCAGCGACAGTATAAGCACCCATGTTTTCAAAGAGCATCCAATCACCCACATGCATCTTGGGCAAGTTACAGCGCTCAACAGTGCGATCCAGGCCATCACAGGTCGGTCCCCAGATGCTACATGAATAATACATCACATCTGGTTTGGGTCTCTTCTGCAGACCCAAGAAGAGTCTTGGGTCTTCTTGTGCATGATCAAAGAGGATGCAGTTGAATGATCCATATACTCCATCATTCACATAATACATAAATGTTCACTCAACTCATCTTCATCAGAGCCTGTCTGTTCCTTTAATACGAGTTTTTTTGGCAATGATATTAATTGCTAGTGTGAAAGCTGATGCAACATAGTATCTTCCTGGCTCAGCTATGATTCTCACACCGGAGTCTGATGGAAAATACTTGTCCAATGCTGGGTTGATTACACTGGTGATCTCTTCAAATTTAAGCTTTACATCCTCAGATCCAGGAAAGCCACCACCAATATCAAGCAGATACATGTTGAAACCAACCTCAGCTCCCATGTCAAAGACACAACGGGCATCAGAGATGGGCTGCATGAAGGTCCCTGGATCAGTAGAACCACTTCCCACGTGGAAGCTGACACCAATGACATCAATAGCTAGCTCTTTCGCCCGTTCCAAAAGAAGCCTGCTGGTTTTGACTGTGGCACCAAATTTGACACTGAGCCTATAGACTGCTTTGGAATCATCCGTGGCAATCCTCAAAACCAACTTGGCCTTTGGATGTGCCCTGGCAACTTTCATCAACTCAACTTCACTATCAAAAGTCATCATCTGGACTCCATTATTGGAAGCGTATTAAATCTGAGACACTTGTTTATAAGGATTTGCATAGAAAATCCTCTCTGGAGGCACCATGAGACTCTGCGCCAACTGGATTTCAGTGTTGCTGGCACAGTCAAATCCTATCCCTGTGGCAGCTAGGGCCTTCACTATGGTTCTGCTATCACTGCATTTGACTACATAAAAGGGGGTGACCCGAGGAAGAGCTTTAAACCAGCTCAGATGTTTCTTTAGAATGTCTCCCAGGTCCGCAACATAGAAGGCATCCTTATCGTCAGAAGAAGAAACTTCATTAATTTTTTGGTCCACAATGGCCTTGGCAGTAAAGCCTTCATCTAAGAAATGGCAGTCAAACTCTTCATTACTAAAGTTGTTCATGGTTTCTTGATATCTTTATGGGAAGCTAAGAGATGAAATTTAAAGAAATTATGCCAGCTTTTCACAAAGGCAATTCTCCAGGAATTCCAAGTCCCACTGAAGATGCGTGTGCCCTCGGTACAGCAGTGGAAATGTTCTGACAAACGCACAACCTGCTGTCCACCTTAGAGTGCACGGGCGCCGCGGGCAGACCCCATGGAGACGAGACGCAGCCGCCGCCACCAAGCGAGCAGGACCGCCGGCCAGCCCGCTGGGGGGTCCCCGCCGCCCCCGTCAGCCGCCTCGCTCCCTCCCTCCCGCGGAGAACCGCCGGCCTGAGGTGGCGCCGGAGCTCTGGCAGAGGGGCAGCAGCGGCGGCAGAGCCTAAAGGGACTGACCGGCATAATATCTTTTAATATTCATTCATGTTGTGTGTATCAGTGCTTCATTTTTATTGTTGTGTTACATTTTATGACTGTAACAATTTATCCATTTACCTTTAGAGGTATGAACAGTCTTTGCGTGAACATATTATTTTCTATTACGCTCAGATAATACCCAGAAGTGGAATTTCTGGGTTGTACAGTAAGTGTATGTTAAAATTTACAAGGAACTGGCAGATTGATCTCCAGAGCAGTTGTACAATTTACATTCCTGCCAGCAGTGTACTGGGAGTTCCAGTTGCTCCACATTTTTAGCAGCACTCCACGCTGGTAGTCATCCTAACGTTAGCCCTTCTAGTGAATGTATAATGTTATCTCACGGTGGTTTTAATTTGCATTTCCCTTATGATTAATAATGTTTTGAGTATCTTTTAATGTGCTTATTGGCCATTCTTATGTCTTTTTGGTGAAGTGTCCAGATGTGTTGTACATTTTTCAAATTGGATTATCTTATTAATGAGTTATAGTAATTCTTTATTCTGCTCACCAGTTCTTTATTAGATGTCTGTGGCTTTTTCTTTTTTTTTTCCTCCATTTTCTTAATGGTGTCTTTTAAAGAGCAGAACTTATTAATTCATTTTGATGAAACCCATTTTATAATTTTTTCTTCTGTGATTCGTTTGATGTCCTATCTAAGAAATTTTTACCTTCCCCAAGTTTGTTAAAATTTTCTCTTTTGTTTTCTTCTATAAGCTTTATAGGTTTTTTAAGACTCGTTCTGAGTTAATTTTTGTGCTTTTAGTGGAATGGTGTCAACATTTTTTCATACGGCCATTCACTTGTTCCAGCACCATTTGTTGAATAGACTCTTATATTTCCCCATTAAATTGCTTGAAGTCTTTGTCAAAAGTCAATCAACATGTATGAATAAAGCCTTTAAAAATTTGATAATCTAGATCTTGATATAGAAAGTGTACAATCTTGCCCATCAGTTTTTTAATGATAATGTTTATATGATTTTTATCTAGACTAGTTACTAAATAAAATAAAATTAATCATATAGTATGATGAACAGTTGAACTGCTAGTGTCTGAGTGTCTTTAAAATTTTTTAATATACAAAGTAATTCAGTCTCTGCCTTTTCATGTAACACATTGATTACAAGGTTTTGTTTTGTTTCTATTCATTTGTAATTTTTTAAGGTTGGAACTAGATGGAAAGATGTGGTCTCCAAGTGTATCCGATGCCACTTCCAACCACTGCTTTTGTTTTACGCAAACCCAGATGGCACAGCAGTTTCCACTGAAGATGCACTCAGGCATGTCATCAACTGGTCACATCATAAATCTGTTGCAGAAAATATAGGTAATTGTTTAAAAGTTCTTTTTAGTGTTTTTTGTTATCACAATCACACTAGGAATACTAATATACTGAATATGAAATGAATGTTGAAGATAATTTCAAAATTTAGTTTCAGTAAAGTGGAGTTCAGGAAAATTCTAATACTTAGAGTTAGTCTTTATAAAGAAACCTTTCCTCATCTGTGGCCTCAGAAGCACCTTCAGCAGCCACCCACGACTATGGTCACACAAACACAGGAGGGGATACTTGGCTGGTAGCTCTTACTAGCAGTAAATATTGAGATTTAAAGTGAGTTAGTACACTGGAAAAGTCCAAATCAGCGAGGCCATTTTTGAATGCCTTACAAAGCATGTAGAAGTCCTTAAAAGATGTCAGTCCTCTAAGTTTTTAAGTAATTTTCTCTATATTATTAAAAATGTCTGAAAAGATGATTCAAATATCTCTTCTGCTGGTGGAGAGGAGGAAGGGGATTATACATTTTTGTTGGTCTTTTTAAGGATGTGAAAAGCCCTCAATTCATAAGTCGGAGAATTCAAAAGAAAATGGATTTGGTGATCAGACAAAACAGAGAGAAAATCAAAAATTTCAAGCAGATAGTATTTCATCATTTAATCGGAGCCACATTCAAACAAGTGGCAGTAGAGGAACAGGTATGTATTTAAATTGTCATTTTTACATTGTCCTTGAATAGTTAAGCTTCCCCCTCTCTTCATAGTTAAGCTTCCCTCTTCCTTCACTTACTGAATCTGTAATTCTTGGTAAGGACCAAGAGGAGAGTCCTTAACTAGCTTTCCTTGGCCATGAAGAGAAAATAAAAAGTAGAAACAAAATTTTGTATTTTGACTTAAGCATTTCTCCGAGACCCGTAGTTTTATTTGAACAGTTTGACGCGACTAGTGTTTGAGTTTCTCCATGCACTCAAGGCTGTACATAGTAGTAGGGTGGAGGCAATCTGGACTATCACCAGAGAAAGCTATGATATGGCCTTTCCTTCAAGGAGTTAATTGTTAACTTGTAGAGGAAAAACATTTAGTTAATAATTTGGCTCATATGCCAAAATTAAATGTAGTATTAGTGAATGCAACAATAGTTTGAAGTTACTATAGTTGTAGTTTATTTTTAACCTCATTTTTATTCAACTCTCTCTTGTTATTATCATTCCACAACTTTAATTTTCACAATCCAAGATCTGTGATTAGGATCCAACATGAAACAATCACAGCATGATGTACAGTTATGGTTTAGAAATATGCAAAACTCTAATTGGGTGGACGTTGAGGATGATTTTGTAAGGAACTTTTAAATATATTAATGAAATAATGTCTAACCCTAAAAGTAACCCATTTAATCAAGGGTGATAAGATTCAGAATTAACAATTACCATTTACGATAAATGCTTTTAAAAGTTCTTAATGGAACTTTTTCCATTTTATGTATTATTGATACTCTTATCTTAAGCCATTATCTATTTTTCAAAGATACCTACTTTTACTAGAAACTGTATGTGTTTAAGAACACAGACACTGGAGCCAGGCAATTTGTGTTAATAATCCTGCTTCTACACGTACAAGCTATGTGAACTTGGGCGAGTTCTTAACTTCTCTATGCCTCTGTTTCCAAATCCAAAATGAAGATAGTAATTATACCCACCTCAGAGAAGTATTGATAAATGAGTTTAGACACTTAGAATAGCACCTGACACATACTAACCACTCAGTTACCTTTAGCTCTCATTATTTCAAGAAAAGTTCTCTTGTTTTCCTTTACATTCGCCGTAGAGCTATACATGAAGTTTTAAAACACAGCTTGCATCTCTATTGTCAGCATAAATCACATTGAGTTTTTAGTTAAGCATAAAAATGATTTCATTGTATAGTTTAATCTGTATTTTGTTAGTATATAGCATCTTACCTTTTAATATAGTTCAATTTGTACTTTTATTGAGCGATTTGAAAAATGATCTGTATCATTATTAAAGAATGGTTTCTTTTACAGTTAAGTCAAGTCACAATGATCAAAGGGAAAAAATAAAAGACATTTCCAGAGAATGTGCTCTAAAAGCCATTGAACAGAAAAACTTACTTTCCTCACAAAGGAAAGATTTGGAAAGGGGACAAAGAAAAGATTTGGGCAGACACAGAGGTAACTTAAGAACTTACAGCATTCATTGGAAAAGAGGCAGCTAAAATCTTATTTTAAAACTAAGTTTTATAATTTAATACAATTTAATATAATTTCTTTATATATTATATATATATTTATTTAGATATTATGTATCTTAGTATGATTTCTTTACTATACCTATTAAACCTATAAATGTAAAGTTTTCCTAGTTCTTATTCAATTCTAGCCTGGAATACTTGTGTTTTTTATGTTTCAACTTTACTTTTAACTATAAATTCAATTCACCCGTATGGTACATTCAAATAATAAGGAAGGTTATAAAATTAAGTGAAAAGAACTTCTTTCCCTGCAACCCTTGACCTTCGCTCTGTTCCACTGTTAATAGTTTCCAGTTCATTATGAGCACGTCTTACTTTTTATGGTTTTATGCTCTTTTCTTTATGGACATAGTATAGTTTAACTGATATTGCTAGACTTTAGAACTTGATTTAAGATTCTTGCTGCAGTGAAATCCTTTCACAGGTACTTTTTGCATACAGCCATTAGCATAAAATTCTTTCAGAATAATTGCTGGCTTTAGGGTATGTTTATTTATTTTCAACTTTGGTAGGTGTGGCTCAGTTGTCCTCCTAAAATACAGTGACAGTCTGCACTCCCACCAACAGTGATTAGATGTCTGTTTCCAACAGCAGTTGGTTTAATACATTTTAAATCTTTACCAATATAATAGGTGGGAAATACTTTTATTTTTATGGTTTTTATTAATTATGAATGAGATAGAATAGTTTTTTTTAATTGCTTTAATTATCTTATGATCTACTTTAGAGAGCATTTTTAAAAATCATTATATAACCATTTATGTTATGATTTACTTATTACTGTTTAACATTTCTTCTCAAACAAGGTATTTGACTTGTGACTAAAAAGTGGCTCTGAAGAGTAGTTCATTTGTATCTTTATTTACCTATTTATTTTTAAAGATTTGGTTGATGAAGACCTTCCACATTTCAAGTCTGGATCACCTCCTGCCCCAAATGGCTTTAGACAATATGGGAATCCACATCTATATCATATTCAAGGAAAAGGACCGTGTAAGCATGACCGAATTGCCCATCAGAGTCGAGCTTCTGCACAAACATTAAGTTCAAGTAAATCCCAGATTCTTGCTTCAGGAGAGAAAATAACTGGCAAATTTAAGAGTGACAGTGGTACTGGATATGATACAGACAGTAGTCAAGATTCTAGGGATAAAGGAAGCAGCTGTAATGGCAGCACTAAAAGCCGAAATCGAGGTTGGAAACCTATGAGAGAAACATTAAATGTCGATAGTATTTTTAATGAAAGTGAAAAAAGGCAGCATAGTCCAAGACATAAATCAAATATTAGTAACAAATCTAAATGTAGCAAAGATCAGAGTTTTAACAGTTGTCCAAAAGAGAATCCAAAGCAAAAATGTTTAATGACTATATATGAAGATGAAATGAAGCAAGAAACAGGAAGCAGGAGTTCCCTTGAATTTAATGGAAAAGGAGCAGAGAAAAATAACGCCCTCAAAGAAACTAAAGTTCATGGTGACAATTGGCAGATGCAAAGGACAGAGTCTGGATATGAAAGCAGTGATCATATCAGTAATGGCTCTGCTAATTTGGACTCACCTGTTATTGATGGAAATGGTACAGTGATGGATATCAGTGGTGTTAAAGAAGCCGCATCCTTCAGGTAATACACAAGTTATATGAATGATTTCCCCCCACCATTCTCTCTTTTTAGTTATTTGAAGTAACTTTCAAAGGTTGGGGTCAGTTAAATGAAAAGGAAAGAGCTTGAGCTCAGAGTATCCTGGGATATTGCAGGTTATTTGATATATCAAGTTTCTATTTTTAATAGTTATTTCTTGATTCCCAGAATAACAACTGTTTATTTTGGGGAAATTTAGAAAGTAAAATACATTATCATTGTTGCCACTAAAAACTATTGATGTATATATACTACAGGTTTTAAACCATAGATTTAAATTGGTGTATCTCAGTCATTAAGCTAATTGTTTAATTCTTCAACCTAGTTAATGTTCATTATCCCATTTCTAACATATGTAGCTCAGAACTGGGGTTATTTTCTTCTGTCACAACCCAGTTCCATGAAAGAGATATTTTTCCTTTAGCAAGTATTAAAGAATACAGCCAAATAACTAAGTTTGTGTTCAATTAATTCTTAATTAATTCTGAAATCATTTATTATATTACTGTTAGCAGTCTATTTGCAGTTCTCTGTGTAACCTCTAAAACATGTCCGCCACTTAGGTCAATTTAGCCACTATTTCTGCTCTTAATCGATCTAAAGCATCTTAATTTGATGTTAGCTGGTGTTTTATTACATTCATTATTGAAAAGCCAGATTTGCAAAAAACGACCACTCATGTTTTACCGAAATAATCACTGTAATAAAGACTTGGGACGCTTTTTTACTTTGCAGGGTAATTTCATAATACCTCTTCAAAAGGGGTAGCCTAGGGTATTAGAAAGATCAGGACCTCGTAATCAGATAGGCTTGGATTTTAATTATTGGGCAAATTAATTTGACTTTCACAGCCTTAATCTCCTATTGAAAAATGAGGATAATAACTCCTTTTAAGTATTTTAAGTTGTGAGATATAAATTGATAATGTACATTAATCCCCTAGAACAGCACATGGTGTATAATAATTGTTTAGCAAATATTATTTCCTTTCTTTTTCTTGGGGTAAACTAAATAATAATCCATTATAGCTGATGTGTTTGGTGTGTGTTTTATTCTATTTTCTAGCAACCAGATTAAGACAAGCAATCTAAACATAGATCGTATGAACTATACCTCCCAACAGAGCAAAAACTACTTGGAAGGTAAAAATTTTATTTAAATATATTATCATAGTAGCAGTAAAGAATAAATCATGGTATTACGAGTAAAGAAGCTAAGGACAGTCCTGTTACTGATAAGTTTATGAGTAATGAGGATGGAAGCTGGGAGAGTTTATGCTTGAAGTCTTAAAAGATGGGAATAGCTACTTCAGGGAATAGGAGAAAGAGGAAGTGTGTCAGTCAGGCTAGGCTAGGTTCTGGGCTGTGCAGTGGTAACAACTTGAAAATCTCCATGTCTTAGTACAAGATTGTTCCTTGCTCACAGCACATGTCCTGTGAATGTCAGCATGAAATCTCTTCCTAGTAATCACTCAGGGCCTGAGGCTAATGGGACTCCATCTCTACCAGTACTTCTCTGATCATTGCAGTACTGGGGGAAGAGGAGATTGAAGGGGACACAACATAGTGAGTCACATGTAAGCTCTTAAAACTTTCAACCCAGAAGTGATAAATGTGCTTCCACTCACATCTGACTGGCCAAGGCAAGTCTTAACAGCCAGGCCTAATTTCAAAGAGGGTGGAAAAGGGTGATCTGCTGGTGCACTGCAATATGTATGAACAGTCCTAATGTCTACCACAGGCGTTAAGGACAGATAGAAAAATTGATAAACAGCCTGCTAGAAAAGTTCACTTTGGAAACAATAAATATGTGATGGTGTGACATTATTATAGGTGATTTGTGAGCAACACATAGTGGCCCAGAAGCAAAGAAAATTAGATGTTTGTATACAGAATTCAGCATTGTTACTGAGAGGTTATACCTGAAGGATTTGGGGAACAGGGATCAAGGAAAATGATGAGCAAAGGGATTATTGAGGTTGGAATCAAAGTCATTGTCTTCAAATTTTAGAATTCAGAGGATTAGAAGAGCTATAATTTTTCACGATAAAAAATAACCATGAAGAACACATTTTAAAGTTTGTTTTTAGTCTTTATCATCCTTAAGGCTTTTGTGGAGATTATTTTTCAGGTTGAAGATATTGAATATGATTAAATGTTTAATTATTTTGTTTTCATCAAATGGTATAATATCAGAAGGAAACACTTATATTAAGGAAATAACCTTCCTTTCCCATATAAAATGTCTCGCCTGTTTAAAAAATCTGATAAAAGTCTGGTAACCAAGTATTACAGGAAACAGTAAAAGGCTGGCCAGAAATCAACAGCAGAAGTCGGTAAAAATTGAACAATAACTGCAAGTTCAGTGGTCTTTATAAAATGATGCTTGCTTCCTGATATTAATAAAAACACAAGGTCATAGGAATTTTGATGGTTAGGAGTGTATTGCTATAATAGCTTTGTTCTGGGTTTCCCCACTTAATATGAAATAGTATGTATGTAGCCAATTAAAACTATTTTTTTTATTATGGTAAAATACACACCACAGAATTTGTCATTCTAACCATTTTTAAGTTACAATTGTCTGTTATTAAGTACATGTGCATTGTTTTGCCATCATCACTACCATCTATCTCCATAATTCTTTCATCTTCTCAAATTGAAACTGTACCCATTAAACAACTCCCCATTTCCCCCTCCCCTGGCCCCTGCAACCTCCATTCTACTTTCTGTCTCTTTGAATTTGACTACTCTAGGTACCTCATATAAGTGGAATCATGCAGTATTTGTCTTTTTGTGACTGGCTTATTTCACTTAGCACAACATCTTCAGAGTTCATCCATGTATCAGAATTTCATTCCTTTTAAGGCTGAATAATATTACATTATATGATGTAACACATTTTGTTTATCCATTCATCTGTTGATGGACATTTGGGTTGTTTCTACCTTTTGGCTATTGTGTATAATGCCCCTATGTATATTATTAGTGTACAAATATCTGAAATCCCTGCTTTCAGTTCTTTTGAGTATATACCCAGAAGCACAATTGCTGGATCCTGTGGCAATGCTCTGTTTAGTTTTTTGAGGAACCACCATTCTGTTTTCGACAGCAGCTGCACTATTTTACATTCCCACCAGCAGTGCAGAGGTTCCGAGTTCTTCACATCCTCATCAATACTTGTTATTTTCTGGGTTTTTTTTTTTGGAGAATTGCCATCCTAATGGGTGTGAAATGGTATCTTGTTATGGTTTTATATACCCCATGTTTTATTTAACTACATAAATTGCATTACATTAAAATTATTTCTTATTTAATAAACTTCAAAGCCTACCATAGTTCTTTAAGCTAGTGTTTGCTTAGGGAAACTTTATTAATGTTCATGCCTTATGGTATCTGTATGTGTATTTCCCTCCCCTAGTCTTTGAGAACATGTTAAAATGGGTATAGGAATTTTTTTTTCCAAGCTAAAAACTGGCCCTGCATGGATTTTTTCCTTTTTTTCAGTAAGGCACAGTTTAATTTTTTGTGGCTTGGTATGATTTTCTTGGATTTCTCCTACTTCTTAATTATAAAATGGGGGTATACTTACATTATTGACCTGAAGAATCACTTTCTATCCATAGGTAAAAGACTTTTACAAAGTTAAGAAACCTTAGAAATTTTTTTTTTTTTTTTTTTTTTTTTTTTTTTTTTTTTTGCGGTACGCGGGCCTCTCACTGCTGTGGCCTCTCCCTGTTGCGGAGCACAGGCTCCAGACACGCAGGCCCAGCGGCCATGGCTCACGGGCCCAGCCGCTCTGCGGCATGTGGGATCCTCCCGGACCAGGGCACGAGCCCGTGTCCCCTGCATTGGCAGGCGGACTCCCAACCACTGCGCCACCAGGGAAGCCCCCTTAGAAATTTTTTTATTTTCATATTTTGTTTGACATTTAAGTCAGCTTTCAGAATTAGTCTGTACAAGTTTATGTGATGGTAGAGAACTTAAAATCTATAACAATGCCATTGTAATTATCTCACTGATAGTTTTTCATTGATAGAGATATTATGTAGCCTGTTATATTTATGGATTCTGCTGCAAACAAACATACCTACACTGCCTAAAGGTATTATTTGGGAACATTTTCGAAATTCCACAATGCCACTTACATTATTTTAGCTCCTCTTTTAAAAATGGGTCACTAATGGGGAGAATGTCAAATGCCTTAAATTACATTCAAAACAGAAGGAATGACATGTTCCAAAGCACATGGTCAGGAGAAACTATCACATATTGGAAGGATACAGCTAGTTTGTTATATGCAAGGCTGGAATGCATACCTGGAAATTGTGAGTTGATGGTTAGAGGATAGAGAGAAGCCAAATCATGATGAAACTTTTATGCTATTTTTAAATCCTAAAAAGTAAATGGAAAGGCACCTAAGGACAAGAAGAGTAGCATACTCCAGTTTGCATTTAGAAAGGACTCTCTGGTGGCAGTGTAGGGGGTGAATTTGGAGCAGTGGGAGAAAAAATATTTAGATGAATACTTTAATAGCCTAGGAGAGAAAAGATGAGGGTATAAACTAAGGCAGTATCAATGTTAAGAAAGAAGATTTGAGAGATTATAAGAATGTGTGGACAGTGGAGTCACTTTCTGTGACAGATGTGCACAGTGAGGGAAAAGGAGAAAGCTGGGGGTGGCCGTATTTGGGTCTTACATAAGTGGATTCACCATTTACCAAAGGGAGGAATATAGGAAGAAGGGACAAATTTTGGGGGTGAGAGAGGATGGCAAATTTATTTTTGGATTTGTTTGGTTTGTCATCTAGTAAGTAGATTAGTTAGGAACAAATGTCTGGAATGCAGGAAAGATTATGTATTGGTAGCCATCAACATATATGGGAATTGAATGCGGTAGACATGGACAACATCATGCAGGAAAATGGGAGATTTCAGGGAAAAAAAAATAGACAAAGGAAGAAACATGGGGTTTGCTGACTAAAAGAGATGAGCTAAGAGTAGAGAGAAGGAGCGACTTCGGAAAAGAATGAGGAGTAGCTGGAAAGTATGAGAAAATACAGGAGAGGGAGTTATCACATGGAAACTGGGAAAATGGAGAGCTTCAAAAAGAAAAGAGATCACAGATTAAGCAGAATAAGGATTAAAAAGTCCAAGTTTGGTTTAGCAGTAAGTCATTAGTGACCTAGTAAAAGCAGTATTAGAGGAACATTAGAATAGAAGGAATATTAGAATAGAAGCAAGATTGAGGTAGAACTGAAGTGTTTAGAAGTAAAGGGCCATGATGTTTGTAACTTACTCTCAAATGGTTCAGAAAAAAAAGTGGGGTAAAGTGTTAATAATAGGTGAATCTGAGTAAAGGATATGCAGGTAGGTATATCTTTCAACTTCTCTGAACTTTTTGAAATTATCTTCAAACTAAAAGTTTTTCAAAAAAGGTTACAGTAGAATAAAAAGTAAATAAGAGAAGTAAATAAATGCACATGTCTGTCAAAACCCTTGCTGTGAATAGTAAAGTAGCCCTACCTAAAGGAGAAAAATGAAACCAAGAGCTTAGTTTTGCATTTATGTTACAGAGGGGAAGGAACTAATGTACAGAGGATGAGAAAGGTGTGAAGATAAGAATAGAACAGAACAGTAATTAATGGAGTAAGATCTCTGGAGGTAGAGTGAGAATGGAACAAGGAAGGCTTTGAATTAAGGGAGTAGTAGTTTTTCTGTAATGGGAGAGATAAAGGTGAGTGTCGGTACCATTCAGTGTGTATTGTGTTAGATGAGTCAGTTGAAGGAGTTCATACCTAATGGACTCTTTTCTCTGTGGAGTAAGGTTATCTACTGAAATAAATATGTGTTAGGATATTTATAGATTGTAAATAACAAATCGCAAAGGAATTATTAGGTCTTTCAAAAAACTTTTGCCATTTACTTTGGGGTCTGTAATACTTGGATTAATCTCAGTTAATCATAGAAGTCAGGGTTAGTTCAAGCTGAGAATCTTGATCTTGCAAATGACAAGGAAGAGTGAAAGAAGTTAATCAGTGGTCAGAAAAATCTGTTAATTCCCTTAATTCTTATTGTAAAAAAATCTGTACCTCCATTATGTTAAGTGAAATATACCACCCTTAATGTTGTTAAATCCTAAAATTAGTAAATGAAAAAAATTTTACTGGAAGAGTTTATTCGTATACGTAAGTTTATTTCCTCTAAGATGTTTTTTGCAAATTTCAGAGTATATTTATTTAGAAAGTGTATCTGAAGAATGAGGTACTTTTCTTTCACACCTGGTTTTGTTTCTGTGCATACTAAATTTATTTTCTCTAAGAGTTTCATAGACCATTGAGAGGCACTTGCTGTGGCCCAGCACCACCAAATGTTTATATGTTTTTTAAAACCATAAACTTTCAGTATTGAAATTTAATTTGTAGCAAAAAAGCATTATTTGCTCTTTCTTTAAATTATAATCCCAGTGAGGAAAGAAGTTACTGACTCTTGCCTTTTTATTTTGTATCATCCCCAAGTTTAGTATCTGATAGGGTAGATGATTACATGTTAAAGTATCTCTCTGTTCCTTTTGGCATGTAGTAAATTTAGCCAGAAATATTTATATAGTTAAATTTTTGTGATTTTTTTCTAAAGTATTCAAATTTTGCTTAACTGTCTTTTTAGAGTAAATCAGGTCATTGATTAGGTTATTGCTCTTGAATGTTTAGACTTTGTAATTGCAGTATTATTATTATAGTCTGAAATCTTCCTATACAACAAGAATGAGGATTACAGTGTCTAGACTAGCAGTTTGGTTTTCTTGCTATGTAAGTCTGTTTTAAACCTAGGTCACCTTTTCAGATTAAGTATATATATTTTGATTTCTTGACTATTGGGCTTTAGGTTTTTTGTATACAGTACCAAAATTAGCATTATTAATTAAAGCATCTTGCCTTGATGTTGAAGTATTTTCTGTGCCAAGTGTTAAAATCTGACTATCTTAGATTTGCAAAGAACCTGAAGCCAAAATTCCCAGTAAAGACACATGGATGTCTATGTCAGCAGAAGAGAAAAATAACACATCTATTTTTAAGTTAGTTGGAATTCTGAAGTCAAACCACTTGGTTGAATGCCTGCCATAGTGATATTAAAATTTCAAACATATTTATAAAACCTCTGCTGCCTCCTGCTGCCCATTGCGTGGATACTTTAATAAAAGTAAAGAAATCTTTAAAATTAAGTTTTTACTTTTTTTTTGTATTTGTGAATATTAAACTGGAAGTTATGGATAAGTTAAGAAGTAAATAAACATTCCAAAGTTAAAATCACAATGGGTGGGAAATTATAATGTAACTTTAACTTAAAAATTTTTCAGACTTTAAAGGTTGAAAAATAATCAAGATTCCTTCTGATATTACTTTTTTTTTTTAGTCATAAAGTAGCTGTCAAAGACAGAGGCTTAGTTTTTTTTTTAACAACCATTGTTTAAACAGAGGTATAATTAATTTATAATGTGTTAGTTTCAGGGGTACAGCAAAGTGATTCAGTTATACAAGTATATATATATATATATTCTTTTTCAGATTCTTTTCCATTATAGGTTATTACAAGATACTGAGTAGAGTTCCCTGTGCTGTACAGCAGGTCCTCATTGTTTATCTATTTCACGTATAGTAGTGTGTATATGTTAATCCCAAACTCTTTAATTTACTTCCCTCCCCCACCCTCTGCTTTCCCCTTTGGTGACCATAAGTTTGTTTTCTATGTCTGTGAGTCTGTCTGTTTTGTAAATAAGTTCATTTGTATCATTTTTTTAGATTGCACATACAAGTGATATCATATGATATTTGTTTTTGTCTGTCTGACGTACTTCACTTAAGAGGGAGGCTTAGTTTTTGAGCCTCAGGCAGTGTGTCAAGGTTACAGGGTCATGAGACTCTCTGTGATATATTATATTGCCTTTTATTTCTGAGACTTTATTAGTATGACACTTGGTACGTATAGAAATAGGTTGGCGGAGGGGAAGGTAAGAAGAATTTGTCTCAGTTTATACTTACTTTGTCCTGGATCAGTGAGTTGGGAATATGGTGCAGTGTGGAGGTGGTTTAAAAGAAGAAAAAACAGTGTGCTTTTCATTTTTATTGGGAGCTGCCATTTACTGTGTGAGCAATATGGCATATAGGGTATTAATTTCTCATGTATATTACATTACTCTTTCTTGCAAATTACTTCTAAGATTTAACTCACAGAGCCATATAATAACCAATATAGATTTTTTAAATAGGATAATATTTAGATGTTATGATCAACTATAGGTTCCAGTTGAATTTTGAGTGACAGGGTAGTTTTAAAAAATGTACCTAGAACATCAATTTAGAGATAAAAAGGCATCTAATATAAAGTTATCTATTGTTTAAAAAAAGTTCCTTTTTTAATAACTTGATTTTGTTTTCTTTGCAATATTTGGTTCACAGATTTGGTGTACAGTAGACTAGAAGCATGAGAATGAGAGGAAACTGAAATAAATTAACATGATGAAAAGGTCAACTAAAAATAAGGGAAAATACAGAAAAATTTACTGGAATTGTACAGAAGTATAGGGAATGAATTGAATATTCAAGCTAATGCCATATATTTTGGTATCTTCTGTGGGCATCAGCAAGTTAAAGTATATCCTGTTATTTGATGTTCATACTAATGGCCTAGTTTCATCAAAAGGAGATTCTGTATAATGACCTTGTGTTTTAGGCATACATGAAAGAGAGCCTGCAGGTAGTAGAAAGAGCACTGGCTTTGCAGTTAATCCTGGGATTGTATGAGTGTTGCCACTTAACCACCTATATGGCATCGGTTAGGACACTTCATTTCCCTAAGTCTCAATTCCTTGGTTATAAAAAGGCAAGTTTTACAGAATAGTTGTGACTCAGATTTTAAAAAGACACCTATTTGCAATTAACTGGAACGGTTGTTTTCAAAAGGTACTGAGGACCTCAAACAGCTTTTGTTGCTATATCTAGTAAGATTTGCTGTATTAGGCATTAAAACTGAAAATCTTAAATATTTTATTTATTCATTTAAAGAATGAATAAATCCTTTACTCATGCATGATTTAGAAACATCCATGTATCCTCATTTGGAAAATATTGGTTTGCTAAATTATGCAAGTCTTCCAAATGTTGATACATTTCTTTTTTATTTTTATTTTTTGGTAACTTTGTACCTGCAGTGCTTCTTGTTTAAAACTGATTTTTTTTGAATTTTTGAATTTTATTTTATTTATTTCTTTATATAGCAGGTTCTTATTAGTCATCAATTTTATACACATCAGTGTATACATGTCAATCCCAATTGCCCAATTCAGCACACCACCATCCCCACCCCCCCGCGGCTTTCCCCCCTTGGTGTCTATACATTTGTTCTCTACATCTGTGTCTCAACTCCTGCCCTGCAAACCGGTTCATCTGCACCATTTTTCTAGGTTCCACATACATGCGTTAATATACGATATTTGTTTTTCTCTTTCTGACTTACTTCACTCTGTATAACAGTCTCTAGATTCATCCACATCTCTACAAATGACCCAATTTCGTTCCTTTTTATGGCTGAGTAATATTCCATTGTATATATGTATCACATCTTCTTTATCCATTCGTCTGTCGATGGGCATTTAGGTTGCTTCCATGACCTGGCTATTGTAAATAGTGCTGCAATGAACATTGGGGTGCATGTGTCTTTTTGAATTATGGTTTTCTCTGGGTATATGCCAGTAGTGGGATTGCTGGATCATATGGTAATTCTATTTTTAGTTTTTTAAGGAATCTCCATACTGTTCTCCATAGTGGCTGTATCAATTTACATTCCCACCAACAGTGCAAGAAGGTTCCCTTTTCTCCACACCCTCTCCAGCATTTGTTGTTTGTAGATTTTCTGATGATGCCCATTCTAACTGGTGTGAGGTGATACCTCACTGTAGTTTTGATTTGCATTTCTCTCATAATTAGTGATGTTCAGCAGCTTTTCATGTGCTTCTTGGCCATCTGTATGTCTTCTTTGGAGAAGTGTCTATTTAGGTCTTCTGCCCATTTTTGGATTGGGTTGTTTGTTTCTTTAATATTGAGCTGCATGAGCTGTTTATATATTTTGGAGATTAATCCTTTCTCCGTTAATTCATTTGCAAATATTTTCTCCCATTCTGAGGGTTGTCTTTTCGTCTTGTTTATGGGTTCCTTTGCTGTGCAAAAGCTTTTAAGTTTCATTAGGTCCCATTTGTTTATTTTTGTTTTTATTTCCACTACTCTAGGAGGTGGATCGAAAAAGATCTTGCTGTGATTCATGTCAAAGAGTGTTTTTCCTATGTTTTCCTCTAAGAGTTTTATAGTGTCTGGACTTACATTTAGGTCTCTAATCCATTTTGAGTTTATTTTTGTGTATGGTGTTAGGGAGTGTTCTAATTTCATTGTTTTACATGTAGCTGTCCAGTTTTCCCAGCACCATTTATTGAAGAGACTGTCTTTTCTCCGTTGTATATCCTTACCTCCTTTGTCATAGATTAGTTGACCATAGGTGCATGGGTTTATCTCTGGGCTTTTATCTTGTTCCATTGATCTATGTTTCTGTTTTTGTGCCAGTACCATATTGTCTTGATTACTGTAGCTTTGTAGTATAGTCTGAAGTCAGGGAGTCTGATTCCTCCCGCTCTGTTTTTTTCCCTCAAGACTACTTTGGCTATTCAGGGTCTTTTGTGTCTCCATACATATTTTAAGGTTTTTTGTTCTAGTTCTGTAAAAAATGCAATTGGTAATTTGATAGGGCTTGCATTGACTCTGTAGATTGCTTTGGGTAGTATAGTCATTTTCACAATATTGATTCTTCCAATCCAAGGACATGGTATATCTCTCCATCTGTTGGTATCATCTTTAATTTCTTTCATCAGTGTCTTACAGTTTTCTGCATACAGGTCTTTTATCTCTTTAGGTAGGTTTATTCCTAGGTATTTTATTCTTTTTGTTGCAATGGTAAATGGGAGTGTTTCCTTAATTTCTATTTCAGGTTTTTCATCATTAGTGTTTAGGAATGCAAGAGATTTCTGTGCATTAATTTTGTATCCTGCAACTTTACCAAATTCATTGATTAGCTCTAGTAGTTTTCTGGTGGCATCTTTAGGATTCTCTATGTATAGTATCATGTCATATGCAAACAGTGACAGTTTTACTGCTTTTCCAATTTGGATTCCTTTTATTTATTTTTCTTCTCTGATTGCCAAGGCTAAGACTTCCAAAACTATGTTGAATAATAGTGGTGAGAGTGGACATCCTTGTCTTGTTCCTGATTTAGAGGAAATGCTTTCAGTTTTTCACCATTGAGAATGATGTTTGCTGTGGGTTTGTCATATATGGCCTTTATTATGTTGAGGTAGGTTCCCTCTATGCCCACTTTCTGGAGCGTTTTTATCATAAATGGGTGTTGAATTTTGTCAAAAGCTTTTTCTGCATCTATTGAGATGATCATATGGTTTTTATTCTTCAATTTGTTAATGTGGTGTATGACATTGATTGATCTGTGTATACTGAAGAACCTTTGCATCCCTGGGATAAATCCCATTTGATCATGGTGTATGATCCTTTTAATGTGCTGTTGGATTCTATTTGCTAGTATTTTGTTGAGGATTTTTGCATCTATATTCATCAGTGATATTGGTCTGTAATTTTCTTTTTTTGTAGTATCTTTGTCTGGTTTTGGTATCAGGGTGATGGTGGCCTCATAGAATGAGTTTGGGAGTGTTCCTTCCTCTGCAATTTTTTGGAAGAGTTTGAGAAGGATGGGTGTTAGCTCTTCTCTAAATGTTTGATAGAATTCACCTGTGAAGCCATCTAGTCCTGGACTTTTGTTTGTTGGAAGATTTTTTTTTAACATCTTTATTGGAATATAATTGCTTTACAATGTTAGTTTCTGCATTATAGCAAAGTGAACCAGTTATACATATACATATCTCCCCATATCTCTTCCCTCTTGCATCTCCCTCCCTCCCAACCTCCCTATCCCACCCTTCTGGGTGGTCACAAACCACTGAGCTGATCTCCCTGTGCTATGCGGCTGCTTCCCACTAGCTATCTATGTTACATTTTGTAGTGTATATATGTCCATGCCACTCTCTCACTTCGTCCCAGCTTACCCTTCCCCCTCCACGTATCCTCAAGTCCATTCTCTAGTAGGTCTGCATCTTTATTACCATCTTGTGCCTAGGTTCTTCATGACCATTTTGTTTGTTTGTTTCCTTATCTATGTGTTAGTACACGGTATTTGTTTTTCACTTTCTGACTTACTTCACTCTGTTTGACAGTCTCTATGTCCATCCACCTCACAACAAATAACACAGTTTCGTTCCTTTTTATGGCTGAGTAATATCCCACTGTATATATGTGCCAGATCTTCTTTATTCATTTATCTGTTGATGGACACTTCAGTAGCTTCCACGACCTGGCTATTATAAATAGAACTGCAATGAACATTGTGGTATATGACTCCTTTTGAATTATGGTTTTCTCAGGGTATATGCCCAGTAGTGGAATTGCTGGGTTGTATGGTAGTTCTATTTTTGTTTTTTAAGGAACCTCCATACTGTTCTCCATAGTGGCTGTATCAATTTACATTAACACCAACAGTGCAAGAGGGTTCCCTTTTCTCCACACCCTCTCCAGCATTTACTGTTTGTAGATTTTTTGATGATGGCCATTCTGAGTGGTGTGAGATGATATCTCATTTTAGTTTTGATTTGCATTTCTCTAATGATTAATGATGTTGAGCATTCTTTCCTGTGTCTGTTGGCAATCTGTATACCCTCTGTGGAGAAATGTCTATTTAGGTCTTCTGCCCATTTGTGGATTAGGTTGTTCACTTTTTAATGTTGAGCTGCATGAGCTACTTATATATTTTGGAGATTAATCCTTTGTCAGTTGCTTCATTTGCAAATATTTTCTCCCATTCTGAGGGTTGTCTTTTGGTCTTGTTTATGGTTTCCTTTGCTGTGCAAAAGCTTTTAAGTTTCATTAGGTCCCATGTGTTTATTTTTGTTTTTATTTCCATTTCTCTAGGAGGTGGGTCAAAAAGGATCTTGCTATGATTTATGCCACAGAGTGTTCTGCCTATGTTTTCCTCTAAGAGTTTGATAGTTTCTGGCCTTACATTTAGGTCTTTAATCCATTTTGAGTTTATTTTTGTGTATGGTGTTAGGGAGTGATCTAATCTCATACTTTTACATGTACCTGTCCAGTTTTCCCAGCAACACTTATTGAAGAGGCTGCCTTTTCTCCACTGTATATTCTTGCCTCCTTTATCAAAGATAAGGTGACCATATGTGCATGGGTTTATCTCTGGGCTTTCTATCCTGTTCCATTGATCTATATTTCTGTTTCTGTGCCAGTACCATATTGTCTTGATTACTGTAGCTTTGTAGTATAGTCTGAAGTCACAGAGCCTGATTTCTCCAGCTCCGTTTTTCTTTCTCAAGATTGCTTTGGCTATTCAGGGTCTTTTGTGTTTCCATACAAATCGTGAAATTTCCTGTTCTAGTTCTGTGAAAAACTCCAGTGGTAGTTTGATAGGGATTGCATTGAATCTGTAGATTGCTTTGGGTAGTAGAATCATTTTCACAATATTGATTCTTCCAATCCAAGAACATAGTATGTCTCTCCATTTTTGGTATCATCTTTAATTTTTTTCATCAGTATCTTATAATTTTCAGCATACAGGTCTTTTGTCTCCTTCGGTAGGTTTATTCCTAGATATTTTATTCTTTTTGTTGCAATGGTAAATGGGAGTGTTTTCTTGATTTCACTTTCAGATTTTTTATCATTAGTGCATAGGAATGCCAGAGATTTCTGTGCATTAATTTTGTATCCTGCAACTTTACCAAATTCATTGATTAGCTCTAGTAGTTTTCTGGTAGCATCTTTAGGATTCTCTATGTATAGTATCATGTCATCTGCAAACAGTGACAGCTTTACTTCTCTTTTCCATTTTGGATTCCTTTTATTTTTTTTCTTCTCTCATTGCTGTGGCTACAACTTCCAAAACTATGTTGAATAATAGTGGTGAGAGTGGGCAACCTTGTCTTGTTCCTGATCTTAGTGGAAATGGTTTCAGTTTTTCACCACTGAGGATGATGTTGGCTGTGGGTTTGTCACATATGGCCTTTATTATGCTGAGGAAAGTTCCCTCTATGCCTACTTTCTGCTGGGTTTTTATCATAAATGGGTGTTGAATTTTGTTGAACACTTTCTCTGCATCTATTGAGATGATCATATGGTTTTTCTCCTTCATTTTGTTAATATGGTGTATCATGTTGATTGATTTGCATATATTGAAGAATCCGTGCATTCCAGGGATAAACCCCATTTGATGATGGTGTATGATCCTTTTAATGTGCTGTTGGATTCTGTTTGCTAGTATTTTGTTGAGGATTTTTGCATCTATGTTCATCAATGATATTGGCCTGCAGTTTTCTATCTTTGTGACATCTTTGTCTGGTTTTGGTATCAGAGTGATGGTGGCCTTGTAGAATGAGTTTGGGAGCGTTCCTCCCTCTGCTATATTTTGGAAGAGTTTGAGAAGGATAGGTGTTAGCACTTCTCTAAATGTTTGATAGAATTTGCCTGTGAAGTCATCTGGTCCTGGGCTTTTGTTTGTTGGAAGATTTTTAATCACAGTTTCAATTTCAGTGCTTGTGATTGGTCTGTTCATATTTTCTATCTCTTCCTGGTTCAGTCTTGGAAGGTTATACCTTTCTTAGAATTTGTCCATTTCTTCCAGGTTGTCCATTTTATTGGCATAGAGTTGCTTGTAGTAGTCTCTTAGGGTGCTTTGTATTTCTGCGGTGTCTGTTGTAACTTCTCCTTTTTCATTTTTAATTTTATTGATTTGAGTCCTCTCCCTCTTTTTCTTGATGAATCTGGCTAATGGTGTATCAATTTTGTTTATCTTCTCAAAGAACCAATTTTTAGTTTTATTGATCTTTGCTATTTTGTTCTTTGTTTCTATTTCATTTATTTCTGCTCTGATCTTTATGATTTCTTTCCTTCTGCTAACTTGGTTTTGTTTGTTCTTCTTTCTCTAGTTCCTTTAGGTGTAAGGTTAGATTGTTTATTTGATATTTTTCTTATTTCTTGAGGTAGTCTTGTATAGCTGTAAACTTCCTTCTTAGAACTGCTTTTGCTGCATCCCATAGGTTTTGGATTGTTGTGTTTTCATTGTCACTTGTCTCTAGGTATTTTTTGATTTCCTCTTTGATTTCTTCAGTGATCTCTTGGTTATTTAGTAATGTATTGTTTAGCCTCCGCGTGTTTGTGTTTTTTATGTTTTTTTCCGTGTAATTCATTTCTAATCTCATAGCGTTGTGGTCAGAAAAGATGCTTGATATGATTTCAATTTTCTTAAATTTACTGAGGCTTGATTTGTGATCCAAGATGTGATCTATCCTGGAGAATGTTCCGTGTGCACTTGAGAAGAAAGTGTAATCTGCTGTTTTTGGATGGAATGTCCTATAAATATCAATTAAATTTATCTGGTCTGTTGTGTCATTTAAAGCTTTCCTTATTTATTTTCATTTTGGATGATCTGTCCATTGGTGTAAGTGAGGTGTTAAAATCCCCCACTATTATTGTGTTACTGTCGATTTCCTCTTTTACAGCTGTTAGCAGTTGCCTTATGTATTGAGGTGCTTCTATGTTGGGTGCATATATATTTATAATTGTTGTATCTTCTTCTTGGATTGATTCCTTGATCATTATGTAGTGTCTTTCCTTGTCTCATGTAACATTCTTTATTTTAAAGTCTATTTTATTTGGTATGAGTATTGCTACTCCAGCTTTCTTTTGATTTTCATTTGCATGGAATATCTTTTTTCATCCCCTCACTTTCAGTCTGTATGTGTCCCTAGGTCTGAAGTGGGTCTCCTGTAGACAGCATATATATGGGTCTTGTTTTTGTATCCATTCAACAAGCCTGTGTCGTTTGGTTGGAGCATTTAATCCATTCACGTTTAAGGTAATTATCGATATGTATGTTCCTATGACCATTTTCTTAATTGTTTTGGGTTTGTTTTTGTAGGTCCTTTTCTTCTCTTGTGTTTCCCACTTAGAGAAGTTCCTTTAGCATTTGCTGTAGAGCTGGTTTGGTGGTGCCGAATTCTCTTAGCTTTTGCTTGTCTGTAAAGCTTTTTTTTTTTTTTTTTTGCGGTACGCGGGCCTCTCACTGTTGTGGCCTCTCCCGTTGAGGAGCACAGGCTCCGGACGCGCAGGCTCAGTGGCCATGGCTCACAGGCACAGCCGCTCTGCGGCATGTGGGATCTTCCCAGAACGGGGCACGAACCCGTATCCCCTGCATCAGCAGGCGGACTCTGAACCACTGTGCCACCAGGGAAGCCTTGGTGTTGATTTCTCCATCGAATCTGAATGAGATCCTTGACAGGCTGAGTAATCTTGGTTGTAGGTTCTTCCATTTCATCACTTTAAGTATATCATGCCACTCCCTTCTGGCTTGTAGAGTTTCTGCTGAGAAACCAGCTGTTAACCTTATGGGAGTTCCCTTGTATGTTATTTGTCGTTTTTCCCTTGCTGCTTTCAATAATTTTTCCTTGTCTTTAATTTTTGCCAATTTGATTACTGTGTGTCTCAGCATGTTTCTCCTTGGGTTTATCCTGTATGGGACTTGCTGTGCTTCCTGGACTTGGGTGGCTATTTCCTTTCCCATGTTAAGGTTGTCAACTATAATCTCTTCATATATTTTCTGTGGTCCTTTCTCTCTCTCTTCTCCTTCTGGGACCCCTATAATGACCCCCATAATGCAAATGTTGTTGCGTTTAATGTTGTCCCAGAGGTCTCTTAGGCTGTCTTTATTTCTTTTCATTCTTTTTTCTTTCTTCTGTTCCACAGCAGTGAATTCCACCGTTCTGTCTTCCAGGTCACTTATCTGGATACATTTCTTTATATATCTTTTTTTTTGGCCGTGTCACGCGGCATGTGAGCTCTTAGTTCCCCAACCAGGGCTTGAACCCATGCCTCCTGAAGTGGGAGTGCAGAGTCTTGACCACTGGACCGCCAGGGAAGTCCCATTTCTCTCTCTCTCTCTCTATATATATATATATATATTTTTTTTTTTTTCGGTACACGGGCCTGTCACCTCTGCGGCCCCTCCTGTTGCGGAGCACAGGCTCCGGAGGCGCAGGCCCAGCGGCCATGGACCACGGGCCCAGCCGCTCCGCGGCACGCAGGATCCTCCCGGATCGGGGCACGAACCCGCGTCCCCTGCATCGGCAGGCGAACTCCCAACCACTGCGCCACCAGGGAAGGCCCTTCTATATATATTTTTAAAGAACAGATTTTAAAATATCACCACAGATATTATCAGGAAGTCTTTATAAGTATTGGAAAACTACAAAACTCATGGTGGTAAATACAAGTTTTCCAAAACTGTTACTTTCATCTAAAAGGTTAAATTTTATCATTGGCAATAAATACTGCCAGTTGTTTTATTCGAAGTGACAGGTTCACTTCTTTTATTTTCAAGAAAATTTCTGCCACATACTCAAGTCTGAATAACTGAAGTTCGTTCATTGTCTTTTCAAGTAAAAAGGTGTTCAGTTGTAAAGATTAAATGAAATAATTTTTATCAACTTCTTACAACTTGAGTAAGCAGTCAGTAAATGGAAGCTAGTTAGTGGTGGGATAACATTTTATGTTATCATAATACCTTCCCACCCAGTTTAATTCAGTTGATGTTCCTAATATTTCTGTGACGTTGGTAAAATAGATATCAGCATCTCATTACGTAAAGGCAGAAACCTGGACTGTAAGGTGGTATAAGTTTGTAAAGTTGGTTTTAGGAATATAAAGTTACCAACCAATAAGCTGTGAATCCAGACTTCAACTCAAGCCATCTGTCTACAAATGTAGCATTTTCCCACCATTTTGTCAGTAAAGAGTAAACAGGGGAAGCACAGCTCCACACGACCCATCTTGAATAACACTTTTCAAGGATTGCTGACATTTTCAAGAGATAATAAATTGAGGAAAGAGCCATTGATTTTGTATAAAGGGTTCAGGAAAGAGGTATTATTTGAGCTGAGGCTTGAAGAAGTAGTTTTCATCTGTTAATTTGGAAGAGAATTACCTGATTATAGAAAATCTTTTGTAAATTATGGAGAAGTATAGATGGAGTAAATTCTAAAAGATCACTTAAATAATTTTTTCTCATTCCCTTCCTCAGGCTTTAGAAAAGAACTCAAGAACCTGGAAGTAGTCTATAAATCTTATGAGTCCCACCCAGAATCACATCTACAAATAAAAAATCCTTTGATAAAAAGGTAATCCTAGCTGTTTGGAATACTAAAATCTTTTAAATTAAATGCATGTATTATAGGAACTCTTTATCAGAAAGGCATACTACTATCACTACTCTGAAAGCAATGGGTCTAGAGCAGGGGTCCCCAAGCCCCGGGCTGCAGACTGATACCGGAACCGGGCCGCACAGCAGGAGGTGAGTGGCGGTCGAGTGAGCGAAGCTTCATCTGCAGCTCACCATCGCTCGCATTACGGTCTGAACCACACCCCCCTTCCCAAGTCAGTGCAAAAATTGTCGTCCTCGAAACTGGTCTCTGGTGCCAAAAAAGGTTGGGGATTGCTGGTCTAGAGTATTATGATGCATATTTTATTGGGGATCATTAAAAGGATGTAAACCTTAATGATAGGGGGCCTACAAAGTACCTTGTACAATATATGATTGTTTGTTTTAAACCTCACAGCATTCTTTTGAGATGTATGGTATTTTACAAAAGAGAAAATTTGGGGCGTAGATTAAGTAATTTGGCCAAAGCAACGGAGTTGAGATTTGAATATAGCTCTTATCTACTTAGCAGAGCCTCAACTCTTTTCATCTTTGTGCTCTAATTGAATTTTATGCAATTCACATGAGAAAAATAATTTAATCATATGAAGATAAATAATTTGCAATGTGATATCATTTTTCTTCACCTTAGAAGTTAACTATTACTTAAATAAAGGTAGTCTTTGATTAACCAAATTATTTTTAATTAGTATACTATCCTTTTAGCATTATATACCAAAATTAAAGTACCTCTATTGCTATAAACTTTGGGTGGGAAGTGTTTTAGAATATTGAATTGTTTGCTAGTAAAATTTTTCTTAAGTCTATGCTACATTTTATCACAATAGATGTAATTTCAGTGTTTTTAAGTTGAATTTTTTTTTTTTTTTTGGCTGCACTGTGTGGCTTGTGGCATCTTAGTTGGCCTGGGCAGTGATAGCGCTGAGTCCTAACCACTGGACTGCCAGGGAATTCTCTGAAAGTTGCTTTTTTTTTTTTTTTTTGAGGTATGCGGGCCTCTCACTGTTGTGGCCTCTCCCGTTGTGGAGCACAGGCTCCGGACGCGCAGGCTCAGCGGCCATGGCTCATGGGCCCAGCCGCTCCGCGGCATTTGGGATCTTCCCAGACCAGGGCACGAACCCGTGTCCCCTGCAGCGGCAGGTGGACTCTCAACCACTGCGCCACCAGGGAAGCCCCTGAAATTTGCTTTTTAAATTATACTTCTGGTTATAAATCTGATATTGGTAATGATGGATGTTTCTGATAAACATTTGTGTATTCTGGCATAAAGATTTTGGATTCAGAGAGTGTAAATTGTTAACGGTTGAAAATATCTTTCCATTTCTGCAATGTTACACAAATAACATAAGTGCTGTATTGGGAAGTTAAACTACAGGACAAATGTTTGTTTTCCCTCCAATTTTGCATATTTCTGTATGGCGTTTTAGCTTTGTTTTTGTTTTTCAGGTCACATATACGTGAAACCAATGGAAAGTTATTCCCTTCATCCAATCCACAAATACTCAAGGACCATACAGCAAGAGAGCATACCCACCAGTCAGATGAACAGAAACTTGAAAAAGCAAGTGAATGCAAATTTTCTGAGTGGCTTAATATAGAAAATTCTGAGAGAACAGGTTTGCTTTTTCACGTTGATGATAATTCTGCTTCTGGAAAGAGAGTAAACAGTAATGGAACAGTCTCACCATCTTCATTGTGGTCTTCACACATGAGAACTGTGGGGTTGAAGCCAGGAACTGCTCCCCTCATCCAGCAGCAAAATATGATGGAACAGTGTTACTCTGAGAACTCTCTATCCAGGGAACATCTCATTCAGTCAACCTGCAGATCTGATGGTTGTCAGATGCCAGAACTTGTTTGCCAGAATACCCCACCCCCTCTGCCACCAAAGAAATATGCTATAACCAGTGTGCCACAGTCAGAGAAAAATGATGCTCCACCTGCTGTCAAATCAACAGAGATGTTTAAAACTAATTCTTCTAGTCTTCCAAAGCACAGTTTAAGTACAGCTTCAGAACCAGGTTTAGAAGTGAGTACATATATGAATGATGAAAGACTTAAGGAAACATTTCAAGCAAAAGAGTATGTTGGCAACACATCAAACACCCCGTCCAGCTCTTCAGCTAATGATTTTCAGGCAGACTCGGGTACAGCTGTTGGTGCTTCTTGCCAGCCAGAAATAGACTCTAGTTCTACCTGTCGAAATGAGAGAGTTTCATTAACTACCTATTTTTCAGTGGATAACTGCATGACTGATACATATAGATTGAAATACCATCAGAGGCCCAAGCTCTGTTTTCCAGAGAGCAGTGGCTTTTGTAATGATAATTCACTTTCTCAGAATGAAAGAGGGCTAGGGCCTGTGTTACATAGTAGTCTTGGTTCAAACTGCCCTTCCAAGCAAAGATATAAACCTGGTATACATTGTAATAGATAAATGATGAAACCGACAGGCTTTTACTTCTGAGGCCATTAACTAGGAATCAAAGGACCAAACCTAGTGCTATATGAAATTAAAACCATGGCAATATTTAAGTCATTAATCACCTTAACTTTCTATACAGATATTTTATTTTGTGAAGATCTACTTATTGGATATTTTGGAATTCCCTCTGAATAGTCTTGGCATGCCTCAAAAAATAGAAAATCCGGGGGTATGCAGAAAGTCATTTATCATATGCTGCAGTTGAGTAAAAATGTAATTTGTCCCTTTATTTTCTGACTGGTAGACCCATAGGTATTAAACTAACCAGTACTCATATATAGATTGGTAAACTGTGCTAACTGAAAGATAGATGATATGTAGCTTGTGTAGTCAAAGCAATATTTGCTTTGTGAGGAAGCACTTTCTAATGGGGAGCCAAAAGAGGACTTCACCCATTTGCTTTTGACTTCTGTGATAGTCTAGTACATATGATCCCTTTAAGTGTCTTAAAATATATCGACCCATGAAATTGATAGCATTTGGGGGAAAAAAGCCTTAATGATAAAGCAATTTTTAAATTAAATTCTCAAGGTTAGAAGAGAAGACACTTAATTTTGCTCCTAGAATTTTTATCTTCAAAATATCGTTTGTTGTATGCATTCATAAACATTACTTCAGTCATGTAAGCTAAAAATAGTTAAAATACTTCACTTTAGTATATTTATTTATCTTGTTACATTTTTTCTAATTTTATATGAAATGTGAAAGGTTTTTACTTTGGTTTGCTTTGGGCTGCTAATAACCAGTGTTAGGAATTAACCTATAATCCTCTTTTTAAGAATATCACTGTGACTGCCTAAATTTTCCCTGCTATAATATTACCTGTGTGTAGGTTGTCAGCCCATTTTAGTAATTTTCATATTCTTGAATTTGAAAATCTTTCTGGGTTTCCAGATTCAAGTTTTGCCTTTCATATAGATTTAATTTTAATGAAATGTATTAATTTGAGCATCCCTCCCTTTTTTCTAAACAAATAATTTAATTTTTACCCCACCTACTTTCATGGAGAAGTCTTTCTTTGAAAAAAAAAAAAGGGGGGGGGATTTTCCATTATTATGATGACCTTACAAGTGAAAATAAGTAATTGCCTTATTTCATAGTTGTCATTTAATTTTGTACTAAGCTGGTAAACTAATTGTAGTTTAGAATAGTTTTATATTGTCCACACTAGAGAATTGAGAATTTAAATTTTATATATAAAACATAATAATTCCATAAACTAATTAGTAAATTTAATATCTTGACCAATCCCATAAATTGTTAAAATATTCTAAAATGTAAATGAATCTTATTTTCTAGATAAGTAGAAAATAATTGCTTGTAGAAGTCCCAGCTCACTGAGTTATCAAATCTTGGCCAAATTTTGTCTTCCACCTAGAGAAGTTTTTAATAGCCTTTTCTAGCTATAACAGTAGGTGATTATTACTTTATATTCTCTTAATTTAGAAATACTTGAATATCAACTAAATAAAATTTTATCTTTTAAGAAAGCTTTTTTTTTAACATAGCTTTTAGTATGGGGGGTTTGTAAATATTGTAAATTTGTAAAATTGTATTTGAAATGTCACTGTATTTAATTACTGCTTTTATAACATTGTAAAATACTAGAAAAATGAGCTTCAAGTATTTTAATAGCTTTCAAAAACTTTGTGTAGTTTGAAACATTTAAACTGATTTCTGATACTTACGAACAATCTCATAGATTTGTATGGGATTCAACTCACAATTGAGTTGCAAATATCAAATAGAAACGTCCAATTTGGGCTCTTTTTAAAGTACTGTACAGTTGAAACCTCCTGAATCATGTTACAGTACTAACAGACTAGAAACTGACCATTTGTTTTTGTTGATTCAACACTCCAAATATAGAATATGTATTTACTAATCATTCACATGTGAATTTTTTATTTCTAGGGTGTCTATTTTTATAGATGTTTTCTTCTGGTTATAAGCTTATTATAACTTTTAAAATAACGCAGCCAACAATTGTTATGTTCAAAATACTTCAGAGTATCTTTGTGTGAACTCAGTTTCTTCTGATTCAAAATTTTGGGGGGGTATAAACTGATTTTTAATTTAATATGGTTGGACTTTTCTTTGCATTCATAAACTGTGGCTTCCTTTCACCTCTGTGAATTATATATTTTATGGGAAATGTAAATCAATTTAAAGTTCAGGGATGAACTTGGAATATCACTCATCAAAAATTTATCACAGGAGACTCCTAAGAGTTCAACTCCAGCAAGGCCTAAAGGAGCGTTCCCACAGGAGTTGGCAAACTTTCTTTAAAGAGCCAGATAGTAAATAATTTAGGCGTTGTGGACCATAGGATCTCTGTTACTCAACTCTGCCACTGTAGTGTGAAAACAGCCGTAAGGTAACATTTACATAACAGTATGCAAATGAATGGGCATGTCTGTTCCAGTAAAACTTTGTAAGCATTGAAACTTGGATTTCACATCATGAAATAGTCTTGAGTTTTTTCAATCATTTTAAGATGTTAAAAATCATTCTTGGCTCACATCTTTAAAGAGAGGCAAGTGGGCCAGATCTGGCCCATTAGTGTAGTTTGATGACCCTTTTCCTAGAGCATAATAACCTCTACATTAAATGCCCTTACTAAATATCCTGTAGTCTCTGAATGTATTCCCATGCAATTTAGGGACTAGGTATATGGAGCACTTCACATCCTAAAATTTTCAGGTTAACAGAACTCTAAAGACTTCCTCACAGTTGCTCATTAGCCAGTTGATTTCAAACGGTTATTAAAACAATCATTTCACTTATATGAAATTTACAAAGGAATTTATCAGACTAAAATCACATTGATGTAAATACTTTTGATGTCTCTTTTTTTATCACAGCAAGTTTGCCAATTCTTCTTGGTGTCCCATTTACCCAGTTAAAAACCTTCAAGTATACTATGTTACCCTGAGATGGCACAGTAGGCACAATTTCATCTGTAGGAAATATTCAAACCTCATACTGCCACCATTTTGGATACCATTTACAGTCATGTCACAGCACTACGATCTTTCTTCTTAGTAGTATCTTCCCTGTACTAGAAATTTTCAGAATATTCAGTAGTTGTGGTAGAAGGCTGATTCCAGGCTCAGAAAGGTAGTATGGATTATAAATCTTTGTATGTGACCTAACACACAAGTAATTTGTTAAAACGAAAGGAAATCAGACCCAATTTACCTGTATAATCAACATTTATTGGACAAAATTATTAGCAAGTAGCACAAAAACAATTCATACAATCTGTTTGGTACCCTCAATGAAATCCCAGTTCTGTTTCTCTAGATGCTTCAACCTTGCCTAAAAAGTTCTCCTCAGGCAGGTTTGTTAGGTTCCCTGAAGGCATAATTGTTAAACTTATAGTCAGCATTAGGCTAAAAGCCTCCAAAATCAATCCCAGATTTCACACTAACCCTAAATGCCATTCTAAAGAACAGAGGATGTAGAGTTTACCAGATCTATGCCCTGTTTCTAAGGGACGGCAAAAATATTTAGGCAATTCCAATATATAAAATGTCACCAATTTCAAGGACAAGAGCCCATTTCTAACATCTGTTATATAATAGGAATAGCTTCTGAAGGGCTTATAGTAGCTGCTTTGGGAATGTGACCTTTTTGATTAAATACTAGCTGATCACTCCTGGGAAATAAATTCTTGTTAACATATTTAGATAAAAAAGAATGTAAGCTCCATAAAGGCAAGGATTTTTGTCTGTTTTGTTCAGTGCTGTACCTGGCCCACAGTAAGTGCTCAAACATTTGCTCAATGAGTAAATATGGTGACTTTGCTGGAGTATTAAAGTAAGTTACAGACATTATAATAAACATGTTTTGGCCACAAACATTCTTAATGCAACCACAATAAAAATTAGGTTTGAAACACACAGTCCTACTTTACAGAGTTCAAGAGCTTAAAAGTGAGGGGAAGCATCCAGGTAAGAGGACATGCACTCTAGCCTTCCATTACTGGATATTATATACTTTCTCTAAGATTGTACCAACCTAGCAACCATAACAGAGGTCCACTTAATCTAAAAATTAAACTGGCACTTACAGCAAATATATTGTGGGCCTGCATTTTCTGTATAGCTTTTAACTCCTTTTTCAAAATCCTCCCCTTGCTTTTGGATAATTTATTTCTAAATATTTCACCTTATTATTTCACCATTATTTTTTTTTTTTTTTCTTTTTGCGGTATGCGGGCCTCTCACTGTTGTGGCCTCTCCCGTTGCGGAGCACAGGCTCCGGATGCGCAGGCCCAGCGGCCATGGCTCACGGGCCCAGCCGCTCCGCGGCATATGGGATCCTCCCAGACCGGGGCACGAACCCGTATCCCCTGCATCGGCAGGCGGACTCTCAACCACTGCGCCACCAGGGAGGCCCTATTTCACCATTATTATCTGCATCATACTAAACCTTGGCCAACCCTTAAAATGTTAAAGGAAAAACATTAATCTATTTCCTAATGAGTATAATAAACCTTCATGTATAAATAAATACTTTTTATGTTCAGCCCCTGTAAAGCCACCAGATAATCTGTAAAAAGTTTTAAAACGTGAATCAGAGCCGAGTTTTAAGATCGTAGCTATGAATGGCTGAGATCATTACCCATTTAATACAGTCCCCGCAAAGAATAACAGAATGTGTAAAATGAAATGAAGGTCCCTTAGAGTTTGAAATTCTTCTGGTGCACAATCCTGTCGTCTTTGTTCAAGAAGTTTGTAGTCATTTTCAGGATCCACTCCAGGAGCCAAAATTCTTAATTTAGGTATCAGGCAAACCATTCTGTAAAAACCAAATAATTGTCAACAATGTTTCCTTTTTCTTTCCCTTTAAATACTTTATGCCAACTTTTGAAAACTTTGATTGTCTTAGTCATTTGCCTATTCCTAAATGATTTTCATTTTGATAAGAGCAAAAAAAGGCCTGACTATTCTTCATAAGTCTTCCATTTTCTATCCAGAGCTGAAAATTCAGATCATTTAAAAAAACAAAAACAAACAAAAAAAACACTACATTTGAAGTATCACTCTACCAAATATCAGGAGTGGGTGGAAAGATTCTCCTGTACACATGACTTGACAGAGGATTTTATAGAAACACCCATCTTCCATTGGTCCCACTGAACCCTCGGCCACACCATTCAAGAAATCCAAGGAATCAGAGACAATGAGGCCTCACCAACAGTGAGTTTATGCCCCAATTTTTGCCAAAATTGGGGGCTGGGAGTAAGAGAAGAAGACGTAATTACCGCAAATTCAATAAGCATGATGGCTGAGAGAAATTAACTTACAGTGCGTAAAGGATTAGCTCCGAAGTCCAAAGGAGCTGTTTAATGACTAAATGAGCTGCACCGCTTTTCCTCCTCCAGCTCACCGCTCCTCTCCTGAACTTGTCCCTTGTTATCATCTCAGTCCTGTGTCTTCCTTCTTGTTCTGCTCCCCCAAGCCCCTTCTCTAAGTTCCCTTCCTTTATCCTCTGCCAAAACTGTCTTCTCAAAGGGGGTGGCAATGAAAATGGAGAGCATGGATTTTCCAAATGGAATCTAGAGAGTTTTGTGACTTATCAGTTGGTGTTTTGGAGTGTGCGGGTGTGTATATAAAGCAAAGCGGGAGGGGCTTCCCTGGTGGCGCAGTGGTTGAGAGTCCGCCTGCCGATGCAGGGGACACGGGTTCGTGCCCCGGTCTGGGAAGATCCCACATGCCGTGGAGCGGCTGGGCCCGTGAGCCATGGCCGCTGAGCCTGCACGTCCTGAGCCTGTGCTCCACAACGGGAGAGTCCACAACAGTGAGAGGCCCGCGTACCGCAAAAAAAAAAAAAAAAAAAAGCAAAGCGGGAAATCAAAAAATGAGACCCAGACTTCCGGGAGGGGAAATGAGTGAATAAAGTTAACATTTACTGAAATGGTAACAATGAAAAATAAGGTCATTTGAGTAAGAAGTCAAGAGTCCAGTTCTGGGCCCATCTGAGATAACCGTGCACAGCCTGCTCACGGTCAAACCGTTGTAACCGTTGTACAGTAACAGTAGCTTTAGCTGAGCGCTGACTGCTGCCAGGCAATATGCAAATAAATCGCTTTTAGATAAGTTAGCGATTTATCTAAAACACCACGCCACAACACCACACCCCTATGACGTGGTTACTATTGGTCCCAAACGGTAAATGTGAATATAAAGCTCCAAAAAGCCAAATAACGTCTCCAGTTTCTTCGTGGTAGTGCAGGAACTCAACCCCAGCCGGTTTCCTCCCAACACAGAACAAAAAAATTATGAAGCCAAGTTTCCTCTACACCTCATCTGAACACCCTCAACTTAGGAGCCAAGGAAGGACATTTTCACTCTGGTCTTCGTTCCACTCCCGCGCCTACCCTATCCTGCCACTCGCCAGATGGACGATGGTGGACAGGCCGTAACTTTCCGCAATGCAATTTCCTCGCCTCTCCCGCACCCACCTCCCCAAACTGGGGTAGATGGTCTCTAAGCCCCTTACCACTTCAACGCTGCGTTAAGAGTACTCACCAGGGCAAAAAATACACGAAGAAAAACAACACTACGTCTAAGAGGACGAAGAGCCAGAGATCCAACCAGTAGGAATGTTTTGGTAACCGGTCTGCCCCGGACTGAGGCCGCACTTCGTGGTTCTGCTGCGGCTTCTCGGCTTCACCCAAGCCTCGCCGCTCCCGGGGACCATCCCGACCATCTTCGGCCGCCGAGACCACCTCCATCTTACAGCAGTCGCCGCGCCACAATCTGAGTAGCCGGAAACCGTCACCTCCCGCTCTTCCGCGTTCACCTCGCCGGAAAAGTGGATGAAGTCCGACCCCCCTCCCCAAAACGCATGCGCTGTTCCCCGCCCCGGAAATGGGCCCTGTACCCGCCCCGGAAATGGGCCCTGTACCCGCCCCTCCCAGCGCGCAGGCGCCGCCCGTCGGGCCGCTGCCTCCGTGAGTGCGGACCGATAGCGGCGTCTCCACCTGGAGACGGGGGAAACTGCCCGCCCGTTCTGCCCTGCAGCGTCCAGGAGGGAAGACGGTTATTCAGGTTTCGCTAGAAGAAATACTCTCTGGCCGGACCGGAAGTCACTTCACGTCCCATTCCTGACAGGTGATGGATTCCACCTTGGAAGTGCCCATAGTCACCTCTCCTTATCCCTGTATTCCTTTTGGGTCCTTATGCCAGGGTTTTAAAAGACCCTCCTCTAATGGGTTTTGTACTGTCCCTAACATGTTACACTTATTTGATTAAATTCTGGAAACAGCTCTAATGAGGTTGACATCATAAGTGTGAGAGTAAGTTTCTAAAGGGGCCAGAGAGCAAAACGTGAGAATTTTGTATGTACCTCAAAGGAGTGAATTTAAGAATAATCCAAGGGTTTGGTAGTGTGATCCCCCATGACATTAGAATGTTAGCAGAAAGAAAATGATTTACCGTTGTAGGCAAGGGAAAATTCTCCTCTACTCTCTTTGGGTCTCCAGCTGGGCATAAGAATTAAATTAACATAAGACAGGTTAACAGGAGGAAAGCGTAGAAGTGGTTTTTAGGTTTTTTTTTTTTTAACAAGTACATGGGAACCTTCACAAGAGAATGAAGACCTGAGGAAGTGACCAGGGCAGAAAGCTTTTCTACCTTTTAGAAAAAGAAACAAGTAAGACAAAGAGGTTTGGTTAGGGGTAGTAAATTGTGGAGAAATGACTAGGAAGATAAGGGTTAGTTTAACAAGGTTTGTCTGTATGGATTTTTTGGTCCAATTTCCCATCTCTGGTGATAAAAATATTTTTCTTCCTCCTGATGTAGGGAGGGCATCTTTTACATGGGAATTTTATCTCCTTCAGGAAGAAAAAGGAAGGTCAGAGTGCCCTTCTAGCACCAGCTGTTTCTCAGATGCCTTTAACTGAAAATATTCAGTATGCCAACGTGACATATTTTGGGGTGAAATGCTCTGAACTCCTTCATTCCCCTGTCTGAAACTTCCCTAGAAGTTTCACATAAACTCTGAGTTAGTGGCTATGGAGAAAAGAATTGGGTTAGCAGCTGAGTGGCAAGGGATCTGCAAAGGGAGAGAAGAACATAGATGAGAATGAGGATGAATAAACAGAAAATAACAAATCTAAGCACATTTCCCCATATCCCATTAAATCAGTCAGTCTCCCATCCCTGGGAATAGGTCAGTCCAATAGAATGGCTGAGCCTCGTTTATCTGATGGAGGGTGTTTATCTTGTCTTCAAAAGGTGCAGATTAGACACTATTTGTCCCAGGTGATTTACATAGAAGCAGCATGCTTCATCAGTGATGGCACAAGCTCCTCTTTCTTGGGCTGTCAGTGTGTCCAGGGCAAGAAGATTTTCAAGTCCGGCAGAGGCTATTAACTTTTGACTGAAAGGCTTCCGACATTTGCATACCAATATTGAACTCTTGTTCTGTTACTATGGAAAGATTTAGAACTGCCTTTTCCAACTCATAAGTTCCAAAGCCTAAGAAAAAGGATCTTAGTACTGAAAAGAACTTAGACTTGTGTATACAAGCCAGTTTTCTATAATATCTGGTCTGGTGTGTTTATATGGCGCTACTTTATGAACAAAGAAACCAAAGGTTTTTTGTTTGTTTGTTTTGCGGTACGGGGGCCTCTCACTCTTGTGGCCTCTCCCGCTGCGGAGCACAGTCTCCGGACGCGCAGGCTCAGCGGCCATGGCTCACGGCCCTAGCTGCTCCGCAGCATGTGGGATCTTCCCGGACCGGGGCACGAACCCGTGTCCCCTGCATCGGCAGGTTTACTCTCAACCACTGTGCCACCAGGGAAGCCCAAGCCAAAGTTGTTAATTGGGCTGGCATTTAAGATGGAGTATTGGGTGACAGAGGGTGTCAGGAATTCGAGTCCACATTGTTCTGACCACCCAGGTAGGAGCTCTTTATATACCTTATCTCACATGAGATAAAAAGACTAGTATTGTTCCTGGATAAGGTCAGAATGGAACTTGTGACATATTAGGTTGGGGTTTGGTGTATCTTGTCACCTGTCATATTGGCATCTGTACATCTCCATCTTCTGTGTATCCCTGTCAGTCTGTAGGAGCAGAATAGGTTGTGAAATATCTGATACAGTTAGGCCTTAGTAGCTGTAAGGCTTGGTTTTGTTACCTGACCAACTTGGTCTAGATTTTTGGTCTGCTTATATGTAATCTTTCGTCTTTGACAGCTAATGAGGGGAGCAACTGAGCTACCCTAGGTTACACGAGGGTGGCTTAGGAGTCAGCCATAACATCTGATGATTTGGCCAGTGTCCCTACCATAAGAGTCAGTGCTAAGACCATTTATGACCTTCAAGAGAAGCTTGAGGATGCATCTCTGGAATCAAACCACAAGGTTTGGTTGCAATATTGCCTTAGTATGTCACCTAGGAAAGGCCCAACATCATGCCTGTTTTCAATGCAAAGGGGAAAATTCCCTTCTAACATCTTTACCTGAGCAAAGGACACTCCCTGAGCTTCCATAGAGGTTTTTCTATGTGCAGTTAACTCATTGAAAGGAGAAGAGTGACATTTTCTTGGTCATGGATGCCATTACCTGTTATGCATCCATTTTCCTGAGTTGACCGCCGGGTGCTCATATTGGCAAGAACAAAAATTAGTTCAGGTTTTTTTGCATAATCTAGATGTTGATATAACCAGCAATCAGATTGATTAGTTAATGTGGCCAGCGTTTGGAAAACTGATGTAAAGGGGTGTCTGGTCTGTGCTTGACCTGTTGAGAAAACAATGAGTTAATAAGAGTGGAGACAAAGTTTGAAAGAGCCCATAGTGGAGGATCACAGGGAGAACAGATTGAGACAAGCAATCTCCAGTCAGCCTTTTAATAAATGGCTAAAGAAAGGGAGGGCTTTGTTACAAGGAGGCACTTTTTTTTCTTTTCATCTGGGACTAAGGAGTTGCAATAGGGGAGAAAATAGGTAGAAGGAAGTTTCTTGATCTGTGATCTTGGGAAAAACTGTCTACTTTATGATTTTGTCTGCTTCTGGGACCTGGAAGTTGGCCCTGGAAATCCTTAGTTTAAGGTCACCTTAGGAATGGTCTTCCAGCTGTGCTGGGAGTGCCGCTGATCTGGGTCAAAGCTGGCAGCGCTCACATGAATCCAGGAGGATTTTTCCTTTATTTTGATGGCAGTGTAAGTGCTTAGCGGTTTGTAAGGACCTTCCCAGCAAGATGACGATGCATGCTTTCTTCTAAAAACCTTGATGTATACCCAGTCTCCTGGTCAAAGGGGATAGCAAGTCAGTGCATTCCACGCCCTTTTTACTGTCGATAATATCCCCCAAGTATACTAGTTAGTTCCTGTATATGGCTAGTCATAGTATCATATTGTTCACTTAAGTCCCTATAGTGTTCACTCAATCCAGAAATGGGAGGTTTAGAGATGCCAGTAGGTATAGGGTGACCAAACACTGTTTCAAAAGGGGTTAATCCACACCTTCTATTTGGAGTATTCTGGATTTTTATAAGGGCCAGAGGTAGTGCTTCTGGCCATTAAGTCCAGTTTCTTGATAGACTTTTCCTAAAGTCCTTTTGCCTCTCCCGTTGCGGAGCACAGGCTCCGGACGCGCAGGCCCAGCAGCCATGGCTCACGGGCCCAGCCGCTCCGCGGCATGTGGGATCCTCCTGGACTGGGGCACGAACCCGTGTCCCCTGCATCGGCAGGTGGACTCTCAACCACTGCTCCACCAGGGAGGCTCCTAAAGTCCTTTTGATGTCTAGATTTTTATGTTCTATTTTCCCTGAGGATTGGGGGTGGTGCAGGGCATGAAATTTTAATGAGTACCCCAAAGTTTTTGCAAGCACATAGTTTATTTCTGCTATAAAATGAGTTCCTTGATCTGACTCAATCCATAAAGGAATACCAAAATGAAAATAATCTAGTTATTAATTTATTCACTGCTGTGTGGTGTTGTCATGTCTAGCCAGATAGCATTTAGTCCATCTACTAGTATACAGACAGTAAACCACTGGGATTAGCCTAGAGCTGGAGGTGAAATCCATTTGGAGTCCTGCAAGGGACAGTGTGGTAGAGGAGAACATTTCCTTGCCCACAATTCTGGTATCAAGGATGGATGTCACTAACTGGACACTGCTCACTCCAGGGCTGCTGCTGCTGACAGATCCTGGGACCTCTAACATCAGCCAGCAGAAGATGAGAATTCTACCAGTCAGTCTCCCAGATTTCTGCCTGTAGTATCCAATAAACGAGAATGGTAAGAGTCTCTTCTTGTCTTTTTCTCTTTCTGAATTTAGGTTAGCAGGAGAAAACATTTGTGTGAACTGTTTGCGGGGGTTATAGTGACTCTGGTGTCTTCTGTTATGAATACTCTTGTTTTCTATTTCTAATGGCTTTAGAGAAAGAAAAGCTTAAAAAACAATCTCCCTAGACCCCAGCACTCTCAGAGGGTATACTTTTACTGCTCTGAGGGACAGTACCCCATCAAATAACAGGGTCAACTGATCCTCAGCTGCACCCCAGAGCTCACCATTAAACTTACAGTAGAGAATCAGAAACTGGATTTCTTAATTGACACTGGTGCAACTTTACCGTCAATTTAGAGGATTTATCTCTGTCACCCCTGATTCTATTCAAGCTGTCGAATTCTCTGGGTAATCTATTTCACTGTCCACATCTCAGGCCACCTCAATATCCTTAGGACTTCCATTTCTCTTATTTCTTTTCCATCATTACTACTTTACATACCTATGATAGTTTTCTTTGAGAGTTGTACAGTCATCAAAACTAATTGCTATTTGTTTCAGCTTCTCTTTTATCTTCATCTTGGCCTTTAGCAGCTCCTGCTATTAATCTGTCTCCACCCCACTCAGCCAACCTGGTGCCCAGCAAACACCCTTTGCTCCAGCCAGATTGATTTCTTCTTCTTCCTCATGGAAACTCTTCTCCTTTTGCTTTTGGGCTTTGGCACATGTTGTCTTCATTAAATGCTTCCCCACCTATCCTAATCCTTCCCATCCTTTTTCAGTTCAAATTGCCAACTTCAGAAAGTTTCCCTCGCTACAGTTCACATTGATCTCTCCATTCTCAGTATTTTTAACACACCAATTGCAAAAAAGTTCACATTTAACTCATCTCCAACTACTTCATATGTCATGCTTTCTTCTTAGGGTGAGAGTTATCTTCTGAAAATTATGCAGTATTTGTTCCCATAGTTTTTTGCCTTTCTTCTGCATCAATTACCCTCTACATTCTGTAACAGCCACCTGTTGATGAGGTGTCTACTGGTCATTTTTCAAAACTTCTCTACCTTCAGCTCAAAAAACATTGAAATTTTCTTGACATATTGTTTGGTACATTGGCTTGCTTTGTAGCAAAATTTTATGTAAATTATCTCCCCTATCAGAGTATCAAATATTCTTTAGGATATTTTACCTATCCTATATTTTTACCATCTTTGCAGCCTCTATAGTCTCTCAAACCATACCTTGAATGTGGAAGAAATTAAATATTTATTCAGTTATGTTTGTTGTATTCTGCAGCCACTAATACAATCTTAATTATCTCTTTTGTAACATAGTAGTATAATGATACCACTGAGATCTACCACTACTGGTCTACCACTGTCAGTGAGGATACTTTCTGAGATTTTTCTCAAGGACCAGTAATGGATATACACTAATCCATTCCCCCATTTTGGATTTCATGTCTGTTATTTCAGTGAATACTCCTTGAATGCCTACTGTGTGTCAGGCGCTATCTGAGGAGCCATAGGAGATACAGATGCAATAGTCATCCAATCCTTTAGAAGTCGTGGCTGAGGACATCTCACAGATATGGGATATACAAACACTCTGTCCCAGAGCCCTGGGGTTCCGCATCATGGCTGGGATGTTAGGAAGGCTCAGCAGGATTGGCTGTGAATAAACTGCCTACCCTCTTCCCCCTGCCTACTCGCACATGTACAGACTTCAACCTTAAGGGCTCAGTTTTGTTTATTTTATATTTTGGGGTTTCATAAAAGATTTTATTTCAAAATAAAGAGGGCATTCTGCTGCGTTTTGAAGTTTAAAAACAACTTCAATATGGCCAAGCTTAATTGGTAGGCATAGATGACAAAGATGTTAAAAACCCACAGCCTTGAAGTCTCATTATGCTAACCAATTATGCAGTCAACCTTTGTTTTATTGAAAGGTGTTGGAGGGATGGTCATTGAGGGTGCAGATTGAAAGGTTAGTCAATACATGACATGTCTTCTCTCATAAAGTCGTGTAATAGGCTTCCAAGAGTAGACATGACAATATTGACATAGGTGTGAGCTAGAATAACAGTGTTAAGCAAATGGAGGCCCAGGTGATAACTGCTCTATATAAAATATTAACCTGAATTACACTTATTTTATAAGTGTAATCATTTTATTCTTTGTGCTTTTTCACAAAGTTGGGAAGATGGGAAGAAAGTTTTTTGAAATAAGTGAGCAAACAAGCAAGAGGTAAGTCTAGGTCAAAATGATTACTTAAGTAGTTCTAACATCAGATCACAGGCACTAGGCACATAAGTATCAGGGGATTATAATGATTTATAACAGTGTTTTTCAAACTGTGTTTCATGGAGCTTCATGTTTCCTCAGGGAGAACTCAGGGACCAACATGAAATGGAGGAATAGATGCAGGGAATGAGGCTTCAAGCCTCTACTGGAGAAACTCAGCTTTTATGTTCATATCTATAAATATGCCCTGTTAGAAAACAGATTTATTTTTTTCTGCTCTGATGAGAGCTCTGTCAAAAAATCACCTTGGGAGACCCATGTTCAGAATGGTAGAGTAGGCAGCTCCACGCCTCTGTCCCTCCACGAAACATTGAAAATAAGCAGAAACAACCTGAAATAAGTTTGCCAGAACTCTGGGAAATAGTCAAAGGTTTACAGAAACCAAGCAAATCCTAGTCAGAATATGTGAAGACATGGACAGAATTGAGGGAGAAATAGATCTACCATAATAACTGAAAATTTCAATACTCCACTTTCAGTAATGGGCAAAACATCTGATCTAGACAGAAGATCAATAAGAAAATAGAGGACTTTCAGATAAAGACAAATACTCTATGTTATCACGTATATGTGGAATCTGAAAGATAAGCTAGTGAATATAACAAAGAAGAAACAGACTCACAGATATAGAGAACAAACTAGTGGTTACCAGTGGGAAAAAGGAAGCAGGGAGGGGCAATATAGCGGCTAGGAGAGTAAGAGGTACAAACTACTATGTATAAAATAAATAAGCTACAAGGATATATTGCACAGCACAGGGAAATGGCCAATATTTTATAATAACTATAAATGGAGTATACCTTTAAAAATTTTGAATCGCTATGTTGTATACCTGAAACTTATATCATATTGTAAATCAGCTATACCTCAATTAAAAAAAAAGAAAATAGAGAACTTGAAGGACATTATAAAGCAATGAGATGTAACAGACATATATAGAATACTCCACACAAAAACTGCAGAGTATACTACATCAGTTGGTAACCCAGGCAGATTAAAATAGAGAGTGTATTGATTTTAGAAAATGGGAAGAATAAAGTTTATAAAGTGTTTAACATTGCCACCTGACAAAATAATCCTACAGGAATTTCAGCGCAAAATAAATGAAGAAACTATTTCTTGTTTCTTAACACTCATTCAGTTTCACTACTCCGCTCTTCCTAAACTAGCAACATCAAGCCCTCATAGAATGTGCTGGTTTAGGTATTTGTATTGCAAATCCCAGAAACTCACTAAATGTAACTCCAGAGCCATTTTAGGACTGTCATGAATCCAAGGATTCATCCCTCTTTCTGGCCTTGTTTTCTCCGTAACATTTATACCATCTAATGTACTTTATATTTTACCTTTTTCTCTTGTACATTATCTGTGTCCTCCTCCATGGGGACAGGGATTTTTTGTCTGTCTCGCTTACTATTGTATTTCTAACACTTATATCAGCACCTGCATCTAATAAATGTTCAATAAATATGTGTTGAATAATATTTTGAATGAAAATTTACCTGTATAACCATATTAAATAAAATTGAATCTGGATTCTAGAATACATAGACTCTAGAACCAGACTGCTTGGTTTCAAATCCTGGTTCAGCCACTTACTGCCTGTTTACCTTTGGCCAACTTACATAACTTCTCTTTGCCTAAGTTACTTAATCTGTAAAATGAGAATAGAAATACTAGTTCTTATAGTATAGAGATGTTGTGAGGATTAACATGAGTTGATTTTTTATTTTTCAAGTGAATGATGCTTTATTGTTTTTAATTTTAATTTTTTTGCACATCTTTATTGGAGTATAATTGCTTTACAGTGGTGTGTTAGTTTCTGCTTTATAACAAAGTGAATCAGTTATACATATACATATGTCCCCATAGCTCTTCCCTTTTGTGTCTCCCTCCTTCCCACCCTCCCTATCCCACCCCCCTAGGTGGTCACAAAGCACCAATGTGATCTCCCTGTGCTATGCGGCTAATTCCCACTATCTATTTTATGTTTGGTAGTGTATATATGTCCATGCCACTCTCTCACTTTGTCCCAGCTTACCTTTCCCCCTCGTATCCTCAAGTCCATTCGCTAGTAGGTCTGTGTCTTTATTCCCGTCTTGCCCCTAGGTTCTTCATGACCAAGAAGAAATTTTTTTTTTTTAGATTCCATATATATGTGTTAGCATACAGTAATTGTTTTTCTCTTTCTGACTTACTTCACTCTGTATCACAGATTCTAGGTCCATCCACCTCACTACAAATAACTCAATTTCGTTTCTTTTTATGGCTGAGTAATATTCCATTGTAAATATGTACCACATCTTTTTTTTTTTTTTTTTTTTTTTTTTTTTTTTTTTTTTTGTGGTACGTGGGCCTCTCACCATTGTGGCCTCTCCCGCTGTGGAGCACAGGCTCCGGACGCGCAGGCTCAGTGGCCATGGCTCACGGGCCCAGCCGCTCTGCGGCACGTGTACCACATCTTCTTTATCCATTCATCTGTCGATGGACACTTAGGTTGCTTCCATGTCCTGGCTATTGTAAATAGAGCTGCAATGAACATTTTGGTACTCTTTTTGAATTATGGTTTTCTCAGGGTATATGCCCAGTACTGGGATTGCTGGGTCGTATGTTAGTTCTATTTTTAGTTTTTTAAGGAGCCCCCATACTGTTCTCCATAGTGGCTGTATCAATTTACATTCCCACCAATGGTGCAGGAGGGTTCCCTTTTCTCCACACCTTCTCCAGCATTTATTGTTTGTAGATTTTTTGATGATGGCCATTCTGACCAGTGTAAGATGATATGTCATTGTAGTTTTGATTTGCATTTCTCTAATGATTAATGATGTTGAGCATTCTTTCATGTGTTTGTTGGCAATCTGTATATCTTCTTTGGAGAAATGTCTATTTAGGTCTTCTGCCCATTTTTGGATCGGGTTGTTTGTTTTCTTAATATTGAGCTGTATGAGCTGCTTGTAAATTTTTGAGATTAATCCTTTGTCAGTTGCTTCATTTGCAAGTATTTTCTCCCATTCTGAGGATTGTCTTTTGGTCTTGTTTATAGTTTCCTTTGCTATGCAAAAGCTTTGAAGTTTCATTAGGTCCCATTTGTTTATTTTTGTTTTTATTTCCATTTCTCTAGGAGGTGGGTCAAAAAGGATCTTTCTGTGAATTATGTCATAGAGTGTTCTGCCTATGTTTTCTTCTAAGAGTTTGATAATATCTGGCCTTACATTTAGGTATTTATTCCATTTTGAGTTTATTTTTGTGTATGGTGTTAGGGAGTGTTCTAATTTCATTGTTTTACATGTAGCTGTCCAGTTTTCCCAGCACCACTTATTGAAGAGGCTGTCTTTTCTCCATTGTATATTTTTGCCTCCTTTATCAAAGATAAGGTGACCATATGTGTGTGGGTTTATCTCTGGGCTTTCTATCCTGTTCCATTGATCTATATTTCTGTTTTTGTGCCAGTACCATATTGTCTTAATTACTGCAGCTTTGTAGTATAGTGTGAAGTCAGGGAGCCTGATTCCTCCAGCTCCGTTTTTCTTTCTCAAGATTGCTTTCACTATTCAATGTCTTTTGTGTTTCCATACAAATTGTGAAAATTTTTGTTCTAGTTCTGTGAAAGATGCCAGTGGTAGTTTGATAGGGATTGCATTGAATCTGTAGATGGCTTTGGGTAGTAGAGTCATTTTCCCAATGTTGATTCTTCCAATCCGAGAACATGGTATATCTCTCGATCTGTTTGTATCATCTTTAATTTCTTTCATCAGTTCTTATAATTTTCTGGATACAGGTCTTTTGTCCCTTTAGGTAGGTTTATTCCTAGATATTTTATTTTTTTTGTTGCAGTGGTAAATGGGAGTGTTTTCTTGATTTCACTTTCAGATTTTTCATCATTAGTGTACAGGAATGCCAGAGATTTCTGTGCATTAATTTTTTATCCTGCTACTTTACCAAATTCATTGATTAGCTCTAGTAGTTTTCTGGTAGCATCTTTAGGATTCTCTATGCAAACAGTGACAGCTTTACTTCTTCTTTTCCAATTTGGATTCCTTTTATTTCTTTTTCTTCTCTGATTGCTGTGGCTAAAACTTCCAAAACTATGTTGAATAAGAGTGGTGAGAGTGGGCAACCTTGTCTTGTTCCTGATCTTAGTGGAAATGGTTTCAGTTTTTCACCATTGAGAACGATGTTGGCTGTGGGTTCGTCATATATGGCCTTTATTATGTTGAGGAAAGTTCCCTCTATGCCTACTTTCTGCAGGGTTTTTATCATAAATGGGTGTTGAATTTTGTCGAAAGCTTTCTCTGCATCTATTGAGATGGTCATATGGTTTTTCTCCTTCAATTTGTTAATATGGTGTATCACATTGATTGATTTGCATATACTGAAGAATCCTTGCATTCCTGGGGTAAACCCCATTTGATGATGGTGTATGATCCTTTTAATGTGCTGTTGGATTCTGTTTGCTAGTATTTTGTTGAGGATTTTTGCATCTATGTTTATCAGTGATATTGGCCTGTAGTTTTCTTTCTTTGTGACATCTTTGTCTGGTTTTGGTATCAGGGTGATGGTGGCCTCATAGAATGAGTTTGGAAATGTTCCTCCCTCTGCTATATTTTGGAAGAGTTTGAGAAGGATGGGTGTTAGCACTTCTCTAAATGTTTGATAGAATTCGCCTGTGAAGCCATCTGGTCCTGGGCTTTTGTTTGTTGGAAGATTTTTAATCACAGTTTCAATTTCAGTGCTTGTGATTGGTTTGTTCATAGTTTCTATTTCTTCCTGGTTCAGTCTTGGCAGGTTGTGCATTTGTAAGAATTTGTCCATTTCTTCCAGGTTGTCCATTTTATTGGCATATAGTTTTGCTTGTAGTAATCTCTCATGATGCTTTGTATTTCTGCAGTGTCAGTTGTTACTTCTCCTTTTTCATTTCTCATTCTGTTAATTTGAGTCTTCTCCCTTTCTTTCTTGATGAGTCTGTCTAATGGTTTAATCAGTTTTGTTTATCTTCTCAAAGAACCAGCTTTTAGTTTTATTGATCTTTGCTATCATTTCCTTCATTTCTTTTTCATTTGTTTTTGATCTGATCTTTATGATTTCTTTCCTTCTGCTAACTTTGGGGTTTTTTTGTTCTTTCTCTAATTGCTTTAGGTGTAAGGTTAGGTTGTTTATTTGATATGTTTCTTGTTTCTTAAGGTAGGATTGTATTGCTATAAACTTCCCTCTTACAACTGCTTTTGCTGCATCCCATAGGTTTTGGGTCATCGTGTTTTCATTGTCATTTCTTTGTAGGTATTTTTTGATTTCCTCTTTGACTTCTTCAGTGATATCTTGGGTATTAAGTGTATTGTTTAGCCTCCATGTGTTTGTATATTTTACAGATTTTTTCCTGTAATTGATATCTAGTCTCATAGCATTGTGGTCGGAAAAGATACTTGATACGATTTCAATTTTCTTAGATTTACCATGGCTTGATTTGTGACCCAAGATATGATCTATCCTGGAGAATGTTCCATGAGCACTTGAGAAGAAAGTGTATTCTGTTGTTTTTGGATAGAATGTTCTATAAATAACAATTAAGTCCATCTTGTTTAATGTATCATTTAAAGCTTATGTTTCCTTACTTATTTTCATTTTGGATGATCTTTCCATTGGTGAAAGTGGGATGTTAAAGTTCCCTACTATGATTGTGTTACTGTCAATTTCCCCTTTTATGGCTGTTAGTATTTGCCTTATGTATTGAGGTGCTCCTATGTTGGGTGCATAAATATTTACAATTGTTATATCTTCTTCTTGGATTGATCCCTTGATCATTATGTAGTGGCCTTCTTTGTCTCTTGTAATAGTCTTTGTTTTGAAGTCTAGTTTGTCTGATAGGAGAATTGCTACTCCAGCTTTCTTTTGATTTCCATTTGCATGGAATATCTCTTTCCATCCCCTCACTTTCAGTCTGTATGTGTCTCTAGGTCTGAGGTGGGTCTCTTGTAGACAGCATATATATGGGTCTTATTTTTGTATCCATTCAGCCAGTCTGTGTCCTTTGGTTGGAGCATTTAATCCATTTACATTTAAGGTAATTATCGATATGCATGTTCCTATGACTGTTTTCTTAATTTTTTTGTGTTTGTTATTGTAGGTCTTTTCCTTCTCTTGTGTTTCCTGCCTGGAGAAGTAACTTTAGCATTTGTTGTAAAGCTGGTTTGGTGGTGCTGAATTCTCGTAGCTTTTGCTTGTCTGTAAAGGTTTTAATTTCTCCATCAAATCTGAATGAGTTCCTTGCTGGATAGAGTAATCTTGGTTGTAGGTTTTTCTCCTTCTTCACTTTAAATATGTCCTGCCACTCCCTTCTGGCTTGCAGAGTTTCCGCTGAAAGATCAGCTGTTAATCTTATGGGGATTCCCTTGTGTGTTATTTGTTGTTTTTCCTTGCTGATTTTAATATTTTTTCTTTGTATTTAATTTTTGATAGTTTGTTTAATATGTGTCTTGGCGTTTTTCTCCTTGGATTTATCTGTATGGGACTCTCTGTGCTTCCTGGACTTGTTTCACTATTTCCTTTCCCATATTAGGGAAGTTTTCAACTATAATCTCTTCAAATATTTTCTCAGTCCCTTTCTTTTTCTCCTCTTCTTCTGGGACCCCTATAATTCAAATGTTCGTGCGTTTAATGTTGTCCCAGAGGTCTCTGAGACTGTCCTCAATTCTGTTCATTATTTTTTCTTTATTCTGCTCTGCAGTAGTTATTTCCACTATTTTATCTTCCAGGTCACTTATCTGTTCTTCTGCCTCAGTTATTCTGCTATTGTTCCCTTTTAGAGAATTTTTAATTTCATTTATTGTGTTGTTCATCACTGTTTGTTTGCTCTTTAGTTCTTCTAGGTCCTTGTTAAACGTTTCTTGTATTTTCTCCATTCTATTTCCAAGATTTTGGATCATATTTACTATCATTATTCTGAATTCTTTTTCAGGTAGACTGCCTATTTCTTCTTCATTTGTTAGGTCTGATGGGTTTTTGCCTTTGCTCCTTCATCTGCTGTGTATTTCTCTGTCTTCTCATTTTTCTTAACTTACTGTGTTTGGGGCCTTCTTTTTGAAGGCTGCAGGTTCGTAGTTCCCGTTGTTTTTGGTGTCTGTCCCCAGTGGCTAAGGTGGGTTCAGTGGGTTGTGTAGGCTTCCTGGTGGAGCGGACTAGTGCCCGTGTTCTGGTGGATGAGGCTGGATCTTGGTTTTGTGGTGCGCAGGTCCACGTCTGGTGGTGTGTTTTGGGGTGTCTGTAGCCTTATTATGATTTTAGGCAGCCTCTCTGCTAATGGATGGGGTTGTGTTCCTGTCTTGCTAGTTGTTTGGCATAGGGTGTCCACTGTAGCTTGCTGGTTGTTGAGTGGAGCTGGGTCTTGGCATTGAGACGGAGATCTCTGGGAGATTTTTGCCATTTGATATTACGTGGAGCTGGGAGGTCTCTTGTGGACCAGTGTCCTGAACTTGGCTCTCCCACCTCGGAGGCACAGCCCTGACACCTGGCTGGAGCACCAAGAGCCTGTCATCCACATGGCTCTGAATAAAAGGGAGGGGAAAAAAGAAAGAAAGAAAGAAGAAGATAAAATAAAACAAAATAAAATGAAGTAAAATAAAATAAAGTTATTAAAATAAAAAATAAAAGATAAGTATTAAAAAAATTTTTTAAGGAAAAAAGAAAGAATAGAGCAACCAAACCAAAAAACAAATCCACCAATGATTACAAGTGCTAAAAACTACACTAGAAGAAAAAAAAAAAAAGGACAGACAGAACCCTAGGACAAATGGTAAAAGCAAAGCTAGACAGACAAAATCACACACAGAAGCATACACACCCACAAAAAGAGAAAAAGGGAACAAAATATATATATCATCGCTCCCAAAGTCCACCTCCTCAATTTGGGACGATTCGTTGTCTATTCAGGTCTTCCACAGAGGCAGCGCACATCAAGTTGATTATGGAGCTTTAATCCACTGCTCCTGAGGCTGATGGGAGAGATTTCCCTTTCTCTTCTTTGTTTGCACAGCTCCCGGGGTTCAGCTTTGGATTTGGCCCAGCCTCTGCATGTAGGTCGCCTGAGGGCGTCTGTTCTTCGCTCAGACAGGACGGGGTTAAAGGAGCAGCTGATTCGGGGGCTCTGGCTCACTCAGGCCTGGGGGAGGGAGGGGTACAGAGTGCGGGGCAAGCTGGCGGTGGCAGAGGCCGGCGTGACGTTGCACTAGCCTGGGGCGTGCCCTGCGTTCTCCCGGGGAAGTTGTCCCTGGATCATGGGACCCTGCCAGTAGCGGGCTTCACAGGCTCCCGGGAGGGGAGGTGTGGATAGTGGCCTGTGCTTGCACACAGGCTTCTTGGTGGCGGCAGCAGCAGCCTTAGCGTCCATGCCCGTCTCTGGGGTCCGCGCTGATAGCCGCGGCTCGCGCCTGTCTCTGGAGCTCCTTTAAGCGGCGCTCTTAATCTCCTCTCCTCGTGCACCAGGAAACAAATAGGGAAGAAAAAGTCTCTTGCCTCTTCGGCAGCTCCAGACTTTTTCCCGGACTCCCTCCCAGCTAGCCATGGCGCACTAGCCTCCATCAGGCTGTGTTCACGTCGCCAACCCCAGTCCTCTCCCTGGGGTCCGACCTCCGAAGCCCGAGCCTCAGCTCCCAGCCCCCGCCCGCCTCGGCGGGTGAACAGACAAGCCTCTCGGGCTGGTGAGTGCCGGTCGGCTCTGATCCTCTGTGTGGGAATCTCTCCGCTTTGCCCTCCGCACCCCTGTGGCTGCGCTCTCCTCCGCTACTCCGAAGCTTTCCCCCTCCGCCACCTGCAGTCTCCGCCTGCGAAGGGGCTTCCTAGTGTGTGGAAACCTTTCCTCCTTCACAGCTCCCTCCCACTGGTGCAAGTCCCATCCCTATTCTTTTGTCTCTGTTTTTTCTTTTTTCTTTTGCCCTACCCAGTTACGTGGGGAGTTTCTTGCCTTTTGGGAGGTCTGAGGTCTTTTGCCAGTGTTCAGTAGGTGTTCTGTAGGAGTTGTTCCACATGTAGATGTATTTCTGATGTATTTGTGGGGAGGAAGGTGATCTCCGCGTCTTACTCTTCTGCCATCTTGAAGCTCCACCCATGAGTTGATTTTTATAAAGCATTTTGAACAATGTCTGGCACATTGTAAACGTGGTACGTGTTTCCTTGTAGTGGTACATTGTAATGTGTTCGAATTACTGCTGTGTTTTGCGGATAAAACATTTACTTACTTAGGTTTTACAATTTTCTCTTTGAATTTGGAGCCAATTTGTATTTTGAAGATTTTGTAGACCCTGGGAAGTAGCCTTTTTATGTATGGTTACAGGTGAAAAAAGGATGAAAAGAATCTCAAATGTAAGTTAGGCCTCGTAGAATTCAGGAAAGGCTGTATAATCAGGCAACTTAGCAAAGATAGGCCAATGGAAAATATAATTCAAGATACTATGTGTTTCTGTGCGAGCCTACATTACTTCTTTGTAATGCTTATCACAATTGTTTTTACTTGTTTAATGTCAGTCTTCAAACTCTAGATGCTATGTTTCTGAGCTGGATTCAAATCTCCATGGGAACCAAATAGATTTGTTTACCTGTAAAAGTCATGTCATATGTGTCACCTGGTAGGTGCTTAATTCATATTTGTTTAAGAAATACGTACTCTTGGCCACTCAGGATCCAAGGAAGCTATAGTGAACAAGTTATATTTTTATTCATCAGAAGCAAGAATTCAACATCTCCATCTTTAAGAAGCTATTATTTCACCCTCTTTTCTTCTATCCAGTTTCTGTTTACTAGAACTCAACATGATCCCTTTTGCCTCATGGCCTCTGTTGTCTGCCTTTCCTTCTGTGCCTTTCTACTTTTGCCCATTGTCTGGGAGGAAGAAATTTTCCTCTACCCATCTAGGTTCTTCTGGCTGGTCCAAGAATTAAATTGACATGAGACAGATTAGCAGGAGAAAATCAAACAAATTTAATAACATGTAGACATAGGAGAGACCCAGGAAAACGGAGTAACTTGCCAAAATGGCCAAAAGCTCACCATGAATGCCATCTTCAGCTAGAGATAAAAGAGGATGTTGGGACTTCAAAGGGGAGAAAGGCAACGCTCATGGAGATGAAAAAGCAAATGTTTGATAAATGTTTGCTGGGCCCTGCAGAGGAAATGGGACATTGGGTGGACTCTGATCTCTAGGCCCCTTTTGGGTAGACTGATCGCTAGGCCCCTTTTGGGTGGGCTCTGGTCCCTAGACCCCTTTTGGGTGGACTCTGATCTCTAGGCCCTTTTTGGGTGGACTCTGGTCTCTAGGCCCCTTTTGGGTGGACTCTGGTCTCTAGGCCCCTTTTGGGTGGACTCTGGTCTCTAGGCCCCTTTTGGGTGGACTCTGGTCTCTAGGCCCCTTTTGGGTGGACTCTGATCTCTAGACCACACTGAGTTTCCCCCACCACATCTAGCCCATATTCTTTGCAGATATTTCTGGTGATACCTCTATTCTGGGAATAAGCCCTTTATTTAAATATTTTAGGCAGCTAAGAGGGAAGTAAAAAGAAAGGCTTTCTGAGTCTTCTGTTTCTTAAAGATAATCAGCCTAAATTAATCATAATGCCAAAGAGATACATTTTGGAGTGGCAAATTTTGTTCCCATCATTGTAACCGTCATTACTAGCTGATGACTTTTTATGTGTATTGAAGTCAAATTCCCAAGAATCAGACCCTAACTGGTTTAGCTAATTAGAATTATTGGTCTTGAATAAAGTTCTCATAGGCTGTTCTTAAGTATATAGATTGACTACCCTTGGAGCAAGTGACCTAATCTGTTATGGCCAAGGTAGTGTTGATCTGGTTCAGAATAGGGTTATCTGTGTATAAAAACAGCTGGGGCTGATTCCTTCAGTAGAGCTTCTGTGTGTAAATTCTCAGAACATAGGATGGGAAGGCTGCCTTGCTGAGTCTGAGACTGTCCAGCATGCCCCATTTATTTACTTCACTGCAATTATTAATGTTTACCATGTGTTAAAGGGATATAGTGGAGGGAGGGGTATAGATATAAGACTGTCCTGCCCTCACAGAGCTCACAGACTAGAGGAGACAGGCAAGCAAACTGAAGGCAGAAAAATGGTATCATATTGGTGAGTACATTGTGCTGTGGGAACACAGATGAATACTCAGTGGGGTCTTGGAGTGTGAAATAAGCCCCATCCTCACTCAGGTTTTTCTGCCCTAAGTATATGTTAAAGAGAAGAAGTTCAGTGTCACATTTATGTCCTTTGATATACTTGTTTTCTTGATGTTTAAAAAATTACCTAAAGCAAAACAAGAAATGGCATTGTGTATATAATCGTTTACCTAAAGGACTTTTTCTTGTTTGTTTTTGAGTGGAGGGAGAGTATTATTCTTTGGCTCTCAAATATTTTCTACAGTCAGTGTAGTGAGTATATCAGAATTATTTGAAAAGAACCAGTTACACTACCTGTAATATGAGGGATGTGGCCTTAAAACTGGGCAGAGATCCTGAGAGATCTTCCTCACCCTTCTTTAGATTTCTACTACTCTTCTCCCTTCACAGTGGTCCTAACCACTAATAACTGGATGAGTATTTAAGTTCCCTCTTTTCTTCCTGGTAATCTAGATATTGTAGAAGAGAGGACTTCTGGTAACCCTTTATTCTAGTGGAATTCTCAGTGGGGATGCTTATGGATAAGAGAAGCCCCCTGGAAAACTGTTCTTTATCTGTGACTATTAGTTTGCTCCATGCCGCTAACTTCCTTCATCTTCTATCACAGCCTTGCTTACTCTTCTTTTCCAGTCAATTCTCCAATAATGTCTGTTCAAGCCAGTAGCCTGAATGTTGGTCATTGGGCCTGAACATCACTGTGCATATTAGCACTTCATATTGTTCCAAAGAGGTGAAGTGACTTGCCCAAAGCTCTTCATAGCATTTCATATTGAATGAAAGCATAACCCTACCCCTAAATGACCATCCAGTTTTGAAGATGATGCTATTCTAGGTATTCTGATTCTGACCCAGGATGAACCTGAGAATTTGAATCTCTTTGATGAAGTTCTTAATGACCTAAATATCTCTACCAATGGCATTCATCATTGAATACTTGATACCTGGCACATAGTAATTTTTAAAAGTTATTTTTTGAACAAATGAAAGCAGCCTTAGGAACTCTTAAGGAAAATAGAAAAGGAGTCTTTGATTATTTTGGAAGTTGGAACTGAGGAAGCATTTAATAATTATTTCAAACTGTACAATATAGTATGTCAAACCTTTCTGGAACCCTCTAGATACTGAAATGCGAAGACCTTGCATTGGAAATCTTTGAAAGAATTCATATCATTAACCAGTAGATGGCAGTCTTATGCTATAGTTATACATGGATTTTCTTCAATAAATACATACTAAGCGATCGGTTGGTTGAATTCGTGGTTGCAGAACTGCAGATACGGAGGGCCAACTGTAAAGTAATACTTGGATTTTCGACTAGGGAGCGGCTGGCGCCTCTAACCCCTACTGTTGTTCAAGGGTCAGCTGTACTTTGACATGTTCATCCATCATCATCCTTCCCTCCTGATCCCCACAAAACCTCCTCCCACTTCAGTTCTATCCCAGATAACTATCTTACCCACCTAGTCACCTCTCTTCAGGTGCCCAGGGATGTCTTACTGCCAGTCTCTAATTAATCACAGGAAAATATCTTTTATACTTACTTATTCATAGTCATCTCCTAGGAACAGGACTGGCTACATAATTTGCAGGTCTTCCTGTTCAAAATTTATTGAGAATTTTGAGACACGAGCAGCAGAGCATTAAATTAAGCACACAGCCCTTCTGAGCCTGCACAGGTCACACACCCATGAAGCAAGCCAGGCTTCAGAATTTAGAAGATATCTCCTTCTCCCCACCCCACCCTCTGTCATTGCAACACCTCCCTGTGGTACATACCCAAGGGGCTACTTAAAGGAGGAGTCACTTACTGTTATTCAGATACAGAATCTCAGCACTGGATCTTAGCACTAGAGATCATCTGGTCCAGTTAACTCATTTTAAAGATGATTGAACTAAATTCCAAAGAGGTGAAGTGACTTGCCCAAAGCTCTACCAGCCAAGGCTCCATCTACCACACAGGCCCTGTGAGGGATATTTTAAGAAAAGTTTTCCCATCTACCTAAGCCAGACTTTGCTCTGTTTTCTCTTCAAGAGTAGGGCACAGGTTCGTATTACTTAGTAACATTTATTGAGTACTAGCTATGTGCTGAGCACTATGCTAGATGTTTTATATATAATACCTCAGTTGACAACACTCTCAGAAAATCATTGCTATTTTCCCTATTTTTCAAGTGAGAAAAATTGAGGCTCAGAACTTGAATTTTAGTTACTAACTGGAAAGATAAGTGTTTAGGTAAGTCTATGTTATTCCAAAACCCATTCCTTTTTTACCACATCATTCCTGAGTTCTAGGAAGACTGAGTCAGCCTGTATTTCCTGAACACTGGTCTTGTTTTTGATCATCTCTGGATGATCTTGGGGACTCTTACGAGGTAATCCATGTTCTTCAAATTTACCAGCCTTGCTCCTGCCTTAGGGCCTTTGCTCCAGGGTATTTCCTCCACCTGAAACATTCTTCCTCCAGATATTCCATGAAAACAGGAACACGTCAGATAGGTAATAGGGAATCTGATCACATAGGATCTTGCAGGCCACTGTAAGGACATTGGCTTTTTCTCTGAATGAAATGGGAGACGTTGCAGTACTTTGTGTAAAGGAGTGATATGATCTGATTTAGATTTTTAAAGTATTGTTCTGAGGCTGTGTTAAAAAAGAGACTAAGGGGGTAGAGTAAGGAAGATAAGAAGAAAGTAGGAGGCTTTTTAGGGATTATTACAGTAATCAAGGGAAGGATAAATGGTGACTGACCAAGGTGATAGCAGTGGAAATGAAATATGTTAAAATTTTTAACCTTTTGTTGTGGAAAATATCAAATACATACAAAAGTAGGGAGAAAAGTTTAATGAATTGCCATGTTCCTACTTGGTACCCCATGAACCTATCACGTGTCAGCATGGGTCGGGCACTTTTCAACAGCTGCAACAGTTGTCAACTTGTGACCAATCTTGTTTCTTCTATACTCCTCCCCACTACCTCCCTGACCCTAGATTGGGGAGGAAGCAATTTGAAGGAGACCCCAGATACCATATTTCATGTGTAAATATTTCAGCTTTTACTACCCCAGCTGCTTCTAACTGCTCCTCCATTCTGCAGTTTACCCTGTGGCTCCTGCTTGTTCATAGCTTCGCATACTCATGTCTTTTACTTACTGCCTGCCCTCTTTGTCCTCTTTAAACCTTTTCAAAAAATTTTTTTAATTTTAATTTAATTTTTTTATTTTTGGCTGTGCTGCGCAGCTTGCGGGATCTTAGTTCCCTAACCAGGGATCAAACCTGCACCCTCAGCAGTGAAAGCATGGAGTCCTAACCACTGGACGCCAGGGAATTCCGTAAACTTTTTTCCTTCTACCAATTACTGTGTATTTCTCACATTCAAACTCCCTAAAGGGAGGTTCTTCTAGGTTCAGTTCATTGTGTTGTTCCTTCTGCACAGAGAAAGAACATAAACTGGCCAAACTGTGTTAGATTGGCTGCTCTTTGGTCAGGCACCCTCTCTTGGTCAATCAAATTGGCATGATATTAAGGTCAGTTTCCCAAAGAGGGGTCATAGCAATGGTAGTCACTTAGCAAACAATAGGCTGCTCTCCAATACTAATAAATAGTGGAGATTTAATGCTAGAAAGGATATAAATTGTAAAAAAAAAAAAAATAGTGAGCCTGCAGTGAGGCTAGAAATAGATAAGTGCCTAACCACTTAATTGCCATTATTTTACAGTCTGACCTGACTCATTTGGAATGCTATTCTTGGGTGCCACTAAGGAATTAAGGGACTTTTTTTTCCTTAAGATATTTTTGTTTATAATAGGCTGAGTAACAGCATAGATCATAATGTACTGGACTAAAAGTCAAGACCTACATTTAATTCCTGTGTTCCTCATGGACTCTGTACAACATTAGACAAGCTGGTAAACCTCTCTGTGCCTTATTTTCTCCACTTTCAGGTGAGATTAATACCTGTCCTATTCCTATTTCACATACGTAGATAAGATCAGAGAGGTAAAAAGCACTTTGAACCTTTATTTTTAAAAAGTGTGTGAAAAATCTAAATAATTACTATTTTCAATGTGAAGTTTTTAATGAAGTTATAAAATGAACAGTGGATTTAAGTTCTTGTTTTTGCAAAAGATTACATATCCTCTAATCTATTCATCTTCATCATGTACGCCAAATATTTTTCTTCCCACCTTGTAATGTATCTGCCATGTTTATGTACAACTTAGAATGATACCTGGAATTTGGTAAGAACTATATAAATATTAGCTGTTACCTTCACCAGTGTGAAAAATAATTAGTCAAAACAAAAGTGCGTAGAGTCAAATGTTTAAAAAATTGACCACCCTCTGTGCCCTGTAATACACAACCACCTAAAATTCAATTGCTTGAAATACATAAAATAGTATATCATGTGAGCATATGAGTGAAAGAAAACTTTTGAGGCCCTAAAAATCTGTCAGTGTATGTGTTTATGAGGAAAGGGGGGATGACACTTGAAGGTGACACTTTTGGTATCTGATAGCCCACTTTTTCTCAAAGACTGGTTAGTGTACCTGCTGCATCAGAATCACTTGCGAGTTTTCTAAAATCCCTGGTTCTATTTTCAGAAATTCTGATCTAATAGGATAACAGTGGAGACTAAGCATGCAAACATTTCTTAAGTTTCTCAGATGATCCTGATGCTTACGCAGGTCTAGGAATCACTGACAATGTAGAAAAATATAATACAGTTCTTTAGTACATCATTTGTTTCCTACCAGATTATTCAAAGTGCTATGTATGGGGAAATATACAAATCCACACCGGGAGAAGAGGACTGGGAGGATATCTATTAAAATCAGAATAGTGATTATCTCTGGATTATGGGTTTATGGAAATATTTATTTTTCATTTGCTCTTTTTTTATCTCTAAATTTTCTGGTTGAATATATATTATTTTTATAATAAATGTTACTAAGGAAAATATTTACCACCAGTACAAGATTTTAAAGACCTCTATGCAATATATGTTTTTAGTTTACCAAATGTGGGAAAAAACCCAAAACCCAAAAGCTATGCATACGCTGCATAGCTTTTTTTTTTTTTTTTTAAAGGAGAGACGACTTATAAAGCAATGTGGGAACAATATTTATTCATCTGTTTTTTAAAATGTCACAAGTTCTTTTAGAACACCAATAAATGTACATCTTAGAGAATGTAAAACAAATTAAATCCTAATTAGCTTTTATGTGTTTTGCTTTAGCAAGACTGGAAATATAAGCCATTGGCTAATGTTCATAAAAGGACTAATCAGTCAGCAACTTTATACTTGGTGAGGAGAGGAAAATAAGTTCTGGTTCAGTATAGATTTTCCATCTAATATGTGTTCTGGGCTGTGCTCCAGGAACAATGCTCACTCCTTTTTGAAGATCCTCTTGGCTTCCACTCCTTCATATACATAAGTCTGAAACGTGTTAACAAACATAGAAGAATTTGCCATTAAGATTAAAGGCTAAATTAAGAAAAATATTAGTAGTATTATAGCATTGAAATAAGTTTATAGTTTTTTTTTTCTTGTACCTGATAACACTTTATACAGATACAGGATACATCCATTTAAAAACACATATTGGTTTTTAGTCACATTTTTAGTTAAAATAGGCTCAATGTATTGACATATATATGTTTTCTTCAATAATAGGCATCAGAAAATATCTGTATTTTAAAAATCAGTAAGATTAATGAGAAAAGTAATAGTCTATTTATTGATGATGTAACTCAACAACCCCCAAAATAAAATCATTGCTGTGTGATTATTTTCGTCTTTGGAAAATAACTATAATAACCACTCACCTGGACCATTTCACCACCTGTAATTTCTCGGACAGTATTTAGTTCATTTCCATTGTCCACCCGTTTGAATTTTCCAACAAGTTTATTTCCCTCTAGGCTCCAAGTCCCCTATATAAAATTTTAAAAAAATAATAAAATAGCATTTTTTAGGGTCTTACATGTGTCAGGCCCTGTTTTGAGGCCTACAGATCTACTTCTTCAAACTTCACTATGACCCTATGAAGTAAATATTATCTCCATTTCACAGATGAGAAAACTGAAATACAGTAATTTACCTAAAGTCACAAAGCCAGGGTTGAACCTAGGTTACTGGGCTCTAGAGTATGCGCTGGTAACCATCATGCTGTCCTCACTCAGTTGTTTCCAAATGCCAGATTTTAAGGCAGATCATCAGGGCTTCTTTTTTCTAAACCTTTCACATTAAAAAGAGTGTTCTAAATTTAGTCATAGTTCATATTCGCTTCATGGAGAAGCTAACAAGCTTGTGCTTGTTTTAATTTATGTAACTGTTGTAGTAATTAAAACATAACCACAATGGATAAAATATTTGACAGTGTAATTGTCATTGGTAACATGTTTAATTTAACCAGAAAAATTCTAAGGACAAAAAAGTTTTTCAAAAATCAGTTGAAAAATGTGACTCCATAAAATTTTATTTCATATATTAAAAGTTGAATTCCCAATGACCTAGATTGTAGCATTAGACATTTCCATTTGGTCACACATTCATTCACTAATTTATTCATTTATTGTATTATTTCAGTTACATTAACTAAATGTCTATTATGTTTAAGTTCGATAACTCTAAAAGCTTTTGTTGCTGTCAGATGTGTAAAGTTGAAAACACTGAACTTTAGTTTTCTTTATGAAGAGGTGTATACTCAGTCATTCAAAGATATTTTTCTAATTCTTATTGTTTAATCCTTTACAGATATGTATGAAAATCAAAATGTTATGTTTAAATACTCTGCTAACTAAGTTGTTTGATATATAATATGGATAAACTCCATTGGCTGCTTCAGTAAATGAAGGAGACCTACATTAATTAAACCATCCAATGACAGAAAGCAGAGATTATTTTAGTATTGTGTAGAAAAATCAAGAATACATTGTTTATAAAAAATTTCTTACAGTGAGTTCAGTTCCATCTGCGAGGCTATAATTAAAAGTGACACCAAGCTCAAACACAACTTCAATGTTTCGAAAACTGCTTGATTCTTTGACTGTGAATTTATTTCCTTCTTGTGTAATTATCAGTTTCAAATTGTCATGAGTTGCAAGCTTCCTTTTCACCACATTAACACCTGCAAAGGGAAAGAGATTTAAGGAAATAAAGTAAAAAAATGCCATGGAAAATGCTTACTTTTCCAAGTTCTGTTTTAACTAGTTAATTAATCAGTTAATATTTTGAGGGGGGAGGAAAACCTGATAGCATTGCCTTTGCACAAGAGCATTCAGATTGCTTCTGTAGAAAAAGTTCAGGCTCAATCATATCAAGCTATTTTTCCAAAACTTAAGAAAAATTAAATGAAGCAAGAATTGTTGAATCTCAGAACTGGGTAATTTTTTTTAAATTGTCAATATTTTTGTTTCAGTGTTAAGTAAACCAAATACCAGGAGTGTCAAGTGAAGGATTTTAAAAGTATATTTATATATTTATAAGGATATACAACTTTAATTCCACATGTATGGTACTCTTTTTTTTTAATGTCCTTTTGCTTTCTATAATGGCTTTAAAATTTTGAACTTCATAATTCTCTTTGTTTTTTGTGGCATTTCCGACTGTCTCAAAAATGAGAAAATTAGCAAACATTACAGTCAAATTTATTATGTCAGAGGAAAAGAGAATTAAGTCTCATTTATTCAGAGCTGTGACTTTTGATAGAACTCATTTTCATTGCTTTATTTTATGGACTTTGCTTTTCCATTCCCTAGAATTTAATGTTTTAAAGTCTGGAAGTTATCATTACACACTGCCATATTTTACTTTCCAAACAAAAAAAGTGTCAATTTTCAATCAGCAGTTAACGTGAATAAAACATATCTGGATGTTTTTTTGTGTTTCAGAGAATAGCACCCAAGAATCTTTTCTTCCAGTGGTGAGACAGTGTATTCTTTCCAATGTAAGAAGTGGGAATATGGTTTTTGCTACTCTGAACCATCAACCAACCATTCCTGAGCCGCACCACCACAGCAGGTGTCATTCTCTAAGCCTTAAGGTTTAGAAGGAGTTAGAAAGATGTCTGTGAGAAACAAAAGAACAAGCCATTAAAGTATTAAGCCCTTACCCATTTTTTCCATGAACTTTTCATAGTTCTCATTTCGGTCTACCTTCCAAGTACCATCGAACGCCATGGTCTCCAGCTGATTGAGCCTCTAGGCAATCAGAGATTCAGAGCTGTCCTTAGGAGAGAATTTATGCTATTTCTTATCTTAGAACCAACTTTATACTGTGATGTGGAAGTTTAAAGTTCAAGAGGTCACTTAACTGCATTAATGCCAAACCATCATAGTTTCTCTAGTTTCTATAAATTCCTTAGTTCCTCTCCTGAAAGTCAGCTACATTAACACATGATAAGCATACCTACTGTGTCTTATACTATGATTGTGGGCACATTTATTTCAAGGATTAGAATGCATATTGTCTGCAGATAGTTTTTCTGCTTACAAGTTCAAAGTGCACACTGTGTTGAATGTAACATAATTTAGAGCATATATCAAATAACATCTGGGAAGTGAGACTATTAATGACGTATCCCTTTTTTACAATAGCAATTACCTTGTAAAGTAAGACTTCATGACCAAATACAGCTGAAAAGTTAAGGTTAGTAGGATATTGATACTGAATATTTATTTATTTTTCTAATATGTCCTTTTGCATTGTGTTTTTGGGTTGCCAGGGCTTTGGGTAAATATCCTGGCACCTGGTACAGTGCGTGACACACAATAGGGACCCATTATATTTTTGTTTTGGTCTTGAATGGTGATAGGCCACTGAGAAAAATTTCAAGACGTAGAAATGTGGCTGGATAACATGACAACTCCCATAAGAGAAAGAACATCTTTAAACATCTGCCACGTGCAGAAAAGACAAAAGCCAGGTGTCAGCTATGCCATTAACTAAAACCATTCCTTTGTTTTACTCTCACTCCCTCTCCCCTCTCATCCCCAAACCTGGTGCTGTCCTAAGCCAAAACTCAATATGTGTGTTGGGTGAGTTGGGCATATAGAGGGTAGCTAGAAAGGTGAAGAGAGAAGAAGGTCACCGTATCTGTTCCTGCCCCCACTGCAGGCTTCCAACCTGGAGCATGTAGCTGGTGCAGGAAAAAACATTAACTTAGTGTGAAGTGTGCAGTTTTGATTATTAGTGAGCCCGAACATACTCATTATTAAAAAGAGACTATTATTGTGCATGAATGTGACCAGAGAACCTCTTATTAACTAAAGCTCAGTAGAGAAACTATAGAGCATGCCCAAGATTTCATTCAGGGTCAGGGGAGGGACGTATCTAACAGATTTGAACAGGACAATGGGAAATAGAATAAAGTTTTAAAAATTTTTAAAGAAACATTTATTTATTTGTTTATTTGGCTGCATTGGGTCTTCGTTGCAGCATGCAGGATCTTCGTTGTGGCATGTGAGATCTTTCATTGTGCTGTGTGGGCTTCTCTCTCTAGCTGTGGCTTCCGGGCTCTAGAGCGTGTGGGCTCAGTAGTTTCAGTATGCGGGCTCAGTAGTTGTGGCATTTGGGCTCTCTAGTTGTGGTGCATGGGCTCCAGAGCGTGCGGGCTCAGTAGTTGCAACACGTGGGCTCTAGAGTGCGTGGGTTTAGTTGCCCCGCGGCATGTGGGATCTTAGTTCCCCAACGAGGGATCGCACCCACGTTCCCCTGCATTGGAAGGCAGATTCTTAACCACTGGACCACCAGGGAAGTCCCACGTTTTTAAAATTTTGATATCTATTAGGCACACTCTTTCAGAGGAGTTGCCCACTTTTTATTTTCTCAAGCACATTAAACAGTAAACTACCTTCGACCAAATCTGTTATTTCATTTAAAAAGAAAAATACATCCAAATATACTCACAGACATACACACAGAGAGAAAGAGAGGGAGAAAGTGGGTGGGTCAGGGAAGAGAGATCATAAATTGAGAATAATGGGAAGTCCTTTACATATGAAAAAAATTGACTACCTTATCTTTGTACTTCTCTCTTTTGCCAAAGATAATGAAAACCTCATTATTTGGGAACCATCACCCTAGTGTACTTTCAACTTGGAGAAGAGAAGAAAAGTTTATGGTTACTCTAGAGCCACGGTTTAAATAGTCTCTCAGGTAATCTACTACTGATGGTGATTTGTGAATTTAGAAGGCCATGGATAATGGATCCAATCTTTTTTTTTTCTAGATTAGAAAAAATAGATGTATCTGGTCACTGGAATAGAAGTGTAGTGCAGTAAAAAGAACATGTGTTTTAGAAACAAAAAGACTGGGTTTCAGTACTGCCTACAAAACCCGTTATACACTGTACAGGACCTCGATCATATCACTCAATCTCTCTGAGCCTAAATAATTACTAATAAGTAATAATTATTATCCTCATTTTATAGATGAGGAACTGAGGCTCAGAGTGAGTGATACGATCAAGGTATATGATCAATATAAAAATTATATAAAGCATGAGCCTGAGCAACTGATAGACATCAAGTACTCAATAAACCTTTGTTTCTCTTCTTGTTCCCTGAGAAAGAAAATCAATCTCAATAATAAATTTTTAGAAGTATCCCAGGTCCCAAACCACTTTGATATTTGAGAAGGAAAATCCACGTCTTTCTATTGTTTATTAGAAAGTCACCTGAAATTTATTTATTTAGGTATTTTTTAATTTGCACTAGTGATTGACTTGGGACTAGGTATGACTTGGATTTGCCTGTTAAGGTTAGCATGATGCTTTAGACCCCTCTGGGAATACAACTTTTCTCTCTATGGTCTCACAGCAATGGAAGTAAAAGTGCCTGACTCAGGAAGGTGGGGAGGAGGAAACTAGAATGGCTTCTTACCATTGTTCACCTAACAGTGCCCTTTTTCTCGTGGCCACCTTGAGCTTCCCAGGAAGAGCAGAATAGGATCAGATGAAAGCAAATAGCACTTGGTCTCATGCAAACCTGCTAACAGAATGGACATGTTAAACTTTCAGTCTTCCATTTATCAGGGCTGTAACCTGTGGTTTGTCACTACTAGAGTTGTTCCTTCTGTGAAATTTAACATGCCGCTCTCCGGCCACAACTTTTCATCCTCTCAGCTTCTTCATTTTCTCCCACAGTATCAGCTCTTAGCCGGGGGAGAACTTCAGTCAGTTGTCACCTCCATTTTCCCCCAAGTTGGAATGTCCTTCTGGTTTGTTTACGTTCTCTATCCAGTCAATACCTGTTACAAATAAAATAACTCCTGTGCTGTTCCAGGTGCTATTACACATTCACGGTTTCCAGCTTCAACTGAATCCTCTGCCCTGCCTGGAAAGACTTTTGTGTACCTCAGTCAACTCCCTCCTCATTTGTGACAGTGACTGGATCTTTAATCGTTCTCCTATAGTCTTCTTCCCTTGCCTTCAGCAGATGACCTGGGTATTACTCCACAGGGGAAATAAAACAGCAAGCAATAATTCTCCCAATTTATGTGCTCTCCTTTTCAGTGTTATCTGTTACTACTTTACTTCTATAAATTCTTTCATGCACTTATTCATTCAACATATATTAGAATTTCCACTATAACCTAGGCACTATGCTAAATTATAGAGATAGAATGATGAACACATACAGTTTCAGTCAAGAGAAGCAAGGCTTGAAATTACAATAATTTGGTACATATAAAGATTTTTTTTTCCTATCTCCCTTTTAATTATTTATTGGGCTGAAGTGGGATCTTTTCTTCTTCACATTAAGATAATCCAGTCTCTCCCATCTTAAGAAATGAAAAAAAGTCTCCCTGGCTTCTGTTGATATTTCTAGAACCTACTCAATCTTTCTCCTTTCCCTGATAGCCAGGCTTCTTGAAAAACTAATCTATACTGTCTCCTCATTCTTATCTTCTGTTAGAGCCTCAGTCTGCTGCAGTGGGGCTTTCATATTCACCCCTCCACTGAAACTACTTACTAAGCTCATTGATGAATTTTTTTGTTGTCAAATCCAGTGCACACCCCTTGGCCCTTATTTTATGTCATTACAGCATTCCAGACTATTGACTCCTCCCTTTTTGAAATTTCTCCTTTTCTTTTCTTGACTTTATTCTTTCTTGATATTCCTCTTACTTCTCTGAATGTCCTTTTCAGGCTATTTCACAGGTAACTCTTTCTCAACCAACACTTTACATTTTGAGGTTGCATCTTAAGATCTCTTTTTATTCCACACAATTTACCTGGGCTATTTTTACCATTCCCATGGCTTCAGTTTCCGTCTATGTGACTCTAAAATGTTAAGGTACAACCCAGATCTCTCTCCTACCAGGGACCTATTCCTTACCAAGTTGCTCTGTGTGCATGTTCAATTGGCACCTCCTGGAAAGGACCTTGATGTTCCACCCAGCCTTGTTCTCTCTTCTCATATGTCCTGGTATCAGTGAATGATACTGCCATCCTAGGAATCATTCTAAAGTCTTTCCTCTCCTTTATCCTTGGCTTTCCATTTTATCAACAAATCAATACAAGTTTTACTCCTTAATATCACTTAAATATATCCCCTCTTCCTTTGTATTTCCAGATAATCACCATTTTTCACCTAGGTGACTGCAATAATCTCCTAAATGATTTTCCCCTCTCTCTTCTCCCAGAATCCAGTTCATCCAGAGAATATCTTTATAAAATGCTAATTTGACCATATCCTGTCCTTGCCTATTTTTTTCTTTTCTGTCCTTGCCTATTAACATTCACTGATACCCTATTGCTATCAGCATAAAATTCCAGATTCCTTACCTCTCCTGTTCACTCCCATTTACTCTTCCTTCACCAGATGCTATGATCTCTCACATCTCTCTTTGTACATCCTCTTTCCTCTGCATGGAAATCCCACCCCTCTTGCCATGCTTTTCCTGCCTAACATCCACTCAGCCTTTAAGAAGTGGCTCAGTGTCACCTCTCCAATAGGCCTGACTTGCCTATGTCCTTCCTCCTTGCCTGGGCTAACTTTCCTTTATATCAGTATCATCATCATAACCCCATTTCTTTACACTTATTGTATTGATTGTAATAGTCTGTTACCCTGTTTGTTTCTTCTACTCCTTTACTTTCAGATTTGAGGGTAGAGATGACGTAAAATGGATACATAGTATGAATGAAATAAGTTCATGTATTCTAATTAAAGCCCTTGTTGCCCCTTTAGAAGTGTCACTTTTTCCTACTCTGGTTACAGGATGTGAATATTGACTAGCTAACAGGTTGTTTGATAATGAACAGTACACCAGTGCTGTTTTTTTCTTATATTTTTTTATTGATGTATAGTTGATTTACAATATTGTGTTAGTTTCAGGTGTACAGCATAGTGATTCAGTTTTTTTTCAGATTATTTTCCATTATAGGTTATTACAAGTTTTGAATGTAATTCCCGGTGCTATACATTAAATCCTTGTTGTTTATTTTATGTATAGTAGTTTGTATCTGTTAATCCCATACTCCTAATTTGTCCCTCCCACCCTCCCTCTCCCCTTTGGTAACCATAAATTTGTTTTCTATGTCTGAGTCTGTTTCTGTTTTGTATATAGACTCATTTGTATTATTTTTTAGATTCCACATATGTCATATCATGTAGTATTTGATACATTTCTGACTTACTTCACTAAGTATAATACATGTCTGACTTACTTCACTAAGTATAATCTTCGGTGTGAGGTGATACCTCATTGCAGTTTTGATTTGCATTTCTCTAATAATTAGCAGTGTTGAGCATCTTTTCATGAGCCTGTTGGCGATCTGTATGTCTTCTTTAGAAAAGTATCTATTTAGGTCTTCTCCCCATTTTTTTTTTTTTTTTTTTTTTTTTTTTTTTTCCGTACGCGGGCCTCTCACTGCTGTGGCCTCTCCCGTTGCGGAGCACAGGCTCCGGATGCGCAGGCTCAGCGGCCATGGCCCACGGGCCCAGCCGCTCCGCGGCATATGGGATCCTCCCAGACCGGGGCACGAACCCGTATCCCCTGCATCGGCAGGCGGACTCTCAACCACTGCGCCACCAGGGAGGCCCTTCTCCCCATTTTTTGATTGGGTTGTTTGTTTTCTCAATATTGAGTTGTATGAGCTGTTTGTATATATTAGATATTAACCCCTTGTTGGTTACATCATTTACAGATATTCTCCCATTCCCTAGATTGTCTTTTTGTTTTGTTTATGGTTTCCTTTGCTATGCAAGAGCTTTTAAATTTGATAATGTCCCATTTGTTTATTTTTGCTTTTATTTCTTTTCCTTGGGAGACTGATCTAAGAAAATATTGCTACAATATATATCAGAGAATGTTTTGCCTATGTTTCTCCTAGGAGTTTTATGGTGTCATGTTTTACATTTAGGTCTTTAAACCATTTTGAGTTTATTTTTGTATATGGTGTGAGGCAGTGTTCTAACTTCATTGATTTACATGAGGCTGTCCAACTTTTCCAACACCGATTGTTGAAGAGACTGTCTTTTCTCCATTTTATATTCTTGCTTCGTTTGTTATAGAGGTGTGTGGGTTTATTTCTGGGTTCTCTATTCTGTTCCATGCTGTTCTGATTACTGTAGCTTTGAGTATAGTCTGAAGTCTGGAAGGGTTATACCTCCAGCTTTGTTCTTTTTCTTCAGACTTGCTTTGGCAATTCTGGGTCTTTTGTAGTTCCATATAAATTTTGGGATTATTTGTTCTAGTTCTATGAAAAATGTCATGGGTATTTTGATAAGGATTGCATTAAATCTGTAGATTGCTTTGGGTAGTATGGCCATTTTAACAATATTAATTCTTCCAATCCAGGAGCATAGGATATCTTTCCATTTCTTTGAATCATCTTCACTTTTCTTTATCAATGTTTTATAGTTCTCAGCATCTAGGTCCTTCACCTCCTTGGTCAAGTTTCCTTAGGTAGTTTTAGTTTTTCCTGTTTTTTTCCTTCTATTCCTAAATATTTTTTTGGCACAATTTTAAATGGGATTGTTTTTTTAATTTTCTCTTTCTGATATATCATTATTAGTATAAAGAAATGCAACAGATATCTGTATATTAATCTTGTATCCTGCTACCTTGCTGAATTCATTTATTAGTTCTGATTGTTTTTTATGTGGAGACTTTAGCGTTCTCTGTACAGAGTATCATGTCATCTGCAAATAGAGACAGTTTAACCTCTTCCTTTCCAATTTTGATACCTTTTATTTATTTTATTTCCTTTTTGAATTTCTTTTTCTTATCTGATTGCTGTGGCTAGAACTTCTAATACTATGTTGAATAGAAGTGGTGGGAGTGGGCCTCCTTGCTTTATTCCTGAATTTAGTGGGAAGGCTTTCAGCTTTTTACTGTTAAGTATTATGTTGGCTGTGGATTTGTCATACATGGCTTTTATTATGTTGAGATATGTTCCCTCTGTACCCACTTTGGTGAGAGTTTTTATCATGAATGGGTGTTGAATTCTGTCAAATGCTTTTTCTGATCTGTTGAGATGATCATGTGTCTTTTGTCTTTCCTTTTGTTAATGTGGTGTATCACATTGATTAATTTGTGTATGTTGAACCATTGTTGCAGCCCTGGAATGAATCCAACTTGATCATGATATATGATCCTTTTTGTGTATTGTTGGATTTGGTATGCTAATATTTTGTTGAGAATTCTTACATCTATATTCATTAAAGATACTGGCCTATGATTTTCTTTTTTGGTAGTGTCTTTCTCTGGTTTTGGTATCAGGGTGATGGTGGCCCCATAGAATGAATTTGAGAGTGTTCCCTCCTCTTCAGTTTTTTGGGCTAGTTTGAGAAGGATAGGTATAAGTTCTTCTTTGTATGCTTGGTAGAATTCCCCAGTGAAGCTAACCGGTCCTGGACTTTTGTTTGCAGGGAGTTTTTTAAATTCCAGATTCTATTTCACATCTAGTGATCAGTCTGTTCAGATTATCTGTTTCTTCTTGACTCAGTTTTGGCAGGCTGTATGTTTCTAGAAACTTGTCCAAATTAGACCAGGTTGTCTAATTTGTTGGCATATAGCTCTTCATACTATTCTCTTACAATTTTTTGTGTTTCTATGGTATCAGCTGTTATTTCTCCTTATTTTGTTTATTTGAGTCCTCTCTCTTCTTGGTAAGCCTGGCTAGAGGTTTGTTGATTTTGTTCATCTTTTCAAAAAAATAGCTCTTGGTTTTATTGATTTTTTTCTATTTTTTTAATCTCTATTTTATTTATTTCCTCTCTGATCTTTATTCTTTACTTCTTTCTGCTGACTTTAGGTTTTGTTTGTTCTTCCTTTTCTAATTCTTTTGGGTGGTAGGTTAGGTTGTTTATTTGAGTTTTTTCTTATTTCTTGAGGAAGGCCTGTAGCTCTATGAACTTCCCTCTTAGAACTGCTTTTGTTTCATCCTGTAAATTTTGTAAGGTTGTGTTTTCATTTGTCTCAAGGTATTTTTTGATTCCTTTGATTTCATCATTGACTCATAGGTTTTTTTAGTAGCATGTTGTTTAGTCTCCATGTGTTCATTCTTTTCCTGTTTTTCTTTCTGTGGTTGATTTCTAGTTTTATGCCGTTGTGGTCAGAAAAGATGCTTAAAATAATTTCTGTCCCCTTACATTTGAGGCTTGTTTTGTGACCTAGTATGTGCTCTATCCTAGAGAATGTTCCATATGTGCTTGAAAAGAATGTGTATTCTGTTTTTGCTTTTGGTTTTTTTTTTTTTGGATGTAGTGTCCTGTACGTATGAATTAAGTCCAGCTAGTCTGTTGTGTCATTTAGGACCTCTGTTGCCTTACTGATTTTCTGTCTGCATGATCTGTCCATGGATGTCAGTGAGGTGTTAAAGTCTCCTACTATTATTGTATTATTGTCTATTTCTCCCTTTATGTCTGTTAGTATTTTATATATTCAGGTGCTCCTATATTGGGAGCACATATGTTAACAAGTATAATATCCTCTTCTTGTATGGATCCCGTTATCATTATATAATGCCCTTTTTGTCTTTCTTTATGGTCTTTGTTTTAAAGTCTTTTTTGTCTTGTATGAGTATTACTACCCTCACTTTCTTGTTGTTTACATTTGCATGAAATAGCTTTTTCCATCCTCTCACTTTCCAGTCTATGTGTGTGTCTTTTGCCCTGAAGTGAGTCTTTTGTAGGCAGTATATTCTAGGTTCTTGTTTTTGTTTATCTAATCTGCCACTCTATGTCTTTTGATCAGAGCATTTAGTTCATTGACATTTGAAGTAATTATTGATAGGTATGTACTTATTGCCATTTTAATCCTTGTTTTCTGGTTGTTTTTGTAGTTTTTCTTTATTTCTTTCTTCTTTTTGTTTTTCCTTTTGTGGTTTGATGACTTTCTTTTGTAGTATGCTTAAGTTCCTTTCTTTTTTGTTTTTTGTGAATCTATTTTATGTTTTTGATTTGTGGTTACCATGGAGTTCCAGTACGTTGACCCGTAACTATATCTACTTTCTTTAAATTAAGTCATGTAAGTTCAAACAAGTCCTAACAGATCTACATTTTTATTCTCCCCTCCCCCACATTTTGTGACCTTGAAGTACTATTTTACATCTTCATGCTTATCCTTTTACTATTGCAGTTATAATCGTTTTTAACAATTTTTTGATTGTTTTTTTGTATGCACTGGTTTGTTTAAGTGATCTTCATTCCTTTTATGTATTTCCTTCATTCCTACTGTGATTTTCCCTCTTCTATAGATTTTTGCTTCTCTTCTATTTAGAGAAAACCCTTCAATATTTCTTTTAGGATAGGTTTAGTATTGCTGAATTCTTTTAGTTTTTGCTTAAAAACTGAGAAATTCTTTATCCTTCTATTCTAAATGATAATCTTGCTGAGTAAAGTATTCTAGATTGCAGGTTTTCCCCTTTCAGGACTTTGAATATATCATGCCACTCCTTTCTGGCCTGCAACGTTTCTGCAGAGAAATCAGCTGATAGCTTTATGGGAATTCCCTTGTAACAGACTCTGTGTTTTGCTCTTGCTGCCGTTAGAATCCTCTCTTTACCTTTAACTTTTGTTATTTTAATTATGATATGTCTGTTTGGGTTCATCTATTTTGGGATCCTCTGCTTCCTGTACCTGGATATCTGTTTTCTTCTTTAGATTTGGGAAGTTTTCAGCCTTACTTTCTTCAAATACATTTTCAATCCTCTTCTCTCTCTTCTCCTTCTGGAACCCCTATTATGTGTAGATTGACACATTTTGTATTATCCTTGTAGATCTCATATGTTGTTTTCATTTCTTTTCATTTGTCTTTCTGTTTGCTGTTCTGGATCACTTATTCATTCTTCTGTGTCATTTAGTCTGCTATTCAGTGTCTCTAGATTGGTTTTCATCTCTGCAATTAAATTGTCTATTTTTAATTGGTTCATGTTTATATTTTCTAGTTCCTTGTTACAGTGGTCTGTGTTTCTGTCAATAATCTTTTTAAATTCAGTTAGCATTTTTATTACCTCCTTTTTGATCTTGTTGTCTAGTACACTGGTAAGCTCTGTTTCATTTGTTCTCTCAGGGGATTTCTTTGGTTTTCTTAGTTGGAGTAGTTCCTCTCCATTTTCATTTTACTTAAGCTTCTCTGTGTCTATGAATTTAGGAAAAACAGTTATCTACTGTGGCCTTGAAGGGGTGTTTTTATGTGGGAGAGTCCCTGTGTACACTGTGTGTGTCTAATGTTTTTGGTGTGAGGGCTGGTTTTGGTATGGATGCCAGCCACGCCTTTCCTCAGGGTGTGCTGGCTGTTACCTCTTGATAGGGGGAGTGGTTGGTGTCGTAGTGTCTAGAGCCTGTGTTGGATGTGAAGCGGGGCTTCCTCTCTGATCTGTAGCTGTTGTCACCCTGTCAGGGCCAGTGTCTGCTCCCCAGATGTTGAAGTAGAAGCCTTGAAGTTTGGCATTGATCAGGTTCTGTTGCCCTTGAGTGTGTGCCCTGCCTCAAAGGAGGTGATTGCTGAAGCAGTGAGGCCTGTGTGATCACTGAGAACCTATGCGTCATGTGTGTAGGCGTCTGCAGTTCTGCTCAGAAGCAGCCCAAGGTCACATCCCTTTCTCTTTTGTGTTTGTCCCAGATCTAGTTAGTGCAAAGTGTTGTGTGGAGTAGGGTAGGGCTGGGGGTTGGGGTGTTGTGGCTGCAGAAATTGAGGTAGCTGCGCTGCTGTCTGAGATCTGGGCTGCCTCTGTGGCAGTTTTCTCCCAGGACCTGTGTACCCCAGATCTAGTGCCAAGCTGTGGTGTGGAGTAGGTTGTGCCAGAGAGCTCTCCATGGGAGAGGAGCTGCTCTGTACTCCTGAGCGTGCTGACAGTGGCTTCTGCCACCCCACTCAGACAATACCTCAGGCCCTCTGGGCTGTCTCTGTGTAGCTAGACGAGTTCTCTCCCAGGGCTCTCTGCCTGAGATTCAGCAGTTAGCTGCTAAGTGCTCTGTGGTGCTGTCCCTACATGTGTTAACAATGGCTACCGTGGCCCTACCTGCTGCCAGATGTGTGCACTGACAGTGGCCTTCATGTCTCCACCTGACTCATTCCCCAGGCGCCCTGGTCTGTCTCCATGTGACTAGACCGAGTCTTTGCCCAGATCTCGTGCCAGGCTGTAGTGTGGAGCGAGCAGGGCTGGGATGTTTGCCCCTTTGGACTGGGAAGTGCGGTGAGGCAGCAGCTGCCAGTGCAAGGCTCTCTCCACCCTGACTGTTAGCAAGCCAGCACATGTGCACTTCTTGTGAGTAGAATCTAGGCTTCTCCAGCCCTGTCTGTCTCAGTGGATTTCCCAGCAGGCAAGGGGGCTTGTCTCCTCCATGTAGGACCCTAGGACTGGGATTCCCAGATTGTGGCTCCACCTGCTCTCTCCCCAAGGTGAGGGTCCACCCATGTGGACCTTCTGTTCCTTACAGATCCCCCCAGGGGGCACAGGTCCCAGCTTGATGCCTTTTTTCCCCAATCCTACCTGATTACATGGAGATCTTTTTTGCAGCTTTGGTTGTACAGGAGTTCTTCTGCCAGTTTCCAGTTAATTTTCCATGAAAATTGTTTCACATGTAGAAGTACTTTTGATGTGTTTTAGAGGGGAGGTGAACTCCCCATCCTCCTACTCTGCCATCTTGATCCCTGCTCTACCTCACTGCTTTCTGTTCTGACACTAAGGTCATGCATGGGTTTACCTTGTGTAATATTTTGACTCCCTGCCTACTTTGCAGCCTAAGTGAAGAGCATGCATTTGCAAGCTTTCCAAAAGAAAGTTAGTTGCAGATAATTGGCTCCAAAGCTATCTAGTTGGTAAAATACTACAAGGGACTTTGGCTCCTTGATGAAATGAAGTGAATTTTCATCTCAGAGTGAAAGAATGATGTTGCCAAAGTGCTACTTTTTAGGCTTGGCAGAAGTAATATTGCAGAAATAAAGAACATGTTAACCAGTTTTAGGAAAAGCATCAATGGGCTTTGCTATACCTTTTATATAGCTTTACCTCCTTGCCACAGAGAATCACACTTAGTGGGGAGACTATCATGACTATATATACTCACTGTAGACAATTTTGAAGATATAGCTAAGCACAAAGAAAAGTAAAAATTGCTCAAGGTATCATCTCCCAAGGTAATCAGTGCTAGCATTTACATGTATGTGTTTATATATATATATATATATATATATATATATATATATATATATATATACACACACACCATTCATTAACAGTAAGTCCCCTACATACGAACCTTCAAGTTGTGAACTTTCAAAGATATGAACACGCGTTCACGTGTCCAGTCATGTAAGTTGGTGCTATTTGAGGAGGCACTGTTAGTTTTTGAGGCACAGGACCTGAACATAGAACGGTACACAAAGGTTGCAGCAGCCTTTCAGAATGCATTCCAGTGCTACGTGTCATCTATGATGAGATAAAAAGAGCTACTACCCAGACATCACTGGATCGTTTTCTCAAGAGGGTAGATAGAATTGAATCCAGCAAGGAACCAGAACCTGTGCCATCAACGTCAGGCATGAGTGAAAGTGCAGCCTGCCCTCCATCTCCTACTGCTGATGATCCTTCAGCTCTACCATCTCCCACCTCCTCTCCCTCCTCCAGTCAATAACTCTTCTTTCCTGTTCACTCAGTGCCAGCCCCTGTATGCCAGCTGTTGTACTCTACTACTGTACTTTTTAAGGTACTGTACTGAAAGATTAAAAATGTTTTCTTTATTTTTCGTGTTTTTTTTTTAGGTATTATTTGTGTGAAAAGTATTATAAACCTATTACAGTACAGTACTGTATAGCCAATTGTGTTAGTTGGGTACCTAGGCTAACTTTATTGGACTTACAGACACTCTCTCAGAACAGAACTCGTTCATATGTAGGGGACTTACTGTGTATAAAATATACATTTTAGGGCTTCCCTGGTGGTGCAGTGGTTGAGAGTCCGCCTGCTGATGCAGGGGATATGGGTTCGTGCCCTGGTCTGGGAAGATCCCACATGCCATGGAGCGGCTGGGCCCGTGAGCCATGGCCGCTGAGCCTGCGCGTCCGGAGCCTGTGCTCTGCAACGGGAGCGGCCACAACAGTGAGAGGCCCGCGTACCGCAAAAAAAAAAAAAAAATATATATATATATATATATATACATTTTACACAGATAGATGGGTTCATACTATATATACTATTTCGTAAACACTTCAAAAATGAACAACTATTTAAAATTTTCTCATTTCATTAAATGTTCTCTATATCATTAAGAAATTTTTAAAAATTATATTAATGAACAGTCAATGCAGTAACTTAGAAAATGTAAAAAAGCATGAAGAAAAATTTAATCAAGGAGTCATAATCCTGCCAGCTGAACATCATTACTGTAAGGCTTATGTGTGAGTCTTCTGGTTTTAAGTATATGTGTATGTACACACACATACATATATGTATATTTTCATGTATTCCATGTACATATATGTGTGTATATGTATGTATATGCAGCTTGTATATATACGAATACATAAGTATGTATATGTGTATACTCACATATGTTTGTGTGTTTGTAGATACCTACACACATATTTTCATTTGATCAGATTTATATTTTAGAAAGCTTCATTTGGCACAAAATATAGAAAAGATCTGAGGCACACATCTGGAAGAGAAGGCTAATTAAATATTACTGTGATCTTGGTGAGAAATGAGGACTGAAAATAAGATGGTGAAAATGAGATTGGAGAAAAGATAACCACAGATATGTGGGAACACCATGGTGGTATCAGAGACTAGAATAGCAAACAAGACAGTAGATGACAGCTGTACCAGATGGGTATGGTATTTCCCAAGGTCATCAGGGCACAGTATTCTCTTTTCAGCTAGCTCATCTATATGGGAGAACAACCTTTGAAATACAGATAAAGTCCCTAAATAACATCAGTCAATCAGACATTGAAATTTGCCCCCAATGAATGTTTCTACCCTTTTCAACAGGAATTTTCTTCTTAAATCAACTCACTGTTAAGGAAACAGATTAATTTAAATAGAATCATTCTCTTCAGTAACTTAAATTTCCTTTTACTATCTATTTTTTTATTCATTTCATTCTCCCCCCATCCATCCTTCTGTAATGGTTAAGTAGAATAAGCATAATTTATGGAGTTTAACTAAAATGCAAATTCATTTTTGTCTTTAACTTTCACTGGGAGAAGTTTTTTTCTTGTGCCTGTATAAAAACCTATGCAGTCCCATGATTTTTCTGACCATTCAAGTAATAAAATGTTCTATCAGGGCCTCCAAGTTGCACAATTCTCGGAGGCACCATTTGCATTGTAATCTTTGTAAATGAGTCTCCTGGAGCCCAGCTCTGATAAATTTTAATGGGAATGGTGCTGCTGAAGTTTTGCAACATGGCCTTGAGTCCTAGGGTCACTTGAATATCAAAATCATGTTTTAATTTAGTACTTAGGTACGTTTTGTGTAATATATTAAAGAATACTTTGCTCTTCCTTCAGTTAAGACTTTTCCTCCCCACCCCACCTTCATCCCAGGGCCTGGCTACAGGCATGCCAGCAGTCTTCAGGGAAGAGTATACTATAAACCTTCTTGTTCAACTCAAGGGTTGTACAGTTGGGAGGAGGGTGGAAAGGTGGCCCCTCTGATTGCCCTGGTCCTCAGCCTAACTCTCCACATGTAGCAGTGCCTCACCTTCAGTTGGTCACCCCAGTGCCCCTTGGCTTCTGCCTTGCAGCAGTTTTCCCAAAGTCCCTTTCTCCTAGGTCGGTGTCAACTCTCTCAGACCATCCTGTTGGAGAGGATACCTTTTTAAATGACCCCAGGCAGATATTTATACCACTATTTTTCATCTAGTCCCTGGAATTCCCATACTTTGACCCATTACTAGAGGAGAGTACAGTACCTTCCTTGTCACCCACCTATGTCCTGCTGTCATAGGTGGCTTTTGCAGATACAGGTGAGGGTCAGACGTTATTACCTTGTGCCCATCAATCAGGACTGGGACTACTGTGAAGCTGGTGAGGCACTCACCTTGAGTGCAGAATTAAAGAGGGTGTCAAAAAACTCAGCAGTCAAGATAAACAATATTTTAATGAAATATTTTTAAAGTAAATATTAATGCAAAAAAGCATGATGAACAAGATATCAAAACTTTAAAGACAGGATTAGTACAGGAGATGCTTACTGAGTTCTGTGACTGTCTTAAGGTGCATTGCAAACAAGCCTCATCATTGTTCCCCCATAGCACTTCTCTCTTTCCAATGAAGTATTCCTCAAAAAATTTTCTCAATTGCCATCATTTTTTATATCTGTGTTGAAATTTAGACTCTGTGTTCTAACAGTTCACTTTGAAATGTGTTTTTGTATATTGTTGCATCAGTCAAAATTTCCAGTTTAAATTATAGTTATCCATCTATCCATTCATTTAATGGGCTTTTGTATGAAGGAGAATAAAAACAATCTTCAAATGCTAATGATTAATTCATTTTAAGAGATGATTAAACTAATGACTGTTAAATTGAAATGTTTACAGTTACAAAGGGAATACCAAATTGATCTGCCTCACCAAGTAGGCCGTGAGATAGATTTGTAAAATTAAAGGGATCTGCAATGCATTCTACTTTCCTGTTAGAAATGTCTCATAAAACATTTTCATGTTACCAACTCCTCTATTCTGCTTATCTGTGTAGAGTCAGCCCTTGTGAGCTGTTCTGAAACAGCTCATTCCATGGTTTCTGATTGGTTTGTCAATGTAAATAGAGATCTTCAGAAGTAGAGTGATGAGCCTGATCTTGTTCAGAGAAAAATTAAGGACCCTTCAAGCTAGTGGATTGTCAGTTCCTTTGTAAAGAGTGTTTTTATTACCCTTCAGCTGCCTTAGAGGTAGTTGTTAACAAAGGATTAACTCAAACTTTGTATCAAGGAGTACAGATATGTATGTCATTGTAGGCATTGAGATTTTTTTTTTTGAAATTTATTTTCAAAGTTTTTTTTTTTAAAGCTGATGGATTAAAGGGGTAATTTAATCAGTAAACATTTGTTATCTGTTTATTTAGCTTACTTCATACAGAGCAATTGGCTTCAGTGATTTTGAGTGGTCAAAGACAATTCTCTAAAATCAATTCAGGCACCTTCAGCCTGTTTGTGTAACCAGGCACAAATTAGTGAGTTTCCTTCTTGAGTCCAACTGCAGTGTATTGTTCTGTAAAGTGTCCAGTTGTCTGCTCTAGTTGCCTTGGTCAATTGAATGACCCTGCTCCATAAGCACAGCCTATAGTGCATTTGGCTTAATAAATTAAATAAACTAAACTGTAACATGCTGGCCACAGAAAGGAGGACTTTATAGAACCATTCCTGCTTGGAAGAGCATAATTGGGGTTTGAATTAATTATAATCCAAAAGGTTGTCTTAGCCTAAGGCGTATGACCTCTGAGACCCCAAATGCCAAAATCTTACTATGTAAAAACGATCCATATAATAAAAAAACAAACACATAAGTTGAATTGAATTTCACACCATGATGTTTTCCTAAAATATACTGCCTAAAGAGTTCTTTCAAATCAGTTCCTGCTGCTATATAAATGACCATATTTAAATCTAATCACAATATCCCTCCTGCAGTGAAAGGTTCATTTGTTCAAAAAATGATTTAGGGCCCAATGACACCAGGGAGTCTGCGGTCCTGTTGCTGCATGTGAGCAGAAGGTCAGTGAAAATGAAGAATGAACACATACTATAAAGTCCACATTTCTAACAGAACATTTTGCAAAGAATAAAATGGGAATTCAAGAAACATGTACAAGTTTACTTAATATTTTTATTAACATTAGCACTGATATGAAAATATATTTCACATATATAGTACAAACAGTAACCAAATAAATCCCATTTTAGCCCCTTCTAGTTTAAAAAGTAGAGTGGTGCTGCAGCAGGCCTATCCCATTAGTGCTCACTATTCCTGAAAAGCACTAATGGCATCTGCTGTAAGCACCTGAGGTGCTTTGCCTTCAGGCTTTCCTCTGGTCACAGAAGTATGCTTAGCCCCTGCAAATATGGTATGCTGGCAGTGCCAGAGGATCAAGGGCACCAGGAACAGCCCTCAACTAATAATGGACGGAGGTGGTAGATAAATATCTAAGCTTCCTTGCCCTTCAGGTAGGATGACCTTGAGATATATTCTATACAGTCTCCAAGAGGTCCCAGTGAAACTGAGCCTTGGTTGTTCATGGTAATAATCTGCTTATTAACTCACCCTTTATAACTTCCTACTTTTCCTTTCCCATCTCACTTCCCTACTCCTTTACCAGTGTTTCCTGGGATAGTCTCCCAAATAAGCTACAGTTGACCCTTGAACAACACAGGGTTAGGGGTGCAGACTCTGCACGGTCAAAAATTCACACATATAGCTTATATTGGCACTCCGTATTTGCAGTTCCTTCATATTCGCGGTTCCTCCATATCCCTGGTTCCACATCCACAGATTCAACCAACCTTGGATCATATAGCACTATAATATGTACTGTGGAGAAAGATCCATGTGTAAGTGGACCCACACAGTTCAAACTCTTGTTGTTCAAGGGTCAACTGTAATTACACCCAAATTCTTGCATCACAGTTTGCTCCTGGGGTATTCTAGCAATCACCAGTACTGTTGAAGCTCCTCATCTTCATCCCCAATTTCAACTCTGTCTCTCCCCAACCAAGGCTAACTACTACTTCAATTTTCTTTAATGTTTTTTGAACTGGCTAAATTTATTTCATACTATTCGCATTCTTTTGCAGTTTTTTAAAACTAACCATTATGTTTCTAAGATTCATCCATGGGTTACTTCTGGATTTTTGCCATTATGTCAATGCTACTGTAAATATTTTTGCCCATCTCTCTTGGTACACATGTCAATAGTTTACCTAGGAGCAAAACTGTTTACTCATAGACTCTGCATTTTCATTTTTTTTAGAAGTCACATTTCCTAGTAAAGACAGTAGATTTAATAAGTCCAATTTTATTTTCTTTCAAAACCCAACTAAAGCTTTTAAAAAGATAAAAATCCATAGAGATGGGGAAAAGAGAAGATGAGACAATATCAATGCACGTTTTAAATCTGGAAAGTAGATGGTAAGTGGCAAATTACTTGGTAGAACTGAGAAAGCCAAATCTAAGATGGGGTGAGGGGCAGTGCATGGGAATCAGGGAACCAACTTAATTTATACTGTAGAATCTTCAAAAGGCTCCATGATTGGTACCTCTGGAAGATGGGATAAAAGGGGTTAGCTGAAATATAGTGAGTTGATTGAATAGATTAGAATATACATATAGATAGAATATACATATTACATATGTTATATCATATGTCCTATATATTTGTTGTTTTATTACATATATACTATATATTATTATAATTAAATTGTTGTCTTAAAACTTTTCTCATGAAGAAGATATCAGCTTCAGACAGATTGACAATGAATTCTAACAAACTTCTAGAGGAAAAATAGTTATTGGTGAGGATGTGGCCTAAGGGAACTTTTACGTACACTGTTTTAGGGAAGATAGATTGATATTTCACTTTGAAAAAATATTCAGTATTATATTTCCCCGTTTTAAAATATACTTTGAAGTTTTTTTTAATCCAACTTTTGTATGCATATTTTATCCTCCAGCAGCATATTTTTTCTTTGTCTCTTTCATATATTTTCTTATTTATTTATTTGTTTGTTTGTTTGTTTTTATTTTTGTCTGCATTGGGTCTCCGTTGCTGCACGCAGCTTTCTCTAGTGGCGAGTGGGGGCTACTCTTTGTTGTGGTGTGCACGCTTCTCATTGCAATGGCTTCTCTTGTTGCGGAACATGGGCTCTAGGTGTGCAGGCTTCAGTAGTTGTGGCACATGGGCTCAGTGGTTGTGGCTCGTGGGCTCTAGAGCGCAGGCTCAGTAATTGTGGCACATGGGCTTAGTTGCTCCGCGGCATGTGGGATCTTCCCGGACCAGGGCTCGAACCCGTGTCCCCTGCATTGGCAGGCAGATTCTTAACCACTGCGCCACCAGGGAAGCCCCTCATATATTTTCTGAGATGTTTCTTTATCACTTAACTCTTGTACTAAGTCTTTCATTTCTTCCATCACATTTTTAATTTCCAAGAGCTGTTTTTTTGGTTCTCTGGTTAATTTTTCATGGCATCCTGTTTTTTTTCCAGAGATACATATATTCTCTTATATCTGAGGATATTAGTTATAGATATATTCCTGTTTTGATTTTTGAGGTTTTATACTTCCCACATATATCTAAAATCATTTCATCTATTTGTTTTGCCTTCTATCTTTCATATTAGAGTTTTTTTCTCAAATGTCTCCTTGATTAAATGTTCATTTTTAGAGGTCTGGTGAGCTTGCCAACCGTGAACTCCCTGTAGGGTGAAGTAGGTGGGCCATTTGTTGGGAAAAGTGCCATGTAATTTTCTTTAGGTCTTTCCACATGGGCTGGTCAGCTTCCACAGAGAAGACTCTTCCAAAATCTTGTGTAGAAAGTCAGGGCTTGGGACTTCCCTGGTGGCACAGTGGTTAAGAATCCGCCTGCCAATGCAGGGGACACGGGTTTGAGCCCTGGTCCAGGAAGATCCCACATGCCACGGAGCAACTAAGCCCGTGCACCACAACTACTGAGCCTGCATTCTAGAGCCCATGAGCCACAACTACTGAGCCTGCGTGCCGCAACTACTGAAGCCCGCGCGCCTAGAGCCCGTGCTCCGCAACAAGAGAAGCCACTGCAATGGGAAGCCTGCACACCACAACGAAGAGTAGCCCCTGCTCGCCGCAGCTAGAGAAAGCCCGCGCACAGCAACAAAGACCCAACACAGCCAAAAATAAATAAATAAATTAATTAATTAAAGAAAAAAAGAAAAGAAAGTCAGGGCTTGGCTCCTAGTGTTCTAAAACGTGAATTGGTGGGTCTCTCAATATTTAATAGGCACACATTCAATCAATCTTCCTGTTTCTTCATGTTTTTTGTATCTCAATTGTGTCTAGTATCCCTCAGTCAAGAGTTCTTCTGTTTACCCTCTCCGTAGAATAATTCTGCTGGCTGTGAGAGGCAATTACTCATGGGTGTAGTATAGAGAAAGCGATTTGGGAATTTATCTGCTTCTTTAAAAGCCTTCAGTCATGCCCTTCTCTCACTGTGGCTGCTGCACTTATCCATTTTCTTTTAAAATTTGGCAAAGAAATACTAAAAGATTCTCCAGTGGGTCATGGGGATACCAAACATATTCCTTCCTGCTCCTATTGTGTAAGAGCAACCCTTCCTTCTGATACCCTGGGTCGGTTACTCCTGCTAGGATGGTGACTTCTTGCCTTGTCTTGGTCTCTTGGGAAACAGGATTCCTAACTTGCTGAAGCCAGAGTTGAAGGAGTGGGAAGTGATGGTAAAATGGCAACTTCTACTTTTACTCTTTATTTCCCAGCACCGGATATTCTACCTATCGATGATAGAGTCTCATATAATTTTTATTAATAAGTATACTATACCCTGGAGACTGATCCCCACCCTTGCAGTGTATGCATACCTTTATTACCTTAGGAGAAATTCATAAAGTATATTTATTTGGCCAAATGGTCGTAGTAAAATCAGCTCTCATACAGATGAGGGTAAGTGTTCCTACTTCTAGGCCATGACAGAACACACTGGGCTGCCTACAAATGCCCACCACCCCCTTTCCGTTCCAAATTGTTTGTTCTGCCTGGCAAGCGGTACCCTGGGTTAGTACTCTGCAGGAACCCTGCTGTAGGGGACTGGATTCTATCATGGAATTGTCCTGGCATATAGATTATTAAGGGAAGGATATTATTGTAGGTGACAAATACAAACTGAAGTATTAGGTAATACTTCACTCTTCTGTAATAGTTAAACAAATCTCCAATGGGGAATGATATATACCCCAGGAAAAGAGTCTGTTTCTACAAGAAATTAGTTTGGCCAGCTTGAAAATGGGAAAACAAACTTCATGGAAAATGGTTCTTATGACTCAGGCAATCACAAATGAATGATTAACTGGCCAGAATCTCATTGATGATTATGACTGTATTGTATATCAAGCTTGTTCAGGGGAAGTAAGAGAGCACTTAGAGGATTGCGCTGAAATAAGCAGATTGCAGCAAATGCCCTTTGGTTACCGTTGCAATAAAAAGCTCATTCACCTCAGCCTTTTTTTTTCCCCTCGTGTAAGAGATTAAAATAAAATAGATGATGTATTTCTATATAACTGGGATGTATGGGAATGATTTGGAGGAAGGAGGTTTGGATGGAGAAAGCACACATTCAGATCATCCATGAGAAGGACTCCCAGCTCAGCTGCCTTTGATCCCCAGTGCCCTCTGAGATAGTAGAAGTGCATAGTGACTCTTCTCTCTGGACAGGGTAATTAGGATGTGTGTTTGCAGGCCAAGAAAGATGGCACAGGTGAGATATACACTGTAATCGCCATTGATCTGTGGGCCACAGCTCACACAGGAAGGCCTGAGGTGGCCTCTCAGAGACAGGTGATTAGCCCATTGGGTCACTTCTCCGGTCACAGCACAGAGGTGACAAGAGCAGGGACTTTGAAGCCAGACCTGAGTTCATATTCTAGCTATGTCACTTGCAAGCTGTGTGCCTTTGAGTAGGTAACCTTTCTCTGCCTTGTTTTCATGTCTGAAAACTGGGGACAAAATTATCTACTTAATGAGACTGTTGTAAGGATAAAATGAGTTAATGTATGGAAAGGGCCTGGCACAACGTTGCTGCTCAATAAACGTTCACCTCCTTCCCTCCACTATGCTAGAAGGCCTTTCTGTAACACCAAGAATTGTCCTCTGGTAATTCTATAGGAAAGGCCTCTTTAGTGTGAAATCATCTGCCAGTTGTGCCCAGGACACAGACTTCACAGCTAGCTCTTCAGAGCCTTCTAAGGGGCAGGGCTCAGGCCAGAAAGATACTTCACTTTACCTGCAGCAGGATGGTCCTGAGGCCCTCCGCCCTTGCCAAGGTAGAGCTCTCTTTCTCTGCGGAGTTGGGATGGCCCCATCTTCATCTGGAGTTTACCCTGGGTTTTGAAGAGCCTGTAAACTAGAGCAGCTAGGAAGGCCTAGGGCTGAGGGGGAGACCAGCGCCCCCCTCAGATTTTGGCTTCTGATGAAAGCACCACTGGCTTCACCTCCTCTCCTAAATCTCCTTTGAAATGCTTGTGTCTCTGATAGACTTGGAACAGACTGCATGCTTTTTTCCCAAGTCTTCTGCCAGGGCCTTCTTCAAAGCTGGACTGATCTCTTGGTTCTGATAATGCACAGTGACTGTCAAGGCTTCTGGGGCGGAAGCTGGCAGGAATCTTTGCCCTCCCAGATTGCTCCCGGATGTTGATCCAAGCCATCTGGACATATTTAGATGATAAATCAGAAAGAGCACCTTTGCCCTCTTCTCCCAGATCTAGAAACAATGGGGAGAATTACCAGTAAGCAGTATCCGTAAAATATGAAATGTCAGCTCTCCCTTTGCCCATCTCAGCCTATGACATGCCACATCCAATTTGTCTTTGTTCCAACTGTGAGAGGACTTAATTTCATTATCCTGGCCTTTTGCAGTTAAGTGTTCTCCAAAGATATGATCTATGAGGAGGAGGAGGACTGATAATGGAGCTAATCTTTCAAAGTTCTGCTTAAGCAATTGTAGGGAATACAGGAGGAGAGGAAACCTTGGAAACCATCATGATTATTCTACTTCTGCCCTGCTGAAACTCAATCCAAACCCCCCATGTTTTGACTTCTCTCTTCCCTACATAGATGGAATATGTTGTGCTTTTGTTAAGATGAAAAATCCAAATAATTAGAGAGTGAACAAAGTTTCAGTGAGTTTGCTGTTTCAGATTTCTCTTGAATAAAACTGTTACTTTAATAATTAAATCATTGCTTAAATGGCTTTGTGTGGTGATATCTTATTTCTCTTTAACCTTGGGATTCTTAGCAGTTAGAAGAAAAGAGCAGTGTCTTAGATCGGTGGTTCTGAGACTTCAGCGTACATCAGAATAAAATGGAAGGCTAATAAAAAACTCCGATTGCTCAACCTGACCCTCTGTAGGTCAGGCATAGGGGTCAAGAATTTGCATCAACAGGTGATGCTGATGCTGCTGGTCCAGGAACCACACTTCGAAAATTACTGTTTTATATAATAAAAACCTGACCATTTGGAACCTTAGAGAGTGGAATTATTTTGTAATCAAAGTGTACAAGATTTGATATGGGTTCAAGTGGCAACTTTGCAAATTATAAAAGGTGAAACAACTGAGTCTCTCAGACTCAGTTTCATCATCTGAAAATCAGGAATGAAAATAATGCCTGCATCGCAGAATTGCTATAAAGGTGAGATAAGTTCATGTATGTGAAAGAGCTTGGTAAATGGCAAAACACAATCTAAGTTTAATTCATCGTAGATATACTTTTAATAGTCAACTTTTATCTTAAGAATGAAAGCTTTTATTTTAACTTCTGGGATAGAAGTCTTTCATTGTTACCATCATAATAACAGTAACAATAATATTTATAGAAGTCTACTAGTCTACTCATTGTACTTTCTGTACTGGGCACTTAACACATTTTCTTTATGTCTTTCAAAAACCTCATAAAATCTACTTTATCATGTAAATTCTTTGCCTATCTAAAAGGAGTACATTGGACAGAATTTAAATTTTTCTTGAGGCCTCAGGGCAGGGCAGCCTCCTTGGGTGTGTGAGGCCCCTGTCTATATAAACAATATGACTAAAAATGTATTACATGTGGTACACCCATACCATGGAACATTATTCAGAACTAAAAAGAAATGGGCTAACAAGCCAAGAATAGACATGGAAGAAAGTTAGCTGTATATTACTAAGTGGAAGAAACCAATTTGAAAAGGTTACATAATATATGATTCCAACCATGTGACATTCTGGAAAAGGCAAAACTGTGAAGACAGTAAAAAAAAAAAAAATCAGTGGTTGCCAGGGGCTGAGGGAGGGGAGAGGGATGAATAGGTAGGGCACACAGTGGAACTACTTTGTATGATACTAGTGATGGATACAAGCAGGGAGTATATGTGAAATCTCTGTACATTCCTCTCAATTTTGCTGTGAAACTAAAATGCTCTAAAAAAATAGTCTTTAAATTGAAAAAAAGAGATAAGTGGTTGTCAGGTGTTGGGGGAGATGATTAGGCAGAGGACAGTGGATTTTTAGGGCAGTGAAATTACTGTTTGATACTGCAATGATAGATACTTGTCATTATACATTTGTCCAAACCCATAGAATGTACAACACCAAGAGTGAACCCTAATGTAAACTTTGGACTTTAGGTGGCAATGATGTGTCAGTGTTGGTTCATCACCTGTAACAAATGAACCACTCTGGTAAGGGATGTTGATGGTGGGGGAGACTGTGCGTGGGTGGGTATGGGGTATCTGGGAACTCTGTACTTTCTGTTCAATTTTGCTGTGAACCCAAAACTGCTCTATTTCCTTTGCGTGTGTGTGCGTGTTTTATTGACATGTAGCTGCTGTCTGGTTTGATATAAGTTACAGGTGTACAATATAGTGATTCACAATATTCAAAGGTTATACTCCATTTATAGTTATTATAAAATACTGGCTATATTACCCGTGTTGTATAATATATGCTTGTAGCCTATTTTATACCTAATATTTTGCACCTCTTACTCCCCCACCCCTATAGTGCCTCTCCCCTACTCCCCACTGGTATCCACTAGTTGCTTCTCTTTGAGTCTGCTTCTTTTTTTGTTATATTCACTAGTTTGTTGTATTTTTTAGATTCCACATATAAGTGATAGCATACAGTATTTGTCTTTGTCTGACATTTCAGTCAGCATAATGCCTTCCAAGTCCATCCATGTTGCTGCAGATGGCAAAATTTCATTCTTTTTTATAGCTGAGTAATATTCCATTGTATATGTGTGTGTATATATACACACACCACATCTTCTTTATCCATTCATCCATTGATGGATGCTTAGGTTGCTTCCATATCTTAGCAATTATAAATAATGCTGCTGTGAACACTGGGGTGTGTGTATCTTTTTTTGGATTACTGTTTTGTGTTTTTTTGGATATATACCCAGGAGTGGAATTGCTGGGTCATATGGTGGTTCTATTTTTAGTTTTTTGAGAAACCTTCATGCTGTTTTCACAGTGGCTGCACTAGCTTACGTTCCCACCAACAGCATACAAGGGTTCTCTTTTCTCCACATCCTTGCCAACATTTGTTATTTGTTTTCTTTTTGATGATAGCCATTCTGACAGGTGTGAAATGATATCTCATTGTGGTTTTGATTTGCATTTCCCTGATGATTAGCAGTGTTGAGCATCTTTTCATGTGTCTGTTGGCCATCTGCATTTCCTCTTTCAAAAAATGTCTATTTAGGTCTTCTGCCCATTTCTTAATCAGGTTGTTTGTTTTTTTGATGTTGAGTTGTATGAGCCATTTATATATGCTGGATATTAATCCCTTGTTGATCATATCATTTGCAAATACTTTCTCCCATTTAGTAGGTTGTTTTTTCATTTTGTTGATAGTTTCCTTTGCTGTGCCAAAGCTTTTAAGTTTAATTAGGTCCCATTTGTTTATTTTTGCTTTGATTTCCATTATTCTAGGAGATAGACCCCAAAAAATATTGCTGTGATTTATGTCAAAGAGTGTTCTGCTTATGTTTTCCTCTAGGTGTTTTATAGTATCCAGTCTTACATTTAGGTCTTTAATCCATTTTGAGTTTATTTTTGTGTATGGTGTTAAAGAATATTCTAATTTCACTTTTTTTAACATGTAGCTGTCCAGTTTTCCCAACACCATTTATTGAAGAGACTGTCTTTCTCCCATTGGATAGTCTTGCCTCCTTTGTTGTAGATTAATTGACCATAGGTGCATGGGTTTATTTCTGGGCTTTCTATCCTGTTCCATTAACCTGTATGTTTGTTTTTGTGCCAATACCATACTGTTTTGATGACTTCAGCTTTGTAGTATAGTCTGAAGTCAGGGAGCCTGATTTCCTCCAGCTCTGTTTTTCTTTCTCAAGATTGCTTTGGCTATTTGGTGTCTTTTGTATCGCCATACAAATTTTAAGATTTTTTGTTCTAGTTCTGTGAGAAATGCCAATGGTAATTTGATAGGGATTGCATTGAATCTATAGATTGCCTTGGGTAGAATAGTCATTTTGACAATATTGATTCTTCCAATCCAAGAACATGGTATATCTTTCCATCTGTTTGTGTCAGCTTTGATTTCTTTCATCAGCATCTTACAGTTTTCTGTGTACAGGTCTTTTGCCTCCTTAGGTAGGTTTATTCCTAGGTATTTTATTCCTTTGGATGCAGTGATAAATGGGATTGTTTCCTTAATTTCTATTTCTTTTAGTTTGTTGTTAGTATATAGAAATGCAAAAGATTTCTATGTATTAATTTTTTATCCTGCAGCTTTACTGAATTCATTGGTGAGCTCTAGTAGATTTCTGGTGGCATCTTTAGGATTTTCTATGTGTCGTATCATGTCGTCTGCAAACAGTGACAGTTTTACTTCTTCCTTTCCAATTTGGATTTCTTTTATTTCTTTTATTGTATTGCTATAAACTTCCCTCTTAGACTGCTTTTGCTGTGTCCCATAGGTTTTGAATTGTTGTGTTTTCATTTTCATTTGTCTCTTGGTATTTTTTTAAAATTTATTTTATATATTTTATTTCTGACTGTGTTGGGTCTTCGTTGCTGTGCGCAGGCTTTCTCTAGTTGTGGTGAGTGGGGGCTACTCTTTGTTGCAGTGCATGGGCTTCTCATCGTGGTGGCTTCTCTTATTGTGGCTCATGGGCTCTAGAGCACAGCCTCAGTAGTTGTGGCGCAGGGGTTTAGTTGCTCCACGGCATGTGGGATCTTCCCAGGCCAGGGCTCAAACCCGTGTCCCCTGCATAGGCAGGCGGATTCTTAACCAGTGCGCCACCATGGAAGCCCCCTCTCTTGGTATTTTTTAATTTCCTTTTTGATTTCTTTGATCCATTGCTTGTTTAGTGGCATATTGTTTAGCCTCCATGTGTCTGTGGTTTTTTTGCAGTTTTTTTTCTTGTAGTTGATTTCTAGTCTCATAGTGTTGTGATTGGAAAAGATGCTTGACAAGATTTCAATTTTATTCAATTTTACCAAGGCTTGTTTTGTTGCCCAGCATGTGATCTATCCTGGAGAATGTTCCATGTGCACTTGGAAAGAGTGTGTATTCTGTTGCTTTTGGATGGAATGCTCTCTATATATCAGTTAAGTTCATTTGGTCTAATGTGTCATTTAAGGACTGTGCTTCCTTACTGATTTTCTGTCTGCATGATCTTTCCATTGATGTAAGTGGAGTATTAATGTCCCCTACTAATCTTGTGTTACTGTCAGTTTCTCCTTTATGTCCATTATTATTTGCCTTTTATATTTGGGTGCTCCTCTCTTGGGTGCATATGTATTTACAAGTGTTGTATCTTCTTCTTGGATTGATCCCTTGATCATGATGTAGTGTCCTTCTTTGTCTCTTTTACCCTGGTATCCATTCAGCCACTCTATGTCTTTTGGTTGGAGTATTTAGTTCATGTACATTTAAGGTAATTATCGATATGTAGTCATTATTGCCTTTTTGTTAATTGTTTTAGATTTGTTTTTGTAGGTCTTTTTTCCCCTTTTTTTCCTCTTCTTTTGGGATTTGATGACTATCTTCAGTGTTATTTTGGATTCCTTTTTCTTTTTCTTTTTTTTTTTTGCGGTACACGGGCCTCTCACTGTTGTGGCCTCTCCTGTTGCGGAGCACAGGCTATGGATGCGCAGGCTCCACGGCCATGGCTCACGGGCCCAGCCGCTCCACGGCATGTGGGATCTTCCCGGACCGGGGCACGAACCCGTGTCCCCTGCATCGGCAAGCGGACTCTCTACCACTGCGCCACCAGGGAAGCCCTCCTTTTTCTTTTTTATGTGCATATATATTATAGATGTTTGGTTTGTGTTTACTGTGAGGTTTTTGTATAGTAATCTCTATATATATACATGATTGTTTTAAGTTGCTGATCTCTTAATTTCAAATGCGTTTTTTTTCATTTTTACATCTTTATTGGAGTATAATTGCTTTACAGTGTCGTGTTAGTTTCTGCTGTATAACAAAGTGAATCAGCTATATGTATACATATATCCCCAGGTTTCAGTTTTTTTTTTAACATCAAATGCATTTTAAAACCCTGCATTTGTATTCTCCTCCCTTCATGATTACTGTTTTTGATATCATATTTTACATCTCATTGTTCTGTGTATCTCTTAATTGCTTATTGTGGATATAGGTGATTTTACTACTTTTGTCTTAACCTCCCTACTAGCTTTGTGTGTAGATGATTTCCTAGCTTTACTGTGTGTTTGCCTTTACCAGTGAGCTTTCTCATTTTGTAATTTTCTTGTTTCTAGTTGTGGCCTTTTCTTTTTCACCTATAAAATTTCCTTTAATTGGTTGTAGAGCTCATTTGGTAGTTCTGAACTCTTTTAGCTTTTGCTTATCTGTAAAGCTTTTGATTTCTTCCTCAAATTTGAAGGAGAACCTTGCTGGGTAGAGTATTCTTGGTTGTAGGTTTTCCCGTCATCACTTTAAATATATCATGCCACTCCTTCTGGTCTGTGGAGTTTCTGCTGAAAAATCAGCTGATAGCCTTATGGGAGTTCCCTTTATGTTATTTGTTGTCTTTTTTTGTCCCTTGCTGCTTTTAATAGTCTCTCCTTATCTTTAATTTTTGTCATTTTAATTATGGTGTGTCTTGCTCTATTCCTCTTCATGTTAATCCTGTATGGGACTCTCTGCACTTTCTGGTTTTGGGCAACTGTTTCCATTCCCAGATTAGGGAAGTTTTCAGCTATTATGTCTTCACGTATGTTCTCAGCACCTTTCTCTTTCTCTTTCTCTTCTCCTTGGAGTCCTATAATACAAACATCAGTGGGCTTGATGTTGTCCCAAAGGTCTCTTAAACTGTCCTCATTTCTCTTCATTCTTTTTTCTTTTTTCTGTTCAGTGGCAGTGATTTCCTCTACTCTGTCTTCCAACTTGCTGATGTGTTCCTCTGTATTATTTAGTCTACTGTTGATTCCTTCTAGTGTATTTTTCATTTCTGTCATTGTATTTGTCACCTCTGTTTGGTTGTTCTTTATATTTTCTAACTCTTTGTTAAAAACTTCTAACTTCTTGCTCTGTGCATCCATTCTTCTCCCGAGTTCTTTGATCATCTTTACATCTGAACTCTTTCTTGGGTAGGTTGTCTGTCTCCACTTCACTTAGTTCTTCTGGGGTTTTATCTTGTTTATTCATCTGGAACATAGTCCTCTGCTGCCTCATTTTGTTTAAGTTGCTATTTATATTTTTATGTATGTGGTAGGTTAGTTATGTTTCTCGACCTTGGAGAAGTGGCCTTCTGTAGGAAATGCCCTATACCTCACAACAGCACACTCCCCTCTTGTCACTCAAGCTATATGCTCTAGGGGTTCCCCCTAAGAGGGCTGCATGGGTCCTTCTGTTTTGATGGGCTGACTATGTGGGTGGTCTTACAGGTTTGGTTGACCCCCAGCCTGGTTGGTTGCCAGGCCCTGCCTCATGTGGATGCTGCTGGCTGCTAGTTAGTGTGGCCTGGTCATGAGGCGGCTGGCTGTAGAACCCTAGGAGGCCCTGGGGCTAGTCCTGGCTCACTGGTGGGTGGAGTCTGGGTCCAGAAGACTCCAGGGCTGGTGCCAACTCATTGGTGGATAAAGCCAGGTCCTGGGGTTAGTGCCAGATTACTGGCAGGCAGAGCCAGGTCCTGAAGTCTGGCTGCAGGGCCCAGAAATCCTGGAGCTGGTGTCAGGTCACTGGGGCAGGGGCAGGGGAGGGGGCACTGGTTCCTGACACAGTTGGGTATGGGGTCTGGGGAAGCTTGTGCTGGCCTGCTAGTGGGCACAGCCAGGGCCTAGCTTGTCCCAGGGTGGGGTCTGTCCTGCAGTGGGCAGGCTGTGTCCACAGGCTGTGTGAGTGTGGTTTTCTTGTGTCACATGTCTGCCCCCTGATGGTTGAGGCTGGTCTAGAGGCTAATACAGGCTTCCTGGAGGGTACGGTCAGTGCCTGCCCACTGATGGATGGAGCTGGGTCTTGGCCCTCTGATGGGCAGGGCCATGTGTAGGGGAGTGTCAAGAGATGGCTGTGGGCTCAGGAAGTCTTTAGGAAGCCTGTCTGCTGATGGGTGAGGCTGTGTTCCTGCCCTGTTAGTTGTTTGACCTGAGGTGTCCAAAGCACTGGTGCCCTAAAGGCTGTTGGGTAAGGCCAGGTTTGGGCACTAATGAGCTAGAGGGAGGTTCCCAAAATGGCGGCCACCAGCAGGCATGTCCGTGTGGTAGAAGGAGCTCCCCAGTGCGGCTGCCGCCAGTCTGTGTCCCCAGGGTGAGCCTCAGCCACCCCTGCCTATCCAGGAGACTCTCCAAGACCAGCAGGTAGGTCTGGCCCTGGATCCTATCAAATTACTGCTTTTACCCTGGGTCGTGGTGTGAGATTTTATGTGTACCTTTTAAGAATGAAGTCTCTATTTCCCCCAGTCCTGTGGGGCTCCTGAAATTAAGCCCCACTGACCTTCAACACCAAATCCTCTGGGGGCTCATTTTTCCAGTGCAGGATCCCTGGGCTGGTGAGCCCCACATGGGGCTCAGATCTCTCACTCCTGTGGGACAACCTCTGCTGTATAATTATTCTCCAGTTTGTGGGTTGCCCACCTGGGGCTATGGGACTTGGTTATATCATGAGTCCACCCCTCCTACCTGTCTCACTGTGGTTCCTGCTTTATGTCTTTAGCTGTAGAAGATCTTTTTTGGTAGGTGCAGTCTTTTTCATCAATGATTGTTCTGCAATTAGTTGTGGTTTTGGTGTGCTCATGAGAGGTGATCTCAGGGTCTTTCTACTCTGCTATCTCGGCCAATCCTCTTCCAACCAAAAACTGCTCTAAAAATGGTCTATTAAAAGAACACACCAAAAAGTATTACATAATTCGTGAGTCCATGTGAGAGTGACTGTGTTAGACAGAATAATGGCCCCCAAAGATGTTCACATCCTAACCCCTGGAACCTGTGAATATGCCACTTTCCATGGCTAAAGGAGCTTTGCAGATGTGATTGTTAAGCATTTTCAAATAGGAAGCTCATCCTGGATTATATGGGTGGGCCAGATGTAATCATAAGGATCCTTATAAGAGGGAGACAGGAGTGTTAGAGAAGAAAATGTGAGGATGGAAGCGGGGGTCAGGGGGAGTGTGTGTATGTGTGACTGTGAGAGAGGTAGAGTGCTTTGAAGATGTTATGCTGTTGGCTTTGAAGATAGAGGAAGAGGTCATCAACTAAGCAGTGCAGGTAGCCTCTGAAAGCTCAGAAAGGCAAGGAAATGGCCTCTAGATGGAATGTAGCCTTGCTGACACATTTTAGACTTTTGATCGCCTGAACTGTAAGATAATAAATTTGTGTTAAGTTAGTACATTTGTGGTAATTTGCTACACCAGCAGTAGGAAACTAATACAATGTTTTTTTCAATGAAAATTTAGGAAATTGAATACAGAAGAGATATTTACATATTTCATTACCACATAAAAATCAATTCATGTTGATAGTGTTCAATTTCAGGAACCACCTGCTTGTGTTCTTTACTGTCAAATGTGTTCTTTGTCTCTAACTTCATAACTCCCACTGACAGAAGAAAATAGTGACTGTTATACTCACAATGCTGTGGTCTTTAAAACCAGTTTGTACAAAAATAATGTAGATCTTCTTGCCTCTGCAGTTCCCTGATACCATTTATTTATATTGGTTATATGATTACTTATGACGCTGCCTCATTCATTGTGCTGCCTGTGAATACTCGCTTCCAATGACTCAAAGTTTCTTCGTGTGCTTCAGTGCTGATTATCACAGATGCAAGTCTTAAACAGGATAGGCAGGAAAAAAATGTGAATGATAATTTCTGGTCGTGTGAAATTTACTTTTCAGAATTTTCTAATATAAAATAGAACAACATATCTTCCAACTATGCTTCTCTTGAATTCTTTAGTGAATTCACTGCATTCCTAAAATGGGATCTCTTTCAGTGTTGACTTCACTCCTGCCTTCTATACAGCCACCAGCAGGAAGGAGAGAGGAGGAAGATGTTCTTATTTGCACATTCTCTGTGCTCTCAAAGAGCACAGCTTACAAGCAGACCCAGGAAGGCACTGATTTACCACATTCATCAGACGCAGGAGAGGACATTGATTGAAAAGACCCATTGGTATGAGCAACAGTCTCTAAACCCTAACAGGAGGTAGGCATAGCACTCCAAGAAAACCATGGTGACACTGGCTTGTGTGGAGCTTTGTGGAGGTGGTCCTGTAAATAAGTTCTTTTGGAGAGCATGCTGTGGTCAGATGGGTTTACTGACACTCCCTGCCTTGACCCCACCCCTCTGTAGGCTAGACCTTGGGACAGCTCACATACCGAACACACTTACCTAGGATTTTCAACTTGCACTGGATCAGGGTAGAAAGAAACGAATCCCCAGTGTTTACTGTTTTTATTAGATTAACCACACCCATTTTAGGACTGTGGACTGATGGCTCTTACCCTCCAGTCACATATCTGACTGGGTTAAAGGTGGAACAGGAGACCAAGAGTGTCATTTTAGGAGTCTTCCTTCATTTGGAAACACCAGAGTGAGGAGTCAATGATTCCTCCCCACCACCTCTATCAAAGAGTTCTGTTGCCTGAATTTCTTGGGTATCTGATCGTAGTCTTGTGGCTTCTGACTTTGTACACTGTGAATTGTTTCCTCATGTATTTTGCAATTATGAATTATGAATTAGTCTTTAGTGGCATTATTTCTGTGGGAATTTCATGGGCCTATTTGAGGCTGTGTTCTTCCAAAGACATTTTGCCTTTGCTTTTGCCAGTTGTTCAGGGATATTACCTGCCTGAGACTTTCTTTTTCTGCTATTTATCAATAACTTGGGTAGTCCTGCATCACATTCAAACCCCAAATCTGTGTTAATGTGAGGATGGGCTCAGTGTTACAGTTTTGTTTTTTTTTTAAACCAGAGTTCAGATTAAGACAGGCATGCTTCCTTCAGTTGTCCTGTGTCTCTGAGTGAATTTTCCCCCCTCCCCTTTCTACATGTTGAGAGCACAGCTCTTCAGAGTTTTCAGTCTTTCTTGGAGGGCCATTCCTCAAGTGCTTCACTGGATCTCAAGACCATGTTTCCTGGTCTGATTTAAAACCCCTTCATTATATAGATCTGCAAATATTCCCAGGCCTGACATAGTATCAACTCACATGCTTGCTGATTGGGTTTTTAATTTGCTTTATTTTGGCCTGTGGGGATTTCTCTTATTTTCTTAAAGCTCAAATATACATTTAAAGGACATTAGCTGGAGTATAATATATAAAAATACTGAATCATCATGTTGTACACCTGAAACTAACATAATATTGTAAATCAACTACACTTCAATTTTAAAAAAAAGGACATTTGCTTTATTTTATATAACATTCATAAGTATTCATAATATTTGTAAATATATTTTTAACCCTTATCATTTAAAAATATAAAATTTATAATTATTTAAATAAATTGTGAGAAGGCTTTCCAGTTCTCAAGTTTGCTACTTCTAGGTCTTTACATGTTTTCTTCTGCCTAGGAATACTCTTCTTCCTTTTCACTTAGCTATAAACCAGTTGTCACACACTTAAAGAACCATCTGTAAACCCTCCACTCCCATCTTCAGTGCATAGACATGGCTGTCTCTTTGCCCTGGTGTGTAGCCTCCTCTGGACTAGATGCTTTGTGAGACCATGCCTATTAGTTTACCCCAGCCTGACACTCAGGAGAGAGTCAAGTATTTATGAATGAATGAACATCTTCTGTTGACTTTTGTTTGCTTATTTTTATTTTTATTTTTTTATTATTATTATTATTTTTTTATGATCCTTTTAATGTGCTGTTGGATTCTGTTTGCTAGTATTTTGTTGAGGATTTTTGCATCTATGTTCATCAGTGATATTGGCCTGTAGTTTTCTTTCTTTGTGACATCCTTGTCTGGTTTTGGTATCAAGGTGATGGTGGCCTCGTAGAATGAGTTTGGGAGTGTTCCTCCCTCTGCTATATTTTGGAAGAGTTTGAGAAGGATAGGTGTTAGCTCTTCTCTAAATGCTTGATAGAATTCGCCTGTGAAGCCATCTGGTCCTGGGCTTTTGTTTGTTGGAAGATTTTTTTTATCACAGTTTCAATTTCAGTGCTTGTGATTGGTCTGTTCATATTTTCTGTTTCTTCCTGATTCAGTCTTGGCAGGTTGTGCATTTCTAAGAATTTGTCCATTTCTTCCAGGTTGTCCATTTTATTGGCATAGAGTTGCTTATAGTAATCTCTCATGATCTTTTGTATTTCTGCAGTGTCAGTTGTTACTTCTCCTTTTTCATTTCTAATTCTATTGATTTGAGTCTTCTCCCTTTTTTTCTTGATGAGTCTGGCTAATGGTTTATCACTTTTGTTTATCTTCTCAAAGAACCAGCTTTTAGTTTTATTGATCTTGGCTATCGTTTCCTTCATTTCTTTTTCATTTATTTCTGATCTGATTTTTATGATTTCTTTCCTTCTGCTAACTTTGGGATGTTTTTGTTCTTCTTTCTCTAATTGCTTTAGGTGCAAGGTTAGGTTGTTTATTCGAGATGTTTCCTGTTTCTTAAGGTGGGATTGTATTGCTATAAACTTCCCTCTTAGAACTGCTTTTGCTGCATCCCATAGGTTTTGGGTCATCGTGTCTCCATTGTCATTTGTTTCTAGGTATTTTTTAATTTCCTCTTTGATTTCTTCAGCGATCACTTCGTTATTAAGTAGTGTATTGTTTAGCCTCCATGTGTTTGTATTTTTTACAGCTCTTTTCCTGTAATTGATATCTAGTCTCATAGCATTGTGGTTGGAAAAGATACTTGATACAATTTCAATTTTCTTAAATTTACCAAGGCTTGATTTGTGACCCAAGATATGATCTATCCTGGAGAATGTCCCATGAGCACTTGAGAAAAATGTGTATTCTGTTGTTTTTGGATGGAATGTCCTATAAATATCAGTTAAGTCCATCTTGTTTAATGTATCATTTAAAGCTTGTGTTTCCTTATTTATTTTCATTTTGGATGATCTGTCCATTGGTGAAAGTGGGGTGTTAAAGTCCCCTACTATGATTGTGTTACTGTCGATTTCTCCTTTTATTGCTGTTAGTATTTGCCTTATGTATTGAGGTGCTCCTATGTTTGGTGCATAAATATTTACAATTGTTATATCTTCTTCTTGGATCGATCCCTTGATCATTATGTAGTGTCCTTCTTTGTCTCATCTAGTAGTCCTTATTTTAAAGTCTATTTTGTCTGTTATGAGAATTGCTACTCCAGCTTTCTTTTGGTTTCCATTTGCATGGAATATCTTTTTCCATCCCCTTACTTTCAGTCTGTATGTGTCTCTAGGTCTGAAGTGGGTCTCTTGTAGGCAGCATATATATGGGTCTTGTTTTTGTATCCATTCAGCCAATCTGTGTCTTTTGGTGGGAGCATTTAGTCCATTTACATTTAAGGTAATTTTTTTTTTTAAAGTTTTCTACATACAGCAGCTTTCTTTTTTAAATTAATTTATTTATTTTTGCTGTGTTGGGTCTTCGCTTCTGTGCGAGGGCTTTCTCTAGTTGTGGCAAGTGGGGACCACTCTTCATCACGGTGCGCGGGCCTCTTACTGTCGCAGCCTCCCCCGTTGCGGAGCACAAGCTCCAGACGCGCAGGCTCAGCAGCTGTGGCTCACGGGCCCAGTTACTCTGCGGCATGTGGGATCCTCCCAGACCAGGGCCCGAACCCACGTCCCCTGCACCGGCAGGCAGACTCCCAACCACTGCGCCACCAGGGAAGCCCTAAGGTAATTATTGATATGTATGTTCCTATTCCCATTTTCTTAATTGTTTTGGGTTCGTTATTGTAGGTCTTTTCCTTCTGTTGTGTTTCTTGCCTAGAGAAGTTCCTTTAGCATTTGTTGTAAAGCTGGTTTGGTGGTGCTGAACTCTCTCAGCTTTTGCTTGTCTGTAAACGTTTTAATTTCTCCATCAAATCTGAATGAGATCCTTGCTGGGTAGAGTAATCTTGGTTGCAGGTTTTTCTCCTTCATCACTTTAATTATGTCCTGCCACTCCCTTCTGGCTTGTAGAGTTTCTGCTGAGAGATCAGCTGTTATCCTGATGGGGATTCCCTTGTGTGTTATTTGTTGTTTTTGCCTTGCTGCTTTTAATATGATTTCTTTGTGTTTAATTTTTGACAGTTTGATTAATATGTGTCTTGGCGTATTTCTCCTTGGATTTATTCTGTATGGGACTCTCTGTGCCTCCTGGACTTGATTAACTATTTCGTTTCCCATATTAGGGAAGTTTTCAACTATAATCTCTTCAAATATTTTCTCAGTCCCTTTCTTTTTCTCTTCTTCTTCTGGAACCCCTATAATTCGAATGTTGGTGCGTTTAATGTTGTCCCAGAGGTCTCTGAGACTGTCCTCTGTTCTTTTCATTCTTTTTTCTTTATTTTGCTCTGCAGCAGTTATTTCCACTATTTTATCTTCCACCTCACTTATCCGTTCTTCTGCCTCAGTTATTCTGCTATTGATCCCATCTAGAGTATTTTTTATTTCATTTATTGTGTTTTCAATCGATGCTTGATTCATCTTTAGTTCTTCTAGGTCCTTGTTAACTGTTTCTTGCATTTTGTCTATTCTATTTCCAAGATTTTGGATCTGGGAAATAGAATCTTGGATCATCTTTACCATCATTATTCTGAATTCTTTTTCAGGTAGACTGCCTATTACCTCTTCATTTGTTAGGTCTGGTGGGTTTTTATCTTGCTCCTTCTCCTGCTGTGTGTTTTTCTGTCTTCTCATTTTGCTTATGTTACTGTGTTTGGGGTCTCCTTTTTGCAGGCTGCAGGTTCGTAGTTCCTGTTGTTTTTGGTGTCTGTCCCCAGTGGCTAAGGTTGGTTTAGTGGGTTGTGTAGGCTTCCTGGTGGAGGGGACTAGTGCCTGTGTTCTGGTGGATGAAGCTGGATCTTGTCTTTCTGGTGGGCAGGTCCACGTCTGGTGGTGTGTTTTGGGGTGTCTGCAGACTTTTTATGATTTTAGGCCACCTCTCTGCTAATGGGTGGCGTTGTGTTCCTGTCTTGCTAGTTGTTTGGCATAGGGTGTCCAGCACTGTAGCTTGCTGGTCGTTGAGTGAAGCTGGGTGCTGGTGTTGAGATGGAGATCTCTGGAAGATTTTCGCCGTTTGATATTATGTGGAGCTGGGAGGTCTCTTGTGGACCAGTGTCCTGAAGTTGGCTCTCCCACCTCAGAGGCACAGCACTAACTCCTGGCTCCTCAATTTGGGATGATTTGTTGTCTATTCATGTATTCCACAGATGCAGGGTACATCAGGTTGATTGTGGAGCTTTAATCCGCTGCTTCTGAGGCTGCTGGGAGAGGTTTCCCTTTCTCTTCTTTGTTCTCACAGCTCCTGGGTCTCAGCTTTGGGTTTGGCCCCGCCTCTGTGTGTAGGTCGCTGGAGGGCGTCTGTTCTTCGCTCAGACAGGACAGGGTTAAAGGAGCAGCCGCTTCGGGGACTCTGGCTCACTCAGGCCGGGCGGGAGGGAGGGGCAGGGAGTGCGGGGCGAGCCTGCAGCGGCAGAGGTCGGCGTGACGTTGCACCAACCCGAGGCGCGCCGTGCGTTCTCCCAGGGAAGCCGTCCCTGGATCCCGGGACCCCGGCAGTGGCGGGCTGCACAGGCTCCCGGAAGGGCGGTGTGGACAGTGACCTGCACTCGCACACAGGCTTCTTGGCGGCAGCAGCAGCAGCCCCAGCGTCCCACGCTCGTCACTGGGCTCCGCGCTTTCAGTCGTGACTCGCGCCCGTCTGTGGAGCCCCTTTAAGCAGCGCTCTTAATCCCCTCTCCTCGCGCACCAGGAAACCAAGAGGGAAGAAAAAGTCTCTTGCCTCTTCGGCAGCTCCAGAGTTTTCCCGGACTCCCTCCCGGCTAGCTGTGGCACATTAGCCCCCTTCAGGCTGAGTTCTCGCCGCCAGCCCCAGTCCTCTCCCTGCTCTCTGACCGAAGCCCGAGCCTCAGCTTCCAGCGCCGCCAGCCCCGGCGGGCGAGCAGACAAGCCTCTCGGGCTGGTGAGTGCCGCTTGGCACCGATCCTCTGTGTGGGGATCTCTCCGCTTTGCCCTACCCAGGTATGTGGGGAGTTTCTTGCCTTTTGGGAGGTCTGGGGTCTTCTGCCAGTGTTCAGTAGGTGTTCTGTAGGAGTTGTTCCACGTGTAGCTGTATTTCTGGTGTATCTGTGGGGAGGAAGGTGATCTCCGCGTCTTACTCTTCCACCCTTATTTTTATTTTTAAATGTAAATCTTGTCTTTTCCGCAAGATCATTGGCCTCTAGCCTTTGTGAATTTTCCTTGGCTCCTAGCAATATGGTAAAACTCCCTGGGAGTAACTCCACCAATGGTTATCATTAAAGCCTGGTAACTAATTTTTCACAATAGAAAACAAATATTCTTACCCCAAATTGTTTTATTCAGTTTTTTTTTTCATCTTAAAATTCAGCTCTTTTCCAACTGAGAATTTCTAAAAATGCTGTATTGAGTTTTCTGTTGTCCTTCATTGGAATTACCTTCTCCTTTCTTTATAAAAAACTCAATTTTATGTCAAATGGGAAAGGATAGAAATCTAGTCTTTCGCTCAGTGTTTGTTGAGTACCTTCAAAGTACAAGACAGAGTACAGAGGTGCTGGTGGGAGGGCTGTGTGATTCAGGTAGGTGTTCTTAGGGCAGGGGAGAATCAAGTATGTTTGAAGCCCTTATAAATGGAGCCAGAACAGAAAAAGAGAAGCAGAGGTTTAAGAAACAGAGGAAATAATGATAGGACATGGTCCTACCTTTATACACTCCTCCAAGTGCATTACTCATTCTAACAGACTTGGTAGAGCACCCTTAGTAACTACTTCTGTTGGCTTTTCTGGGGAGAGAGCAGCTGTTGAGCATGTTTTCCTCCTTGGTCAAGGTGCATCAGCGAGATCAGGGAATTTTTGACTTTCAGAGAGCTGGTTGGTAAAGGGGGAAGCTAGTGTTTTAGAGGAATATATGCTGGATTGGTGTCATATAAAGCCTAAAAAACACTCCTGTTGGGTAGGGGAAACAGTGATATGAAGTGAAATATGGCTCTAAAAGTAATATAGGGGATATTAACGTTTAAAGCTATTGTGATAGTTCATGTTCATTCCTTTTTTCTCCCCCTTAGCCATGCAATCTTGTCCCTTAAATTCACTTAGAAAGATGAATCCTAAAATGTGGCATTGGGATTCTGTCAGATGACTGAGTCAACTTAGTTCCTGAATATTTACACACCACACACATACACGCACATGCACGCTCATACGTACACTTAAAATGAGGCAACCATACCATGTAATTAGATTTCTTTTGATTCAAATAATTATTTTGATTCCATTCATAATTCTTGTGGATGTTTATTTTGAAAAAATGGGTTGTAAACTAGAAACATAGAGTTTTTCTCCTGCCAAGGCTGAATATAGCTTAAAATCAAGGAATATTCTCTGCAGGTTCAAAGTGTTTCTGTTAATTTGTTATATGCCTTAAAAAAACAGAAAATTATATACTGACATTTGCATATATCAAATATATATGTCAAATATATCCCTGTTTGCTGAGAAGGCAGCACAGCTGATAGCAAGAATGTGGGTTCAAGAGAGTTGTCAAATGCCTCCCTTTTCTACAAGAAGGGATGATGTCTCTGTGGCTGGAATATTGAGTATCAATCAGAGAGACTTCAGGTGATCAGTTATTGTTTGGGGAAAATCTTAAAGAAATGATCCTGGACAAAGGAAAGTAAGCAAATCTTAATTCCCCATTGATTTTTTCCATTTGTTTTTCTTTAGCCGGTAAAAATCTTTAAAAAAGCAGTTTTATTCATTGTTTGTACCCGGTAAGATTACTTCTTTAAATACAACTGAAACTGTGGCGCACTCTAGTGATCAGAAGATCTAAAATATTGTTTTACATGAGCTTTCATTTTACTTTTGCCTTTAGCTTTGTGAATTAGGCATAGCCTGGATATTCTGCTCCACGTGAAGAGGGCTTGTCTAGTGGCAAAAATAAATAATGAGTCAGAAATCTTGCATTTAATTATACCTCCATGCCTCTAGACTAGCAGCACTGAAGCACGGTGGTACCTGGGATTCTGTGACGGCATGGCATTAGCTATTACTAGATGAACTAAAGGAACATTAATCCTAAAATCCCAAACAAAAAAAGATCTGCTGGGTGTGGGAAATCTTGTATCTAATGCTTCTAGGTAGCCCACTTGATCCTCTAAGAGTGGATTTGGGACCTTTTACTATTAAAATTCAGAAAGAGAATTAAGTGGAATAAATACCTGCTTTCAAACTAGACAGATCTGGGATTGAATCCAGCTCATGCCATTTGGCAAGTATTTAATTCCTAAGCCTTAGCTCCACATGCAACCTGAGGATGGTAACAACCATCACCCTCTATAGAATTGTTAGGGACTTGAGAAGTGGTGAGGTGTATGGAAAATGTTGCCCTCAAACTGGTAGCAAAGAATATTAACAAAAAGACTATTACTGAGGTGTCTAGGCTGAGGAAAGAAAGGAGTTTATTAAACCACATCTTTTTCAGCTAATAGGACCACAGGTTAGCTTGATTAAAGTCTCTCAAACTATTGGGCCCATTCTCCCTGCCTAAAATTCAGAGTCCCTAATAATCACACAACACTCATACCTGCTTGTTCACTCTTCTTTTTATTCTCACAAAGCATGGCAAAATGAGGAGGCAACTGACAAGCGAAGAGTTTGCGCAGTGGAAAACCACCCTGACCATCTTTTGACTTTATAGGGATCGTAGGTGGGTAAGTGTCCCTTTAAAGTGATTTTGTCATAGGAGAGTCACATGAAATGGTTCTCATGGTGGGGGGAGAGGAAAGACAAGAGATCAACATTCACAATTATTTAAAATGACTTAAAAGCTAAACATAATATACATAGTAACTCCTTTATCCTAGTACAAAAATAGTGCCAGAAACTATATATTTGTTCAAAGGTATTGAAAAGGTGTAAGAATACAAATAGATATTAACAGTGGCTAGTGATGATTCATAAGCTTTTTCTTAAACTGAAATAGAAATTTATATTTTCAACTATTTACATGGTGTTCAACATCTATTAAGATATGTTTACACAGACTTTTGAGAAGCATATGGAAGGGCAAAGTGAGCTTTAATACTTTCTTCCTCACTCTCCTACGCTGGAGCAGAAGGGGTCCAAAACTGTGTGCAATTTAACAGTCTAAGAGAACTCCTGAGTAATCTCTACCTGGCTAGCATATGGAGAAATAATCTACATAGTGGAATATATGACTCCTTACTTACATAAGGTGTTCTCTAAGCTATCAGCAGGCTAAGTGATTCATGCTTGCAAGAAGACAAGATGTTCACTGACTGATAGATTCTTAATAAGTTCCAGGTAAAGAAGGTCCTTGGAAAACTATGTAATACATATGTTATAGATGGAAATGAAAGTGATAACTGTACCCTATATTTTCACGTTAAATCGGCAGGATCAGAAGCTGGTAAGTCTCTTATCCAGCACTCCCTGCAGAGACTGTGAGCTCCTTGAGGTCACTGCTCTCTCTCCCCAGTGGAGCACAGTGCATGACATGCAGCAGGAACTCAATAAAAGGTGGATCGAGGCATGTCTAACGCTGAGCAGTTACGTTATACCACCTTGTTTTAACTGGAGGTGTTCCCAGGAGAGGACAGCAGTTACATCCCTCCCCCCCACCCCCGGCCTTCTTAAATCAATCTTGTAAAACAAAACAAACAGCATTTCTTTTTCTTTTGATGGCCTGTAAAGCTTTAGGAGTACAATCAGGTGGAAAACACAGGAAAATTGAACATCAGATTGGAGTAGGTCTAACATTTGTGCTCTGTGCTGAAAATAAAGGCACTTCACTGCTAGGCAAGAATATATCTGTAACTGGTCTCCTCCCACAATCCATTATTTCCAGTACACTTTCATACACTTTCTTTTCTCCAACACTCCTTTGGAAGGAAACCATTCTTCATAGTAAAGAGATCAGTGGTGAAACATCATCGTCCAGGGTTTGTACCGTGAGATGAGGTGCTCAAACAGCTCTAAATCTCACACATATAGTGATCTGCATGAGAAGCCAAAGAAATGTACTATCTTTTTCTCAGTCTTGGAAACTCAACACAGGAAATGACTTAAGGGATTAGATACCTTGCTCTGTGGCCTGCTGTCCCATTTCTGACAGTGGTCTCCAGGGCCCATTAGGGCTTACACAGTAGCTGCCTTCTGTGACATCCTCCTCTGAGACAAGGCTTAGCCCAAATATAACTCCTTCAACAGCACAACTTGTTCACACTCACAGAGGTTAAAGAGACTTACACAAGTTCACACAGGATTGTGGCTGGCAAAGGCCAATCCTGTGAAAAGTACAAGACCAGGCAATTTTATAGACATCTTCTCTCACAACTTAGTAAAATAGTGGGAACTTTTGGGGCTGAAAATTGAAATGAAGTGGTATCATGGTACTCAGCTATAATGAAAACAAACAAACTAATCTAGAGCAAGAACAACTTCTTGCTAGGTTACAGGTAATATAAACATAGGGTAGGGTGAGAGAAGACTACATATATATATATTTTTTTTCCAACTTGAGAAGATACTGAAAAGGAAATATTCACATAAGAAGAAAATGTGTGCCCATGTACCAGGTAATAATCCATGTATGGAATGATTTTCCTAAAAAATTAAGAATTATTTGAACCAAGTAACCAGTCTTAAAGAAGCACTCTTCTTCTGTATGAACTAAAATACCCAAAAATGAAATAGGTATGGCACTGCCCCACTTCTTTCAGTTTCTAAACTAGTAAGGTAAAATAAGCCATTATCTAAAAGTAAACCAAAAATTTATAATCTAAATACACCTTCTTGCTTGTTAAAGTGACACACATACAAATCCTCCATACATAGTCTACTGTGTCTTTAAAAATCTCAGTGACATATATTAGAGGGCACTAAACAAACTACTAAAGTATTTGACTACAGACTTTAGCATAACTGCTAAATCACAATGTGTACGGCAAAAAGATAGACAGGTTATTAAAGACTGCTATTCTTCAGACAATTTTTCTATACTAAGGAATTTTGTCTGCATGCATAGGTATATACCAGTATGTAGATACGTTATTTTAGTGACAGTCTTTGTAAGTTATACACCAGTGCCACCAAGAGGCAACCTCACAGATCTCATATGTATTACATATGTATTACATAAAATAGAATAACATCTTGAAAATACAGGTGTCACAACAGTAATACATAACCCTTACCGCTACAAAGTAATGGCAATACAATTTGTTTTGCTTTCTTTTTAAAACCTGAAGGGTAAGAATAAAGCCACTTTATGTCAAGATACGTATACACACTCAGAATTTTAAAAACTTAACGAATATGTTGAATTTTAGGTAGTTTAGGGAACAAATGGTTATGAATGGAAAACATATTTTAACGAAAAGTCTTTGAGAATGCTGCATTACCATATCCCCAAGAGCTTTTCTATACAAACTAGTTATAGAAACTCAGAAACTTTATTCAGGGGTGGGGAAGCGGGGGTGAACAGATCAAACAAATACCTCTCTTCCTACTCTTGCCCACAAACATTATTGCATATTTAGAGCAGATTTTCTTTTCCTGAACTAGGTTCTCAGTTCATTATCTACTTCTCCAATATGTAATAAAAGTGTCTTTAGGGGCACACATGTACAGTGGGAATACAATTAAATGGGCTCAAATTCTAAGAAAATGTTAACATTTTCTAAATGTACTAAAAGCTGTGAGAAGTAGATACCACTAACTATAAGCTCAGGGCCAGTGTTTAGGGTGCATACCCAAACTTCTGTGATTCTGGGTTGACGAGTCCTGTAAACCCAAATATGGCAGTTTCTCAGTCACAAACTCAATACTGCTAAGTTTTCTCAAGCTTAAGGTTTCTTACCATATTGTTCCCTCAATTTAATTTTTGACCCTAATATCAAGGATAGCCCTTTGCTGTTTGTACTTTTCTCTGTACTCCATTTAACAAACAGAAAAAAATATGATTCATTTTGTACCCTCTTATCCTATACAGTCATCTCTCACTTCAGGCCAGTGCTCCCATGATCACTTTTTCTCACTCTCCTGTTGAGTTTTAAAGTGTTGACTTATGAGCTATGGCTTATAAGGTGAACGATAAGGAAGTTATTTTAAAAAGGAAGTTCAGTATTCAAAACACTTACTGACTGTCAGAAGTGCCTTCCAGCAGAACGTTCTCTTCACTGGCAGCCATGCTCGGCTGTTCCATTTCTGCATCACACTCATCCCTCAATAAAGTCTGTGACTGGATCGTCTCCCAAGGTTTCCCCTGCTTTCCATCAGGTAGGTTAGATCAAAGCGAGTTTATGGGTAGCCTTTGGATAGATTTATTGCATTGAAATGAGAAATTTCTCTCCTGCCTGTTCTCTAACAACAAAAAAAGCAAAATAATTAAATAATGCCTTTCCTTTACAGTACTACCTTATAGTACTTTCCATTTGTTTAGAGTTTTAACTTTTTTTGTTAAGGTAATACAGTGTTGACAAATATACCCCATTCCTCTTAAAATCCACTCAGCCAATATTTTTCTCTATTCTATGAAGGTTTTAAATGTCACAGAATATATTCACTTTGCTCCTAGCCTGTTTTTAAGAAAAACGATTCCAAACATTCTTGAAAGATTGGTAATTCAGAAAACACAAAACCAATTATTTAAAATCCCCAGCAAGAAAAAACAAAAAAAACCAGCCTCAGTGCAAGAATGCAACTTGTACCTCGCAGTACACAAAATATCACAAACTGAGCTCTTATCCATGTGCTAAGAGTAGGTGTCATTGATAATCTCAGTTCAGTGGCATAAAACAAATATACAGAAAATATGCAATAGTCCTCTAAAAACATTTCATGCTGTGTTGTCAAAAGTTGTGCAAAAATAAAAGTACAGCAGTGGCAAAGTATACACCAAATCTGTACAGTGTACAGCAAAACTAGGCATACTGCAGAATACGCCATCTGTAAACTTCAACTCTGCATGAATAGGCCACTCAGTTCCGCTTGGCCTGGCTGCTTTCCCCATTAATCAATGTCTTCTCCTGCTGTTCTGCAAGAGCCTGCCATTTTTGCCTGTTCTTTCTGCAGCCATCCAGCAAAGGGAAACAGTCCTCCGATACGTGGGTCAGGGCCTAAAGAAAGAAAAGAAAGCCAACAACTAGATGGCAGCTAGGAAATAAGCCCTCTCCCCAGGCCTGACGCAAAGGGCCACGTTGTACGCTCACTTCATAAGCAGGCCCACTGTTGGGATTCTCACAGACTGTGTGAGCACAGATCGTTTATGAATGATTCCTCTTAAGCTATACAGACAGGGAGTACATGCTGAGAGAGAGAGAGAGAGCAAACACACACATTCCAAAATAACATTATTGAGCTATGGAGGCAGATCTGTGTGGAATCGGCTTTGCAGAGAAATAATCCATTTGCTTTTATGTAGTGCAAATGGTTCTCCCTAAGTGTTGACTGCCTTGAGAGCTGCTTAGTTTTTCTGTTTTTCTATAAAATGACTTTATTCAATGTACTTAAGTAGATTTTTATCCAAGATTATAATAAAGGTTAATTTATAACTATATGTATATGTTTAATGTAACTAAACATTATTATTTACCAACTACAGTGCCATAAATATTTAGCTACAAGAATGTTCACTGCAGATTTCTTTGTAATAGACAAACATTGAAAATGACTTAAATACCCAACAACGGGGTTAGGAATATCGTGTTACTATTTGGCAGCCATTAAAAATGTCATAGAAACACATTTGAAACAGAAAGATGTATCTTATATTATGGATTGCAAAGAGCAATTTTTGTTAAATGAAAAATATATGAAAATGTCATAAAGCATATGCACTGAAAGGAGATAACTGGTTATCTCAGAGTAGTAGAATTATAAGTGATTTTATCTTTTTGCTTCTTTGTATTCTGATTTTTCTATAACAACATATTACTTCTGTCATAATGGTAAAATGCATGTCTATATCAAATAGAATTCAACAGGAGAGTCAAATAAAATGAATCCTTGCACAAATAGGAAATGTAGAAGGATGAAATCTATAATGGGTGATTTGACTGTTAGTTTGATTATATTTACAGGCATGGGAAAAAAAATCAAGAGAGACATTAGTGTCTATAACTGAGGAACTATTAATCCAATCCACAAGAAAAGCATCTGTTATGGAAAGAATGAGATATTCAGGGATGTTGGAGACACTGCTCTGAACACACTTCTGCACAGATTGCCGAGAAAGGTGGGGAGACAGTGGTGCAGAGGCCTGACACCAGTGTTCTTCTGTCCTGTTTTCTTTTGCTGTCTCTTCTGTCCTTCCCTCCTCAGCCACAGCTTCTTTCTTAAATTCATCCACTGGCTAGAACCCTGGACTCAGGCTGAGAACTGGATTCTAGGTACAGTTCTCCCACTAACTACCTGTTTGGGACAAATATTTCATCTCCCTGGAAGTTGGACTTTTTACAGATTCAATGATGGAATCTGTGAAATGTCTGGATTAGAAGATTTCTAGGGTTTCTTCTGGTCTTGACAGTCTATGATTACACCATGATAAATGTTCTTTTCCCAAATACTTAAAACTTAAGACAGTTTCCTGTTTAAACTTATAAAGACAAGGACAGCGTCTACTTTCTAAATTTGGGGCATGAACATCTAAACTAGTAAATTGGATGTTTTAGGGAGAATATCTTTACCCAAAAAAAAAAATAATCAAAAAAAAAAAACCCAAAACAAAACCCCAAGCCAACAGGTATATGGAAATGGGAACCTGCAATATTCTTCTAGCCACCTTCTTTTAATCGTCATAAACATTTTCTTAAGCCACACTATGACAATGAGAAAAAGTTAGATAACTATTTTTCCTTATTTAGGCCAAAAGTCAGACTTAAAAAGAATATGCTCTTAAAAAGAACATAGAGTATGCACAGTATACCTCCTTGAGGGTAGCACTGGCACATGATTTTTCTTAGCATTCCCAACACCAATTTGCTGGAGCCCAGCACATGGTAGGCACTCACTAGGTAGTTATACATTAATGAATTAACATTTCTGAGAAACAGTAAATATAAAATGTGTTCCTTATTCAGTACAAACAGCATGTTCATTAGCAAAAGAAATTATCCTGATAATTTTATTTCTAGTTTGTTGATTAAGACGCAAAAAATATATGCCTGGTGTTAGTCGCTTCAATTTACTTTAGGTTTTAATTCATAACATGGTCAAAGTTTAGCAAGTCTAGTAGTTTTCATAAAAAATACCTCATACAGTTGCAAGCAGATGGCATCTATGAATCCAACTTGCATGCTTGGGATTTTGTTTTTCTTCTCCCTGTTCATTAGGTCCTGAAAACAGAAACAGACACACACAGATCTACATTTACTTAAAGAACACAATGTAAGTTGGCTCTAAAAAGATGAATCACTGGGTTAGCTGAGGAAGGCTAAATACCTGCCTACCTGCCTACTTACCACATTCAGGAAGGCCCTGGTCCTCTCTCCCATGTTCGCCCCGGCTGTGACTTTTCCCACATGACCCCCAGAATTGATCACTGACCTAGAATCAACTGCTGACTAACAGTCAAGCACTGACCTAGAGTCCACTGCTGACATGTATTTGGAGAACACACATGCTTTCAAACTGTCTACTGATGTGGAATCAAACACTCTCAGCTTTGTGGGAAAAGCCACTGAGGCCACAGTTGATTACAATTCAATTCACACAGAGAGCTTTTTGAGTGAAGATTATGCAGATGTCACTGCTGCTTATTCCCAGGAGCTCATGACTGGTGCAGCAAACGAGCCCAGCACCTCCATGGGGAGCAAAGAGTCTGTGTCAGTGCTTGTTTAAAATAAAGCAAATTCTCCATTAGCTGCGACCATCACTCTGCTACCCACCATTTTCTGAGAAGATTCTGAACTTCTGAACAAGCCCACTACTACATAATAGGAGACTGAATAACTGCAAAAGACTAATGAGACATAGGATGTACCCAGTGGAGGATAAAAAGCAGAGTGGAAGGAATGGTACATAGACGGAGGAGGGGCACCTCGTAACCATGTCCCATTTAATGTGGGCTCAATAAATGTTCATTTGAATTGAAAAAAAAGACTCTATGCTTCATTTCCAGGAAAAACTTCTCCAATGGTTTAAGAAGAATCTTCTTGTATTCGAGATTCCCTACACTATACAAAAAGGCAGTATGTATCAAAAAATCTTTAAAATCTGTGTGCCCTACAACACAGCAATTCTGGAATTTATCCTAACAAGGTAATGAAAAATGGCCCACAGATGTTTAGCAACAAAGATGTTTATCAAAGTGCTGTTTGTAATAGTGAACTCTGCAAACATTGTACCAAAAAGTAAATTATGGTTACATCTATTTCATGTAAGCATTATATATGATATATAAGAGAGCATCTGTTAGAATGAAAAATGGCTTATGATATTTAAATGGAAAAAGTAAATTACAAAATATAGGTACAATATGATGACTTGTTATTTGCTTGTTTTCTGTAGCAAACATGTATAATCATCTAGTAAGAAAAGTTTTTAAAAATGAGAAATTCTGTTCCTAAGATCTCATAGAAGCATAAAAAGAGTCTACAATAAAAAATGTATATGAATAATTCCTACCAGCAAGGTCTCATACTTACAGCAGGCTCTATGTTGAGTTCTTTTCTCTCTCTGTCTCCTTGGTCAAAAAACTCAGTGGCAACAAGTTCTGCTATCTGAAATCAATAACAGACTAAGTTTGGGTAAATAAAAGCATATTACTCTGTAAAACAGAGACTTTAAATGAAGATAATAAAATCTATCAGAGCTGTAGCTTTCAACCACATCAGTAAAATTAGAATAAAGCAGTAACAACTAATAGAAATTTTATTTGTTTTAATGTGTACCTAATCACAAAGGCTAGAGTTTGTAATATTCTGTAATTACATAGAAAAAAGCAATATTCAACTTCAGCAATCAGTGGGAAAAAAGTACCATGTGCCCATCTGTATGCATAATCAATGATATACAGTATCAAATAGGTCCATATACTGGGACTGATTGATATGCCTTTTAGGTTTCTTCTAATCCACCAGTTCCTCCTCTTCTCTTTTTAAAAATATTCCTCATAATTTTGGTTGTTGTTGAATAAACTGGGTTGTTTATCCTGCAGTATTCCACTGTCTGGATTTTGTTGATTGTGTTTGCATGATGAAATTTAATGTTTCCCTGTACCCTGTATCTCCATACACCACTAATGAGATCTAGATACTTGATTAGATTGAGACTTGAATTTTTTTTTTTTTTTTTTTTGCCACGACTGTTTCACAGGCAGTGCCCTGTACTTCTCTCAAGGGTTGTATAATGCTTGGTTGCCTCCCTTTGTGAGATTAACAACCCTTCATGATCTTTGTCTAGATTCACTAATTAAGAGGCTGCAAAAAGGTAATATGCAAAGCAATCATTCCTTTTTCCTTTATAGCTGAAATAAAATAAAGTTCCCCATATCAATTATTTAGTTACCCTAAAGCAGCAGTCCCCAACCTTTTTGGCACCAGGGACCAGTTTCGTGGAAGACAATTTTTCCACGGACCAGGGTCGGGGGGGATGGTTTTGGGATGATTCAAGTTCATTACATTTATTGTGCACTTTATTTCTGTTATTACATTGTAATATATAATGAAGTAATTATACAACTCACCATAATGCAGAATCAGTGGGAGCCCTGAGCTTGTTTTCACTTGTCACTCACTGATAGGGTTCTGATATGAGTCTGCAAGCAACTGATTTATTATGGTCTCTGTGCAGTCAAACCTCTGTGCTAATGATAAACTGTATTTGCAGCCACTCCCCAGCACTAGCATCATCTCAGCTCCAACTCAGATAATCAGGCATTAGATTCTCATAAGGAGCATGCAACTTAGATCCCTAGCATGTGCAGAGCATAGTAGGGTTCGCACTCCTATGAGAATCTAATGCCACCGCTGATCTGACAGGAGGCAGAGCTCAGGCGGTAATGGGAGCGATGGGGAGCGGCTGTAAATACAGATGAAGCTTCACTCGCTCACCCGCCGCTCACCTCCTGCTGTGAGGCCCGGTTCCTAACAGGCCATGGACCAGTACCAGTCCTTGGCCCGAGGGTTGGGGACCCCTGCCCTAAAGTACAGTTTGTATAAGTAAAGCACAATAAAAACTTGATTTTCTCTACTTTAGTTACTATTAAAAAAAATAATAACTTGGTTCTCAAGCATCCACCAAAGATGGCTATGGAAGGTTTTGTTTTATTGTTTTTATTATTATTTTGAACTCTTGGATTTAAACATATAAAATATTTCAGTCCTCACTGACACTCAGACATTGTTCCATTTTGGCCAGTTGAGAGCATATTAAGTTGGCTTCTTTGTTCTTTTTTTTTTTTTTTTTTTTTTTTTGCGGTATGCGGGCCTCTCACTGTTGTGGCCTCTCCCGTTGCGGAGCACAGGCTCCGGATGCGCAGGCCCAGCGGCCATGGCTCACGGGCCCAGCCGCTCCGTGGCATATGGGATCCTCCCAGACCGGGGCACGAACCCGTATCCCCTGCATCGGCAGGCAGACTCTCAACCACTGCGCCACCAGGGAGGCCCGGCTTCTTTGTTCTTTTAACATGGCTTCATCAGTCTTTGATAGCTTCCTTGCTTTCTGCTATAACAAGATGTTCTAGGCTCATCTTGTACATTGCCTGCTTTGGAACCGCAATCAGCCATTTCATTGTGGAGGCCTAATTCCTTTAAACTGAGGTATTTTGAAACCTCAATCTGGGCACTAGGTTCATTCATTATTACCAGGGTGATCATTATTTTTAAGCCCTTTTAATGGATGGAGCTAAGATACAACATAAATTCATACAGTATTTCCTATTCAAATTCAGGACTACAGGATTTCTGCAAAACCTTATCCACCTTAGATCTTTATCTTTCCACTCATGCTGAAAATCCTACTTCTCAACAATACCAATATAATTTTTCATTTGCTTTTATCCCACATCACCCACAATGGTGACTGAATATCTATACAAAATTACCACTAATATGATTACAAACAGTTTTAAAGGTTTCTTTTTTTTGGAGTTCTTTTTGTTCTCAGTGTACATCTCATGAGAGTTATATGGTCAAATTACTGTTTTAATGTCACTTGGAATAAAACAGTCCCTCTCAGTGTGGTTCTACAACCAAAATCATTTTGTTTCATTTTACTTTCAAGGTTAAGTGATTTTTTAAAAATTCAATTTATTTTATAACTATAAGAGCAATTTACATGGTTCTAAATTAAATCTACAAAACAAGTACATGCAAGCAACTCTAGCTTATATCTCTGTTCCCTCTATCTTATTCCCTCCTTCCCCTGAGGGAAATAATTAACTTTTTTGTGATTAATCCTTCTGTTTTTTTTAAATATAAGCAAACATGTACATATATTATTTCATCTCCTTCTCAGATAAATGGTAGGATACCATACACATTTTTCTCTGCCTTGCTTTTTTTTTTTTTTACTTATATCTTTGTAATCATTCCCTAATAGTATATAGAGAATTCTCATTTCTTTTTGCTATTGCAAAGGATTCATCATGTAAATGTACTACAATTTATTCAATCAGTAACCTATTAATGAGCATTTGGGTTATTTCCAGTGTTTGCTATTACAAATAGCACTAAAATAAACAGGCTTGTGTAAACGTCTTTTTATATTCTTGCCAGTACATTTTTGGGATAACATTCTTAGGAGTAATGGTAAATGAAAAACAGGTAAAAATATTTGCAACTTTTATCTGATAGATAAATTGTGTATTCATATACTTTCAAAGGGTTATCGTATTTTGCATTCCTTTTTTTCCCACAGCTTCCCCAACAGAGTATGTTGTGAAACCTTTGGGTGTTTGCCAATCGGACAATTGAGAAATGGTGTCTCAGTGCTTTTTTTAAATGAAGTATAATTTGCATACTGTGAATTGCATAGACCATGGGTATATAGTTCAGTATATTAATAAATGCAAGTAACTAGGTAACACACACCCCATCCAAGAAACAGAATATTTCTGTCACCCAGAAGGTACCCTCAGGCCCTTTCACAGTGAATCCCTGCACCTTCTCCCCTCCCTCCCCACCCAGCTGCTATCCTATCAATTAGTTTTGCCTCTTCCAGAACACCACATAAATGACATAACAGTATTCTTTTGTATCTGGCTTCTTTTGTTCAGTTTAGTGTTGATGAGACTAATCCATGTAGTTGCCTGTATCAGTTTCAGTTTCTTTTCACTGTTGAGCAGTACTCCACTGTGTGAAGGAGTAGTGTATTACAAGACATTTATCCACGCTCCTGTTGAGAGACTTTTTGGATTGTTTCTAGTTTCTGACTATTAGGAGTAATGCTGTTATTGTAATGAGATTCTGTACAAGTTCTTTTGTGTCAGTGTAGTTTTTGTTTGTTTTGTGTTTTGTTTGTTTTTTTGTTTTTCATTTTTTTAAGGCCATGCCACATGGCATGCAGGGTTTTAGTTCCCTGACCAGGGATCAAACCCCTGCCCCCTGCAGTGGAAGCACGGAATCTTAACCACTGGACTGCCAGGGAAGTTCCATGTGTCAGTGTAGTTTTAACTTGCATCTTTCCTTATGATTGAGGTTCTGAGAACCTTTTCAAATGAGTAAGAGCCATTCACATTTCTTTTTCTATCAACTTTTTGTTCAAATCTTTGGCCCATTTTCCGGTAGGGTTGTTGGCCTTTTTCTTCTCTATTTTTAAGAAGTTCTTTAATATTAGGGATATTAACTATCTATCAGATAAAAGTTGCAAATATTTTTACCTGTTTTTCATTGTCTTTCTTTGCTTATAGTGTCTTTGCCATGCAAAAAATTTTCTTAATTTTTTAATTTTCTTGTAATCAAATTTGTCAGTCTTTTCCTTTATTGATTCTGCATGTTGAGCCATGGTTAGGAAACGTTTCTCACTCCTTGTTTATAAAAGAATCTACAAACGTTTTTATTTAGTACTTGTATGGTTTAATTCTCTGCACTGAACTCTATGCCCCATTTGGAAGTATGCAGAATAGATCCAATTTTGTCTTTTGCCATCTGGCTATGGAAGATGGGAAAATCATCCTAACATTATTTAGTAAAGTCTATTTTCCCCCCAGTTATTTGAAATGCTATCTTTATTGTATACTAAACCTTCTATGCAATTCTCCATGTTCTATTATGTTCCACTGGTCTGACACCAATACCAAACTGTTTTATTTATAGAGGCTTTATAGTGTTGCTTTTTATGTCTGGACCCCAACTTCACTGCTGTACTTTTTCAGGGTTTCATTCAGAAAAAAGAAAGAGTAAATGAAAAGACAAATTCTTCCCTCTTCCATTCTCTTTCCTATTTGGAAATGGGCATATAGTCATATTTATTATGGAGCAGGAAGGTCTATAAAGACATTTCTTGAGTGCTTGTGGCATGTCAGCTTTGGCACATTGGAGAGTGCATTCCTGATACTGTTTTCTCAGCATTTGTTTCATGAGATGAGCCTGTCATTACTGGGCTCCAGGACTACGCAGCCCAGAGCTGTGACCAACAGCAGTGGTCAGTAATCTCAGGTAGTACATTTAGGATTCAAGTTGTAATCTCAAAAAACAAAACCACAACATACACATCATTGCATATATACCCACCCATTCCTTTAGCTTAGGGCCTTTATCGCCACTGCAAAATGTTACAGCAGTTACTTATTTAGAGAGAGGATGTATTTCTAGCCTCCTAGCCACAGGCCCTGATCAGATCCTTCCTGACATCTTATATCAACACGTCCTATACTTCTAAGCACCAGAAGTGTTTAAGTTCTACTTGTTAATGCCTATTTAGAGTTGAGGTATAGCCTAATACGCTAACCATAAGAAAATTAAGTTTGCTTCTTCTAAACTTTAATATTATTAAAGGGATGTGTTAAAAAAAAATCCCCAACTAAGCCAGCAGTAGTATTGGAATTAAGCTTTATCAACAGCTAGGTTTTGCTGTGTTAATATAGACGCTTTCTTTCTTAATATATCTTACAAATATTATTAAGTGCTAACGAGTCTTCTAAAAAAGAAAACCTGTTTATGTCCAATTATCTGCTTTTAATACTACTTAAAATTTAGATTAAAAGTTCCCCAAATACTTCAAAAACTACATTTAAGAGCAAAGATTTTTCTTATTTTGACTTTTTAATTATTACTTTTTTTTTTTTTTTTCTTTTTGCTGTACGCGGGCCTCTCACTGTCGCGGCCTCTCCCGTTGCGGAGCACAGGCTCCGGACGCACAGGCCCAGCGGCCATGGCTCACGGGCCCAGCCGCTCCGCGGCATATGGGATCCTCCCAGACCAGGGCACGAACCCGTATCCCCCGCATCGGCAGGCGGACTCTCAACCACTGCGCCACCAGGGAGGCCCTAATTATTACTTTTATCATCACTAAGCAACATACCCGTTGTTGGACAGGCCAGGGTTTTGTAATTGCAGAAAGATCACAAGCTGTCATCAGCATCGCTCTGTTAAGGGAAAAAGAAGCCCAATACTCCTGTTTACTTTTATGTGAATATAAACCCTAGTAAATAGTTACTAATAAAAAAGTTAAAACCCTCTGAACTACGAGGATGGCAGTTTATAGACTAAAGAAACAGAAATAGACTTTACCTAGAAGCAGGGCTGATACAGTGATATCACAGTGTCACTGTTTTGGTTACCCAGTGAACTACTGGAATTTGCATTCACACTGCCTCATTTATCTCCAGATTAGCAGCAGGAGGGAAATTATTAACCTTTGAGCAAAAACTTGCCTGCTATTATTATTTTTTTTACTTTGGTCTTCCAATCTCAGTGACAGTATGATGAAAACACATTGATTACTAATAATTAACCATTAAAGGATAACTTCAGCTGTCCTACTGATAAAAGTTCCGTGACAGCAAGAACTATGGTGGGTCATCCTAATTCACTCAACACATGTAGTGACTCCTATGTGAAAAGCCTGTGAATTATTGAACAGTATCTGCTGGAGAAAAGAGGGAAATGAAAGGATGATGCTGGTTATTCCTTTGCTCGTTAGAGAAGTTGAAAACCATACTGGAGTCTGGAGTCTGTGACAAGGCGCTCTAGAACTCAATACTATATAAAACTACTGTATGAAAATAGTTCTCTCTTTAGTGCAGTGTTTTCCCATGTCAGGTCCAAATACCTGCCATCGAATCCTTTTAATTTGTTTGAAGACATAGGCAAAAAGTCCGTCACTGTCATATAGAAGCACTCAAGGTAAAGGACTGTATCACTTGTCCCTCTAGGGAAACCCAACCTAAAAGTACATTCTCCCTAACCGTATTAGGCCACAAAGAAAATGGTTTTCTGCCTCTAATTCTATCTCTTATACCAACTGTCTCGCAAGTAATGAGTGCACCAGAGAAATCTTTAATCATGAAGGATTTCAATAATACTTGCCAATACAAACTGCCTCCCCCAAAGAAGACTATGCACCTGTGTGAGCTTAACTACAATCTGGACTGTGAAGAGTGGAAGAGGCAACGCAAGCACTAGATGTCCTGAGTGCTTGTCTGCCGAGAGGTCAGAAGTTAGGAGAGTGGAGCAGTGAAAACTGTGGCACAGACTTGGAATTGTGGTCAGATTCCACTTTAGTCATTGAAAAAAACTGTTCACGAATCACAGTAGCGTGTCTGTACTTTTCTAAGGCACTGTTCTAAAAACATGTTGAGACTCTTAGATGAAGCATGACTATAGAGAATAGACAGCTAGGCATTTGTATGTTTCCTTATAATTTGCATCTTTGTTTGCATGTGAAGTAATACCAATCTATTTAAAGAAATGTTGGTTATAAAATTGTAATAGAGCACTATCCTTAGTATTACTACCTCTATCTTTTCTTTATTATTGACACTTAGCTCTTTTTTATTGATCCAGTTCTTGTCATGACAAAGGCAGTGATAGCAATAGCAAGGATGGGAGGGAGGGACAGAGGAACAGGTGAGGAAAAACAGAAACCCTTAAGTTCTGACAGCACTACTCTGCTATCACGTAAGAGAAGTAAACACTTCACAGCCATGTTCTCGCTCCTACGTTCTTTAGGATGCTATTTTCCGGTCTTCAATTCCAAAGAATTGTGAGTATGAACAAGGGGGAACTCTATAGCCTGGTACTGATACACTACCACATTTTAAAGGTCCTTCTAGGACAAAAGTGATTCATTCACTTGAATTTGCAAATGCATTTCTTTTCAAGTAAATCTTCATTTTTGTACAACACTCAAGAATTCTGACAGCCTCTAAGATCATCACATTGTAACAAATAATTGCAATAAAATTAATAAGGTAGCAAAACTTCAGCTTTAAGGATAGTAATCCTACTTACAAAAACAGTTCCTTTTGATGAGGATCTTCCAAGTTGAATTGATTTTTTCTTATAAGTTCAAAAAATTCTCCTCTCCTCCTTTAAAATAAAGAAAAATATTTCGTAGTTATGATGAGTCCCCCAAGCTCTTATCCCTTTGGTTTAGAAAGACTCATGGAGTAAAATTTTTGGGGAAAAAATCTCTAATGGTTTTTTCTCATTAGAATCCAATATAAAAATCATCATTTAAAAATCTTAAACACCTTACCTTCTTCTCTTCTACCATATTCTTTGGTTGAAACATTAAATCCCACCTCGTTTTGAACTACGAATCACAAATAATGGAAATTTCAATTCTTGAACATGATTTTAAGAAAATGAACCAATATGAGTTAAAAGTCTGATGCCAAGAATGATTTAAGAAATTTTGCGTATGGCATAATAAGATCTATATGCTTTCAGTTTAATTTCATATACCTCATTCACATATATTATGGTATAGGGTAAAAAATGTTCATAATAATTACTCTGTCACTATAAAGTTGTGAAGTCCTTCTGAAGCAAAGAATGACCAAGTAAAGTATAAACTAATATTCATTCACTGTATAGTGAATACCTCTATGTGCTCAACATTGTTAGTCGTCTTGGGAAATTATTAGACATGAGTTCCTTTCACAGTGTTTAAAATCTAGTCAAAGACACAAACATAAGAGAAATTTACATAACAAAACTGCCTGTCTGTGACTAAGTACCAAAAATGAAAAGAGGTTTCAAAAGGGTTGAGAAGGGAGACCCATGTGGCCTGGAAAGGTCGGGAAGTCTTTGTGGTTACAGGTATTTTTCAAATTCTTGGTAATTTGATAATCTTTATTCTGCAATCATTTTGAATACACTGAAATTTATTGTATTTTCTTTTACCCTAATTAACTTTAAAGTGCTCCAAAATCCAAGGAAACAGATTCTTAGATGTAGTTACTTTCAGATGCACAGCAGTGGATATCTGGTATGTGGTTTTGTGTGTTTCTTCTGTTTGTTTTTACTTCTCAAAAGAGTGGCCAAAACCATAATGCACATCCTTGTACAGAGGGAGAGAGGCCCGTGTTCCTGGGAAGTCCCTTGAGTGTGACTGCCGGACTCCCCTCACTCCCAAACGTGCAGCAAAGACCTCAGTCTCTGTGTGGGAAATGAATGCTTGCCTAAAGGCAGCAACGTCTTTCCTTGTTTTTAGAAAGGCAGTTTAATGATGCAAACATACCTACATCCCTAATACACTCTAATGCATACTTTAATTTTTGAATCATTAACTTCATTAAAGTTCTGCATTAATATCCTTCTTTTGCCAAAATCCAATAAAAAGAAACAAAATTTACTTGTGTGGCACTCAGCTCCTTTTCCAGCCCATGTAAGCTTGGATGACAGTTTAAAGGAATTGTGAAATGGTCAGAAGTTGGGGGAGAGAAGGAAAGGAGGAAAAGCAAATGGCCTATATAATCTTTAGGTTGGCCAACCCAGCTTGGAATGACCTTGAGAGGGTTATTTGCGCATTATTTCAGAGACAAACATCAGAAATAACTCTGTATTCTGTAATTTCTACAGCATTAAGTAAGCAGAAGGAGTAGACTTTTCTGGCTTCCTTTGAGAAACTGCTCCGTAGTTTGATAGACAGCTTTGCCAGGACATTTGTCCTTATAATCTAAAAATACCCCAGTGTGGATTTTTAAAGTTTGAAACAATGCAAACACATCCAAGACCTATTTATCAACATATTTCTTAAAACTTACTTAATGTACAGTGCTAGGTCTGTGGCTAAAATAGCTTGCTTGATTATTTTCAGCGTGGTCTTATATTCTTCAATGGAGAGGCCACTGAGAATCTGATTGCCCTTTATAAAAAAAAGAAAACCATCATTAGCATTCCACCTGGAGAAGCTGCTGATAAGAACAAAATCTGAAAAAATAGTCACATCTCTTAAACACATGCCTAGTATTCTGAACTCAGGAAGATAGAGGACACCTGCTTACATAAAGTAAATACTGTGAAATAATGTTTCCCCTATATGCACCCACCCTCATCACCTTGTCATACAAGAAAAAACAGCTTCATGATGGTTCATGGGCCAAAGTATGCATGTTTCTCCAACTCTTCTACTCGTTAGGCTTTAGTCCAGGCCCCAAATCTAATAACTATATACCTTCTTCCTTTGGGCAGGCTAACTGCTATGATCTGAGAACAAGTAAAACTTTGAAAAATCAAAAACTGTATTAATAGAACAGGGTGAGGAAATTGTAAACAATTGATTATTTTAAAAATAATTTCTCTATGGCTTCTGTAATAAATCCAAAAACATTTCTGGTGCAGATTTATATAATTTTAACTTCATATTGAGAACACTGTGTATTCCTCAGGAACATGCCAATACAGTTGGGTAGAGGGTGTGAGCAATGATGTGCTTACTGGTGGTATAAAGAAAGCAAGAGTTGAAACATATATAAGGAATATTTCAAAGGTGGCTAATCCATGTGCAAGTTATCTAAAGTTTTTGCTATGTAACCATTTTTTATTTCTTGCCTGTAATTTAAAGCACAGTGACTCTCTAATCTTGAACTAAGTAAAACATACCTCGGGTAACCAGAATATACTCAAAACAACATCTGTAAATTGAGTCAGATGTGCTTCCTAAACCTCAGGGCTGAGAAAAAAAAACAGAAGCTTAGAAATAGGGTCTGGAGGTAAAGGATTTGTTCTGAAGAAAGGAAACTGCTGAGCCAGGTTCAAACATTGGTTAGAGGATAACTGATGCTGAAATTGTGGTATACGTCTAATTAATGAATCTGTGATTACACAAGAAACATTATTTTTAAATATTAAGCCACTTTAGATTCTGGGCAAAACAAAACTATATTCTGATACTTTTATTTACTTTAAGACAAAACTATTTCAAGTGGAAAAGTAGAAATGTCTTTTGGTATTGTATTTTTATTTTCCCTTCCAAAAACAAAGGCTGTACATTCTTGTGTATTGGTGCTTACAAAGACAGAATATAGATGGGCCTTATAATGTGAGGCCAGCCATATATACAACCAGATTCCTTTTATGTTAAGTAATAATATATCACATAAGTTTTATGTTATCTAATAACAGAGAGAGCTGTGATAGGCATACTGTAAAATATGTTTTTTGTAAAAAGGTTAGCATATTTTCTTTAAAACTAAATAGGATATTAAAATGAAGTTTGAGCTGAAGGGCAAAGACAGCAAATTCCAGTGAAGGTACAGATATTGCTGCTATAACTCGACACACATGCCTGAGAAGTCTCAGTGCAGAAAAACCACACACTAAAAATAACATGGTTTGGGGGAGAAACAGTGTTGGGGCAGACCACTCAAAGCCTATGTAACTTTATAACCAGAGCACAAACCAAATCAAGAACTGGTACCTCTGGAGGTAACGTGGACAGGCCAGGCTAGCAAGTCTGGAGGCTTTCTCTGAGGACATTAAAGAAGCACAACAGCTGAGTGGAAATGGTGGTTTGTGGAGGCCCAGAGGCAGCACAGGGGGAACTGGATCGCGGAGACAGTGGGGTTGTATTAAGGGAGGTGCTGAAGGAAGAGCAACCTCCTTCCCGTGGGCCCAGAGCAGCCCAAGGTGAGGGAGGGCGCCTCAGGGCTAAGTGCCCATTTTCAATATTCCTAAAACAGAACCGAAAGGGTTGCTCGTGCAGGAGCCAAGCAGAGGGCTTCTTCCTTCCTTGCTGAAGGTCAAAATTCAACTCCCATAATTCTGGCACCTTACCCAAGAGAACTTGTTCATGAAACAGTACAACTTATACATTTTACTGACATCATTCCCCTACCTCCCAATCATACATCAACTAATTCACGTTAAACAGTCCCATCTGTAGCAGTCTGTACTAGAGCATGTGCAGAATTTATAAGGAGGTGCCCAAACTGGCCACATAACTCTTATCCCTTCACCCGCACCAACAGGTGCGATTGCGTTCCCCTTCACTCAAGTAAGAGAGAGCGGCTTGAAGTCGCTGCGTATGCCTGCTGGAGTTTGCTGGGTGGGGTGGGCTCCAGTACCCTTGTGTCTGATTCCTGTCTGGAAAATCTACAAGGCAAGACACAGGCTGGCTAGATGCTCTGATGGAGCAGTGAAGGAGAGGTTGCTACCTTACAGGACGGCCTGCCTTCTCTGAGTTTTGCAGGCATGGGGTTGGTTTAAGTCCTGTCCTGTTCAAGAGGACCACAAAGAAGGCAAAAGAACCTTAGCAGAAAGCAGCTGAAAGCCAACAATCAGAGTTCCAGGAGCTGAGGAAGGAGCCATAAGGTGATAAACAGGACAGAGACGATCACTCATATTAAGGCGATGTCAGTGGAAAAGCCACACAGTTAAGGCACTCGGCCAGGATCATGGAATTACTCGTAAGAAAAGAACTTGGTTTAAACACCTACCAGGCACAAACGGGGATGCTCATCACACTACCAGCCTGTTGAAAATGTTCTTACCCCTCTTGTTTCCTATTCTCCAAGTCTGGGGGAGTAGTGAGAGACATGGGGGTTTGGGGGTGAGGAGGGAGTCAGAAGAAACAGAAGGGAGGGATGAAAGGAGCCAACCAGGGTGGGAAGAGAGAACCTGAAACTTTAAATCAAGCCCCCAATCTGGACTACTACATAGGGCTGCACATTTTGGTTTCTAAATTGAGAACTGTATGCTATATTTTAGGACCTGAAGTAGTAACTAGAGGGTAAAACTTATCAAAGAGTGATCACAAAAGTCATGGGCCGCCTGCATTTTCTGGGGCTCAGGGAAGAACTAGTGCCACTGGGCAAATGTAAAGACATGGAGGTAAAATTGCTTTAAAATTATATACCATGTGCTTGTGCTTGTTCAACGTAATCGTCTACAACTTTCACTGTTTTCTTATTATAAAGGTAATACACGCATACAATGGGTAATGTGAATAATGAACAACAAATCAAAATCAGAAAATAAAAAAAATATTAACAGTTTAACTAGACAAAGACAGCCGTTGCGAACATTTTGGCATATATCATTTTAACCTTATTTTCCTTAACATACATATGACTAGAGTAACATATTATATGCTTTCTTACATTGATAAATATTCATTTAGCCAAATTGTTGAATAGCTTTATTCCTTAACGAAAATGTTTATTAGTGGTCAAAAGTTTCCATAAAAAGAGGAAAAGGTATTGCCTTATGAAAGAAAACCTTTGAGAGTAGTATAAACCACTTCATTTGACAAAAACAAAAACAAAAACAGAACTGAGAGCCATAAAATACCAGTTTTGTTTGTTTCTAATCTGGAATAACCAAATGGAGGTGAGTAACCAGTTTTCCCTTTTCAGGCAACATTTAGACAGTTTTGGTTTCTAGAGAAGTGAGGCTGCGAAGATCTCAAATGTTTTGGCTTTGCCTTTCTTACCCAAAAAGGAATAAAGCATGCTCAAGAGTTTATGTTGCTGGGAATAAATCCAAAACTTAAAAATAAAACTGAATTTATAAAGCTCTCTGTTAAAATTCTACAACCATAAATTAGGTACTTACAGGACTATTAAGGATCATCAGGCACTGGTCAAAATGATGATGCTCCATGATTGAATGGCAGTAGAGCTGAGCAAGTGGGTGTTCACTTCTGGGTTTGTTGAAGAAAGGAAAAAAGTTTAAAAAAATTATCAATTTCCCCAGTATATCAGTTATCAATTTCTTCTTCTTATTGGTTAACTGAAAAAGAGGCTACTTCACCAAAATTAATCCAGCTAACAATTTTCTCTCCTTTTGCTAAGAAGAGTGAGGGAATCTCTGGGAAATACATATAAAGAGTCAAATTGTTTTCAAATACCAATGTTAACTGATGCCGGTTCAAAGTATGAACAATTTCATTGGTTTTAATATTTATTAAAATAGTAGAAGGAATAAGGACAAAGGATTACTTTCTCTACACGTGAAAAAAATCTCTTCCATAAATTTCCATGCAAGCCTTTCTTCTGAAATAAGGCTGAAGGTCAGTGTTCCTATGTGTGCCTGTATATAAGAGTCAACTGAGATGGAATTAGCTGAGGTGTGAGTGATGAGAGGCAAGGAAATGGGGGACAGTGGGTGCACATCCCCTTCTAGAGGAAGGAAGGAGACAGCTGAGTCAGAAAAAGTTCCCCACGTGGGATCCAGGTTATTTCAATGCAGGACATCCTGGCAGTGCTCTAAAATGAACTTGGGGAAAACAGTTAAGACCATTTGGCTGAGTGAAGTGAGGGGAGGAATATTATAGTCAATTCATTATATGTAACAGTCACAAATCAAGTTCTAAAGCATGACAAGCAGAGTCCTCCACCTCCTATTTCTCATGACCCTTCACATGTGAACACAAAGCACCATTTCCACTCTTTTTTCTTTAAAAGAAAGACAAAAAGTTATAGTTCCTGAAAGTCTCTGTTTCTTGAATTAATAGGACAGGGGTTTATGAATTGTAAAGCGCGATACAAGTGTTAGATGATACAATTGATTTGTTATTCCTCTGTACTAGTACATGAATCATTACTTTACTTTGCATTTAATTTGTTGAAGATAGAGAACCTACCCAAGACAAGAAATGTAACACAGGAAAAAATGAGTTGGAGTGAGAGAAGCTTAAGGGAAAACAAAAACAGTAAAATGAAAATAAAGGGAAGAGAATGGGTGATCTCATCTACTCCTAGTGTTTAACCCACCACGGATATTGCTGACTTCCAAACTGCCATGTTTTGTTGTTGTTGTAACCTTTCCCAAGTGAACTCCTGCCTTGTCTTTTTTGTTCCTTCCATATTTATTGAGTTGTACCATGGGTCAGATACTGTGCTTATCACTGGACAGTGGGAAGACAATGGATGGACTAAAATGAGCAGATTTGTAAGAAAAGATAAATTTGCTGGAACCAAGACTGGAGATGCATGGAGACTACTGGGATTTAGTTAGGAGACTAGTGGGAAACCGTTCTAGTAACCCAGGTAAGAGACAGCCTGGGTTAGAGTGGTAGAATCCCAAATAAAAAGAGCTGCTTAGGAAGTAGATTAGTTAGGAGTTGGCAATGAACCCTGATGTTGGGAGCTAGTGGGGATGTGGGAGATGAAGGGGGAAAGTATGGAGGCTAAGCCTCTGCTTTGTCATTTCTGACATAGGAAAAAAGGGAGAAGATGATTAGAGATGGGGGATGAAGGAGGGGAAGATGGACTAGTTGAGTGTTGGATCTATTAATTTTAAGGTGCCTGAGGTACAACCAAATGGGTATAACGGTCTGAACTCGGGTCTGGGCTGGAGAGAGAGATGTGGATCCCATCAACATGCTTGGAAATCCAAGCCACAGGAGTAGATGAGGTGCTCCAGGGAGACGGCCCGGGATAAAAGAGGGCCTAGCATAAACAGAACCGATGATCTCCCTCCAAATCCTGCCTGTATTCTATAGTCTCTATTTTGGCAATAGCATTTTCTCATCACTCAGACTGGATAAGCTCAAGTCAACTTCAGTACAGCTACCGCCTTCCTCATTCCCTTCACTTAGAAAAGGAAAAGCTTCTAGAGTATCTGTTATTTTCATTTATATGAGGAATCCAAGCACATCCAGTATTAGCTTAGTATCAGTTTTATTCTGCTAGGTGTTTATAAGTCTGTTACCTGTTAGACTGTATTCCTTTTGAGTTTGTTATCATTAGGGAAAACAAATCTACCAATTACTATTTACTGAGAGCCTATACCATGTCCAGCACTGTGCTAAGTAGTTTACATTTAATTTTTACAACAGTCCTCTGTAGGACGCTTCAGCTCCCCACATCAGAATCTTTGGTCCCACCTCTTCCTGCAGCCACTGATGTAGTGTCCAGCTTCACGCCTGCTCTAACAAACTGCACGAGGAGCCCGTCAGAAGGCGCCTGCCCTGGCCTGCCGAGAATACCTCTCACTTCTGCCCACAGGAGGGCTCTCTGCACTCACACTCGCTCAGCCTGGAGCGTGTGGAGTTAAGGCCTCTGGAGGTCCCCTGTGACCAGTGGGGTATGGCAGTCTGTGGAGCTGCCCCTCCCCCTGCAGTCTCTGTCCTTTTGCGAACGGTTCTGGGTCTCATGTCGTAAGACTTCGCAAAAGTGCCTGGTGGGACTGAGCACCAGCTGCCTGCATGGGTGGACAGCTGGATACCTCGTCCTTCTCCTGGCTTTCCCTTTCTTCTCTGTTTCCCACTCTCAGGCCTGCATTCCTGCTCCCTGGGATTGCAGGCGCTAATAAGCTACATGCACGCCAGCTTTTGTCTCAGGCTGTGCCTCCTGAGTGACCCAGGCTGAGACCTCTAAAACTGGCATTTTAGCATTTGTTTTTTAGATGACCAAAAGTTCAGAGAGATTATCTAACTTGTTCAAGGTCAACAGAAAAGGCAGAGCCGGGATTCACATGCATCCTTTTCACTGCATCCACTGGCTTGTGACCCACAGCACTGCACACAGTATCCACTCACCAACCCAGTTAGAAGCTGGACTAGAAATGCGATTAGGTGGATATAACACAGACATGTTTAAAACTTCGAACACACATTACATTTTTAGACAGTGCAGAAAGGACGGTTTCACATTAGAGAAAATTCTTGGCTTGTGAGATAGATGAATGCAAATTATGTGTTTGCCTTTACTTACATTCTAAAACTATGGATTTATGAATCAATGAAAGGGTGACAAATTCCCCAAATTTCCCATTTACAAAGATATTCATGGAAACCAATGCATTCTATATCCTGCTACTTTTTACTCTTTCGAACACAAGGCTTCGTTGCCTCTTTATTTGAGGGTGTGTCACAAGGACCCATTAAACCACTCCTGCTGCTGGGTTATTCCCACACGTCAGTGAGCAGTCATGGGCTAGCACGCCCTCCCTGCATCTCCTCTTGTCCTGCAGTTGTTGGTCCATCTCTGAGAGTGGCATAGGATGCCAATGCAGAAATCAAACCAATGTCTCAGAAGTACAGAGCCTTAGAAATCAATAGCAAATGAAAGTTCTGTGAGAAAAACACAGCCACCCCAGCACAGTACTCCTTTTCACTGATTCTAACAACTGTCCTTAATCTGGCTTCTCATCCGTGTATATTGCTCTGGGCTCAAATCTCTTAGCTACTCTTTGTGACCCATGTCAACCCATTTAATTTTTTTTTTTTTTGGTAATGTATTTATTTATTTTCAAATTTGGCATTAAAATTTTTTTTTATTAATTTTTGGCTGCATTGGGTCTTTGTTGCTGCACACGGGCTTTTCTCTAGCTGCAGTGAGCGGGGGGCTACCCTTTGTTGCTTCTCATTGCAGTGGCTTCTCGTTGCAGAGCACGGGCTCTAGGTGCACGGACTTCAGTAGTTGCAGCATGTGGGCTCAGTAGTTGCGGCTTAGTTGCTCCGCGGCACGTGGGATCTTCCTGGACCAGGGATCGAACCCATGTCCCCTGCATTGGCAGGCTGATTCCCGACCACTGCGCCACCAGGGAAGTCCCAACCCATTTAATTCTTAACTTCACAATTTCTATCCACATCATCACTATTGCCTTCTATGAGTCAGGGGTTATTTTATGTTCCTATTCTCTGTGATCACAGATATTCAAGTTGATGATTCATTTGACCTTGTGATCCCAGTTCTTGGACCTCCTTGACTCTGCTGATTGTCCTTTTTTCACATCAACAATAGACAATCCCTTCTTTGTTCCACAACTCCTAGCTGCTACTCCCTGTCCCTCCCTGGGGAAAAAAAAGCAAGATCTTCAACTCCTATCTGTCCTTAACAGTATCCCCCTGTGAAAATAGCTAAAACGTGTTGAGCATGTAGTCTGTGCCAGGTACTGTTCCAAGCACTTTACATCTACTTATACTCCTTAATCCTTATAAGGAACCCTGTGAGACAGGCACTGTCATTATTCTACTATACAGAGAAGGAAACATAGAGAGGGAGTTTAAATGACTTGCCCAAGGTCACCAGGTGAGAGGAGTCAGGGTTCGAATTTGCACCATAACCATCACAGCTCCTGCGTGGTCGTCTCAGGACCAAATGAGCTCATGTACATAAGTGCTAGAAGGAGTTCCAAATGCCATGGGATAAGAGCTGTATTAAGTGTTAGCTTCTATTATTATTATTACTATTATTATTAGCGACTAGCTGAACTTGCACTTTATTCATATTCAGATCTCTAGTCTCTCAAGCCCTCCGACCTCACCAAGGATGATCTCACAGCTAAAACAGACTCTCCTCAGTGTGAACTTCACAGACTGTGATTCCTGTGCTGTCTTTACTGCTCTTTTAATTAAGCCTCTAGGAGCCTGCTGACCCTGTTACCACCGTGCCTATTCATGACCTTAGCTCACTCCCATTCCTCTGTCACAGAGCAGAGAGGACCATGGTACAGGGCAAGTTCTTCCAGGACAACTATACATGATCTGATTGTCGTTACCAGGAAATTTTTTATTGATTTTGCTGAATCTCTAATCTTGAAAAAAACATTCATTTGGTCATTGTACCTCTTCTAACCACCATACTATGTGTTACTTTCTCCTCATTTGCCAAAACTCCTTTCCCCTCCATCCTCCTGCCCAAAGGACACACACACGCATACACACTTCTCAGTTCTTCATGGTTATCAGTGGCACCATAATTGTTAACTTCTTGGACCCAGAGTCATGATTTTCCCCCTTCCTTCCTGCATATAACTAGCTGTTCAATATTTAAACAATTTTCTCCTTCAGTCTCTTCCTTTCTCTAGCTAATATGTGATGTTCACATACACCTGGCTTCCCCTACCTAACAGCTTTCTGGCTTAACTCTGTGGTTCTAATTATTACCCATTGACCTTGTACCTTAACTTACAGACTTTTCTTCCTAAACAATGTCTTCATTACCCATTGCAGCAATGGCTCCTTGTCTTTCCACTACACCGAATATAAAATTGCACGGCTTGGTTTTCCAGCTCTCCCTCGGAAGGGTCTTCTAACTTCCACTTGTTCATCCTCTTACTTTCCATCCCTAGTCAGTGAGCCTTCTGACCAGTCAGACTAGCCATCACGTCTGTTCCATGAATAGGCCCACTTCATGGTGTCCCTGGAGTACCTTCATGCTCTCCCCTCTCCAAATCCTACACACGTCAAAGACCCGGTTGCAGTCTCACTTCCTCCATTAACAATAAGGATGGGCTACGTTGATCATCATCAGTCTCCTTCTCTACTGACCACGTACAGCCCACGTTATCAAACACAGGACTTACTAGATACTTTCTGGCATTAATCACCATTTTCATGAAACTACGAAAATTCCTTGATAACAGAAGCCGAATCTTATACTTTTATAGCTCTCTTTCTGCCTAGCAAAGTACCAGGCCCCAGGAACTGCACATTATCTCTTTGCCTAAAATGTAGGATAATTTCACTACATTTATAAAACACCAATCCTGAATCTAACCAAATAAATGCATCTACAAGAGTCCTCTTATATTGACTGCAGGCCTAACGTTGGGAAATTTCTCTACATAAGCAGATGTCTGCGCTTCAGCCATTTTGTTCCTATGACTGCCTATTTTTAAAAGAATAATTCAATAACTATCTGGAATCACTCTTCCTTTCATCCACCCATGTGGGAGAAGAAAGCACAAGCAATGAACTCTTCTCCCAAATATTTCACTGGCGGACTTGAAGCGCTCTTCGTAATGGCAATCTTCCTAAGCCAAGAAGGAATCAAAGAATTAGATAATGAATCAAAACACAGTTTCCTAAACAAAGAATATCTTACTTCAATTTAATTTTCTGAAAAGATGTTCAACAAGAACAAATGACACAGTCCAGTTTCTAACTTTGCTACCATATGAGGGCTTTTTGTCTTTTTGATATATTACTTTTATTTTTGTGTCTTACAGTTTTGGTTTTCTTTACAGAGTGTTTGAATATCTGATGAGGTCTGGACACAGTACACCTTTTTAGAAGTTAGTTCTTTATATGGAAATGTTTCTAATACTCTTAGTCTCCAAAGAGTTCCCTGGTTAAGAAAATCCTACTGGAGGTATCACTCGTTTACCACTAAGGAAAGCAAAAAAAGAAACATCCCTGGGAAATTCTTGGTTTCCTTTACTCAAACCACAAGGATGTAGGAAGAAATAAATATCTCTGAAACTCCTTTAATTTTTTTAAAAGTTATTATTACTTAGTGTAAGTCTGCTCTGCGGTGTATGTGGAAGCAAGATTGTGCAGTCTGACTTTTTCCCAGGACTTTTTTTTTTTCAAAGAGAGGATGACGTTTCTCCAGATGTTTTTCCGGGTAATTATTTTTAAATAAACAAAGGAAAAAATAGCTTAGTGGTTTTTTTCACTCCAAAGCAGGGCAGTATGGCAATCCATACACTAATAATCCATATCCTAATGATATGATGTTCAGTGCTGAGGTAGGAAGAGAAGGCAGCACCGCTGGCTCTTATCCTTAGGCTGTGCTTGACTCTGCACTGTAAATCTTTTCACGTCTGTTGTTTCCTTCCATTAATTACTCCTGTGTTGATGTGAGGCTCAGGACCACAATCACATGACAAAGCACAGGGTACAAAGGACATGTCACCCAGTCAGTTCTCCAAAACATTAGACTTTAAAGAGGAGACAGCAAGCCTCTGATAGTCAGGCAAGAGCTTGCTATCTTTCCCCATCAAAGGTCAGCAGAGGACACGGTTGCTACATCACTACAATTCTTTTTACATGAAGTTTTCCGTTTACTGTATTTAGATAAAGGTAATGTGATTAGAGAGCTTTCTGAAATTCCCTCAAGATATCAGACATGTGGAATTTCCTAGAGAGATCTATGCATTAGTTGAATCACTTGCATACCTTAAAAATGCTCTGTAGTAAGAGATTTCACCATTAAAATGTATGCCTTTCAATTAACTTGCTTCAAGAAAATAAAAATGTCACAGTGGCTCAAAAATCAGATGAAAAGTGATATCACCTTTATTATCTCATTTGTCATTGCAAATGTTACTTAAGCGTGGTCCAGAAGGGAGCCTGAAAAGCTTGTCTGAAGAGTTAGTATCTTACTCACCAAATCAGCCAAAATGCAGGCTTCTGATGATGACAGGACTATCACTAGCATCTGCTCCTAAGATTTATTTAACACTTAGATATGTACCAGGCATTCTACCTGGTAGTGATGTGTGCTATGTCTTAAAACTTATATGAACCCTATGAGGTAGGAATGCTGTTATCTCGATTTCACAAGCCAGGAAATGGAGGTGTAGAGAGATGAGTGTCCTGCCCACGGTCACACAGGAACTCTGTGGCAGAGGTAGAATTTGAATCCAAGTCTGACCCCAGAGCCCAAAGTCTCCAACACTGTGTTCCACTGCCTTCACTAAGACCAAAAGCCTCTTTTTAGGCAGCACTTACTAAGTACTTAGGATAGAGCTAAGCACTTTTCAAATATTATCTTTTATCCCAGGGTGAAATTCTACCTTTTCTGATCTACTCTTAACAGTTTTCCAATGAAGCTCCTAAGCTGGGTGTATATAAACAAAAGCAAAACGCTTGGTAATTATCTAATGAAATAAGATTCTCAACATAAACAGTTTTTGAACTTCAGGCCAGAGATATTACTAACACAATATTGGACTTGCATTATGTTTTCCATTTCCCTTAAATAAAACCAGAGTATGCTGTGGGATCTTGACCAACTGAAATTTTGTACCATCAAATTATGCTGTGGCTTTTACTTTTAAAACTACAATTTAAAAGAAACAATCTCTTCTGTTGCTGGGGTGAATGCCTTACCGCTGTATGTAAGAGTTATTCACACCGCGGTGATCCAAATCGTGGCTTAAGGCAGCAATCAGCAGTGCGAGTATCTCCAAGTCAGTCAGCCTGTTCTGCACGACCGAAGAGTAGAAGAAAGAAAGAGAAAGAACAATTTGGTAAAGTGCATTTTACCACCTCTTCCCACCAATCACGTGGTTTTCTCCTTAGTGCTTTACATATGTGCTTTCTAGTCACATAGGACTCATGCTAGAATCCTACTCTGCAGGCAATCAGTTGTACTTTGTTTTCAGAATGGGATTATCATTATCAACAGAAAAAGTTCAAATGCCTCAAATAATCAATAACCTGTCCACCTATAGTCAATATTTTTTTTTTTTAAAGAAGATGTTGGGGGTAGGAGTTTATTAATTAATTAATTTATTTTTGCTGTGTTCGGTCTTCGTTTTCTGTGCGAGGGCTTTCTCTAGTTGTGGCAAGCGGGGTCCACTCTTCATCACGGTGCGTGGGCCTCTCACTATCACGGCCTCTCCTGTTGCGGAGCACAGGCTCCAGACGCGCAGGCTCAGCAGTTCTGGCTCACGGGCCTAGTTGCTCCGCGGCATGTGGGATCCTCCCAGACCAGGGCTCGAACCCGTGTCCCCTGCATTAGCAGGCAGATTCTCAACCACTGCGCCACCAAGGAAGCCCTCAATATTTTTAATACTTAAAAATCTATATATATATATATGTGGAATAATCCAAATAAACTTTTTTTTTAACATCTTTACTGGAGTATAATTGCTTTACAATGGTGTGTTAGTTTCTGCTTTATAACAAAGTGAATCAGCTATATGTATACATATATCCCCATATCTCCTCCCTCTTTGCGTCTCCCTCCCACCCTCCCTATCCACCCCTCTAGGTGGTCACAAAGCACGGAGCTGATCTCCCTGTGCTATGTGGCTGCTTCCCACTAGCTATCTATTTTACACCAAATAAACTTTAAATAATTGTTTTCTCTGTGATTTTCAGTTCCCTGCAGATTCTGCTGCCTTTGCTCTATGTTGTCAGTTGTTATATCCTTCACTCTCTCCTATTAGAAACATAGACAATGTGAATATTAGCAAACAATAGGGAAAAAAAAGAGGATTAGGAATGAAAATTTGGCTTTGAAAAGTTGTGCAATATATTCCAAAGCCAAATAGAGGTTATTTTTTAATACCTGCCATTTGTATTATCTGCATGACTGTTCTCCTTCATTAGAAAGAAAACACAAGGTAAAACTATTATCAGCTGTATTCTGCTGCAACTCTCAACATTCTGTATAGTATGTCTACAACATAACATTTTGTTATTCTTCATAAAAATCAAGGACAGACTTCAGTGGTATAGTCCTTATGACCATCCCATACCACAAAATAGGTTCACCCTATTTCTTTCTTTTTTTATATATAAATAAATTAATTTATTTATTTATTTTTGGCTGTGTTGGGTCTTCGTTTCTGTGCAAGGGCTTTCTCTAGTTGAGGCAAGTGGGGGCCACGCTTCATTGCGGTGTGTGGGCCTCTCACTGCTGTGGCCTCTCTTGTTGCGGAGCACAGGCTCCAGACGTGCAGGCTCAGTAGTTGTGGCTCACGGGCCTAGATGCTCCGCGGCATGTGGGATCTTCCCAGACCTGGGCTCGAACCCATGTCCCCTGCATTGGCAGGCGGATTCTCAACCACTGCACCACCAGGGAAGCCCCACCCTATTTCTTATAAATGCTTGCTACGGCAGGAAAGTACTACTATGGTATCTGATATGGCTTCTTGGACAACAATCACTTTTTTTAGCTCTAGCCAGCTAAAATGTGCACTCTATGAAAGTAGAGACAGTGAATAACATTTTTAGAATTTATTAAATAAAAAAGAGCATGGAAGCTCTGAATTAAAAACAGTTTTATGATGTATGCCTGGAATCACTGACATAGAATAACTTGTCGATTCCCACTGAAGTTAGAATCTAAGGACAGAGATACGAAAAATTTGGCCTGGAAAAGAACGAATTACTTGAATGTTTTCTGCATTGATCTTCCTGTAAACAGTCTCTGGTCAATGTATATGAAACCAAAACCTTTTCCATGAAATAGTACTTATAAGATTATCAGAGTGCTCCAGAGAAAATGTGACAGAGAACCCTGGACTCATCTATGGAGCCAAGTTCAGGATCTGAGTGGTTTTTGAGGAATTCTACTATGGAGCAGGTTGAATGTGAAAATGAGAAATTTGATACTTTTCTTATATTGTAGAGTTTTCTTCTGAAGGAAGCATTTATTTGCCCAAAGGCTATTAAAAGTTTAACATGAAGCTATTTTAAAGATTTTTAAAAATAGGCCATATATATTATATATGAAAGAAAATTAGAAATTATTTTGCCATACCAGTGTTCCTTAATTAACAAAATGTAATTTATTTTGTAAGTGGCATTAAATATTATTCTCAATCGTCATTAGTGCACATTAAAAAACACTTGAAAGAATATGCTGTATTCTTGCAGCAAAGCAACAGAATGTCTTAAATATATAAATGCTCTAAGAAGTACCTGAATTTTGCCTGCTTTTAGTGCGGCAAACATGCACTGAGCTGTATTAAAGGCATGTCTCCAATTATGATAGGCGACATTCTTCCGATAGTTCTTCTTAACACTTAAAATCCACCTGCAAAGAACCTTTAGGAAATAAAGCGTAAGTAGTAAAAATAACTGCTGACGTTTATCACACATTTATTAATCTTCACGCACTGTACAAAGCATTTACATCTAACTCCCGGGACTCTGAGGGAGGCACTACCATTTTGATTATTGTACAGATGAGGAAAGTGACATTCAGAGACTTGCCCAAGGTCACAGTGCTTGTAAAGGGTGGGCCCAAAAGTCAAACCTCAGCAGTTTGACTTCAGAGCCTACCATGCAAACCACCATGCTAACTAAATTAGATGTGAAATGCAAGGCAGCTCGAAGAAAGGTACTTTTGTCATGGGTAGGGCACAGACTAGCTTTCTAAAAGATATTATGTCCATGTGTCATCAATTAGGAGAGTCCAAGTAGGCAGTCACATGTGCATGAATTCACTCTCAGGGAGCCATGCAAGCAGCCAGTCTCCAGGTCTTCTCATGCTCCCATTCTGTATGTCTGCAAAGGTAATTGTGCGAGGCTCTGGTGATGGCTTGGGGGCAAGACACACAGCACATGTCCAAGGACAAACTGGAGCTCCAAGTCCCAATCTTTGTCCCTTTTAAACTATGCTTAAATATTCAGGCAGAGTTACTGCTTGGTTACCAAGAAGTAATTAACAAAAAATAATATATGCAACATAAAGCCCTGGCGTATGTGTGTGTGTGTGTGTGTTATACACATATTTTAAAAGATGGGGAAAAAAAGGATAGATTTCAGAAAAATCTCACAAGCTGGGTTTAATTCAACTCCTAAGTGGTGTATTCAGTAAAATCCCCAGGGACTCATGGGCTGTAAGCTTGATAATTTTGTGTTTGTGTTAGCATCAGAGTCTGCCTCTCTTCAATACTGAATGATTTACTATACTTTTGGGGATCTCTAAAAATAAATATGTGCTTCTCCCTACGTGTATCACTGGAGATATTTCAAACACAAAGGGCATTGCCCTGGGGAATAGAAAAAGTACCAGGGAAACGAATGTTGCTTTAACAATATTCAACACAGTTTGATTGGCTGTAAAAGTAGGCCAAAAACAAGGTTTCTTCTTTGTTGGTAGAAATTGTTTATAGAGGATTTGGCAGAAAAATCAATGCTTTCATATCCTCCCTTTTCTTTTCAGGTCTCTTTGTTCCTGTTCTATGACGCAGTTCACAGGGAATTCTGATAAAAAGAACCCAAATGTCCCCTAGCTCTTTCACCCCTGAGTAACCATATTTCCCAGAGGATTTCCGTATGCCTAAGGTTGATGTGCTAACCTGAAGTACACTGCAGCATGACCATTTCTCAACAAAGTCGACCCCGAAGATGATAGATTCATCTTATTAGGAGCATTTTAAGTAAGAGCAATTAACTTTCTTTGATATGCTTAGAAAGTGAAGTGTCATAGAAAATTACTGGTGATTAATTAAAGAGTCAAGGAAAGTAAGCAGGAAAACCCAAAAATTTAACCTATGGACATATCTCTTTACTAATCATAAATCTGTAGATAGAATTAAGTAGGCACTTATGCATATAATGTAAAATAATGACCAAAATGACTCTATGAAACCTAATTCCTGATGGACTACTCTATTCTGCTTCTTTTTTTTATCTGGCCACGCTGTGTGGCTTGTGGGATCTTAGTTCCCCGAACAGGGATAAAACCCGGGCCATGGCAGTGAAAGCGCTGAGTCCTAACCACTGGACCGCCAGGGAACTCCCTATACTGCTTCTATGGAAATGGGCCTATTGAACTAGGTAACCCAATGGATACCCCACTGTATCTACTTAGTAACTAGATTCAAGTACAGTTTTGGATTCTGTTATCAAATGTTCTTAACAGCATTTAGGAAAATTATGGTCAGATCTGCTTAATGCTTGGTGGATATGCCTGGCGTGTTCAAATCTGTAGTACAATCTTTTGTACAGGACTACTGAATAATTATGTGCAGTTTGGAAGACCCTAGGGAGCATGCTCAATACACTGAATCAGTCTCCAACATTACAAAGGCTCCCTAAGTCCTGCACGGCATCCTTAAGATGCTATGGGAGAAAGTGAAGAAAGAAAAAACACAGCTCAGCTCCTGCCTTCAAGAATTTCAATCAGTAGTGAGTGAAAGTAACAAAAGTGCACATATAAAGGAAATAAGTTCACATAAAAATGGGAGCACAAGTTTATAAACTGTCAATAGCATTCCAAGTGGCATGAAGTCAATCCTAGGGTTCTCCCAGAAATAGAGATTTTGAAGTCAGGCTCTGAGGAAAAGTATGTTATGGCACAACATACTTGGAGCAGACTTGGAAGTGGAGCCATCCTGTCCATTCAGGGGAGGAATGACATGTAAAAGACAGAAGGTCAAGGTAAACAAGTACAGCACACGCAGATTTGTTGGAGTAGAGTTGAAGAATCTGCTTCAGAGATCAGCAAGAATTACAGGAGAGTAACTCAAGATTTGGAAGCCAAGCGGAGACAGGAAGATCTGACATAACTTTCAGTAGGAAATATTCTTTGTCGGGGCACTTCATGATGCTTAACATCCTCTCTAGCAGTAACATTTTAATTTTATCATCCTAAAATTATATCTGAAATGTACAGTGACAATAATATCTGAAATAAACAAAACAGAAGAGTCACTAAGGCAGGAAGGCCAACCAGAATAATAGCAATGTTCATGTTGATGTTGGCCAGAATTAGAATAGTAGTTATTCAAACAGAAAAGGAGAGTAGATGAATGAGACATTGAGGAGAAATATCTGCCTAATGGATAAACATTCAAGGAAAGGTAAAAATAAAGACTGTAAAAGAAATTCTCAGTGACTATCTTCATACCCAACACTCAAATGCTATCTAAAAGCTTATGTTTTTAAGAAATAAGAAATAAATCAACTTATATAAGAATTTCATAAATAGGTACAAGGATCGTATTCCTGTTCTGTCCAGGCCCTTTCAACAGAATCAGCACTAGTGTAAAGTATGGGCGATCTCAGGAATGGAAAGGGATTTGAGTCGCTATCTAGGTTTATAAGTCCCATGACTAGCAAGAAGCAGAACTGAGATCTGCATTTAGAACTTCTGGCTCTAAATGAGATCTTCATTCCATTAATAGAAAAGCCTTTTTTAAAATGAGCCCTATAACCTATATCAGAGAAATCTGACAGGGAAATATAACCATGGTCAAATTTGGTCTAAGGAAGGGATAACTGACATGTACTCTACACCTGTGTATTAATCGAAATATACAAGTGTGCACACATACACATGCATGCAAATAGACAATCTCACAGATGCATGTGTAATTCTCACAGGACTCCCATAGGGGAGGTCATACCACTATTCCCAATTAACAGATTACAAAACTGAGAATGTAAGAGATTAACTGCCCCCCAAAATTAGAGGTAATCACTAGTCAAGCTATGACTCAAAATCCATGAACTTTCTACTCCACCATGTTATGTCAATTTCTTCATTTGTAAAACAGGGACAATAATAACCAAAGAACCTTTCTTGAGAGCTTCTTAAAATAATTAAATGATATGATATCTCTTAATCAACACGCTCTTATAGGAGTGAAGTATTACTAGAGAAGAGTCTACAGATAGTTGGTCTTTGTTTTCACCCAAGAGTAATATAAACTTCGGTTAAATTACAGAAAGAACTAGATTCGGGCCCCCAGTAACACCAGAAATGACACTGTATTAACCTTAGCTATATTAGCCCTCAGTTTTCATGCCTCAGTGAGGCTTTGAGAGCAGGGACGACTCATCACTGAAATGTGTACCTAGCACAGTACAGGATACACTGTTTACTGTTAATAAATTTTCATATTATGAATGAATGGATTGTTGGACAGTGGAGGCCTTCAAGGTATTTACATTTCCAGATAGGAAATCTGTACAAGAAGAACAGACATTCAACTGACCAGAAAAAAGTAGTTTTAAAGGCAAATTACTGAATTTTTTTTCATATCGGCCTTTCTATTCTTCCTTATTCTTTGATGAGATACACGTAGCCATTATGAAACAGAATAGAATTCCCTGATATCTCCCAACTGGTATTAGAAGGTATTGATTTCAGTCTTGCTATTTTCTGAGAGGCAAATAAGGTAATCGACGGGGGTTAAAATCAGTTTTCATCTTCACTCCATATGGGTGACCCTGTTTGAACCAAGAGCTTGGCTTCACATCAACCTCTTCACTCCCTCATTTCCAAAGGAGTTCACTCTGTTTTGGTCCTTCTTTCTACTGTGTTATCGTAACCTCTGCAATCAGATCATGTTACTTCCCTGCTTAAAATTCCTCAGTGACTCACCATTGTTTTCAGGATAAAATCCAAATTCCTCTGAATAGTGTACAAGGTTCTACAGAATCTGCTTCTTGGTTGCTTTTCTCACCACTCTCACCCCCTCAACCAGTGCTCCATGCCTCCAACCTCCTCTTTCTGTCATCCTGCCTTTGCACATCCTGCTCTCACTGTTGGGAATATTCTCCCCTATTCTTCAACCTGGTGCTTGATACATGTGGGAACCCAATACATGTCTTTTTAATGGTTGATAACTTTTCTTTAAACACCCTGGGTATGCATTAGGTGACAGTATATGAATCTCTGAAACTTAAAAATCCTTATTGCATACTAGCATCCAAAACTAATTCTCTCTCTTACACACACACACACACACACACACACACCCTTTCCAGAGGACATCACTGCATTCCTACCTCATGTTTCATCTGGAAGTTCTGCACAAGGTTGAGGTCAGTGAACATCCGGATTGTGCACAGTGCCGTTTCCAGGTCAGATAGCTCAAAGTCACTGAAGCTGAAGTCGGTGATTTTAAGGGTCTGGGCAGATGGTACCATGGCAGCCTTAGGTAAAGGGAGAAGAAGAAAGTGAAATAAAGCTGTTAAAGCAGCAGTGATTCACAGAGTTTTCTTGCTTTGCTATGGGGAAATAGCACACTGTGTTTATTTTTTTCCTTTTAATGTCATATACTAGAAATCTTTTAATGTAAAGTTACTCCTTTTTCTTTTCTTTTTTCTTTTTTTTTTAAACTGAGCACACATGTGGGTAACTAATATGGTTCCAGGTAGGCCAGGTGGAGGAGAGAGGGTAACTGTACCTAGAACAGTAGGCAGAACTAAGGACTCCAGTGATCCTGCCCTTTTATACCTGCTCAGTGTTCAACAGATACTTATTGAGTAATTATTGGCCCTGTCCCAGAGGATAAGTGGTGAGCAGGATAATGATAATGTTCTAAGCATTTTATATTTAATTCTCAAGACAACCTTATGAAATCGATACTCTAGCTCCATTTTTCAAGTACAGAAACGTGAGCATGGATGAACACTTCCTTACCCACGGTAGCACAGCCAGGAAAGGACTGGAGCCTGGCTTCCAATGCAGACAGACTATGCTGCTCTCAGATTTGACACAATCTCTAATCTAGAGACCAACAGAACCTACTTTACCCAAGCCTGACCACAAGAATCACCTAGGGTGCCTATTAAAAGTAGAATTAGTGGGCTTCCCTGGTGGCGCAGTGGTTGAGAGTCCGCCTGCCGATGCAGGGGACACGGGTTCGTGCCCCGGTCCACGAAGATCCCACATGCCGCAGAGCGGCTGGGCCCGTGGGCCATGGCCGCTGAGCCTGCGTGTCCGGAGCCTGTGCTCCGCAACAGGAGAGGCCACAACAGTGAGAGGCCCACATACCGCAAAAAAAAAAAAAAAAATAGAATTAGTGATTCTGACTCAGTAGGTCTGGGATGGGTTAAGAAACTGGTTTTTTGGAGGGGGATCTGTTTTTTAATTAACATCCTCAGTTTTGATTTATTAGTCATTTAATTGTAGTAAAACACTTGCAATTTTTTCAAATACACCTTGTTTTTTTTTTTTTTAAATCAACGTTCCTTTTACCTCCTGCTTCTCCTACTTTCTTTAACTAAAGGACTTAAGACACAGTTCCCATCCAAAGAAGAGTTAAATGCCCTTCAGAGCTAAGCCCACCTTGGGAATACCTGTTTAATTACACGAAGTTCACTATAATGTAATTTCTTGTTTATCTGTCTCCTAAGTACACTGCGATTGACAGGTGGGGCTGTACCTTACACATCTTTGTATCCATTGTGTCTACTGATGGATAGTTTTGATATATGTTAATACGAATATTTATTAAATGAATGGAAGGGGAAAAAATCTTATTCCCTTCACTTAATTTGAGTTATAAGTTCTGGTTTTAAGGTCCCAAAACTTCTTAGGAGGGTACAGCCCATTAACTTGAGTTAGAAAACTAGCAGACCTGGCAAATGCATTCCAATTTGTTTGGTTTGGTACTGAATATTTTTTAAAAACCACGGAATTTGTTATACTATTTAAAAATTGGGAGAGTTTTAACAATAAAACAGGATTTCTGGCGTCTCCTGGAAAATCCGGCCACGTTGAGCCCCAATTCCCATGAAGCAATGCTGGCCACAGCCGAGGCCCCCCGGCTCCCTCATACTGAGCAAAGCTGTCAGGCTTCTCTCCTAGATTTCCTGCCGCGCCCCTGCCGGCATGAGAACTTGTAAGAACCCCACTCCTCCATCCCCTTGACTATTCACTCTGCCAGAACTGTAACTGCCTGAGCCAGATGTGTCTGAGATTTACGTGATGAAAAGAGGCTTTAACTTGGTGTGGGGCAGAGGGAAGAAAACCAGGTTCTTTCCAATGTTTTTTCCTTGATTCCCTCCAAACCCCTTAAGTTTCTTCTGAGAATCTGGTATATCACTTCTCTGCCTTCCCTCCATCTTTTGTGAAGTAAAAAGGTCAATACTACTAAAACCTTACGAAGCAATCTAGAACTTTCCCTACCAGCCTGAGGGCGCGCGCACATTCTCTGCTCATCGGGACCCTCGCGTTTTACTTCCACATACCAGACCTGATTAAACTTTAAAAGAATGTCACCCTCTTCATACTCCAAACCAAGACTCTTTGCCCAAGCCCAAAATTCACGAGGAAATACGCCTTCTGTTCAGTCAATTCGACAGGCTAATGTGTGGGCTGAACTAGGGGAAGGAGGGCTGAAAATGCTCCGAGAAAGGGTAGCGCTGTTTACACCAGCCTCCAACACCGAGATGGAGCCGATAGCTTGAGGGGAACGGGGAAGTGTGGAGGTGGGAGTAGGCCCACCTTTTAACTCAGAGCAGATGACAGCTGCTTCCCTTAAACATTGCACAAGAGAACAGATGTTTGTTCCTTAGGGCATCATTATTCTTAGAGCAGGAAGTTTTCTCTCTTTCCTTCCACAAAGGATATTCTAAACACTACGGGATGAAGACGGCCAACATGGCTTGTGCCTCGCTCCATTATACACTCTAACTCCCGACCGCTCTCTCCTGAGAGCAAAGACACTTTTCTTCTGCTTGTTCAGCCATGTCACACCACGACTCAACTTTCTAAGCTGACCTAGGGGGGATGTGCAGACATTTTCCTTCAGAACCTTGTGGTCAGTGATACAGAGGTTCGGAATTCTTGGGATCGATTGCTAATAAGCCATGAGAAAGTCACACATCATTTAAAGCTCTCGTAAACTGCTTCTCTGACCATCACAAGAGAATTCAACTTTCTGTCTGCCCTGACAGGGCTTGGGATAAAGGGGATTTTAAGTAAAAAATATTGCCTGTCATTCTAACTTACCATTTTATAAAACGAAATAGTCTACATCTTACGAATAGCACGGAAAAAAATATGTGGTATTTCTGGGAGAGGTTATGTATATACAATTCTGGATTTTTATAGCTTCTTTCACTGACCGTTTGATCTGTTAGAATTTGCAAAGTGAGACTTCTGACTTTGTTTTTCTTTGGGGGATAATATAACTTATTGCATCATGATGTTGAAGACAAACAAATAACATATTTTATAGATTCTGTAAATCTATAAATGTGTATATGTATTATGGTTGACTAATCCAATTCGAACTTCTGGAACTACGATACCACCTAATACTGCACAATACTGCTTATTTCCCCACATGAAAGCACAGTGCCTGTGAATTCTCAGGCAATAGCAATTAGATATTTTAGTGCTTCATCTGAATATAGTTAAGCCTTTCTAGGGTTGGGAGTTCTAATTTGTGTCAAATTAACCAAATATGGAATATAAAGAATATACAAAGCTCCCTGGGTTAAAGATTCAACCTGTCAGTTTGGTAGTATAAAGTCATTTTTCTTCTGAGTTCTTTAATTATATCTGCCACTCAAACTAATAAAGAAACTAGTTACCTCTCGTGACTCTTTAGAGGAAATTCTTCATTTAAGTCCCTTTTTTATGACTCTTTTTTCTAATGTCTTGATCCCTTTTCACCATTCTTGCAAAAATTAAAAAAAAACAAAACTCTGGAAGTGAAATTCACTAAGGGTGGAACTGGACATATCCTTGGGAATAGGACTGGATTGGGTTAAAGGAAGCAGTATTCAGAGCTATAAAAATACTAACTGCTCAGTGATCTGTAATGAAAACCAGCTGTTCTGAGTACCATCTGACTGATGAGGAGCTATATAATAAACTGATCACCGGCCAGCATTATCCTAGATCAGCTACCACATTTGCATTTGGCATTAGATAATGATCATAAAAAGAGAAACCTGAAAGCAAGGTGAAGCACATGGTAAAGGAGTGTTTGCTATTAGGGGTTCTAGTCCCGATGCCCCACTGACTTTGTCACCCTGAACAAGATGTTCAACCTCTGCCCATCTTCTCACCTGTAAAATGAGGGGGTTGTCTCTAAGGTTTAATTTATCTCTGTGTCCACAGGACTCCAGGATCTATAACTGCCTTCTCACTTTGGAATCCAAGGCCACCCTGTGAGTGGCATCTAAATCTTGTCAGTGACCTTCCTGTACAGGCCCAAGCTCTATCTCTGACTCTCTCACCATTTAAAAAAGTAAATGGATGGTGCTCCTTAGCTGTTACGGTTATACTATGCTTTTCATGCTTGATTCCTCACACGTGAGAGAAGGGATATTCCACTCCTCCTGGTTTAAACAGAGGACCCTAGCCTCTCATGAGTGCAGAGGAGGGTTAGACTGGGTACGTGGTAGCCTCTATACTTACTGCAATAATGCTCTAAATGAAAAATTGAGTTTTTGGAAATTGCCATCATTTGATTTTTTTATGCAAGGTGGGGAGAGGTGTCTATGTTTTTGCCATTTGTTTTCAAGGTTAGTTAATGCTCTCTCTTTCACTTCTGGGCCTCTTTAACTGTTTCTCCTCCTCTGACTAGAATACACCCCCCCACACACACACAAGTTTTCATATAGCTAGTTCTTTCCCATTTTTTTATGTCTCAGCTGCATCAGAGAAACATTCACTGGACTCTGTGGTAGATACTGTAGCAAGACTCCATTAACATAACATCTATTTCAACCTTTTCCTAGTGAGCCTTCATTTTCTGAAGAGTCAAGAAAGCTCAAAAATATATTTCCCTGACTCCCTTTCAGCTAGGGTTCCAGATGAAATTTGGTTTCTTCAGTGAGGTATACTTGAGTGAGACCTGAATTTCAAACTAACACAGTGCCTACCACATGAGGAACCCGTTTTTCTAAAATGTGGTTCCAGCGGGTGTTATGCAGCTGTGGAGACTTCAGTTCTGGCAGCAGCTTTCTCACTCCCAAACTATGCTGCGATGATTGATTCTGGAAGGAGATGGCCTAGTAGCTTTCTGATTCTGGCTTACATGAAAGTTTCCAAAGTGAGCCAGATCTCGAAACCCACACACAATCTTATCCTGTAGGCTGCTGAATGACGGTGTAGGATGAAATCACAGACTTGCCGTATCTCTTATGTGAACATTAGAGCATTGATCAGGGGCAAGTGGGGCACCAAGAATGGAACTGAGACATTTAAGCAGATGTGGATAACTACACATATCACAGACCATTCACTCTAGAATATGTCTCTATAGTATATAATTTCATGATGCCTATACTTTACAGTCATAGCTCTTTTTTTCTGATAATTATATAGTATTATATAATTAAGTTATACATATAGTCCTTCACTATTCTTTAAGTTCCAAGAGGACAGAGATTGATTACTTATTATTATATTTGGAACACCTAATATAATGCCCACATAAAACAGGAGATAAATGTGAATGTATAAATGAAAAAATTTTTGTGATCATCAAGCACCTAATCAGTTCTTCATAATATTTAGTTTAATTTGGCAGAGCTATAACACAAACATTAGTAATGAACCATGCTGAGTGAGACACAATGGATAAATTACAGACTATGCCTTCTTCTCTTCAATTATTCACTTTACTTTTGAAAAAGTTTTTATAGCTGAATTCCCTCTTTCATCTGCACAATGAATACTTCGCTACTGTAATTTTAAAAACTCAGCTTCAGCTTGTTTTAAGTGTCATTAAATTTTGATTCATTCACTCGCAAGAACACTGGAAACTCAGGATGGGAAAGCAATGATCAAAAGTTTTCCACTTTTTGGCAGCTCTGGGTAGGACATTACTTAAAATGGTCAACTCTAGATAACTCCCCTCAAGTAGAGAATTGGTTACACTTCACAAACAAAAGGCTTCCATTTATTTTAGAACACATGGTGCTTTTTCCTTCCTACCTGTTTTCCACCTACCTGTTGTTCTTTTTTGGCTAATTCGAAAATGAGTGCATACTTTTGTACAGTTGTTAGCATAACTGACACCATCTTGGGCCCAAACAGTTCCTCCTGTCCTTCCACTGACCCTCCCCAGGACTGTACTATATGGTAAATCATTTCTCCGTCACCAAGGGCTTTGTAGTTAATAGATATTTTTAACAATCATTAGGTCCAGGTGGCCTCTATGCTCTGTTAGCTCCAAACAATGATGAAGACCTTCACTGACGAATTCCCAGCGCCCCTGAGACTAGCTACCCATTCATAAATCTTGACTTAGGAATGCACTCCCTGTTTTCAAGCACATACCCATATACCCTAGATTAACCATAAAATTGTCCCAGCAGCCCCTCGGTGGTATGGAGTGCAGCTGTGAATGCTTCCAAATTGTTGTCCATCCGATCCTACCCCGTAAGTTACCCTACAATGAACTGATCCATTGATTGTATGGAGCTGCCTGCCTTGTTTTTCAGTCTCAAGATACCTTCTCAGTTTGGTGGGCACTTTTCATTCCCTCCATCCCCCAACAACTTTCTTGATAGTGCATAATTAGAATGGCTTGGGCAAAAAGGCTTGGAACATGACGGAGAAGATGAAGGCCTCAATGTTGCTCCTACTACATTAGGAGAACTGCTTTTCCTCCCACTATCACCACTACTAATAATAACTGACACATAATAGGCGGGGGAGGCATATGTACCAGGAACTCTGGTCACTACAACTCTCTGAGGTAAGTTCTTTCATTATTCTCCTTTTACAAATGAAGAAACTGAGGCTCAGGGAAGTCACAGATATGCCTGAGATCACAGAGCTGGAATCTGAACCTAGACATCTCTCTCTAGACTCACATTCTTAACCATCATGCTATATTCATGAAAATGAAAGCTCTGTGACCAGTTAGCTGCTGTTTTATTCATTTCTTCAACTATTAAGTTATTTCTAGCTTCATAATCACTTTAAGAAAAAAGAAAGCATAATCTTGTTGAATGCACTGAAGGATCGTGAATTGTGCTATTTCATGCTAGATTATAGGCTTCCTAAAAGTCTGAATTTTCCAGAATCATTCATTCAGTTATTCAACAAAACATGTAAACCAGGTTCCTGTTAAGCAATCACTAAATAGTAGCTATTATTATTATGACTCAAGAACTAACAGTCTGATGGAGAAGATAGACACACAAAAAATTGAAATATATCGTTTAAGTGCAACAACACAAGGATGCTTATAAGTTTGCGTAAGTGATCCCTAACAACACAATGACAGAGAATGTAAGTACACATTTAACTACCTTTTTTAGTCACTTGTAATAGTTAATTTTATGTCTCAACTTGACTGGCCACAGGGTGCCCAAATGAAACATGATTTCTGGGTGTGTCTGTGAGGGTATTCCTGGATAAGACGAGCACTGGAATCTGTGGACTCAGTAAAGGAGACTGTACTCCCCAATGTGCGAGGGCATCATCCAATCCACTGAGGGCCCGACAGAGCAAAAGGTGGAAGGAGGAGGAACGGACCCCTTGTTGCTTCCTCCAAGCCCGCTGGAATGGGGGTATCTCCTATCTTCTCAGGCGCTGGGCCTGGGATTTCAACAATCAACTCCCCTGCTCTCAGGCCTTTAGACTCAACTCAATGACATCGCTGGTCTTCCTGGGCCTCCAGTCTGCAGACAGCAGACTGTGGAGCTCTCAGCCTGCACAAGCATGTGAGCCAACTCCTCAGAATCTCTCTCTCTCATTTACGCATATATAAAATCTCCTTCTGGTTCTTTTTCTCTGGAGAATCCTGACTAGTAAAGTCACCTATTTTTCTAAAGTCAAAGAGGATCATTCCTGAGCTTTATCAGTACCTTACTTAAGACAAATGACAGCCCTTCTTTTATTCAACTATTTCTTATTATGAAATAAGTCCATTTACACAACAAAAGGGACACACTGGGGTCCCTTTTACACAAGCGTGGAAATGAAACTTGATAGGAAATAATACGTTTATAAAATGTATAGTCTCCTTGAAGCCCACAAATCACATGTTCATGGAAAATAATACACTTGGGTATGGTAAATATAAGGGTCATTTAAAAATTATTGAGTTTCATATTTTTGGTGGATGTCTCATGAAAAAGGTTTATATATTTAGCCTGTGGCAAAGTCTCTGGTAACCTTGGAAGAAAATAGACATGTGGCTACACAATTTGCTCAACTGTATAATCTTTACACAAAAAAGGTCACACTGCAATCAAAGGCATTCTGCCTGCCTGAGGTCTGAAGTATCAGATTTCAAGAGCTAAAATAGAAATTACAGAAACAACTCCTAATTGTCAACTCTTAAGAAAGGCCCTTATTCAGAAAGTTAGTTATTAAATTAAGTCTGAAAGAAGGGCAGTCACTGAACTTGGTCTTCCATAAAATGTCAAATTCTTCCAATTAGCTTCACTGTTTTATGAAGGCATTTTGTTACATTACTCCTTGATGTTTATTCAATACAGATGTTAAGAGGGAAGGAGATTTTCCTCAAGGATCCATTCTTTAAGGAAATTATTTTCAGGAATAAAGTTAATGTAGGTATTTGATGAGTTTATTGGTAGCCATAAGGAGAGATGCTCAGTCAGGTATTTTAAGTTCTCCTTATCAGTCCCCATCACTAGCCTGCCTATTGGGGCACTCTTTTATGCAGAGCAGTTTGGGTCTGGGTCTTTGAACAAAGCCACGCTGACAGCCATAAAATTACACTTTACAGAAGGCTAATGTCTTTCTTCCCCATATTTAACATGCACAGAAAATGTGTTTTCAAAGAAAAAACCCCACACAATTAGTTTACAAGGCTGTTAGAATATATCTTTCTCTAAGAAGGAATTGGATCCAAATATGAATGAGAAAGAAACCTACTAATACAAAGAGAGGTGAATATTCCAATTCAGCATGTGGAACCAAATCTTAAAGAGAACAAAGAAGTGAATAAGGCATAGCAGGACTAGATTAGTATATTTTCTTCAATAACTATATTAACATATTTTATTATTTTTCCTTCTTTCTAACATTATATAAATGGATTCCTTTAAATCTCAATAGGGAAGAGGCACAGACTATAAAAAAAACTTGAATAATGAGCATAAGGTTTTTCAAAACCATGTAAAGAAGGCACATAATAATGTCAAGATTACAATAAAATACATATATGCTTATAAGTAAAACTTCAGAGAAAATGTATGACTACAATTGGGACTAATACACTCAGATGTGGTTAGCATCTAATTAGTATATAAGAAGCTCAAGAACAGTGCCACCATACTTTGGAGCTAAGACTACCATTGGAAGTAATCCACTAGTAAAATCAAAGCAAAATTGTAAGATTTGCTTGTCAAATGAAAGTAGGAAGAATCAAACAGAATCTATTAAATCTTGCAACGTGGAAAAGATATAGCCCAATTCATGTTATAGACGTCTATAAAAATGAATGCATCAACTGACAGTGTATGGGAAGTCCAAAGGACCCAAATTGTTCCAGAGTATTTCTAGCACTTTTTAAGGAAGAAGATGCCTTACTGGATGCCTTGTTGCTACAGTTCGGTGACACTAGTTATCTAGATCATAGGGTCAACTCTTCTTTATTATTATCTGTTCAAAATTTTCCATTTATAATTTGACTATCCATAGAGATTTTTCCCCAAAGTGAAGGAATGTGATGATCATCTTGACATAAGGAAGTGGCTCTGTACTCTAACACTGCCTTAGGCAATAGAGATTTGGGTCAGGTATCTGGCTCTGCCCCTTACTGCTGTTACCTGCAGCATTCACACACATGCCTGATCAGGAGGGTTCACGTGAGGTTTCTGGCTCTGAAAGGTTAAGGTCAAGATGAGGTATAAATTCTGTCCTAGGAAACCCTGCCTAAGTGGCCAGCTTTTCCCTCTCTCTCTGTTTGGATACAGAAGACCTTTCAGGATCACAACAGGGTCTCAGTTTGCTTTGAGATACATTACGTGTGATTAAAGAAACTGCTATAAAGCAGAAGCTGTAGGGATTGGAACTGAATCAGCACCGACTCCATGACAAAACTGAGAAGTTTATTTTAAAAAACTAAACTCTAAAACGTATTTATTTACTGTTCGTCTAGCAAGAGAAGGCAGAAAAGGCAATTAATCAATCAAATATTCAGTTACTTGTAATACATAAACATTTATTTCAATCTGATATCTTAACTAACAACTTTCTAATAATCATAACCAGGTCAGCTGGGGTCCTTTTATTTTTATCTCAGTAACTTGTAAGGATCATTAAAAGGTATATGGCAAAATGCTTGTTTGAGGCCCTATTTCTGCTACACCCAATTTTAAGCCAAGAGAAAATAAGATTAAAAATGGGATAAAAACTCAAGTTAAGCAAGGGAAAAAAAGGATTCTGAATTTCCTATCAACTTTGTTATACTTTTATGACTAGAAAACTTTTCTGAACATAGGCATAAATATTTAGTATCCTTAAGCACATTATTTAATTCTTTCAAGAACTGATTTCTAAAAATAAAAATTGAGAAGCATTTGACAGCTTTTCAATTTATTTTAGGTTTTAAATTGAGATAAACCATCAGACACATGACTAAGACAGCAATTTTGGTAATTTCTGGATGATGCAGACACCTGTGTATTTGGGGCTGCAAAGGAATTTTTATTAGGATGATAGAAAACAGAATTGAAATCAGTTGCTGAATTCCAACCAATTCAAATGAATTATTTGACCTACAAGCTATGTTATCCTAAATTTCTCAATGCAGCTGCCAGAAATCTATTTTCCAAACAGAACAACAGATGGTTTTGAACAATACTGCAATATAGCAATTCTCAGTTTTTCCAAAGTGTTTTTCTCTGGCTAAAATTATTAACATAATTGAGAAAATAATTTTCAAAATTTTCTGAAAGACTATGCTATTTTCAAAGTAAAAAGCAAAGTTTAATATCCTAATGGATTTTTTAAAGCATTATCTTTAGAAATGACTCTATTTGCTAGTTTTTCTTTATCTAAAACAACAAAGTGTACCCTTGCCCTCATTTTAGAGCTAACTTAATAATCCCACAAAGCCTGCGAGCACTTCAAAATGTATCTCTCCATGTGATCATTTCCAGCTCACAGTATGCAGTTAGTTCAAAACTTTATCACTCTACGAGGATTAGACAAATGGGCAATTAAGCCTGATGTGAGAGATACTTTAAACCTCTAAACCTTTGTAAAAAATTGAAAAACGTCTCATTCCTTCAAACATCACCGTGAACAAAAGAAATACAGCCAATTCGAATGAGGCTAACCCCTAGAGAAGCTTAATCTTTCAGATGAAATCATCTCAAGTTCCTTCAACTGTTCTTGGCAGATGACTCAGCTTCCTACTTGGTGATTTAATCAAGAACATCTATTAAGTTCTGATTCTCTTTCCTTCTTTCCTAGCTCATTCTCTCCAGTGGTGTGCAATGACGTGTGGGCTTTGGGTCTGGACTGCCTGGATTTAGCCCAGGCACCATCACTCACTATCTGGGAGATCCTGAGTAGGACAATCTAAACTCTCTCAACCTCAAATTCCATTTTCAAAATGCTAATACTGACCTATAGGATGGCTGTGGATTTAATACACTTAAGTTAACACACACAAAGAACTTCAAACATGCCAGGTATATGGTAAGTGCTCAATTAAGTGTAGCTATTATTATTTACTATTACTATTATTATTATTATCCCTTTTCTCTCGTCTTGGCCAAAGAAATGTCTCTTTAATACCTAGGCCACTTCAAGGTCCAGACCTCTTTCAATTTCTTGAAAGAAATTGGCTAAATTTCTTAGTCTCACACTCACCCTGGACCTTACGCCTTTGTCCAAGAACATGCTGGCTTTCCTGCTTGTTAGCAAACCCTGCTCACAAACACAAAACAAAACAAGTAAAAAACTTCACATGATGCAGCAACACCTGTCTTAGCTATTTCACTCTCTCTTTCATACAAACCATATTTTTAAAAGTAGTCTGTATTCATTTCCTCCATTTTCTCACCATTTACTCATACCCTTTGCAGTTTCACTCCTGAAGTTGCCTTCTAAACAATCACCTAATCACTGAATCCAGCAGCCTTCTCAGGCCTATTTCTCAACCTTCCTATAACAACGGATGGGATCTCCTTTCTTGTAAAAACTGTTCTACCAGCCTTCTGTGCCACTGCCTAGCCTAAACCTTCCTCCCAGTTTAACTCCCACTTCTCTGCTTTAGCTGGTTTCTTTTCCTACACCTTCCATCTAAACCTATACCCAGAAGAGTTCTGCCCACAGCCATGCACATCTTTCTGCACTGTCCCCAACTTGCTCCATTCCCAGTCTTTCACTACCATGGGACTCCCCCAGATCCCATGATTTAACTTCCAAATCACCGCCTGTAGTTCTGCCCACCAGCCCCTCCCCACTCTAGACCTGCCCTTCCTGGTTGTTGAACATGTCTATTTGGTTGTTCACTTACCTCAAACTTACCATGTTCTAAATCAAATCTATCTATTTTCCTTCTTAATATTTCCACTTTTGTTAATGAATGGGATGATTATTCTCTGAATTACCAAGGTCAGAACATCTGAATCATCTTTAGCCTTGTCTCTCCCTAACAGCCCATCACAGACAAGACAGTGATTATATGCATGCATTCTGGAGAAAGACAGTGTGAGTTTGTATCCTGACTCTCCACTTCCTGCCACTGTGACCATGAGCAAGTCCCTTGCTTCATAGCACAGCTGTCCCGTTTACGTGAGAAAATGTATGTAAGGGCACGGAGGGTGAACATTTGGCAAGCCATGATCATGACGACAAAGAAAAAGAATCTCAATGATCTCAATCACCCTTCTCATTCCTTACGTGACTCTCATCACATCTCATATAGACTTTATGTTGTCTCAAGTAAATTTAAACTCAGAGGGTCAGTCTTGGTTGTCAATGTGTAAGTGGCTCGAATTTTCATGAATCTCATCCAAGGCAATCTCAATCAAGACCTAGAACACGTGACATTCCACTTACATATCAATGTGGTTTTCTCTCATAGTATCCTAAATTAAGAATGTAGTGAGAATTCAGGAACTGACCTCATTTGAACCCAATTTCAAATAACATTCTGTAAGCCATATGGTCAGAAATTAAAATCACTCTCAATTCTTAATAACACAGAGTACATTATCAGTTACAAGCTATAAAATCTTTGTTGTTATTACTCTAACCAACCAACCACCTTGCAGTCGCCTGTCCACACTTCCCCATGAACTGAAAACTAAATTTAATTTTGGCTTAAGAAAGATGTAAAGATTATAACAATTATTGGAAAAATATCAGAATCATATAATGTATTACAAAATCAATATGATGCTATCCTTTGCTCTGTGTTATCAGTGAGTTTCTAGCCCTGCAAGAAAGTAGATTTGATTAGATATTTTTATAAATGTCCATATAAGTATTTACCACATTTAATTAAATGTCTAGGGGACCATTACCAGTAGAAGCAGTTGTCCTGAGAGAAGCATATTTATGTATTAATTAGATGCCTCTAGTTAGTCATTTCTACAAAGAAAGAGGAGGATTACCGCTAAGGATTGGAGCTCTCTTGTTTCTTCCTCTGCAGCTGAAGCATGATATGACAGAACCTACAGGGCAAGGAAAGAAGGAATGCAGGTTATACAAGAGAGGACTACCAAACATAGACCACAGTTTCAAGCCTGAGATTCTGCTAAAACTTCCTGCAGAGACAGCTAGACTCCTCAGAACATCGTATCTTGTTTGCTGCTTTCTTCAACAGAGAGAAAATCCCAGACTTTGATTCAAATGCTTATTACGGAAACAGAAAGCTATACTCCCTATGTTCAAAGAAAACTGTCACTTTTTTTCTGACATTGTTGATATAACAAACACATTATTTATAAGCCACACTATTAGGTCAAACTTGGCAGAAAATTTTGGGTCACTTTCTTTTAAAAATAACTGACTTTAGTTATTTTTACTTGTGTACAGAATCAAGATAAAAGACCTTTGCATAAACTGACATTTTAACGTTGATATTTGGAAAGAAAGTAGTCTAGAAGTGGCTCTCAGATGGAACGTGTAACCACTGCAGAATTCATAAGGAAAAACTGCACAGCGGAGATATAATGTCACACAGATTCAAGGATCCTTTTACACTCATAGGATTCAAGAACTGAGAAGAGTAGGGCTGGTCTATAAATCTATCCATTAACAGCTGAGGACACCTAGGCTCAGGGATCCTCATGACTTGGCTGTGAGCTCACACTCAGTGAGAAGACAAGAGGGTCTAGAACCCAGCTTTCAACTCCCAATCTAGTACACTTCCCATCGCCCTAGTGAGTTAAGTTGTAAGAAGATGGTAAGGCAGGTTTACTATCTTCTTATAACTTAACATGAGAATCATTCATTCCCATTTTCAAAAGTGATAACTTCTAAGTAATGGAATAATATTTTAGACATTCTTTTAAACCAAGGTAGTGATTGCATTTTAAATTGTCTATCATATTTTATTTTATTTTTTATTTTATTTTATTTTTTGTGGTACGCGGGCCTCTCACTGTTGTGGCCTCTCCCGTTGCGGAGCGCAGGCTCAGCGGCCATGGCTCACGGGCCCAGCCGCTCTGCGGCATGTGGGATCTTCCCGGACTGGGGCACGAACCCGTGTCTCCTGCATCGGCAGGCGGACTCTCAACCACTGCGCCACCAGGGAAGCCCAAATTGTCTATCATATTTTAAAAACACATTTTTAAAACTTCATTTTTGACAGAGTCAACACAGATTTACTAAAGTCCCTCAAAGTTTTAGAATCAGTGATAAAAAGGTATCCCATGTTCAGACTTTAAATGGTGAGCCAAGTAATCCAGCAGCCCAAACTAGTTTTCCTTGAACTAGTTTTTAAAATTTTAAGCAATTCAAAATCTAGAGCCAAATGGTATATACATCTACTGTCTTGTGATTCAGAATGTTATAATACTATGATACACCTGATTTGTCTTAGTGTTTGAACCATTAATCACTAGGAAACCTCAGGAACCTTGGAGTTGCTGTCTCCTGCTCCTGTGAAATTGACAGGTCACAGCTAAGCTGCTGCTGACACCACAGAGGTGGTTTGCTGAGAAAGGCTAAGACTATGACCATGAATTAGTCTAATATAAATCAGTGCAATGCAACATGGATAAGTGAATAAAGGAATAACATGACATTCTAAGTTAAAAAAAATTAATTTCATCACACACTGAAGATAAAAATAGCACCTTACTCATAGGGTTGTATGGATTAATTTTGTTAACACAAGTGAGAACACAGAGCAAGCATTTGATAAAGGTTAGCTATTATTGTTGTTATTTTACTTTCATTATAATGATGTTTTCCAGGTCAAAATAATTCCCTGTCATAAGAAAACATGGGGGGTTTATGTCCCTAGCTTTCATCCGATACCTCAGAAGAAAAAAAATTTTTCAAGGTTAAACCTGTGATTGTACATATACCTTCCTATAATGAATTGAAATTGAAAAATGTATATATTAAGTGAAAGCCTAATTACTCATATTTAACTGAAGTAAAACTATAGTGTAAAAATAGAAATATATCTCAATCAGGAAAATATTCAGAGATTTTGAACAAAATGATATGATATGTGGAATTTGCTTCAAAATAATCAATGGATTAATATGGAAGAAGAGTGCAGAGAAGTGAGCAAAGGTATGGATGGAATAATAGTAGCCATAGGTCAATAATTACTGAAGACAGCTAATGAACACATGGGGGTTCATTAAGCTATTCTCTCTACTTTAGCATTATGTTTGAAATTTTCCAAATAGGAAGTTTTTTTAAAAAGAGATAACTTCTAATTGATAGCTGGCTTAGATTCAATTCTTCAGTGCAAAGCCATGGAAACAGTAAAAAAAAATTCGCTTAAAAATTGTATATACACATGCAAACACACGTACATATATGTACATGTGTGCATATATGTAATTTGAAATATATGTATATTTATTTGTATATATACACACACATACATATGTGTGTGTGTATTTGAAACAGATTTCTACTGGTTTCTAAGCCAAGGTCTCTTATGTAACACTATAGCAAAACTATTAGTGTCATATATTCACATTAGAAAGTAAGGCATACCATCTTGGTTATTGGTAAATCGTGACATATATCTTTCTAGCTCTTTAGGTTAGGTATCTGTTTATTAGGGGTTGGAGGAAAAGTTAATGATCCATATCCCAAACATTGATTTCCACTGATCTCTACTAGCTAAGAGTAGGCAAACATTGAAGTATATTTCACACCAGTGTATGAAGGACTAAGTAATGCCCTTTATGAAGTCTATTTCCCTAAACTGGTCTATGATGTAAGAACTTTCCATGTTACACGAAGTGAACATCTTCAGGCAGTTAGTGAAATACATCTGGAAAGGGTTGGCCCACTTGGGTAGGCTTGTCCTGCTTGGGAGGGAGTCTGCCTGAGGTCAGTGCCCCAAGCCAGTGGTTCACATTCACAATCACCTGGGGGTGCTCTGTAATAATGCAGATTCCCAGCCTCTACCCAAGACTTATTGAATCAGAATTTTCAGAATTGGGATCCACAAATCTGTAATTTGAAAGACTTTCACTTTTCCTCATTTCTGATTCTGAGTGCTTAGGATTTCTGTTTCTGTTTTTTTAAAACGTGTGAATACAACTGCTCACAAGGAGAGATGGGGAGGCTCAGGCAATGGGGAAGGGACAGACGGGGTGCAGTGGCAGTAGACATCTGTGTGAATGGATTATTAAGGTCAAGGACTGCTTTTGGCTGAAAAAGCAGAGGACTGAAGGGACCAACGGCTGGAGCTTTGGTTTGGTCATAAGACCCTTGACAAGTTTCTAAAATATTCTGGGTCTCAGTTTCCTTAGCTGTTTAAATGAGGAGAGAAGGATCTGATCATCTAAAGCACATGATTGTCGTAAGGCTACAGTGATATAACAGACACCAAGAGCTGTTACAGGGAGAGGTGTAAGTTGAGAGTTTGGCCATAGAGACTGAGAAGTCCTGTTAAGTGTCAGCCCACCTCTAATGTGACCATCTGCTTGGCCATAGCTCTCTCCACTGCTTCGTACATCTGTGTGTTCTGGATCCCCAAGCCACAGAAGATGACAAAAGCTTCCAGAAACTGTTCATCATTTCGGTTGAAAGGCTTAATTTTGCCAGTGGTCTCCTCCATCTTATTAACAAGTTGGCAAACCCCTGTAACAATCCAAGAAATCAAGCAAATGTTACTATTCATCATCACAGTTCTCACTGACTTTAAGACCCCCCCCGCCAAGACTATCTTACACTTTTCTCTTGGGAATGCTTGGTATCTCCAAATAAGCAAACGAATCCTCACAAATATAACCTAGAAAAGTCATCTGAATCAATTTACATGAGAACTTGTTTCACAGAGTCCTAAATGTATGTTGTCTGTGTTCAAAAAATCCTAGAGTACTATTTTCTTCCAGACTCGGTTGCGAATTTCAGATCAGCTGAGTCCCCAAAGACAATTTGTCCTTTGGAGACTAATTGGATTTTTGTACATTTGCCAAGAGAGCAATTTTGATGCACATCAGAATTTTGGGTCACACAGACTGCCTTTCCTTACTGAGAAACCAGAAGTTAAAAAAACACAATTACATACAAAATAGAATGTATGAAACAGACAATTTACATAGACAGTCTCAAGTTTCAAATATGCACCTCTGCATCCAGGAGAATCATATTTCCAATCATTTTTTGATACTACAAATAAATGCACATAGAAATAAATGACTATTTAGTTAGAAATAAAAGCAGAACTAATTTTTGGAGACAATCGTAACCTAACCTCCCAAATCCTGGCCTTTCTTAGAAAGTCAAACACGTAGTCGATATGAATGGAAGATTACATCAAATCTTGATTGAACTAGTTGTTCTATGGGACTCTGGGCCTAGTGGTCTCTGTGAGGAGTTTGATGACCTCCTACCTCTGGGTAACACACTGTTGTTAAAGTCCTCATCTCTTCTGTCTCTGCATATGTAATACAGACTTCCATCATGTGCACGTAGTGCACATGTGCTTTAATACACACAGGAACTCTAGTCTGCAGTTTTCACTGTGAGGAAGGTGTGCCCAGGCCCATTTTTACAGATGAAGAAACTGAGTCTCAGGAAGGTTAAGTCATATGCTCCAGGTCGCTTAGCTAGTATGCTTATGTCTAAAATTGAAACCCCAGCTCAGCCTAGCCCCAAAGGCTAGTTTATTATCACACTGCTGCTCTGTGTCTTTTTACCCCCGTCAGATCATTGCTAGCAGTTCCCTGACTGCATTTTGCTTGTCCACACCTTTGCCTATGCTTTTCTGCTGGCCTATAATGCTCCCCACTGCTCTCTTTCCTGTTGTCCAATTGATCCCTTCATGCCCTTCACAGCGAGCTCCCACAAGCCTCCCACTTCCCGGGTGAGGCAGGCACTTCTCCTTTCTATCTCCTTAACTTTATCATTTGGAGTACCATGGGGGATTTTATTTCTGTCTTTCTTTCTAGACGTACATATCTTGGGCTTAGAGATTTTATTTTTTCAGTTCCACTTCCCCAGCCAGCAATGCCTGGCATATAGCAGGACTCAAAAAGTGTTTACTGAGTTAATGAAAGAATGAAGGATTGCGGCTCTGACCAAACCACTTTCCCATGAAGACTATATTCTGTTATCTCTTATTTTTCCTGGAGCACAAAAGGATTTTATAGCGTCCGTGAAGATGCATGGTTGCACATGAAATCCCTTTATTACCACTGGTGTGCACTTTATTTTTAACCCTACAAATTATCTGTATTCTCATGTTGCTCTTTTTTGTTTGTGGGAGTTTTTCTACTTTAGACAGTAAAGGCATCCTTATCTATCTGTATTAGTATGGCAGAGATTACTTCTCTAACACATTCCATTATCAAGAAAAATTTTAAACAAGACATAATAAATCTGGACACTGCAAGTAAAAACCGTGAGTAAATATGGCAATCAGTATTCATTATCTTAAAAGACCATGTCCCATGTACGGTAAAAACGCCTGGGTTATGTCCTCCAACCTTTGTGAATCCCCAAATTATAAATATGGAACTGTTTATATAGGCTTCTGGCTATCTCCCAAATCACATTTTCTTGAGGGTCATGCATTCTGTGCCTTATCCTCACATCACAATGTAACTGCCTTTCAATTTTTACTAAAGTTTTCTCCTAGTTGATGGCCATTTTTCATAACCAAGATTTTTCATTTTATCACTGCATAAGATTGATTGCATGTATGGCAAGGAAGACAACCCTGAGGGGTTGAGACGTGGCCATCAGGCAGTCTGATGGGCCTGGGACCGAGGTAAGGAACTCTTTCCTGGACAGCGCTTCAAATCTGGGCCTCAGCCAACAGTCATTGAATGAATATATTAAGCGGTATTAACTAATACCGCAGGAATTGAAAGGTACTAAAATGGCATGTTAAGTGTACAAGTAGGAAGAGTTGGCTGTAACAACCACAGCTCAGGGCAGAACAGCTAAAGTGTGTCTGTGTCACAATCCACCTCTATAGATACAGACACGCAGACACAGAGTTAGGCTCAGGGCAAGAAAAGGGGTGAAGACAAACTATCCCTTTAGGAATATAATTTAATTCTTCTTTGAAAGCAGTCACATTTATACAGCATTCAAGACAATCCTGTTGATCTCTTTACACCCTTCATAAAATTTAATTCTATCAAACAAAAATACCCAAGTCGGAAAAAAAAAAAAAAGCTATGAAGAAGAAAAAGGTTCATAACAAACAAATAGGGTTCTTTGAGAAAATGTAAAGCTTGGGCCTGTTTACAGATAGTTTTCACAACTTATTCATTAAAGATCTGGAAGAGTGGATAGAGTACAATAATGAAATTTAAAACTGGTCATTTGAAATGCCACATCTACTAGTAAGTCATATAAAATCAGAATCACTTATATATAAAAACAAAGTAGTTATTGCAGAACCAAAAATAAAACAAAATCACTCAACAAAAACCAATAACTATATACAAAAATAAAACAAAACATTCAAAAATATATTAGGAGAAAACCAAGAAGTAGTACAGTTAGATAGCAAAATATCAGTGTTAATATTATTAGAGTTCACAAAGTACTTGTACAGACATTATTTCACACGGTCATCACAGCAGCTCTGAGAGCTAGTTGGCACTGAAGGCATCTCTGGAAATTATGCTGAAGGGACTAGACAGTTTCTAAACACACACTTATGTTTCCTTTTCTATAATTCCAGGGATCAGATGTTGTTACCAACCACAGTTTTCCTTCTGGCCTCTTGGCAGAGCAGGGGGTCAATTCTTATATCCTGCTTGTGGTCTCCTGTCCTCTCTCCTGCACAATATGGGCTCCAAAATTAGCATCCTGTCTTGTTAATGTGTAAGACTTAGCCTTATACCCTTGTCACCTACCTTGCAAATAAGTTTTTCGCACTTGTTATTTGCCAATTATCTTAACTTAGGGAGAGTTTCGGTCGTAGAAAAGATTTCATTTCTCAAGTAACTCAAACAGTTATCCTTTAAGTTTTCAACTATAGTGTCTTGCTTTTAAAAGAAGCTTTCCCATTTTAAAATTACATATAAACCTATATTTTCCTCTGGCACTTTTACAGATTCATTCTATCACATTTAATCTTTTAATTCTACTTAATTTTTTCCCTAAATTGCTACTGGATTCTTGCAAAACTTAAATAGTTATCCATTCTTTAATAATTTGAATTGTCACCTTAAATAATAAATTCATACTTATTTCAACTATGTACTTTTTTCACATTTAAAGGTTATGAAATCAGTATGCATCCTAATCAATTGCTTGTCATTATGTAATTAAAATCATTTTTTTCTTTCTTAAAGACATACAAAATGGTGTCTTTCAACCAATGGCATCTTAGAAACAATGAAATATACTGTATTATGCACAATAACACAACTGTTTTTTCAGACTTGGGTCTGCATTTAGACTTTCTACTGTGTTCCATCAATCCTGCCATCTCTTCTAGCACACATATAATACTTTTAATAATGTTACTTATACAGCATTATTTTAATTTCTGACAAGGCAATTCTCTATCCATCAACTCTGATTATTTGATTATTTTTATGCTATTCTTCCAGATGAATTTTATGTATGTTGGTCAAGAACTCCTCTACCCCCTGAAAAAAAAAAATCTTATGAGGACATGTATTAAAATTGATATAAATCTGATCTGCAAAAAGTTAACATCTTAAGTAATAGATTCTTATCATCAGGAAATGTTATATCAGTTCACTTACTTAAAGATAACTTAAAGACTTTCAAGTTATCTAGTAGACTTTTATAGTTTTCCTCATATAGATGTTCCTATTTCTGACCAAGTTTATTCCTTGTTACTACTGTAAATGGGATGCTTTTGCCAGTATTATTTTCTAACAGATTTGTCTTGGCTTGTAAGAAAGTTATTTTCTTTTAATAATATGATAGCCAGGAACTTCTGCAACTCTCTTTTTAGATAGGTACCTTCAGCTGATTCTTTTAGGTTTTTTCATTCAACAATCGTATCATTTTGTAAGTTATTTTGCCTTTTCCTTTTCCATGCCTCACCTTATTTCATCCTTTCCTGTCCTCTGATTGCTTTGGTAAGAATTTACTTTGGGCAATAGTTGTTTTGTTTTGTTTTTTTTTTTAGTGACTTTAAAAATATAACTTTCTCAACTACTTCTATAAAAAAAATTTAACATCTTTATTGGAGTATAATTGCCTTACAATGGTGTGTTAGTTTCTGCTGTATAACAAAGTGAATCAGCTATATGTATACATATATCCCCATATCCCCTCCCTCTTGCATCTCCCTCCCACCCTCCCTATCCCACCCCTCTAGGTGGTCACAAAGCACAGAGCTGATCTCCCTGTGCTATGCGGCTGCTTCCCACTAGCTATCTGTTTTACATTTGGTAGTGTATATATGTCAATGCTACTCTCTCACTTCGTCCCAGCTTACACTTCCCCCCTCCCCGTGTCCTCAAGTCCATTCTCTATGTCTGCATCTTTATTCCTGTCCTGCCCCTAAGTTCGTCAGAACCGTTTTTTTTTTTTTTAGATTCCATATATATGTGTTAGCATACGGTATTTGTTTTTCTCTTTCTGACTTACTTCACTCTGTATGACAGATTCTAGGTCCATCCACCTCACTTCGTTTCTTTTTATGGCTGAGTAATATGCCATTGTATATATGTGCCACATCTTCTTTATCCATTCATCTGTCTATGGACACTTAGGTTGCTTCCATGACCTGGCTATTGTAACTATTGATGCAATGAACATTGGGGTGCATGTGTCTTTTTGATTTACGGTTTTCTCTGGGTATATGCCCAGGAGTGGGATTGCTGGATCATACGGTAGTTCTATTTTCGGTTTTTAAGGAGCCTCCATACCGTTCTCCATAGTGGCTGTATTGATTTACATTCCCACCAACAGTGCAAGAGAGTTCCCTTTTCTCCACACCCTCTTCTATGAAAGATTTTAAACTCTCCTTGAGTTAGTATTGGTTATTACCAATTTTTATAGAATTTCTCCATTTCATCAAAACATATTATTTTTTTGGTACATTGTATTATCTAACATCTTTTAAAGTTTCTTCTGTATCTGTAATTACATTTCCTTTCTCATTCCTATTTGTGTTTCTTTTATTTCCCTCATTATCTGTGTTTATTATTATTGTGTTTGCCCATTATCTCTTGTTTTACTATCCCCTCTCATTTCATAAATTTATATTTCCAATTTCTTTGCTCACTTTCTTCCTATTTATTTGTTCACTTTGGGGGCAGCATAGAGGGTGAGAAAGAGAAAGGTGCTGTCTTTCTAATTTCTTCAGTTGAACACTTAGTTCAAATAACTTCATTATGTCCTAATTAATAATGGCAAACTAGTTAAAGCTATATAACTCCTATATATATAGCTTTGACCTTGTACCTTGAGTTTTTATGTTAAATTGATACAACCACTAATTTTCTAAAATGCTCTACTTTCATTTTGACTTTTGATTTCTTCTTTGTCATTTGGGAGAATGTTTTTCAGTTTCTAAGTGAGCTTTTTCCTTCCAATTTATCCTTTTATTACACATTTCTAGTTTTAATGCACTGTGATCCATGACAGTGGTTGTCAATCCTACTTTTCAGAAATGACTAAGTTTGTGTTGTATGTGTGTGTATCACTAATATTTGTAAATTTCTGATGAATATTTGATAGGAATTTGTTTTTAAATTATGAAATATAAAAGTAAATATTTATATGCCAATTAAATCCATTTCATTTTCTGTATTAATCAATTCTAATGTTTCCTTATATTTTCCTGTACTTTAACATTCTATGAAAGACTCTCACTATGATCACCATTTTGTCCATTTCTCCTTGTATTTTTAATAGCTTTGGTTTTTGTATGTCAATGATGTTATTTATTTACTTTATAGAAGCATTTATGACAATTACACTTTCCTCTGTGAATTTAACTTAATCAATGCAAAGTGATTCTGTATATTATATGTTTTTACCTTAAAATTTACGTTGTCTGATATTGATATTATTATCTCTACTCAAATTTTTCCCATTCTGTGTAAAATGTATTCTTACAAAGAGTATATTCTTCCTGTCTTCTAGAAATTCCTCAATGTTTCTGGTCCAATAAAGGTAAGCGTCTCTGTTTTCCAGGGCTACTATGAGGTTTCTCTTATTTTTCTATTTCTTCAATCAATTCTTGAAACTATAATCCTTATATTTATTTTTATTTTATAGATTTTCACTTTTATAATTTCAAGCTATAATCTCCTAGTTTTATTTTTTTCTCATTTTCTTCCCATTATTACTGCCCCTACAGCCTTATTTCCTGGCACGTCTTACCACTAATCATAATTAACAATTCTTTAATTGGGAAAACTGTATACTTTAAGCAATATAAGCAGTACGTACCATGGACGACACTGCACAGTGTAATTATATTTGCATTAGGAAAATCCTAGCAAATATTTTTAAAAACAAATGAATAGTTAGTGATATTGCCAAATGATATAATTTAATATGAAAAATAAAATTAAGAAGTCAAATTTAAACTTACATAATTTTACAATATTTACTTATGCCTTGGGATCATATTGCAACACATACATGAGCAGAGCATTAGGACGGTAATCATTTTAGAAAATACATTCAGTAAGAAATACATATTCCTCTCTCATACTTCACTGTCAGACAACGTGTGGTATAACACTATGATTTTTATTACTTTTTCACTAAAAAAAAAAAGAGATGAAAATGTAAGCTATTTAAAGTGGAGATGTTCTCAACAGTATTTTTTGGATGGGAATGGAACTAATTTTGTCAAAATATGCCCTGAAATTGACATGGAAAATAGGCATAAGAATTTCTAGTAAATATGATATGAGAAAAATGCAAACTTAGTCTAATAAATAGGGGATATAATTGGTTAAAATAAGTGAATTTGAATGAGGAAGTATTTTCTTAATAGTGTTGAAAACAAAGTGGTGGAAACACTCTGTGTTAGCCAGAGCACTGAGAAAACATCTGATATGAAAAAGTACCTCAGGGAATACATTTGGTGATACAACAGGCCCCATACTGGTCTAATGTCTATAATTTCATCTAATTGTCAGTAATGGGAAAAATAAGGAAGGGAAAGAAGATTACCAAAAACACATGGGCCCGTCTGTCTTTCTGCATGGAACTCTGTGGGGATTCTGTATTAGAATTACATACTAGCATAATCTGGTCTGTGACATGTAAGAAAAATTATCTATGGGCATGATGTTTTTTCCATGCTGCATCTGTGAGTACAAAGTATAGTCGAGAATTCAAGTTCTCTGTTTTGTCACACTTATAAAGACAGCAGGGAACACTGGAAATTTTCCCTCTTGAAATTAACCTGAACCCCCCCCCCCCTAGAAACCCCACCAGGGAAATCATTTTTTCTTTCTTTCTTTCTTTTTATTGGCAGGGAATTTTTCCTTTCCAAAGACAACATTTACTTACTTTTGACTCTGTTATCAAGCAGGGTGACACAAAACGTATGCCAAGAGAAGTCTGATTATTTCAACTGGTATTTCTTTCTTTGTTCACTTGTCTGAAACAGTGACAGGAACACAGAATGTGGATTCTGAAGGGATCTGAAAGGTTAGTGAGTTGAATAATGTGCCCATAACCTTTTTTTTTTTAAATAAATTTATTTATTTATTTATGGCTGCATTGGCTCTTGCTGCGCGCAGGCTTTCTCTAGCTGCGGCAAGCGGGGGCTACTCTCCCTTGAGGTGTGCGGGCTTCTCACTGTGGTGGCTTCTCGTGTTGTGGAGCATGGGCCCTAGGCGTGTGGGCTTCAGTAGTTGTGGCACAGGGGCTCAGTAGTTGTGGCTTGCGGGGTCTAGAGTGCAGGCTCAGTAGTTGTGGCACACAGGCTCAGTAGCTCCGCAGCTACTGAGGATTTTCCCGGACCAGGGCTCAAAGCCCATAACCTTTTAAATGCTTAAAGGGAGAGTGGAGCCAGCCGGATGTTGTGAGCCCTATTCCCATCCAGGGACCTTTGCACTTCCCCCAAATCCTCTTATTTATCACATGTGTAAAGTGATGAAAAAGCCTGATGTATAACTTCCTCCAGCCACTCCCCATTCCCAGTTATTCCAAAGAGATGCTGCTGAGAAAAAGCGAAGATGTGCCTTGATGTGGCAAGTTGCCACTCTGTCCTCCTTCTTATCAGAACTTATTAGTAAATGATGCATCGCTTCTGGAATCCATTTCACATTTTCAAAGGTCAAAGGCAGCTGTGGTAAGCTCTATATCAAAAAGCATTTTAAAGAAGTATAACATGGGAGATTGGGATTGACATATATACATTAATATGTATAAAATAGATAACTAATAAGAACCTGCTAAAAAAATAAAAGTCAAAAAAAATTTAAAAAAAAAGAAGCATAACATTTATAATGTAGTTTTCACCTAACTCCTAAAATATAAAATTTTGTATCCTAAACATTTATGTAGTTTCATATTGTAGGGCACCCTTGTCAGTTTTCTTCTGTTGTTTATGTTAGAGATCTGATCGGTGATAATCTTGAAAAGAGAGCTGACATATGGGTTCACTAGGCCCTACTTTTTTCTCTGAGAGCTGAGAAGCGTGCAGGTGATGAACAGCCTTCAGAGAATCGCCAGGCTGGCTTCCAAGAGGCTTTATGAGGCAATGCACTGGAGTCAGCAAGCCCAGCCTTGTAGGCTTCCAAACTAGTTTACCATGCTGAGGACAGATCCCACTCTCTGGGGTAGAGAACAGTACCTAAGTTCACAAGACTGATTTATAAAACCAGAATAGTATCAATGTCCAACAAGAAATAGAACTGTCCCAGGAGCCCGAGTATGCACACCTGCAACTCAGCCCATTGTCTCAAGCCCAGTTCACCGATTTACAATAAGAAACAACTGGCAAAGTGGGCAATGTATTCGAGAGGGTATGAAGAATGCATTCTCTTCCTATGAGTTAACATATATTGGAAAGAAAATAATCAGAACAAGGGAAGTCAGACTGGTGGCTTGTTTAATGGCATAAGCCCGTGTATCCATCTCACAGTGAGGACGCATGCCAGCAAACGGACTGGAATCACTGAGCAGTACCAGCTACAACCTGCTGCATCCATCGCCACGCAAGTGCTGGCCTTGCTAAGTGGTCAGCATACCCTGTACACTGCTACAACCTTCTTCATCCATCTCCATGTGAGAGGCAAAGGTTCCCTGACTACTGCACACAACTGGAGAGGCACTTTCAATATTGGTCCTTTTCCCCCCCATTTTCATGAACGATTACCCCCCCACCCCGTACCTTTCTGACCAACACTCTTCTTTAATAAAATTACAGTCAAATCTTACAACCTGGAAACTCATCAGAATTTTTAAGGTAAATTTATATAGCTAAGCCTTGCTTCGTTGGGGTTTTTATTTAAAAGTTTAGCCTCTGTTCTAAGTTCTTGGGAGAATATTTAACAGTTCAGACTGTTTTCAGTGTCAATCATGCATGACTGGCATATAAAACCTCACGTTTTCTGTTCTATGTTTAATATAACCTGCAATGCCAAGAAATAAATATGTCGATAATAGGAAACATCATCTCATTTTTCTGAGAATGCCTTCTTCCATCATTCCCGCAGTAGACATATTTTACTAACCTTCATGTAAGAATGTAAACTCCCTGAGGCAGGGGTTTTTGCTTGTTCACTGACTTATCCCAAGTGCCTAAAGCAGTGGAATGTTCAATGAATACAACCTACAATCTAAACCATGTATTCAAAAAAGAAAAACCAGAAACCAAGAAGTGAGGCCCTAAAACAATATACATTATCGACTTCATCTCTCTCAGTTTGCTAACTTTCAACATGTCATTCTTAAACCAAACTTCTGTTGAAACAGGACTAAAATTACCAAAATACATCATAGTTAATAAGATATTTAACAAATGTTTGTTGACATTTATCAATATAAAATTATTTCAAAATTATTTTATCATTCCAATTTTTATCTTTTTTTCAAACATTTTAGTCTTTAAATTTACACTTGAAAGGAAGAAGTTTCTGAGAATACATGTTTTTCTTTAATAAGTGCAGAGTAGAGGTCAACAAAAAGGCTTTACCTATCACTTTATTCTTCTTTCCATTTTTTATAGGTGTACAAAGCAAACTTCTAATGCACTGCTGTTTTACATTTCCTGTGTTTTCATTCTAAACAAAAACAAAAATAAGACAGCTAAATATTATGAGAAGACTGTCCATTAGATGCTATAGAAACTGTATTGGACCTCAGAAGCCACTAATATATTCATCTTTTATTAGCTGGAGATAACATTAGAGTGCAGAAAATGTGCAAATTATAATGAAGTTCACATAAATGTACTATAAAGCAATTAGTCTTTCTATTATTAAAATACTAAATATCCTATTTTCTTTAAAAAATTTTTTTCATATTTTCCATTTTATTTACTTGTATTTCTTTTATTTTCCATTTTAAACTCTCCAAGCAGCTTACAGTAATAGTAAGCAAAGTATTTATTCAGTTTCTACTATCCCTGTGTAGTAGATGTCTGAAATAACTTAACAAGAGGGGCAGAAGTCAAAAGTATTACACCACCTAGGACTCTACATGCTACAAATTTGTCCTTGTTTAATTTTACCACTGTTATCTATTGCCCATATTGCTAAAGTTCTAAAAAGGTCTCCTAGATAGGCAAATAACAAAGTCAAGGCAGCTGCCTCAAACTGCAATGCTTTTCTGAAGTTAGATGAGAAAAAATACTAGAATTCAAAGTTTTCGATGTCTGAGAAACTGACCGTTGTAGCTTTGCTCTCAAGGAAAACAGATATTCAGTTTTCCACAGAGCTGTTCACTGTGGTAGATTACCAATTACAGGCACTTAAGCCATATGAAACTTAATTTTTGAGGGTAAACTCAAGAACTCCAGCCATACTATCTAAAGAATGTCATTAAGTAGGTAATAGTTAAATTACCTCAAAATTAGTTTATGATAGTTCATTAATACATGTTTAAAAAACTAATAAAAGTACAGAGAAAAATACTCAAGTACAGCTGATAACCTCTCAACAGATGTTATAAGCTGTTTTATTCTCTTTCCTCAGATCACAGAAAGCACAGATCACTCCCAAAGAGCCAATTCTAGGGCCAGTCCTTCAGTTAAGAGTAACTAGTTTGGGACTTCCCTGGTGGCGCAGTGGTTAAGAGTCCACTTGCCAATGCAGGGGACACGGGTTCGAGCCCTAGCCCGGGAGGATCCCACATGCCTCGGAGCAACTAAGCCCATGCGCCACAACTACTGAGCCTGTGCTCTAGAGCCTGCGAGCCACAACTACTGAGCCCATGTGCCGCAACTACTGAAGCCCGCGTGCCTAGAGCCCATGCTCCGCAACAAGAAAAGCCACAACAATGAGAAGCCCGCGCACCGCAACGAGGAATAGCCCCCGCTCACCGCAACTAGAGAAAGCCCACGCAAAGCAATGAAGACCCAACGCAGCCAAAAATCAATTAAAAAAAAAAAAAAAGAGTAACTAGTTTAAGTGCAGATCTGATAGGAAAACAGCCTTCAAGCTCCAAATCTAAAATTGGGTTACTTACTGTCCAGGGAAACCTTTTATCTTTACTGACATCTGGGATATTAAGTGGTTCCATAGTATTTTTGACATACTGAGCATACATGTAATTGATTCTGTTCGCATCACGTTCCCTGTGGAGATAACAGAGATGAGTTATTTCTGTGCAGTGAAAAAAACGCAGGCAAAACAGAGTCAAATAGATGATTATAAGAGAAACATACCAGTCTTAAATTATAGAGCAAAGTGTATATCTTAATTGGAAAATGCAGCTTTAAACATATTTGATGATTTACAACTTTGGTAGTTACTATAACTGAAATGCTTTGAAAAAACAAAGACCCACAATTTTTCAGCTATCTAAAACAAGCTTAAAATGTCATTAAGTAATCTTATTACCACTGTTAATGGGCATGTTGATTTTTGTGCTATTTAACGTAAAATCCATATGAATTGTCCCTATGTCTTATTTTCTCATCAGATTATAGAATGACTAAAGTCTAGTGTCTGTTTTTGCTTCCTCAGTTATTTATTTAGTCTATCCATTCCAATAAAACAATCTTTTACACATTTCAGACCAAGGGAAAAATCGAGCAGGCCTAGAAGAATTTTATTAAGCTCTTCTCTCTTCTGCTTTAAATTGAAAAAAAATTTTTTTGAACTTACAACATTTTCCCAGTTTCTTGCTTAACAGGTTGAACATAAAAGGTTAACCTGATGTCACAGGGTTCATAAGTGCAGTGCCAGTAACGGAGTTGGGAAAAGAGAACAGAACGCATCTTTTCATCAGGAAACTTCCTATGTTCCTTGGTGATGGGGATGAATTCCGCAAAGAGGGTCAAGTTATAGAAATTTACTCCAGCCATAAGTATGTGTCTGTATTAATTGTAAGATCACTAACTGAAGAAAATAGGAAAGCCTAATAGTGGGAGACATTTCAAAATAAAATATGTGCCTCGGGAAAAATGTCCACTTGGTCTGAGTTCTCCAAGTGCTAATCTTTTCCTGTCTTCCATCATTCTCACTCAGCCTGCCAAACTGCTTCTAGGACAGTGGTTTCAAATGATGTTCTCAATCACTGTGATTCCACAAAGATTCCTGATTCCTGGCCAAGATAATTGAGTCTTTCCTTTCTTTGCTGTACATTTTAGGTTAAGCGTAATTTGGTCCAATCAGGTACTGACCATATGTCCAGTATTATATACAAGTGATAAAGAATGAAAGGGAAATGACAATAGTAACACAGGAATACATGAACTTCAGACTGAACATTTTCTGAGCCTAGATTGATAATGTGGGAAGGCATGCAAAATGTCAGACACATCAGACCTAGGACATTTCTGGGTTTCTATTTCATACATATTATTTGGGTAGAATCCCAAGAAAAGGTTATAAGTGTAGGATTTAGGTTAACAAAGCTATTTTAAAACCACAAATATTTCATGGACAGCAAAAGTTTCACGAAAAGAAAACAAGAAACTACAGTAAAGATAAGAAAAATGAAAAGGTAGTTACAGAGAGAAAGAAATACACTGGAGAGGATATCTTTGTCCAAATCTCTTTTAAAATGATGATGATGATGATGATGACTTTTATTGTTCTTATCATCATCATTACGTCAACAGTGGGAGCCAGATGAAACCCAAATAGTTAAGCAACTTGCCAGAGACCATAAATTCAGATGTATAGGCATTGATACAGAGAAGCAGATGTATTAAAATTACTTTTAAATCAATAGAAACCTAACTCTTTTTTCAATTCCCTGAAAATTTTAAGTTTTCCTGATGGTTACTTTAGTGAAAAATTAGTATTCGATTTATTAAGGTTATGTGATAGCACCTTATTTCTTACTCTGTAAAAAATGCTAATAAATTCTTACTTCCTCCCCTCAATAACAACAGACTGAGCACTTCTTCCACCCTTAGGCACCCTTAGCATCATGGGGAGACAAACTTCTAGAGGTCAGTAGCTGTCATAAGGCGCTTGTAATCTAGTAGAGGACTGTGACAGAGAATGAATAATAATACAATGTCTAGTTGCATGTCCTCTTTGAGCAGAGTCTAGTGCAGAAGCCCCCAGCTGTCCCTCAATAACTCTTCTCCCTTTCTCTTTATCTAGACATATGGCCGCTGAGGATAAAGACTGCATTTATCAGCCACCCTAGTGGCTTGGGATCATCATGTGACTAAGTTCTAGGCAACAGGAAATGTGACTGCTTCTAGAAAGCTTACCTAAAAGGCAGCTGATGTATGCTCTCTGCCCCTTCTTTCCCTGTCCCCCATCCTACCATTTGAAACGTGGATATGAAGGCTGGAGCTGCATCCTGGACCCTGAAGGGAAGGGCCACTCCCTAGAGGTGCAGAGTAGAAAGCTTGCAGGTACCTGGGTCCCTGAGGCCTTTGTAGAACAGAAGCAGCAACACAGAGCCTGAGCTGCCTGCCTCTGGGTCTTTACAGGAGAGAGTAATAATATTGCATTCTTATTTAAGCTATTTTTACTTTGGGTTTTTATGATTCACACTCAAACCTAATCCTAAGTAATACAATTGGTGACAATGAAAGCACCACATGTGGAGAAGATGGACAGATAACCCCTTGGTGGAGTGGGTTGGAGAAGAGGGGGTATTAGGGAAATGCGCAAAAGGCTGGTAAGATTTAAGGATGCATAGAAAGACATCAAGAATGAAAAGGAGGGGGAAAACAGTATAAAAACATTGCTGAAATGGAAGAGTTCTAGGTATATTTGGGAAACGAAATTAAACAGCTACAGATTGTTAGGAATAAAGTGATGGTTTCAGACTGAAGATGTTAGGACAGGTAGTGGATGATTTTGAAGGTGCAATGCCAAGGGATAGGATCTTTCTTTAAATAACAGGAATATTTTGGTAGCCTTGCAAATGTGCCTCTCAGACCTGCAACTGCAGGAGACCTAAATGACCAGTGTCTCTAGTCACTGTGCTCTGAAACCCAGGATGGTGCTTGTACTGCAGACACACTTCCCAGGGCTGCTCCTGGAAAAAGATGGAGCACACACAGCAGGGACACTAAGGTAGCCCAGGCTTGGGAGACCCAGGATGCTTCTGACAGGAGGCTTTGGCTACAGAACTCCCCAACAGCCTGGCCAAACTTTCCTTAGAACTGCTCGGCTGACTAAGACACTTCCACACAATGCTCTTTCCTTCTTTACCCTCTTTTTCGCTCTGGGTCAGACTTGTGTGGAGAGCTCACGGCTCTCTCATCCCCTCCCAGCTCCCTCCCCCTTTACTCTCACATGGGGTTCCCCTAATAAATGTCTTACCCATTTAATCTAGTCTTGGCATCTGCTTCTTGGAAGGCCTGGGCTAACTCAGACCTCTAAGGTTTTTTGCACAGTGGGTATCAAGGGAGGTGTCCATGAGTACATCCTTGGGAAGACAGTCAGGGACACGAAGCTTGGAAACACTGAGAAATTTCTGTGCTTTTAGATGTAAGTGGGAATCACTTCAGGTTATGTGAACCAAAGACAGAAAAATACATCAAAGAGACACAGAAATACTAGCACTTACTGACTACTTACTATGTGCTGGAAATTTTCTGAAGCATTTTATGTGCATTAATTCATTTGGTCCTTTCTAAAATCCTGCCATCAGTATCTCCATTTTACAGATGAAGAAACTGAGGCTTTGAGAGGTTAAATAATTCACACAAAGCGCTATAGCTAGTAAGTGGTGGAACTTAAGTTTAAATACAATCAGTCTGATTTCAGAGTCTACACTCTTACACTCTGTAACTACCATTTTTTAAAGTAGTAAAAACCTTTCTACTATTTTAAAAATAGTAGGTGTTACTATATTTAACTATAATTGTTTTCCAATATAGTTATAACTAATAAGCATTAACTAGTATATGTATTCCAAGAAAGTCAGCTTAAAGGAGTAATTCTATGTATTTGTCATTTTATGACAAAATGTGCATTTAAAATTAATATGAAGTTAACTGATATGGAATTATAGCACTAAAATACCTATTTCTTAAAATTAAGAGCTAACATAAACTGTACCCCATCACACTCACTTTTTCCTTCTAATTAGGTGGCTCTTTGAATCGAAGCATAGAAACTCTAAAACCTCCCACCATCTGGAAATGAGCTTCCCTTCTGAATTCTTGGGTGACCCAAACTCCAATAGTTTACTGTGCTTTATCCCGGTGATGATATGATTCTAACAGTTATGTATAATGTTCACCCTGAATATTTTTTATTTTTACACTTAACATTTCAAAACTGTCTTCAATAAATTATTTTAATTTATAAAAGGTAATTAGTGGGTTGGTTGGAAAAGTACCAAACTGATACATAACTGCCTAAAAAGGACGATTTGCTTACTGCTAACATCATCAAATTGCCTAGCACTTCATCTCATGGAAGAGTGTTTGGATTGACAAAGTGTTTAATAATGAGAATTGGAGAGGCCTAAATTCTATCAATAAGCAATTTTAGAAACATAATACAGAATCTGCTGGTCAAGTGTCAATACCAGGTAGTCCTTCAAAAAGCTGAAGTTACTAAACACCATTTTAATTCGGAGTTTTCACAAAATTAAGCCTGAAATCTATTAAAATAAAACCATATTTATATCACTAAGAGGACTTTTATTGCATCATTATAATAAAGGCTAACTATTAGCTAATGTAAGGCACTGGTGTTGAATGATTTTCATTATTGTAAAATCAGTTAATGAATCAGTTTAAATGATCCGTGTAAATTAGTCTCTTTTAAGGTAACCACACTGACCTATTTATCTTTTATAAAACAATCTTTATACTAAGACTGTCTTGGTATAATTTTTTAAAGTGGAAAGATATCTTCCATTTTTCCTACAGAGAAGGAACGTGATATTCATCAGAAACAAAGTAAAAGTGCTAACAAAAGATCAGGATGAATAAATAAATAAATAAATAAATACCAAGACATATATATAGTAGGACCTCAGTTTCTTTTAATTCATATTGACCAGTAGAGGTCACTATCATACCAAATCACAGGCTTGTTCAGCTATCAGAGAAATAAGAGGACTTGTCTGACTTCACAACAAAAATCAAATGTGAATACATAAAATAAAACTACAAAGGCATATGCTGCTATACAAATATTCCAAGGTAAATGTAGATAATTCATCATTTTATATAAATATTTTTCTTTTTGGCCATGCTGCACGGCTTGCAGGATCTTAGCTCCCTGACCAGGGATCAAACACAGGCCCCAACAGTGAAAGTGCCGAGTCCTAACCACTGGACCGCCAGGGAATTCCCATCATTTTATACATTTAATATGCATTATCATACTGATTTTCCTACTGTCCTCTGGGTATATGTAAATTCATAAATATACATGTATAGTTTTTTTGTCTATATAGCAATTTATTATTTATGCAAGCCAAAAAGTAAAATAATCAAATATTTACATGTTTAGAAGCTTTCTAAAATGTTCTTTATAAAATTCAACAAAAATGTATGGTATCATAAAATCAAAATAGTATCTATTAATGCTCCTCCTGAGAATAAGACTTCATAACTGACCTAGGCAGTATAGCCCAATACCAGTATTTAAGAAAGATACATACATACTCACCAGGACATGTGCATATTATCACATATTCAAAAGGATTCAATTTCAACTAAAACAATGTCATATATGCCAGAAAATACACACACAGAAGCTTAGAAAAGAATAGATGTGGAGACGGGATATAAACTTCAGTTCACGACCAGCAATGCCAAGAGGGAAATAAAGATCAGCTATTCTGTTATAACTTTGTGAACCAAAAACTCCAGCGTAGCAGAAAAATCTCTGGGTACAGATACCATGGTTTATGTACCCTGACTACCCATCCCATGCCCAAGTCACCCGTCAAGGCCTAAGTCAGGTGTACCTTCTGAGTCAAACGCATTCCCCATCTGTCCCCAAGTTACATTTGCTCCTTTGCTAATTCCTGAAATTCTTTTAATAGAAGAAAAGGTCTTTCATATTGTTAAAATAATCATATTGTTAAAATAATAGTCTTGAAATAATGAGTTTTGATTTAAATATAATCACTTAAACTAACAACTCTAAATCACTGTAGTCAACGGTTTCTCCATCTTGATGGGGAACACGGAAGAGGACAGGAAATGTGAGAAAACATAAGAGGAGAAGAAAGGAAAGGGTACAGAGGGCAGAAGACAGCTTCTGCAGACCTCACACTGATCCATGGGGTCAGTCTTAATTAGGAGGGTCAGAACAAAACCAGGCTGTGCACTTAAGTATTTTGTTTTTGCAGTTGCAAACTCAGGCAGTTCTGCTTTATATGATCTACAGAGATGATTTTCATTTTACTTTGTTTCCAAGTTTTTATCACAAACATTTTCTTCCAATTTTTTATGATGAACTTTTGAAATACATAAGAAAGTTGAAAGTAAAATGAATATCCTATTCCTAGATTCAACAATTTTTAATGTTTTGCCATATTTGCTATATCTATATATGTATGTGCAAACATTTATTTGTTTAAATACATAAATTTAGATATATTTACTTATTTATTTTTGGCTGAACCATATGTTATTTTATTTTTTGTTGGGAATTTTTAATTGAAGTATAGTTGATTTAAATGTCATGTTGGTTTCAGCACAGTGTACAGCACAGTGATTCAGTTATACATATACATATATATGTATAACTGATTCTTTTCCCTTTTTCAGATTCTTTTCCCTTATAGTTTATGACAAAATATTGAGTATAGGCCCCTGTGTTATGCAGTAGATCCTTGCTGGTTATCTACTTTATATTTAGTAGCGTGTATATGTTAGTCTCGACCTTCTAATTTATCACCCCCACCCCCGCCCTGGCAGACCATTTTAAACTAAGGTGCAGACATCATAACGCTTCATCCTTAAATACACCAGCCTGAATTTCCTAAAAATAAGAACATTCTCCTACTAACCACAATATCTTCCTAATTCCAAAGAAAAGGTACCAATAATTCCCTACCAACATCTAGTATCCAGTCCATATTCAGATTTCCAACTGTCCTAACAAATGTCTTTGATAGCTATTTGTTTTTAACCAGGATCTAATCAAGGTTCACATACTGCATTTGGCTGTTAGGTCTGAGAACAGTCCTTGCCTCCATTTTAGTCAATGACATTGACTTTTTGAAGAGACCAGGCCAGTTATCTTATAGAATGTTCTATAGTTTAGGTTTGCACAGAGGTTATTTTTAAAGTATCACCACCAAGGAGCTTGGTTACTGAGGACATTACTAACTGTGGCATCATTCACCTACATGAAATAATTCTCTGATAAGTCAACTGAAGAGTAAAAAATCTGGAACTTTAATGTCAAATAGTAAAGCTAAAATAATGTTCTATTTCCATGATCATATGAGGCTTTTAAGTTATAATATCAATAATCAGGAGTAATATAAATTGACACAAATTATTTTAGGGAGTGAAATAATTTGAAACAAATGAATAAGGAATAATGTGATAAAACCAGCATTATGCCCAAGAGTTCCTGACGCTTTACCCTAGCAGACTTATATTCCTTAGACTATCTTATTGCTTAAGCAAAAACCACCACTGTTTTGCTAAGGGCGCAAAAGGAAGTATGACAAGAACACTTGGTAATTTACTCTAAATCCTTTTTAAAATTCTTCAGAAAGCAAATATACAATTGGGCCAGTAACAAGTATAACCTTGATATGTTAATACTTTCTATTGTTTCTGCGTACCAGTTAAAAACAACCAAAAAATGAATACTAATTTTAAAATTAAAAAAAAAAAACATGAAAAAGAAATGAACTACAACAGAGATCTGGTCTGATTCTAGCCATAGGGTACATGTATTGGTGTGACTGAGATCACAGGCTTCCTTCTGGTGTTAGTTAAATCCTATGGCTGATTCCAAAGCAGAATAGACTCATAGAAAAAAATGTGTTCAGAAGCCTGTCAAATTTCCAGTGAGGTTCTAATATGCAATGAAAAAATATAATTGAAATATACTACTTGTGGGTCTTAAATGAGTCAGTTCACAAAACACACTGTACCCAGGCCTATAGTAATTGTGACACAATTCACTCTATGAAAGAATTCTCCAACATGTCAAATGTAGTGGAAAAAACCCTGGACATATAACATCAAAAAAGTATTTTCACAAATGAAATTATTTGTGGGAGGAAAAAAGCAGCTGTAGCTTCTATGTCTTAAATTAAATAGGTTGTGAAATAACTATGTAGCTAGAATTACATACTTGTGATAAAGACAGACAGATAATTAAGTTTTCTTACCTTGTTAAAGTATCTGATGATTTTTCTAATTCCTCACACTCCATGTGAAACACACTAGAAAAAGAATCCTGAAAACAGAGCAACGACACAGACTGAGAAATAAGTTTGAGAATGTAATGAAAACTATCTAAATACAGACATATGAGCCTGTGGAACTGACTGAAGACACCAATCCTCGCAATTTCTTTTCACTTTTTCAGAAAAAACTAACCTAAGTGCTCACGACATCCTCAAGTCTACCTCCTATTACTTAGAACATGCTGCTGTTGTTTCTGATACTGACTTGCAAAAATGCTTATCTGAGTTTTTGTTCTTCTGCCAGCTGTTAATAAATAATTAGCTTCAAACTTTCTCTATATTCTTTCAAAATCCTCAAGTTTTAGCTTTTATGCATACATTGATTGCTATTGTTGGGTCTTTTTGAAAAGACACCTAATTCAGTAATATTTTATGAGATCATTAAATTATGAAGATTTTAACAACATAGAGAAGTATTTTTGAAGTGAAATTAAAAAGCAAAATACACAGCTGAACCCATACTATATTTACAACTGAATAAAAAATTAGAAGGAAACACAAATAAAACAATGATATCAGTTTAATTTGGGGACAGAAGAACTGAGTACATTTCTTTTCCTGTTCACATTTGGATTTTTGCTCATGTGTTGAAATATTTTTAATCAAAAAATAATTACAGTCTAAATGAACATCAAGTCACTTAATTGCTACACCCACCAAATTAAGTCATTAAAAAGCGAGCAAAAATATTAATGGGCATACTGCTGAGCTATATTTTAAAGCAACACTGATACCAGTCAGTTGCTGCCATGATAGGGGTTAACTGGATGAGTTGAATGTTAATTAAAGTGACATTTAAATTGTCTAAAAAAAACGGAGTGCCCTTATGTATACCTTTCAAAAATTAAATGCCAAAGAGCAGGTCACAGAGCAAAATTGATAAATTGACATACTGCCTTAAAGAGTTCTGACCTGAACTTTAAAAGGATAGTTACAATCTTGTAATTATCTCTATATTAAGGAGTTTATAACTGATTGAAAATATTAAGTAATGTCCATGAGAATACTATCTCATAGCATAGTGAATTCTTATTTGATTTCCTATTAATGAGAATTACACACACACACACACACGATGATTCAGATAATGTTGCATCACACAGTACGGTCTTACTATCTAATAAAATAATTAAAAATTTAAAATATAAGTTTTAAATATCTTTTATTATTCTACTTCCCAAAAAACCATCAATTCAGATATCATATGTGGACTGTAATTGACGTTATACACTTGAGAATTCCCATTCTTTTTCCTAACCCACCAATGAAGAGCCTGTTCTCAGGGTCTAAATGAAAAAGGAAACAAACAACTACATCAAAAAGAAATATACCAAAAACAGTGGTTCATTGGTTGAGAAGGAAAAGAAACTGCATAAAAGAAAACAACCTTGGGCTAAAGACCCTGATGCTAACAGCAGACTCAGTTGGCCTGTCTATAAGTAACCAGCACTGTATGAGAACACTCCATCTTTCCACACACATCCTGTCTCTTTTTTTTCAATTATACTGTATTCTCACATAAATTATTTCATTTGATCCTCACAACAGCCCTGTGAGGTAGGTAGGGTTATGTGTTACTGTTATGCACATTTCACAGATGAAGAAACAGAGATGGCTCAGTGAGGTAAGTAACTTGCCTAAAGTCACACAGCAAATTAGTGGCTTCACAGGACCTGTGCTTTCTCTAAAGTCAAGCTGTTTGAATTAAGAAGCACTGAAAAGATGGAGAAAGAATTTTTATGGAAAAGAAAAAGAGACGGTGGTGATTTATAAGATTTCTTCCTTGAACTGTTCTGCTATGGTCACAGCTTCTGCTGGCTGGTCTAAATTGGGTTCTCCTGAGTGGATTTCCTGAATACCATTGGCCTGGTGGCATGGGACAGTTATCAGAGACTCCTGGGTCCCACTGTAGGGGGAAAAAGACCTTTATTACCTAAGGGATGTGGCCTTGCCCACAGCCCAGCGTACAAGCTCCCTATTCACAGGGTGTAACTATGGGAAGCCCCTTCCTCGGACAATCCCCTAGTGGCACCAGACTTTTCTGGCTTTATCTGAGGGCCCCTGCCCAGTGGGGAAGATTCTGGGACTCCCAAGGCCACCCTTACGCCAGGGATGAATCATAATGTGCAGCTTTGAGACATGCACTGCTCATCACCCCCTGGGAAGTGGTGGCTCAGGGTCTCACCCCAAGGAGGTCCATGGGCTGGTTATGCCCAGAAACTACTGCAGCAGGGGAAGCCCATATCCTTCAGAGCAGTGTTTTAAGGGCTGGACGCTTACTCCAAGGGCAATGTTATGGTTCAGGTCACTCCCAGGCTCCTTGTTACACATTGCCAAGACCCTGGTCTCCTTCCTCTGGGGCAGCAATCTTCAAACCCAACAGAAGATGATCAAAAGCTATGCACAGTCATGTCTGGTGAGGAGGGAGGGTCACAAATGAAGCGAAGACACGACACAATGGGGATGACTTACAGGGAATGAAAGGGGTTAACCTTGGTTCTGAAGACAAATCCCAAGGGGAATCCTAATAGCGAGTAATAATATTTTCAAAATAGGTATCTGGCCTCTCAAAGTGACTATTTTGAAAGAGAAAATACACATTTGGGTGAGAAGGAAGGTCTACCAGGACCAGAAAATGGTTGTGGAAGGGCAGGTTTCAGCTCAATATAAGGAAGGACTTTCTAACAGCCAACTATGGCAGGGGCTGGCCTTGGGGATGACGAGCTTCCTGTCACTGAGGGTATGCAAGCAGGGATAGTTGATCTCCTGAAGGTACCGGGGAGAAGCCCTCAGCCGCAAATGTCCTGGGGTGTGCTGGGGGTGCGGGAGGACTGAGCGACTGTTGAATCATTTTCCAACCCTGAGAGTCCATAATATATTTGTTTTAAATGATCTGTTTCAATGACACTTCAACTTCTTGGGTAAAGGATTACAAAAGTCAGGTATCAGGCCACATTATGAAGCGCCTTTCATTGCACTGGCTCCAGATACTTTCAAATCTTCGCAGGGACAGCAGCTTATTTCTGAAGCCGGAAATCCCCAAAGGCCTAGATTTGGCCCAGTCAAGAGGGATATCCCCATCTTCTGAACCCTGCCTGGAGGCTAATTCCTTCAGGCCATGCCAGGCTCAAATCCCACCCTCACTATCCACTTCATTTCCAGCCAGCCAAGCAAGTCCAAGGTTCTGGCCACATCCCAGGGATGGAGGGGCAGGCAGGATGGGAATCTCTGGGTACTTCATGTTCTGGGAAACTAGAGGGAGCTTCTTGTTCTCACCCCATCCCCTCCACCAGAGGCTCTGTTTACAGATGGCTAAGTGAGGCACTGCCTAATGGTACAGAGAGAGCTGGACCCAAGAAAAAACTGCTGTTCCTTTGTCTAGCCAAAAAGTCCTCCTGTGGCCTCCTTTAGGACATGTTGGCAGACTCTTCACTTAGAGCAAACTGCCCATCCCCAGCTCAAAGTAGCAAGGAAAAAGGTGGCTCTGTCAAGAGGACACATGGATTCCTACAGGTGGACTGCATCACGGGGGAAATCAAGTCCTGCTACACGATTAATACAGGTTAGTACAGTGGCCTGTCTCACACCACTGGCAAGACACTCTCCAAGATCTTGGCTTTGGGAAGCCCCCCTCCAATGTTGCTGGGGTCCTTTTACCTGTACCGTATTAATCGAATAATCTTATTGTTCATAAAATCCACAGCGTGTGGGTGAGAAGAATCAATGCAGAAGCCGTCACTCAGCGCGATTTTCAGCACCTCCTCCATGAAGACCTGGAAGCTGTTGATCTGCTTGTTGGCTGGCACCACCCAGAGCCTCTTGAGGTTCTGCTTGGTGTACTCCTCCTCAGGCAGGCCCTCCACATTGGCCACCCAGTCCAGAGTCAGGTGGTTGGGGTCTTGCAAATGGCTGGTGATGGAGGATAGGTTGCCGTTGGAGCAGTAGAAGAGCTTGGAGCCCAGGAGCTTGAGGAAGAGGCAAGAGGTGCTGAAGATGTTGGCATTGAAGACCTCCATGCTGGAAGAGGACAGGCTGTAGATCTGGGGTGCCTCACGCACAGTGAAGTGGACCATCTGCACATGCTGGTTCAGTGTGATGTTGAGCATGGCATTCTTCTCGGCCTTGGACAGCTCCACCTCCTTCTCCTGCAGGGCCTCAATCAGGGGCTGCACCTGGTAGAAGTCAGCCTCCCTGTGGAGCAGGCCCATCTCCTGGAAGTCCTCGGGCAAGTCCAGGTGGGAGGTTCGCAGGAAGTTGAGGATGTAGCGGAACACTTTGCCGTCACGGTCAATGAAGCAGTGGCCCTGGCTGTCCCTCTTGGTGGGCATCTTCCCGCTGAACATGGCGCCCAGCATGGAGTCAGGGAAGCTGGTCAAGGTTGCCAGTGAGGTTGTATAGAGCTTCCCCCTGACATTCAGTGTGATGGGGTCAGACATGGCAGGAGGCTGGGATGCTGGGAAGTACTCCTCCTGCCCTCGCTCGGCAACCTCCCCTCCGCGGGCGGCCAGCGCCATCCTGTCTCTTTACATTACAAATCAATGGCTTGAGATCTACCAACCAGAACAGTTTAGTGGCTTTCCACGGTGGGTAAAGAATTTGGGACTAATAGGTACCTTTAGTAGCATTGCCTCCATTGGACCATGCCTTTTGGTTTCTACATAATCGCTGGTAAAAAGAAATTTTTATAGCCAACCCATTCAGAAGGTGGTCTACCTGTTCATAGCAAGAGAGCACAACTATTCTCAACCAAAAAAGGTCTGCACACTGTAGTGACAATGTATTTCTCCATCAAGGTAGTGTAGCCATTGACAAAAGCAACACACTGACATTACCAATGGTAACTGTAATATTTAGTGGAGGGTCAACAGGTGAAAGGGTGCACTGAAGGCATCCTCCAACCTCACCTCTACCCCTTTTCAACCAGAACAGCTCACACTTGGATTGGCTTTACATAAACAACCATATTCAGTTGGATTTGAGAGAGAGTTCTGAGGCCAACCTGAGGTTTAAAGCAGAGTTTTAAGGAATATAAATTTTTGTCTTTCTAAAAATAAAAAAGTCATACTCTGTACTCACGGAGCAATCTTCATCCACTATGAAAATGGTGCATTTCTGCACCTGCATGAAAGAGATAATAGTGGCAGCTATTTTCTTTAGAATTACTTCTAATGATTGTTGTTCTTCAAAAATTAGGCTAGCAAGGTCAAGCAGCACCTAGACAAAAAAATTATGAGCTTACTATTAGTAATTGTTTGTAATTATTAAAGCAATACAATGATTTATATGGGTTGTAAGTTGTTTACATATAATCTAACAAGTTACAACCAAGTTGCCATTCAAGTGTTAAATACATAAGTCTCTGCTTACTAACAAAATTTCCCTGTTGATTGTTAGTACAATTAATACACTGGTTACGATCACAGACTCTGAAGCCAAAGCCAACCGTTTTTAATCCCAGCTTCCCCTCCTGCTAGCTTTGTGATCTAGGGCAAGTTTCTTGAAAATGGGGATAATAATAGTACCAAAATCATGGAGCTGTTGTGAGGACTAAATAAGTTAACATTTATAAAGCACTTTGAACAGTGTCTGATACATAAAATACACTGTTGTTTTTGGTGATCCAAACTTCTGAGATCAACATTTATCAACATTGCCAACATTTTCACAGAGCACAGCAAATATTGTCCAAAATAAACAAAGATTTAAGAGTTCCTTTTGTGTTCTTCCTGATAATTTCTCTTTTCTTTACTTACACAGGATTTCATCTAGTCTCACAAAGTATTTGTGCAAGGAGCGGGGGAGAAAGGGTATTATAGAAAATTTATCGGAGGTGATATTATCCTTGCTGAGGCCTGAAAGATGAGCAGGAATTGTTCAGGTGAAGTGGGGAAGGAAAATGTCTCAATCAAAAAGAACTGAATTGAGAGAAAGTAGCATATTGCAAGTTTTGATCAAGTTTTATGAGAATATAGAGTGTAAAGAGGAGAACTAGGGAGACGAAATTGCAGAGGTAAGTGAAGAAAGAACCTCAAAAGCCCTATCTTCTTTTCAAGCAGTTTGGACTGTGATGGATTGCAGGAGAGAAGTGACAAGAATCACAAGTATGTTTGTAAAAATGAGGACTGGATTAATGGGTGGCAAAAATGGAGCAGGGAGACGTCAGGAAGATGCTGAAGTTGAAGTCCACGGAAGGTCCACAGTCTTATTAACATAAGTTCTAAGCAGAGAAATTAAAGGGTGGGGGAGGTGAATTATCAAAGAGATAATGAAAAAGAATTACATAAAACCCAAGGGCTTAAGTCTCCAGACTGAAAGGAATGACCAGGTACCAGCATGATGAATGAAAAAAAGCATCATATGGTGAAATTCAGTTACAAAAGCAACAATAAATAAGTAATCCAAAAAGCTTATAGAAAAAAAAAAGCACCAAGCATCAGAACAATATGAATGCTAGTAGAAGACAGTACTACCTTTAAATTCTGAGAAACTAATTTTTCAGTGCAGAATTTTATACCCAGCCAAATTGGTAGGATGGTACAATAGATATTTTCATACATGCAAGGACTCAGAGAGCTTACCTCACCAATACCGGTTCTCAAGTAGTTAACTGAGAATGTGCTACACTAGAACAAGGGAGTAAACTGAGAAAAAAAGAGTTCTGGGATCCAGTGGATAACCAGTGGAGTCTTTCTAAGAAAGCATTGAAGGAAAGTTCTATGATGACCCCTCTGCAGCAGGCATGGGGAAAAATAGTTTTGCTTGAAAGAAGAAAGAGAGAGAACCTCAATTTGAGGATTCTCCATGAAAAAGAACTCAAGAGAATGCCTAAATAATGGAGAGTTTGCAGGGGGAGGGGGACCAACAACATGAGGCTACACTAGAGCAAACAGTTCAAGGAAAAAAGAAGAGATTTCAGAAATAACAAGAAAAACTAAGTTATATAACAAAGGTAATATGAACAACAACATTTACATAATTAGTAAGAACAACATTTACATCACGGTACTTATAAACCCTTTATTTTAAACTGCAACTTTAGAATTAACCTAGACAAAGCTTTAGAAAAGTCAAGCATGGTTGTAGCACAATACCAGATCTTCCTCGATTTACGACAGGGTTACATCTTGATAAATCCATTGTTCAGTTGAAAATATTTAAATTTGAAAATCTGTTTAATACACCCAACCTACTGAACATCACAGCTTAGCCCAGCCTACCTTAAACATACTCAGAACACTTATATTAGCCTACAGTTGGGCAAAATCATCTAACACAAAGCCTATTTTATAATAAAGTGTTGAATATCTCATGTAATTTATTGAATACTGTACTGAAAGTTAAAACCAGAATGGTTGTGTGGGGACAGAATGGTTTTAAGTGTATTGGTTGTTTACCCTCGTGATGGTGTGGCTGCTGGGAGCTCTGGCTATTGCCACTGCCCAGCATCATGAGAGAGTGCCATGACATATATCACTATCCCAGGAAAAAATCAATACTAAAAATTCGAAGTATGGTTTCTACTGAATGTGTATAGCTTTCACACCATCGTAAAGTCGGAAAATTGTAAGTTTAACCAGTGTAAGTTGAGGACCATCTGTATATATGTTATCAATGTGGGCAATATAAATGAAAAAGTCCAGATAAGAAAAGCAGAGGTAAGGAGTAGTAATTGGGAAGGAGAGATGAGGGATGCTAAGATCATCATTTTATAAAGCATGAACTAAGAGATGATGTCTCTATCAGTGTTCTACAGTGTTTCCTGAGCTTATTCCCATGCTTCTAGAAGTTCTCTACAATAATTTTCACATTTTGTATCTTTTGTTTTAATATGAATAATAAAATACAGAAGCATATTCTGAAAAAAAAAGAGATGATGTCTCTAATTGATAGAATAAGAACTAAAACTCTTAATATTACATGCACAGCTCATCCAATAACTTTAAACAGTGACATAAAAATACTGGTACCATAATGGCAAAGTAAAGGGTGGTATAAGTTAAATAAATCTTCATCTGTTAACAGTGATAAAGCAACAGCTCATGGAAAATACAAAATGGAAAAAATAACTATTAGAAGAAACAGTTAAAATATTTAGAAATTGAATCTGCACAGTTTGGATTTCTAATGATATATATATATATATAAAACTTGGATAACAATTTAACCATTTTTTAAGAAAGAATTTCTACACTCTCTCTTTAGTAATCAGACTTGCCTGATTTCTCTTGTTCTCCAGCAGTGAAGTCTCATAGAGTTGAGCATTATGAAGAACAATTCCACAAAATGCCAAGTAAGCAGCAAAGTCCTAGAAAACATGCAAGACAACAGCCAAATAAGAACTGTCAATAACCTGTCTTGTTATATTGCTTGAAACACAAACAACATTCAAAGATATTTACAGTTCAAATAAATATTTGGAAACCAACAGTGTAGATGTTTATTCTGCATAAAATTAGGAACTGATACAAAACAAGTGTTAGCTAAATGGTACAACCAGTAGATGACAACTGTTAGCACAGTCTCCTAAAGTCATACAGTAGTTGGAAATTAGCAAAGAGAAAGAGAGGAGACACAGATCTCTTTACACCATGTGAAACTGAAATTCACTCTATGCAAAATTTGGTGTAGTCTCTACATGATATTAAGACTTGGGTTTAAGTTAAGAGTATAAAAATAGCCTGTAACTTATTACTGGGGCAAACTGAAAGCTCATAACCTTGTTAGGAGAATATTGGCAATAACAGTCCCATACTAAATTGCAAATTTAGTATTAGTTTAAATATATCATTTTAAAGATGATATATCACCCTCATTATACTATACTAAGGTGATGTGCTCACAATTATCCTAATTATTGATGAAAGGAAATCTTTACATGGCATACTTTATTCACAATCATGAATTTATTTTGCCAAGAGATGATACAGCCTAAGAATGCAAATCTTTCAAGAGGGGTTTACATTAATGGACTATAAACAAATAACAGAATAAATAGCCAATCTAGAACCATGTTCCCCGCCAAATATCCTCAGATGTCATTAACAGAATAGGAGACTAGATGTCTATTAGACTGATTTAAAAAGGTACTTGCTATGTTCTGAAGCAATTAAGACACAGGGACCAACACTAGTGCCAACACAGCCTACAACATGAGACAAAAATACTCTGTCTTGTTGGAATGTCTTCCAAAAGCTCCTACTAATTTTCAGGGGAGTGACAGAAATAGCAATGGGCTTCAATAGGAAGAACTCAGTGGGCTCCATGATATACATATAATTGCATATTCAAGAAGAGAAATAATAAAACCTACTGACAGAATGAAGTTATAAACAGGTTTAAGGGCTTCTGTCCTTAAAAGGAAAGCATGTCGATGTGGTGTGAGGAATGTACTCCTTCAGAGTTGGACGAGAAGGGTAATAAAATAATGCTGACTGCCACTCTTTCTGAAGCTAAATTCACATCATTCAGCCTGAATTCACACCTTGGCGCCCCACCGTCTGCGTGCAAAGCTTATAAAACATTCTGCATTTGCTTCACCAGGAGGCAATTCTAATTTTAAGCTGACCTGGAGCCCTGAACTTGGAGCAGTGCTTTAGGGATTTTACGTAATGTTGAATTTCGTGATAGCAGTGATGAAAGGTAAATGAGAGAGTTAGAACACCGTATCACCCTCCGGATGGCCGCAACATGCACATAGCCCCGGGGGAGGCCTGGTGCCATAGTGGGGACGGGGTTCTGTTGCCTGAAGACCACAACTACTCCACAACTCAGGTCAGCACTGATTTAGCCAGAGGCAAGAGACACTTTTGAACGTTTGGGATCATTTTAAACCATAATGTTTTTGTGATCAACAATTTCAGCAATCACTAATTCCAGAGGTCTATACAACTCTAAAGAGAAAGCATCTTCCTAAATTGAGATCATACCAGACCCAAGTTTTGGTACCTTTTCATCTTTTTCAGTGAAAGTCCCACCATTTCCCGATTTCTTGTTGATGGCCTGGGCTACACCAACAACCTGGTATAAAAAGAGAACATTGGTAATTTCATTGACTGAAATTATTGGTATAAATTCACCAAAGCGTGTTTACAGAACAATTTCTACATGTGCTTTAAAATAACAATAAGCTACAAAATCAAAACAAACCCTCAGCATCTGAACTAGTTCTGTATCATTTTGTACATTCTTTTTTCCTAATAAGAGTTCAAATGTTTCTAACTTCTTGGGTCCCAAACTATATTTGATTCTGGGATTTCATGCTGCCCTGTGAAAGAAATTATTGGCAATCACTTTTTACGTGAATATTTTTCATGGCTTTTGAATAAAAAATAAACATTAAATTTATATCACATTTCAAATAGAATATATGATTAAATGAATATTTTATATTGGTTTTAAATATATTTCAAATGGGCTAAATGATCTTTTACTAAAAATGAAATAGGACCAATGGCCAGTCACAGAGTTTAAAATGCAGGAGGACCAATTAGGGTAAAAATAATTCTTAATGTAGGGATGTTGTCCAACTTCTTTTGAAATTTCTGAACTTGAAAATTATCTTACCTTCAATAGACTTACTTTGGTGGAAAGAAGTTTTATTGAAAAACAGACTGAGCCTTATTTCAAATCAGAAGGTGTTTGAAAGATAAACTGCATCTTAAGAAGACTGAGCTAAACTCTGGGAATATGTCTAAAGTTTCCACAAGACATTTATCAAGACTTTTAAGAACCTTCTCATCTTCCTACTTAAAAGTATATTTTACTTACCCATTTAGTTCCAACTTGAAGTTTGTGTTATTACCTTATTAGTCTTTTAAAGACCTGCAACTTACTTTTGCTTCCTCTTTACCACTTAAAAATTCTACTTGTTTCCTCCTTCTACAATATAATATCAGTGTAAAAAGCTATTATCCTCTAAATGGTTACACTTTAGAAATATAAAGTCCTGAGTTTTGTGTGGATGGTCCATCCTTTTTTCTCAGCTCACTCATCTAGCCCCTTAGCTTTAAGAAATGGATATAAAAAATTCCCTTCCAAGATAGCAGAGCAAGGACAGAGAAATACATTCTTGTCTGATGTAGTTTTCTGTTCTCAACACATTTCCTCCCCACCCTACGACAGAGTAAAGAGATGTTGATTTTAAAAAGCAGAATCATCCAATTATCCTGTACATATTTTACACTCTTTAGCTCTTGGCTAACAGATTTCTTGATGCTCCAATCTCAATGACAAAATGCCTACAAAAGCTTTTGTCTAAGGTCAAAACGTCTGGACTGCAGCCAGGCACATTCACTTGAATATAACTGATGGGAGCCTCTTGAGGGTCACTGGGGTCTAATACTTAGTGCTACCAGTATAACTTAGTGAATTTATTTTAAGCATTCATTCATCTACTCAACAAATATTGTGGTGACTACTGTGTACCAAGGAGTGATAAAAACTGGGAGAAAGGCTACCCAGAAGGAGCTCAAGAATCAAGAATGGGTGATACATAAACATATATTTACAGCACACGTATGATCACTTTGATGATATAGGTGCCCACAGATTGTTAAGAGCACAGAAGGGAGACCAAATATGCATAAAAGAGAAGGTTTCTCAGAAATGATGACATTTGAGTTTTTATTTGTCTTTAATAAATGGTGTGATAGAAGAAAGAGTTAAATTTTTAAATCTTCATTTTAAGGAAGAAGAGATTAAAACAGATAAAGAGACTGTTATGCAAACCTTCTCAGATAATCATACAGTATTAAAAGAAGCATGTATTGATGTGCTGTTTGTACCTGGAGCCGTGTGAGTCAATGCACTATAAGCAAGACGATTTTCAACCAATACAACACTGTTCACGTAGTTCAATAACTGTTCTCCATTTCGAGAATTTCTATTTGATTCTTTTCTCAAACCCGGCTCCTCCTCCTCCTTCCCCTCTTCCTCTTTCTTTTTTTCCTTTAAATACTAGTGCCAGCTGTCCTTCATCTCTTAGAACATACTGAGTTTTGAGTGTAAGTTCACCCATAGCAGGGACTGTTTTCCATGGGAGCCCCATGTCCCCTGAGTCATGAAGTGTCAGGCATAGCGACTTGCTGCTTGTCTGGCACTGCACTGGTGGCATGAACTTGAACTTCATACCCTGTGGGGCACAAGCCCTGCTCTCATGGCTCACCGGTGTCTCTTCTTTGTCTCGCAGCTGCAGGCAGAGGCAAGCTTTCCTTGTTGCTGAAAAGTTTTCCAGGCCTGGTTCCATGGATGGAAACTTCACAGACCTAGGCTTCCCCTGGGAGTTTAGTTTCCCCTCCCTGCCCTCACCGTGCCTGTGGAGGGGACGCATCACCCCTGCCTGCAGATGTTACCCACAGGCATTCACCCTACCACCCTGAATCTCACATCTCTGAAGCCCATCTGGACTCTGGTCATTCACGCTGCTTACCTTGGGTTCCCCTCTTTGTTTCTGATACCTGGGGATTTCCCTTTTTTGAGCTCATCTGTAATTTTTAAAATCGCTTTTGGTGAAACTTTATTCTCTACTTGTTTGAAGAATGGGGAGGTGGGTGGTGTTCTGCACCTGTTCAGTCTGGCAAACTGATCAGAAGTCTTGTTCACAGGCTTTAAACCCTACTTTGTACCCCCTGAACACCAGCTCTTTACTATATTTAATTTTGTTCCCCTAACATTAGAGCAAGATAGTAATCATTAGGCAACTTCATGGAATGAAGAATTTTTCATCCTTTTCGGTGACCAATTATTTCTCTGACTAGTAATTTTATAGATTTAGATATCAGAGGTTAATTTGTTTAAGGGATGATTATTTAAATATAATTAATTATTTTTTTAAAAAACAGGCAAGGGACTATTAGATCAGGAAAATATATATGGTACTCACATGTGCCTCAATACTTAGCTGGATGACATTTTAAAAATACCACTGATAAAAACAACAGATAAAAATCAGAGAAAAGGTATAGTGTTTGTCCAAGGTAACACAAGACAGTAAAAGACAAAAAGACTTTGATTCTCCAAATTTCAAGGAGCCTAGCAAAGCTTGCACCCCCCGGCCTCCTTGTGTTGATAAAAAGTCTTTCCTCCTTCTACCATCTATTGGTCCTTTAAACAAATTAATTTTCTTCAAGACAAGGTTTTTTTGGTTTTTATTTTTTTGCGGTATGTGGGCCTCTCACTGTTGTGGCCTCTCCCGTTGTGGAGCACAGGCTCCGGACGCGCGGGCTCAGCGGCCATGGCTCACGGGGCTCAGCCGCTCCGCGGCTGTGGGATCCTCCCAGACCAGGGCACGAACCCACGTCCCCTGCATCGGCAGACAGACTCTCAACCACTGCGCCACCAGGGAAGCCCAAGACAAGGTTTTTAAATGTCAGTTTTCAAGGACAGCTTTTATGGCAAGAATTTGTCAGACCTCATATCTGAGAGGCAAAGCCCCTAAAAATTTTAGCTTCCATATCAGAAGCCCAATCACTTCTGCCTACCTGCTGTCTACCTGCAGTGCTCTCAAACACCAATACTTTATGCTATTTTTTTTTTTAAAGCACAAAGAAGCTTCTCTGTTTTCTATTTCACTGGCACTTTTCAGAGCATAAATGAATATTATGTCCTCACAGGGTCAAGTGTTCTTTTGGGAATGCAAAGGGCAAGACTTGACTCTCGCTGGGTGATCAGTGAGGAATGTGACAGCTGGTCGCTTCAGGGACAAGTGATCACTGCCAGAGCGAGCAATTTCTTCTTCAATCAGCAGCTGCCCCGACCCTTACTGAGGCCATACATCAATCCCTACTATACATCTCCCTGTTCCTAGTTCCAGGGGATGCTCAGCATGGAGGCTAAAAGCCAGGGAGAAAAGCAACAAACTCTACACATCTTAGCTATCCCTCTGTCCCACCTGCAGAATGTCTCTATTATAATGACAGGATTCTAGACCGTCTGTAACCTGAGCTGAAAACCTTACTTCACCAGGAAAACAAGAACTTAACGTAGACAGGAGCCAGTGGAAAATTCTTCCCAGTGCTCTTTTCAAACTTTCTCTTGACTTGGTCATACATTCAGCAACAAATATTTATTCAACAAATAGTTAATATGCACCTTTAATATACCAGTCACTGTTCTAGACAATGAAGATGACTCAGTAGTGAACAAGACAGACACAAATCCCTGTACTCATGGAGCTGACATTCTAGTCAGAGTGTTAGGCTTGGAAGGGAATCCCACCCCCATCCTCTTGCCCATCCCTGTTTTACAGGTAAAATGAAACTGAGAGGGTTGACATGACCAATCCAGGCTTTTCCCCCTCTCTTCCAAATCCTAGGCAATCAGCAAATTATGGTCATATTCCATGTGGTAGGCAAAAGAATGGCCTCCAAAGATGTCCTCATCCTAATCCCTGGAACCTATGACTATGCTACCTTAAATGACAAAAGGGACTTTGCAGATGTGATTAAGTTAAGGACCTGGAGACAGGGAGATTATCCTGAATCATCTGGGTGGGCCCAACGCAATCACAAGAATCCTTATGATAGAAAGTGGGAGGCAGGAGAGTCAGACAGATTTTAAGATGCAGCTGCAGGGTTTTGGGGGATTTTTTTTAAAGATCTTTTTTGTTATTTTGATGTCGACCATTTTCAGAGTCTTTATTGAATTTGTTACAATATTGCTTCTGTTTTATGTTTTTTTGACCTCGAGGCATGTGGGATCATAGTTCCCCGACTAGGGATCGAACTGAACCTATACCCCCTGCATTCGAAGCGTGGAGTCTTAACCACTGGACGGCCAGGGAAGTCCCACGGCTGCAGGTTATGAAGATAGAAAGGGGCCACAAGCTATGTGATGTGGGCAGCCCGTGGAAGCAGAAAAAGGCAAGAGAATAGATTCTTCTCTAGAGATTACACATAGAAACACAGCCCTGCTGACCCTCTGTACCAGCCCAGTGAGAACTATTTTGGACTCTGACCTCCAAAACTATAAGATAATACATTTGTGTTGTTTTTTTTTTTTTTTTTTTTTTTTTTATTTTATTTTATTTTTTTGCTTTATAACAAATTTAATCAGTTGTACATATACATATGTTTCCATATCTCCTCCCTTTTGCGTCTCCCTCCCACCCTCCCTATCCCACCCCTCCAGGCAGTCACAAAGTATCGAGCTGATCTCCCTGTGCTATGCGGCTGCTTCCCACTAGCTATCTACCTCATGTTTGGTAGTGTATATATGTCCATGCCGCTCTTTCACTTTGTCACAGCTTACCCTTCCCCCTCCCCATATCCTCAAGTCCATTCTCTAGTAGGTCTGTGTCTTTATTCCTGTCTTACCCCTATGTTCTTCATGACATTTTTTTTTCTTAAATTCCATATATATGTGTTAGCATACAGTATTTGTCTTTCTCTTTCTGACTTACTTCACTCTGTATGACAGACTCTAGGTCTATCCACCTCATTACAAATAGCTCAATTTCATTTCTTTTTATGGCTGAGTAATATTCCATTGTATATATGTGCCACATCTTCTTTATCCATTCATCCGATGATGGACACTTAGGTTGTTTCCATCTCCGGGCTATTGTAAATAGGGCTGCTATGAACATTTTGGTACATGTCTCTTTTTGAATTATGGTTTCCTCAGGGTATATGCCCAGTAGTGGGATTGCTGGGTCATATGGTAGTTCTATTTGTAGTTTTTTAAGGAACCTCCATACCGTTCTCCATAGCGGCTGTACCAATTCACATTCCCACCAGCAGTGCAAGAGTGTTCCCCCTTTTCCACACCCTCTCCAGCATTTATAGTTTCTAGATTTTTTGATGATGGCCATTCTGACTGGTGTGAGATGATATCTCATGGTAGTTTTGATTTGCATTTCTCTAATGAGTAAAGATGTTGAGCATCCTTTCATGTGCTCGTTGGCAGTCTGTACATCTTCTGTGGAGAAATGTCTATTTAGGTCTTCTGCCCATTTTTGGATTGGGTTGTTTTTTTTTTGTTATTGAGCTGCATGAGCTGCTTATAAATTTCGGAGATTAATCCTTTGTCAGTTGCTTCATTTGCAAATATTTTCTCCCATTCTGAGGGTTGTCTTTTGGTCTTGTTTATGGTTTCCTTTGCTGTGCAAAAGCTTTTAAGTTTCATTAGGTCCCATGTGTTTATTTTTGTCTTTATTTCCATTTCTCTAGGAGGTGGGTCAAAAAGGATCTTGCTGTGATTTATGTCATAGAGTGTTCTGCCTATGTTTTCCTCTAAGAGTTTGATAGTGTCTGGCCTTACATTTAGGTCTTTAATCCATTTTGAGCTTATTTTTGTGTATGGTGTTAGGGAGTGATCTAATCTCATACTTTTACATGTCCCTATCCAGTTTTCCCAGCACCACTTATTGAAGAGACTGTCCTTTCTCCACTGTACATTCCTGCCTCCTTTATCAAAGATAAGGTGACCATATGTCCATGGGTTTAACTCTGGGCTTTCTATCCTGTTCCATTGATCTATCTTTCTGTTTTTGTGCCAGTACCATACTGTCTTGATTACTGTAGCTTTGTAGTATAGTCTGAAGTCAGGGAGCCTGATTCCTCCAGCTCCATTTTTCGTTCTCAAGATTGCTTTGGCTATTCGGGGTCTTTTGTGTTTCCATACAAATTGTGAAAGTTTTTGTTCTAGTTCTGTGAAAAATGCCAGTGGTAGTTTGATAGGGATTGCATTGAACCTGTAGATTGCTTTGGGTAGTAGAGTCATTTTCACAATGTTGATTCTTCCAATCCAAGAACATGGTACATCTCTCCATCTATTTGTATCATCTTTAATTTCTTTCATCAGTGTCTTATAATTTTCTGCATACAGGTCTTTTGTCTCCTTAGGTAGGTTTATTCCTAGATATTTTATTCTTTTTGTTGCAATGGTAAATGGGAGTGTTTCCTTGATTTCACTTTCAGATTTTTCATCATCAGTATATAGGAATGCCAGAGATTTCTTTGCATTAATTTTGTATCCTGCAACTTGACCAAATTCATTGATTAACTCTAGTAGTTTTCTGGTAGCATCTTTAGGATTCTCTATCATGTCATGATCATGTCATCTGCAAATAGTGACAGCTTTACTTCTTCTTTTCCAATTTGGATTCCTTTTATTTCCTTTTCTTCTCTGATTGCTGTGGCTAAAACTTCCAAAACTTGGTTGAATAAGAGTGGTGAGAGTGGGCAACCTTGTCTTGTTCCTGATCTTAGTGGAAATGGTTTCAGTTTTTCACCATTGAGGACGATGCTGGCTGTGGGTTTGTCATATATGGCCTTTATTATGTTGAGGAAAGTTCCCTCTATGCCTACTTTTTGCAGGGTTTTTACCATAAATGGGTGTTGAATTTTGTCGAAAGCTTTCTCTGCATCTATTGAGATGATCATATGGTTTTTCTCCTTCAATTTGTTAATATGGTGTATCACGTTGATTGATTTGCGTATATTGAAGAATCCTTGCATTCCTGGAATAAACCCCACTTGATCATGGTGTATGATCCTTTTAATGTGCTGTTGGATTCTGTTTGCTAGTATTTTGTTGAGGATTTTTGCATCTATGTTCATCAGTGATATTGGCCTGTAGTTTTCTTTCTTTGTGACATCCTTGTCTGGTTTTGGTATCAAGGTGATGGTGGCCTCGTAGAATGAATTTGGGAGTGTTCCTCCCTCTGCTATATTTTGGAAGAGTTTCAGAAGGATGGGTGTTAGCTCTTCTCTAAATGCTTGATAGAATTCGCCTGTGAAGCCATCTGGTCCTGGGCTTTTGTTTGTTGGAAGATTTTTAATCACAGTTTCAATTTCAGTGCTTGTGATTGGTCTGTTCATATTTTCTATTTCTTCCTGATTCAGTCTTGGCAGGTTGTGCATTTCTAAGAATTTGTCCATTTCTTCCAGGTTGTCCACTTTATTGGCATAGAGTTGCTTATAGTAATCTCTTATGATCTTTTGTATTTCTGCAGTGTCAGTTGTTACTTCTCCTTTTTCATTTCTAATTCTATTGATTTGAGTCTTCTCCCTTTTTTTCTTGATGAGTCTGGCTAATGGTTTATCAATTTTGTTTATCTTCTCAAAGAACCAGCTTTTAGTTTTATTGATCTTTGCTATCGTTTCCTTCATTTCTTTTTCATTTATTTCTGATCTGATTTTTATGATTTCTTTCCTTCTGCTAACTTTGGGATGTTTTTGTTCTTCTTTCTCTAATTGCTTTAGGTGCAAGGTTAGGTTGTTTATTCGAGATGTTTCCTGTTTCTTAAGGTGGGATTGTATTGCTATAAACTTCCCTCTTAGAACTGCTTTTGCTGCATCCCATAGGTTTTGGGTCGTCGTGTCTCCATTGTCATTTGTTTCTAGGTATTTTTTAATTTCCTCTTTGATTTCTTCAGCGATCACTTCGTTATTAAGTAGTGTATTGTTTAGCCTCCATGTGTTTGTATTTTTTACAGCTCTTTTCCTGTAATTGATATCTAGTCTCATAGCATTGTGGTCGGAAAAGATACTTGATACAATTTCAATTTTCTTAAATTTACCAAGGCTTGATTTGTGACCCAAGATATGATCTATCCTGGAGGATGTTCCATGAGCACTTGAGAAAAATGTGTATTCTGTTGTTTTTGGATGGAATGTCCTATAAATATCAATTAAGTCCATCTTGTTTAATGTATCATTTAAAGCTTGTGTTTCCTTATTTATTTTCATTTTGGATGATCTGTCCATTGGTGAAAGTGGGGTGTTAAAGTCCCCTACTATGAGTGTGTTACTGTCGATTTCTCCTTTTATGGCTGTTAGTATTTGCCTTATGTATTGAGGTGCTCCTATGTTGGGTGCATAAATATTTACAATTGTTATATCTTCTTCTTGGATCGATCCCTTGATCATTATGTAGTGTCCTTCTTTGTCTCTTCTAGTAGTCCTTATTTTAAAGTCTATTTTGTCTGATATGAGAATTGCTACTCCAGCTTTCTTTTGGTTTCCATTTGCATGGAATATCTTTTTCCATCCCCTTACTTTCAGTCTGTATGTGTCTCTAGGTCTGAAGTGGGTCTCTTGTAGACAGCATATAGATGGGTCTTGTTTTTGTATCCATTCAGCCACTCTGTGTCTTTTGGTGGGAGCATTTAGTCCATTTACATTTAAGGTAATTATCGATATGTATGTTCCTATTCCCATTTTCTTAATTGTTTTGGGTTCATTATTGTAGGTCTTTTACTTCTGTTGTGTTTCTTGCCTAGAGAAGTTCCTTTAGCATTTGTTGTAAAGCTGGTTTGGTGGTGCTGAACTCTCTCAGCTTTTGCTTGTCTGTAAACGTTTTAATTTCTCCATCAAATCTGAATGAGATCCTTGCTGGGTAGAGTAATCTTGGTTGCAGGTTTTTCTCCTTCATCACTTTAAGTATGTCCTGCCACTCCCTTCTGGCTTGTAGAGTTTCTGCTGAGAGATCAGCTGTTATCCTGATGGGGATTCCCTTGTGTGTTATTTGTTGTTTTTGCCTTGCTGCTTTTAATATGATTTCTTTGTGTTTAATTTTTGACAGTTTGATTAATATGTGTCTTGGCGTATTTCTCCTTGGATTTATTCTGTATGGGACTCTCTGTGCCTCCTGGACTTGATTAACTATTTCCTTTCCCATATTAGGGAAGTTTTCAACTATAATCTCTTCAAATATTTTCTCAGTCCCTTTCTTTTTCTCTTCTTCTTCTGGAACCCCTATAATTCGAATGTTGGTGCGTTTAATGTTGTCCCAGAGGTCTCTGAGACTGTCCTCTGTTCTTTTCATTCTTTTTTCTTTATTTTGCTCTGCAGCAGTTATTTCCACTATTTTATCTTCCACCTCACTTATCCGTTCTTCTGCCTCAGTTATTCTGCTATTGATCCCATCTAGAGTATTTTTTATTTCATGTATTGTGTTTTTAATCGATGCTTGATTCATCTTTAGTTCTTCTAGGTCCTTGTTAACTGTTTCTTGCATTTTGTCTATTCTATTTCCAAGATTTTGGATCTGGGAAATAGAATCTTGGATCATCTTTACCATCATTATTCTGAATTCTTTTTCAGGTAGACTGCCTATTACCTCTTCATTTGTTAGGTCTGGTGGGTTTTTATCTTGCTCCTTCTCCTGCTGTGTGTTTTTCTGTCTTCTCATTTTGCTTATGTTACTGTGTTTGGGGTCTCCTTTTTGCAGGCTGCAGGTTCGTAGTTCCTGTTGTTTTTGGTGTCTGTCCCCAGTGGCTACGGTTGGTTTAGTGGGTTGTGTAGGCTTCCTGGTGGAGGGGACTAGTGCCTGTGTTCTGGTGGATGAGGCTGGATCTTGTCTTTCTGGTGGGCAGGTCCACGTCTGGTGGTGTGTTTTGGGGTGTCTGTGGACTTTTTATGATTTTAGGCCACCTCTCTGCTAATGGGTGGCGTTGTGTTCCTGTCTTGCTAGTTGTTTGGCTCAGGGTGTCCAGCACTGTAGCCTGCTGGTCGTTGAGTGAAGCTGGGTGCTGGTGTTGAGATGGAGATCTCTGGAAGATTTTCGCCGTTTGATATTATGTGGAGCTGGGAGGTCTCTTGTGGACCAGTGTCCTGAAGTTGGCTCTCCCACCTCAGAGGCACAGCACTGACTCCGGGCTCCTCAATTTGGGATGATGTGTTGTCTATTCATGTATTCCGCAGATGCAGGGTACATCAAGTTGATTGTGGAGCTTTAATCCGCTGCTTCTGAGGCTGCTGGGAGAGGTTTCCCTTTCTCTTCTTTGTTCTCACAGCTCCTGGGTCTCAGCTTTGGATTTGGCCCCGCCTCTGCGTGTAGGTCGCCGGAGGGCGTCTGTTCTTCGCTCAGAAAGGACAGGGTTAAAGGAGCAGCCTCTACGGGGACTCTGGCTCACTCAGGCCGGGAGGGAGGGAGGGGTACGGAGTGCGGGGCGGGCCTGCAGCGGCAGAGGTCGGCGTGACTTTGCACCAGCCCGAGGCGCGCCGTGCGTTCTCCCAGGGAAGCCGCCCCTGGATCCCGGGACCCCGGCAGTGGCGGGCTGCACAGGCTCCCGGAAGGGCGGTGTGGGCAGTGACCTGCGCTCGCACACAGGCTTCTTGGCGGCGGCAGCAGCAGCCCCAGCGTCCCACGCCTGTCACTGGGCTCCGCGCTTTCAGTCGCGACTCGCGCCCGTCTGTGGAGCCCCTTTAAGCAGCGCTGTTAATCCCCTCTCCTCGCGCACCAGGAAACCAAGAGGGAAGAAAAAGTCTCTTGCCTCTTCGGCAGCTCCAGAGTTTTCCCGGACTCCCTCCCGGCTAGCTGTGGCACATTAGCCCCCTTCAGGCTGAGTTCTCACCGCCTGCCCCAGTCCTCTCCCTGCGCTCTGACCGAAGCCCGCGCCTCAGCTCCCAGTGCCGACTGCCCCGGCGGGTGAGCAGACAAGCCTCTCGGGCTGGTGAGTGCCGCTCGGCACCGATCCTCTGTGTAGGGATCTCTCCGCTTTGCCCTACCCAGGTATGTGGGGAGTTTCTTGCCTTTTGGGAGGTCTGGGGTCTTCTGCCAGCGTTCAGTAGGTGTTCTGTAGGAGTTGTTCCACGTGTAGCTGTATTTCTGGTGTATCCGTGGGGAGGAAGGTGATCTCCGCGTCTTACTCTTCCGCCATCTTGAAGTCTACCACATTTGTGTTGTTTTAAGCCACTAAATTTCCAGCAGTTTTTTGCAGCAGCAATAAGAAACTAACATGTTCCATTAGAATTACTCATACATGCTCCCATTCCTTGTTCAGTCTTCCTGACCCCACATTATATCTTGTGTTTCACCATCTAAATCCTCACTTTCTTTGAAAGCCCTGGCATCTCATTGCTAATTATTTTCTTGCCTCAGTCCATCTATGACACTTAAGTCCAAATTTCCCTTCCTGGAACACTACTTTGCACATACAAGTCATCTGATTACTCAAAGCTTTTAATAGTTCCATGCATCCATCTATAGGACAAAAATTGAAGACTCTGATTCCATATGCTCAACTTGAACTAAAATCACTTACATGGGTCTTTGAAGTAGAATACTACAAAGACCTTTGCTCACGTCATTCCTTGAAATATTACCTTCTAGTTTCTCGGCTGAGGCTGTCTCCAAAAAGCTTCCCTTCAAAAACCTCTGAAATTCTGTGTTGCAGCTGAGGGTGCTATAATCTGACAATGAGGTATCCTCATTTTAAACCTCATTTTCTCTGTTCACATCCAACTCAATTGTTTCCTAAGGACATGATTTATATCTTATATCTTAAGGACGCATCAGACTCTGAATGTACTCAATGCTTCACAGATATTTGTTCTTCATAATAATGGGAGAAGTGTCAGGTATCAAAGTTTTATTTAGGTGATGTACTTACTGGAAAATTCACACCTGAATAATAGTCAATAAAAATTGCCCATTTTGATGTGCTTGGTGAGGCCTGCATTAAGGGAGGGCTCTGGGATGTATGGAGCGCATTAAGGACAGGTTTGGCTCAGGCTTTCAGAGGGGTTGTCTTGGACAGGCCTGGCCCCTCCTCTCACAGTCGCCCGGACCTAAGCCCCCACCTTCAGTGAGGTCGTAGATTTCTTTGGTCTGGGCCGGAGTGGTCACCCTGCTTGTTGATCTAGGAAGAAGTGAAATGGGCCAGAGAATGCTGTTCTCTAAGACAGCTTCCTGATCTGTATGCATTAGATTATACTCCATTTAAAGTTGTTACAAAGGGCGGAGTCAAGATGGCGGACTAGGAGGATGTAGAATTCGTGTCTCCGCACAACTAGAGTACCTACCAGGCACTGGTGGGGGACCATGGACACCTAAGGGGACAGGAGGAACCCCCAGCAACCGGTTTGCAGGATCTTAGTTCCCAGGCTGGAGGTCAGTCCTGAGCTCCTATGCTGGGAGCTCTGAGTCCAAACTGCTGGACTAACAGAGAACCTCAGACCCCAGGGAATATCAGTCAGACTGAGGCCGCCCAGATGTCCTAATCTCAGCACCTAGACCCAGCTCTATCTAACTGCCTGCAAACTCCAGCGCTGGAAACCCAAGGCCAAACAACCAGTAAGGCAGGAATATAGCCCCACCCATCAAAAAAAAAAAAAAAAAAAAAGAAACGACAAAAAAGTATGTTACAGACGAAGGAGCAAGGTAAAACCTTACATGATCAAATAAATGAAGACGAAATAGGCAACCTACCTGAAAAAGAATTCAGGGTAATGATCGTAAAGATGATCCAAAATCTCAGAAACAGAACGAACAAAATACAAGAAACATTTAACAAGGATCTAGAAGAACTAAAGAGCAAACAAACAGTGATGCATACACAATCAATGAACTTAAAAATATTCTAGAAGGAAACAATAGCGGAATAACTGAGGTAGAAGAATGGATAAGTGAGCTGGAAGATAAAATGGTGGAAATAACTGCCAGGGAGCAGAATAAAGAAAAAAGAATGAAAAGAATTGAGGACAGTCTCAGAGACCTCTAGGGCAACATTAAATTCAGGAACATTCGAATTATAGGGGTCCCAGAAAAAGAAGAGAAAAAAAAAGGGACTGAGAAAATATTTGAAGAGATTATAGTCGCTCTGACATGGGAAAGAAAAGAGTCAATCAAGTCCAGGAAGCGCAGAGAGTCCCATACAGGATAAAATCAAAGAGAAACACGCTGAGACACATATAAATCAAACTATCAAAAAGTAAATACAGAGAAAGAAAAAATATTAAGAGCGGCAAGGGAAAACAACAAATAATATACAAGGGAATCCCCATAAGGTTAACAGCTGATCTTTCAGCAGAAATTCTGCAAGCCAGAAGGGAGTGGCAGGACACATTTAAAGTGATGAAGGGAAAAATCTACAATCAAGATTACTCTACCCAGCAAGGATCTCATTCAGATTCGACAGAGAAATTAAAATCTTTACACACAAGCAAAAGTTAAGAGAATTCAGCACCACCAAATCAGCTTTACAGCAAATGCTAAAGGAACTTCTCTAGGCAGGAAACACGAGAAGGAAAAGACCTACAATAACAAACCCAAAACAATTAAGAAAATGGTAATAGGAACATACATATCGAAAACTACCTTAAATGTAAATAGATTAAATGCTCCAACCAAAAGACACAGACTGGCTGAATTGATACAAAAACAAGACCCGTATATATGCTGTCTACAAGAGACACACTCCAGACCTAGGGACACATACGGACTAAAAGTGAGGGGATGGAAAAAGATATTCCATGCAAATGGAAATCAAAAGAAAGCTGGAGTAGCAAGTCTCATATCAGACAAAACAGACTTTAAAATATAGACTATTACAAGAGACAAAGAAGGCCACTACATAATGATCAAGGGATCAATCCAAGAAGAAGATATAACTATTGTAAATATTTATGCACCCAGCATAGGAGCACCTCAATACATAAGGCAAATACTAACAGCCATAAAAGGGGAAATTGACAGTGTAGGGGACTTTAACACCCCACTTTCACCAATGGACAGATCATCCAAAATAAAAATAAATAAGGAAACATAAGCTTTAAATGACACATTAAACAACATGGACTTAATTGATATTTATAGGACATTCCATCCAAAAACAACAGAATACACTTTCTCATGAAGTGCTCATGGAACATTCTCCAGGACAGACCATATCTTGGGTCACAAATCAAGCCTTGGTAAATTTAAGAAAATTGAAATCATATTGAGTACCTTTTCCGACCACAACACTATGAGACTAGATATCAATTACAGGAAAAAAGCTGTAAAAAATACAAACACATGGAGGCTAAAGAATACACTACTAAATAACCAAGAGATCACTGAAGAAATCAAAGAGGAAATCAAAAAGTACCTAGAAAAAAATGACAATGAAAACACGATGACACAAAACCTATGTGATGCAGCAAAAGCAGTTCTAAGAGGGAAGTTTATAGCAATACAATCCCACCTTAAGAAACAGGAAACATCTCGAATAAACAACCTAACCTTACACCTAAAGCAATTAGAGAAAGAAGAACCAAAAAAACCCCAATGTTAGCAGAAGGAAAGAAATCATAAAGATCAGATCAGAAATAAATGAAATAAATAAATGAAAAAGAAATGAAGGAAACAGTAGCAAAGATCAATAAAACTAAAATCTGGTTCTTTGAGAAGATAAACAAAATTGATAAACCATTAGCCAGACGCATCAAGAAAAAAAGGGAGAAGACTCAAATCAACAGAATTAGAAATGAAAAAGGAGAAGTAACAACTGACACTGCAGAAATACAAAGGATCATGAGAGATTACTACAAGAAACTATATATCAATAAAATGGACAACCTGGAAGAAATGGACAAATTCTTAGAAAAGTACAACCTTCTGAGACTGAACCAGGAAGAAATAGAAAATATAAACAGACCAATCACAAGCACTGAAATTGAAACTGTGATTAAAAATCTTCCAACAAACAAAAGCCCAGGACCAGATGGCTTCACAGGCGAATTCTATCAAACATTTAGAGAAGAGCTAACACCTATCCTTCTCAAACTCTTCCAAATATAGCAGGGGGAGGAACACTCCCTAACTCATTCTATGAGGCCACCATCACCCTGATACCAAAACCAGACAAAGATGTCACAAAGAAAGAAAACTACAGGCCAATATCACTGATGAACATAGATGTAAAAATCCTCAGCAAAATACTAGCAAACAGAATCCAACAGCACATTAAAAGGATCATAAACCATGATCAAGTGGGGTTTTTCCCAGGAATGCAAGGATTCTTCAATATATGCAAATCAATCAACGTGATACTCCATATTAACACACTGAAGGAGAAAAACCATATGATCATCTCAATAGATGTAGAAAAACATTTGGACAAAATTCAACACCCATTTATGATAAAAACGCTCCAGAAAGTAGGCATAGAGGGAACCTACCTCAATATAATAAAGGCCATATATGACAAGCCCACAGCCAACATTGTTCTCAATCGTGAAAAACTGAAACCATTTCCTCTAAGATCAGGAACAACACAAGGTTGCCCACTCTCACCACCATTATTCAACATAGTTTTGGAAGTTTTAGCCACAGCAATCAGAGAAGAAAAAGAAATAAAAGGAATCCAAATCGGAAAAGAAGAAGTAAAACTGTGACTGTTTGCAGATGACATGATACTGTACATAGAGAATCCTAAAGATGCTACCAGAAAACTACTAGAGCTACTGAATAAATTTGGTAGAGTAGCAGGACACAAAATTAATGTACAGAAATCTATTGAATTCCTATACACTAATGATGAAAAATCTGAAAGAGAAATTAGGGAAACACTCGCATTTACCACTGCAGCAAAAAGAATAAAATACCTAGGAATAAACCTACCTGAGGAGACAAAAAACCCGTATGCCTGTATTCAGAAAACTATAAGACACTGATGAAAGAAATTAAAGATGATACAAACAGATGGAGAGATGTACCATGTTCTTGGATTAGAAGAATCAACATTGTGAAAATGACTATACTACCCAAAGCAATCTATAGATTCAGTGCAATCCCTATCAAATTACCAATGGCACTTTTCACAGAAGTAGGACAAAAAATTTCACAATTTCTATGGAAACACAGAAGACCCCGAATAGCCAAAGCAACCTTGAGAAAGAAAAACGGAGCTGGAGGAATCAGGCTCCCTGACTTCAGACTATACCACTAAGCTACCGTAATCAAGCCAGTATGATACTGGCACAAAACCAGAAATATAGATTGATGGAACAGGATACAAAGCCCAGAGAGAAACCCACGCACATATGGTCACCTTTATCTTTGATAAAGGAGGCAAGAATATGCAATGGAGAAAAGACAGCCTCTTCAATAAGTGGTGCTGGGAAAACTTGACAGCCACATGTGAAAGAATGAAATTAGAACACTTCCTAACACCATACAGAAAAATAAACTCAAAATGGATTAAAGACCTAAATATAAGGCCAGACACTATCAAACTCTTAGAGGAAAACACAGGCAGGACACTCTATGACATAAATCACAGCAAGATCCTTTTTGACCCACCTCCCAGAGAAATGGAAATTAAAACAAAAATAAACAAATGGGACCTAATGAAACTTAAAAGCTTTTGCACAGCAAAGGAAACCATAAACAAGATGAAAAGACAACCCTCAGAATGGGAGAAAATATTTGCAAATGAAGCAACTGACAAAGGATTAATCTACAAAATATACAAACAGCACATGCAGCTCAATATTACAAAAACAACCCAATCCAAAAATGGGTAGAAGACCTAAATAGACATTTCTCCAAAGAAGATATACAGATTGCCAACAAACACATGAAAGGATGCTCAACATCACTAATCATTAGAGAAATGCAAATCAAAACCACTCTGAGGTATCACGTTATACCGGTCAGAATGGCCATCATCAAAATATCTACAAACAGTAAATGCTGGAGAGGGTGGGTAAAAGGGAGCCCTCTTGCACTGTTGGTGGGAATGTAAATGGATACAGCCACTATAGAGAACAGTATGGAAGTTCCTTTAAAAACTAAAAATAGAACTACCATACGACCCAGCAATCTCACTACTGGGCAGGTACCCTGAGAAACCCATAATCCAAAAAGAGTTATGTACCACAATGTTCATTGAAGCACTATTTACAATAGCCAGGACACGGAAGCAACCTAAGTGTCCGACGACAGATGAATGGATAAAGAAGATGTGGCACATATATACAACAGAATATTATTTTGCCATAAAAGGTAACAAAATTGAGTTATTTGTAGTGAGATGGATGGACCGAGAGTCTGTCATACAGAGTGAAGTAAGTCAGGAAGAGAAAAACAAATACTGTATGCTAACACATATATATGGAATCTAAAAAAAAAATGCTTCTGAAGAACCTAGGGGCAGGACAGGAATAAAGACGCAGACGTAGAGAATGGACTTGAGGACATCGGGAGGGGGAAGGGTAAGCTGGGACGAAGTGAGAGAGTAGCACTGACATATACACACTACGAAATGTAAAACAGATAGCTAGTGGGAAGCAGCTGCATAGCACAGGGAGATCAGCTCGGTGCTTTGTGACCACCTAGAGGGGTGAGATAGGGAGCCTAGGAGGGAGATGCAAGAGGGAGGGGATATGGGGATATATGTATACATATAGCTGATTCACTTTGTTATATACCAGAAACTAACACAACACTGTAAAGCAATTATACTCCAATAAAGATGTTAAAGAAAAATTTTTGCCCATTTTTTTCTCTGCTCTTTGCTTGACATTAAGAGATCTGTCCACATACAAAAACTTCATGTGTGAGTAAGAAATACATACTCTTAATAAGCCTTTACTTATGGAGTTGAAACTTAGAGCCTAAAACCGCTTTGGGAGAGTGGGAAAGAAAAGCTTGAGATTGTTAGTTTTAATTTTTAATTTTAAAAATACAGTAAGTATCCACGTCCTTGTCATCTAGAACAGTGGTAAAATGGGGCTTGTTAAAACACAGCTTGCTGGATCCCACCCCCAGAGTTTCAGAGTCAGAGATCTGGGTTGGCGCCTGAGAACTTGTTTTACTAAAAGTTCTCAGGTCATGCCAAATGCTGCTGGTGTAGGGACAAAAAACACTTTGAGAGCCATTGATATAGAACTACTAAGCATTAATATTTGTTAATGTTTCCTCTTTTTTTAAGTTAAATTAAGATAACAACAAACTGGACTTTTTCCTTCCCAGTCTCATTGTATTCCATGCCAAATTTTGCTCATTTGATCCCCAAATGTTTGGGTTGTTTGCAATTTTTTGCTATTACAAATAATCCACATTGAACATCTCTGTATAGGTCTCCTTGTGCACATGTGCGAGAGCTTCTTTGATGAAATCTTCAAAGGGTTACAGAAATTTATATTTATCAGCAATGTATAAGGGTTCTTGCTAACCTCATGTCCTAACCAACCCTTAGTATTATGAGGCTAAATTTTTAACCTCTGTCTATCTGTTGGGTATAAAAATGTATCTCATTATTGCTTTAATTTGCATTTTCCTGATTACTAGAGAGCTTTTTAATTATTATTGCTTTTTAGTTATTATTGGCTACATTGGTCTTCTTCTTCTGTGTTGCCTATGTGTACCTTTGCCAATTTTGACCTTTTTGTTGTTTTGGGTTGTCTGGCTTTCATTAATGAATTTGAGAACCAAGGTTTGATATTTCTTTAAACGGTAAGACTGACTTTACTTGGTTGGGACTCATTTTATCCCTCTGTATGTACAGGCACTGCTACACCTATTTCTCGCAGGAGTATGTTTATCGATCTTCCAGGATTGGAAGACAAGACAGGAACGTGTATAGAAGTGGATGATTTTAGTTTATTCTCACAGCCTGGGTGTTCCGGAAGAGGGAGCCAAGGTGAAGGGACGCTTCTAGGAAGTTGAAAGATATAAAGAGCAGTGCCCTGAAGATAACTGGCATCAGAAATACATGACTGATGGTCAACGGCCCTAATATAGTTCATTAATAAACTTATTCACAGCCAAAAAGAAAAAAAAAGAAAGAAAGAAAGAAAGAAAAAAACCTTATAATGCCAAAAAGTTTGCCACTTAAAAAAAGGAAAAGGGAGGGCCTGTTACGTAACAGGCACTTTGTCTGTTAATCCATCTAACCTTTGTCACAACCCTTTCAGGTAGATATTATTATTCCCATTTTATCACAAGGGCAGCTGATGTTCAGAAAAGTTAAATAGGTAGTGCAAGAATGTGCAGACCCAGATGCTCTCCAGGTCTGATCCCAAAGCTTGTGTTCTTCCTGCTACTCCCCCGCAGGGGAAAGTGAAACTAGCACTAGTGTATATAAAATACAGGTTCATAAGCACTATTGTTTACACTAGAGGAATCATGAAGACCACTGGTTTTCCAGCACATCCAAGACTGTCTTCAGACCGCATACATACGCTTATCTTTTTAAAGCATGCTTTCATCAAAGGGAATGGAACAATTTCAAAACTATAACTTTAAGAAACAAAGACAGCGCTTCCCGGGTGGTGCAGTGGTTGAGAGGCCACCTGCCAATGCAGGGGACACGGGTTCAAGCCCTGGTCCAGGAAGATCCCACATGCCGCGGAGCAACTAAGCCCGTGTGCCACAACTACTGAGCCTGTGCTCTAGAGCCCACGAGCCACAACTACTGAAGTCCACGTGCCTAGAGCCTATGCACCACAACGAAGAGTAGCTCCCGCTCACTGCAACTAGAGAAAGTCCATGCACAGCGACGAAGACTCAACTCAGCCAAAAATAAATAAATAAAATAAATTTTTTTAAAAAAAGAAAGAAACAAAGACAAATCCAAAGTGGCTGCTAAAAGTTCCACTTTGACTTCGATTATAAACCTTAAAGCCACATTTTTAGAGCCAAGAACTACTTACGTAACATAAAGAATCCTATGTTTCAGGGGAAAACAAATAATAATGCAGTTTCAAAAATAAGCAGATTATTCAAGAAAAAAGCAGAATTAGTCTATGATGATAAAAATCAGAACTGTGTTGCCCATGGGTTGTGGGCATTGACAGAGGTGATGAAAGTGTTCTCTGTCTTGACTGGGGTGTTATACAGATGAATAAACATTTGTCAAACTCATCAAACTGTACATGAAGATCTGCATATTTCACTGTATGTAAACTTTAATTTGGTTTTCAAAAAGTATTTGAAAGTCTTAAAAGTAAATTTGTAATTGCTGATGATATTTGAAAGTGGTGGTCCACGTACTGAGTTCTCAGCTGTCCTGGAGCACGCTGAGGTCCTGACCATCTGCTCTGTGCTATCAGGCAGGACGGATGCTCCCCAGATGGCGCCAGGACAAATCCACCGCTGGGGGTCAGTAGCTATCCTGCCCTGGGAAAGTCCAGTGGGAGAGGTGCCAACCTGAGACTGCATTCCTTCCAGACAAGGGGATGCTGGGAATAATTCTTAATCCTAGCGTTTATTCTTATCCCTTTGTGCGCGCGCATGCACACACACACACACACACACACACACAATTTCCTCTTCCTTGCCAAATACCAAACTCTCTGCCACACCAGCTTTTAAGCAATGAGGTGTAAAGGTCTTAGAACCACAGGGACCTGCTGCCTTCTAGTCAGACCTTTCTGTCCATTGGGATACAGAGATTCAGGCCTGAGACAGAGCAGCACATAACCATTGTGAGTAGAGCCTCCTTCTATGCCCTTTAAAAACTGCAGAGACACAAAGGGTACATAGCAGAAAGGAGCCTGCTGTCTTTCCCATGGCAGGGTACGCTCAGTGTTTACCGTTTTTATTTAACTTTCCATTCCTCTGTTTGTCTGGCCTTGCAACACTCCAAAGGGGGGGAACAGCCATTTTCTGAACCTCCACTAGGTGGCGAGCTCTGTGGTGGACACTGTCACGTTCCTTGTCTCACTATGACCACCGTCAAACCCCCCACTGTGTGTCTGTACCTCATGTTGAAACTTCACAGACAAGTCACCTTAAGCACAGATTGGTGAAGAAAGTTGCTCAAGGAATCACTGATCTTAAACCAGCACTCAAGACAGTTGTTTTGCTAGAGTCAGAACTCTTTCTTTCAAACTCTATCTCTCTGCTTAATTGGGAATAAGTCCAAAATAACAAGAAAAAAATTGTGTCCTCAATATATACTGTACAAACTGCACTTTGTATCAGAATAATTCTATCACTGTTATGCCCACCACTACACATGACATTGCCAAAAATGACTTCAGAGCCTTGGATCTATTTAATAACTATGATTTATTTTCAGGGTGGTGTCCTGCGTTCCGCCAGGTGCTGGCCTGCAAAGCACACCCTGGACAGTGTTGTTGGATTTGGACTCTGTTACCCAGGATTGAGTTTGTTCCAGTACTGCCTGCACTTACAACAGGTCCATGCCTCTATACCCTGGCCAGGTGCTGTGCTGATAATTACAGGGTAAAGGGGTGTGCTCATAAATGTGGGCCTAATACAAACAGAGGAGAAATAACACAGCAAAAGTGGCCAAAAGCAAGTTTCATGCATCAAAACACTGAATGGGCTGAATCTCACTTGCAAATTAAAGTTGGTATCACAGGAACGCCATCTCAATGGGAGTTGAACTAAATGTTCAGATCAGTGTTCTTGCCTCTACTGGACCATCTAACTGCATCATAGCCAGTTAGATATTCACATCATAGAAGCTAGATATTCCTAACATTTAACTTAAGAGATCCAGGGGAAAAATGTATGTGTGTTTACAATTTTTTTACACCCAACAAATCCTTCGTATAGAGAATATAACTTATAATATTTTACCACTAAGTGCTTTTTCCTCCAAATGGAAGATGAGCCTGAACAGATAATCACATATGAAAGCTCAGATGCAGATAGACACCAGTCTCACTAGCAAAACTCCTAGCTGTAGGTGTTACCAGCACAAAAAGACATGTCCTCCTCCACACAGCTATGCCAGATAATATACAAAGCAATTAATTTGGAATCATTGTTGGGAACTCTAGATTTTATCATTCTATTATTCCAGTCCATAATTTGCATTTTCAAAAACTAAAACAGTAAAAAGAGTTGGTTGGTAGCTTTTCAGGTACAATCATTAATAAAGATGAAAGAAGGTAATTATTTCACAGTGAGAAAAACACAGTCTTAGAATAAAATGACATGAGTATCAATTCCAGCTCTGCTACTTAATAGATATGGAATATTAGAAAGTTTCCTTAACTTGATGAAGTCCATATTTTTTCATCTAAAATGGGGAGGATAACATCAATACAGAATAGTTATTACTGATCTCTAAGGGTCGGCAGGAAGATTCTAGTCCTACTACTATTTACCACATAGCCTTGATTAAATTTCTACCTGAAATCCCTTAATTTGTCAATGTACTTTGGTTTCCATGCTTCAAGACAGCAGAGAAACATTTTTGAAAAAGAAGTTCTCAGGTCAGCTAGCATTATTGCATACCACAGATGCAGTTGAAATGTCACCTCCTCTGTGAAGCATTCTTGTTTCACCTTGCTCTCATGGAGCCTACAGTCTAGGGAGGGGAAACAGAAATGAACCCGTAAGTTAATATGTAGTATGTCGAATGGTGATTAAGTGCTTAAGTGTCATGAAGAAAACAGCAGGGATAGAAATAATGGTAGATAGTCAATAAGGATGGCCGAAGAGAGTCTTCCTGAGATGTCATTTGAGTAAAAACCTGAAGGAGGTGACAGACTGAGCCATGTGGAGAACTAGGCAAAGGGACTTCAGACAAGGAAACAGCAAGTGCAAAGGCCCTGGGGTGCAGAGAAAACAACAGTATGCTAGAGAGGATTAGCAGGGGGAGACAATAGGTGAGATCAGACGGGCTTCAGGAGCCAGGTCATGGGGGACCTTTCTTAGAGAGTGAAGTGGAAATCCACTGCAGGGTTCTGAGCAGGGGAGGGATGAGATCTAGCATGTTTTCCTAAAATTTGTGTTGAGAATAGACTGAAGGGCGTTAAAGGCTTGAAGCGGGGACACTAGTTAGGGAGGCTACTATAATAATTCAGGTGCTCCATACTGATGGCTCCACACTGAAGCTCCAGTGTGGTAGAAGTACAGGTGGGGAGCAGTGATTGAAGGGAAAGTCAAGAGTGTTTCCTGATCAGCTGGATATCTACTGTGGGAGAAAGAAAGAAGGAATTTAGCCTGAATAGCTGGGATGACAGTGAAGTTAAGTGTGGTGGGGATGAGTATAGAGCAGGTTTAGTGGGAAGGAAGTTTAGCAAGTCTGAGGTCCTGGAGAGCAAGTGAAGACAATCTGTCCTGGAGGAATGAGTGATCAACAATGCCACATGCTGCCGACCTGCCGGGTAAGGTGAGTACTGAGAAATGATCATAAGCTCCTGCCCTATGGACGCCATGCGACCCTGCCAAGAGTGGTTTCCACAGAGCGGTGAGGGTGAAGGCTTGGGTGGATTATGCTCCGGAGAGTGGGAGGAAATGGAAATGGCAAACGTGGACAACTCTTTCAAAGAATTTAGCTCTGATGGTAATCAGAGAAATTGTGATCTCTGAAAGGAGATATGTAGTCCAATGAGCATTTGCTTTTGTTTTTAAGATGGGAGAAATAACAGCGTGATTGTATGCTGATAAACCAGTTTGGTAGAGAGGGGAATTTTGGTGACTCTGGTCACAGAGGGGAGAGCTGCTGAGCCATGTCTTGGAGCAGATGAGATGGGATGAGATCTGGTGCACAAGTGTGAGACTGACTTTTGCTATTTCACAGATGGTTAACATAAAAGGGAAACCAGAGGATGTAAACTCAGATGCAAGAGCAGGGGGAAAGAGAATGGGGAAGTTCTCTTGTGGAATTATTCCTGTAACTGCTTTACTTTTCACTGAAAGAGTAAGCAAGACCACCGGATGAAAGTGGAGATGGGGATACAACACTGAGACTTGAGGAGAGCGGAGAAAGGAACAGACAGTAAAACAACCCCCCCCCCAAAAGAGCTAATGGTTTTGATCCCCACAAACCCATTCTCTCCGTTGCATGTTTTATTTTAGGGAATATCAAAATTCTCCCCACTAGAAAGTATTCTAGATTCTTCCTTCTACTTAACCCTCCATCAAATCAATCCCTCAACCACCTAAACAGAAGTGTAACAAATCCACTCCTAGTCTGGATTATGCAAAAGCCTCCTTACCAACTTCCCTGCTTCCAGACCCAGGACTTTCTCCGTGTATGAACAAATATGGAAATCAAAATCTAACAAGTGTCAAATTATGTGGCTCTGGTTAGAGATTAAACAAAGAAAACTCTTCACCCTTAACGCTATGGCCACACAGATCTTTAAATGACAGAAATGTTTCTTGGCTTAAAAAAAAAAAAAATCCAGCACCTCCTTCGCATGGCAGTTTGAGGATGCTTCATGATCTTGCCTCAGCTTGGCTGCACAGCCTCGCCTCCAGTGCCAAGGTACTTACTAGACAGATTCCCTCCAATCTTGATCCATGAGGGAGGCAGAAAACAATGGTGCAGAGAAATAATAAGGATGCACCAGTGAGCATTTTCCATGGGCATTAAGAAGCAAAGTACCTAAGCTACACACAAACAGTGATTCATGAAGACCTGCATTTGCGACATAACATTTTAGAAGACTTTTAATACTTCGATGGTTTGCCGCAGCTCAAACAGCATCTTCCTCTTCTCAGCCCTCCTCTTTTAATTCTACTTCCTCTTTTCCCTTTGATTCAAGCCAGTCTGGCAGAGCACACACCCCAACTTGCCACCTTATTTAAACCTAGTCTGTGTTACCTCTGGTAGTTCATATTATTTTTAGTATATGAAAGGTTGAGAAGCGCTAATTTTTAAGATATTATTTTTTTATTGAAGTATGGCTGATTTATAATGTTTCAGGTGTACAGCAAAGTGATTCAGTTTATATATATACACACACACACTATTCTTTTTCAGATTCTTTCCATTACAGGTTATTAGAAGATATTGAATATAGTTTCCTGTGCTATACAGTAGGCCCTTGTTTAAGATATTATTTTAATTAACAAGCAGAGTTCCTCATTTATCATCTGAACAGTTTGTTTGTTTGTTTGTTTGTTTGTTTTTGCGGTACGCAGGCCTCTCACTGTTGTGGCCTCTCCCGTTGCGGAGCACAGGCTCCGGACACGCAGGCTCAGCGGCCATGGCTCACGGGCCCTGCTGCTCCACGGCATGTGGGATCTTCCCGGACCGGGGCACGAACCCGCGTCCCCTGCATCGGCAGGCGGACTCTCAACCACTGCGCCACCAGGGAAGCCCCTTTGAACAGTTTTTTAAGGAAAGAGACTAAAGCCTCAAAATGCATAGTACTTTTGGTGGTTTCATAACATCTCCACACATTCTTTGATACTCTTCTCTTCAAGAGGTGGAGCCTAACTGCCCTCCCCAAGTTTGGGCTGGACCTGATGCCTGGCTTCTGATGAATGGTTACCGTGAGGCGAAGGTGAACAGGTCTGGGGACTTGGTCATACAAGGCAGTGCCGCTTCCTCCTTGCTCACTCTGCCACGTGCTGAGGTACACGGAGTGACTTGTGGAGAGGCCCGCTTGGCCGGGAACTGAGGCCTCCTGCCAAAAGCCACGCGAGTGAGCCCTCTGAGAAGTGCATGCTCGAGCGTGAGTCAGGCCCCCTGCTGCCTCCTGAGTGCGGCCACAGGCAGGGAACCTGGGCCAGAAGCACCCAGCCAGCTGGGCCGCTCTGGCATTTCTGAACCATGGAAACTGAGATAATGAAGGCTGTTGTTCAGAATCACTAAGCTTAGGGTAACTTGTTATGCTGTAAGAGATCACTAATATACTTACGATCATCAAATAATCTGTAATAATCAAATGGATCTGGAATTCTAAATCCAGGTCATTTTCATTTTATCACTGCTACCAAGTGATACAAAAAAAAAAAAGAAAAATATGCTTCAAAAATTTTATAAGATAAAATTTATAATTTTATTTAAATTCTGCCTAGAATATTAATTTCCACTCTATGGTAGAAGAGAAACAAGTAGGAACTTTTAGATGAGGATTTACTAAGAAGGAATACAGAGTACATAGTTTATAAAGCACTTTACCTATATAATCTTGGCTCTTAGATGAATATAGATGTTTGCATATATATATATCATATATATATATATATATATATATAGAGAGAGAGAGAGAGAGAGAGAGAGAGAGAGAGAGAAAGAGAGCAGCAATTTCACTGACAACCACCATAACTCTTTAAGAATGCATGAAAATTATTTAATAATCAAAATCCATCCCCAGGTCTAATTATGTGGTCTGGGTCAGATATTATACAAAGAAATTGTTTTTGCTTATCTGCAACTCGTTCCAGACCTCTACTAATCATAATTCAGGATCTATATAAAAATTCTCAAAATTAAACTTATAAATGCTCTATCAAATTAAAAATGCAATGCATTCCAACAAGTGCTGGAATGGTTACTCTAAAACTACCAATGAAGATAAACCCCATATTGAATAAATCATAGCATTCAGTCTGAACCAAATTTTCTGAGCATTCAAAATAACATTTGGGTAAATATAGCCTACCATTAACTTAACCTTCAGTCTCAAGCTTTTATTCACTCTTTCTTCTTCTCCTGGATCAGTAGTGTAACCTCAGGGATTGAACCTACTAGCATTATGTTTTTCATCTGATGCTCTTGAGAAATGTTTTTTTCCTTAGGAAAGCAGTTACCGTCTTCTTTGTAAAATACACGTGTTTATTATTTAAAGGGTAATGTGGAAAAAGAAAAAGAAAAGATCTTCACCATCACCATATCAAGTCCAGAACCGACGGAAACTTTTCGGAGTATTTTTGTTTTGTTGCTAAAACAAAGCTACAAGAAAATATCACAGGGGAATAAATGCAATGGACAATTTATAAGTTTTCAAAAACATGTAACTAGCCAATTCTTTAAGACTAAAATAGATCTAGATCAACTGACAGTCTGCAATTAAACTCTGCTTATTCTTATAGCTATATTTTCATCTAGTCTGACTTGGAATTGTAGGATTATGTATAAAGCTGTAATGTTCTTCATCTGTTCCAAGCTTACATGACAAGTTTAAGAAAAGCCCTAGTCAGTAGTGTGAGCAGAATATCATAGGCAAGCATCTACCCTGCTGTCTCCACCCTCTCACAGAAAGCATGTTCAAGCTTCCTCTCTTAAGCCTGTGGGATAAACACAGCAGGGGTCTGCTGTATGAAACCACAGCTTTCATTCTTCCTCTGTGATTCCTCCAGTTCTTGAAATCCACAGACTTTCCTTTGAACTTGGGTGCTGAATATTTAACTCATTTAACATTTGTTTTGTTACCTTGTATTGATATTTGCTTTTTGGTATATAAGATCTCCCTCTTACTGAAACTGAAAAAAAAGTTTCTAAGTATCTTCCTTGCTTCATTTTTTTAATATCCTCACTGCCTAGACCAGGACTCTATATATTGCAGTGATTCAACAATTACTTTCAAAACAAGATAATTTGTGGGGGAGGGGGGATGAGAATATTTTTAACTTGGGGGGGATGAGCAGATAAAGTTATGTAGCTTAAATTCTAGAAAACATTTACTTTTCTATAATGTAGTTGGAATTACACATTTGATTCCATTAATGCTTTACTTTATGATTTTTGGCAGGCATTAAATCTCTTTGATTCATCAAAGTATTATATTTATTTCATAAAAATCTCATAAAATTAGCTGATATTTTTTGAAGTTTTTCACTGTTCTTTTAAAAGAAGATATAAACAATTGGATATTTGGATAAAAATGCTCCTTTATTACACTGTAAAAAAACTTACCATAAATCTTTTATTACAACTGCTATATTTGCATCAAAGAATTATATCATCAAATATGATAAAATAAAATCAAAATGATAAAAACAGAGAAGGAGGATAAGAGCTCTGATTCCAAATTAGATTTTTACTTAATAACTGGAGTTGACATTCAATCAAGAGAAAACAGGTATCAGCCTAGCCTGACATTATTGGATATAATCTCTACTTCAGATCAATATGAAATTTTCACAGAACTTGCATTATTTCACAATGTCCTGGCTTCTACCTCATTGGTGCAGCCCCTATAAATTAAAAAAAAAAAAAAAAAAAAGCACTCATCTCCACCAATGTCATAATAAGCAATACTTCAAGAGAGGGCAGTATTTCAGAAATAGGTCATCTGAGCTAGAGAGAAAGAGTTGAGTTTCCCTGCACTTCTTTACTAAACATAAAAGAACCATCTGGTTATAGAAATAACTAATGCATGTGACAAAAATAAAAAACTGATCCAAGTGCCCAGGTCTGAAAAATCCAGTGTTAAGCCTGAAAGAAATTTAACAGCAGCTCTAAAAATTCACACACTTGCTGCAAATTTTTTTCATGATGCTTCCTGTGCATATCACAGAGCACACTGGCCCAGATTAACATCAAACATGCTTCTGTAACTCTTTTATCCCTGGTAAAGATTTCTTCTTGCTTACTGGATGGATTCCTCTTAAGACATTATTATAGAGGATGTGACTCTGAGCCCTCTTTCTCTCCCCCACCCCTGCTCCCTGCCCTTCTTTCTCCCTGCCACCATTCTCTCTTATTTTATTTATTTATTTATTTATTTATTTATTTATTTATTTATTTATTTATTTATTTATTTATTTATTTATTTTTTTGCTGTACGCGGGCCTCTCACTGCTGTGGCCTCTCCCGTTGCGGAGCACAGGCTCCGGACGCACAGGCTCAGCGGCCATGGCTCACGGGCCCAGCCGCTCCGCGGCATATGGGATCCTCCCAGACCGGGGCACAAACCCGTATCCCCTGCATCGGCAGGCGGACTCTCAACCACTGCGCCACCAGGGAGGCCCCTCTCTCTTATTTTAAAGAGTCCTTCTGCAGGGTGGTTGCAACACTGAACTTTGAAGAGCCATCAGAATATAGCCAGCTCTCCTTGTCTCCACCTTCAAGCCCTGCTTCTACATGGAGCCACATGTCACATCAGTGCACCTCCCACCCCCAAATCAACAGTAACCTAAATGTTTACTGCAGTGGCTCAAGAAAACACTGAGGGGGAAGAAAGGAGAGTGCAGTCATCATCCACGGCAGAATTTTAAGAAACCCTCTTGCCTAGGTTTGAATCTCAGCTTTGCCAGTTTTTAGTTACGTGACTTTGGCCAAGTTCCCTAAATGTCCCGTGTCTCAGTTTCATCATCTGTTAAGTGGGAATAAAATAATGACTATCTCCTATGGTTGTTATGAAGATTAAGTGAATTAATATACGTCCAGTCCTTAGAATAGTTTCCACAGGATAGGCAGTTATTTCCAAAGTCCTACTCTGTTGTCCCTCAAGCCATTCTGTTATAGAGCCTGGGCTGGCTCTCTTCTCTCCTCAGACCCCTTTACTTTTTGTCTTCATTCATCTTCTCTAGCCAGTAGCTCTCTGACCTTTCCAAAATAAATTATTTCAGCTTCCTCTAGCTTCTTCGGTCCCCACTCCCGCCCCCCCCCCCAACACTTCGCCGGTTAACGCCATTGTCTTAGAAGGGAGTACGGAGAGGGGAAAATTGCAAAAACTTATCCTCTGTGATTTAAAAAAAAAAAAATTCTGTCACAGAAGTTTTAGGAATGTCTATGATCCTGACTTCTAAAAAGGCATTGCACTATTACACTTATGATTATAACACTAATGAAAAGAACTCCTGAAAAAATTTTAATTAGTTAAGATACTTCACAAGAGGCGGATGAAGTGATTATACATTTTACTGAATCTTAAAAATCTTCCTGAATTTTCTGGACTATGTTGTAGTTCAGACTTTAGTGTTCAATATTCAACTGCTCCCTTCAAGCAGCTCTCCAGAGTTGGTACCTTAAGTAACTGGGGTCACTAAAAGGTACCAAGATGTTTTATAAACAGTCAGTAATGACATTTCTTCTTAGGTTTCTTGGTAATTAGTTGGAATCAGTGTTGGCTTACTCAGTACAATTGGACTAATACAAAGAGAAGAAACCAAATTTACTTTGCCTCATTTATGAGGAAAAACAATGAAAAGTATTTTTCGTTTACGCTTAAAGTTTGTTAGAGGGTAACAGACCAGTTAAGTCACGGACCATGCTGCTTGTCATTTGATCCCAGCTGTTTGGTTATTATGTGGCTGAGGACCTCTGCATACAACTTTATACATTCCTTGTTTCTCATAAGAGTTCAGTTAGTTCTATGTCTCCTTTAAAAAATAACAGCTGACATTTACTGATCACTCCCAGTGTGCCAGAAAGTATGGTAAGCCCTTTGCAGGCACAAACACATTTAACCTTTACAACAACCCTGTGAGTCAGGTCCTTTTATAACCCTCATTTTGCAGATGAGGAAACTGAGGATCAAAGGGATTAACCAGCTCCATCCTGGTTACTCATCACATAAGTGGTGAGGGATTCAAGCTCAGAGCAAGCAATCTTAACAATTACTCCCAAAAGCCTTACTGTGACTCTCCATTTTGATTTCAAAAGCTTCGTGGGAGAAAGAGTACTTTCTATTACGTGTACACAACAGCAAACATTGCCCTGAGTTTGTTTATGTAGCTATAAATTTAAGGATAATTCTGGAAGTCATATATGGCATCTTCTTAGGGGCCTTGGTTCTCGGTCAGCCAAAGTACTTTTTATACTTCAGCAGCCATGCTGAGAGTATGCCTGTTTTTCTGACTGTTTCTCTTCATTCCTTTTTTTCTGAAGAAATAATTCTCACAGGAAATAATTTCAAACCAGGCAGGGTGAGCGTGGGAGGAGAGGGAACAAGGGGGAGAGGACAGAGAATAGGGAGGGTCAGCAAGATGTTTAAAAAGCTGTTTGGAAACCTTCCCATCAGTAAAGTTACTAAGACTCCAGTGAAGTTACTGAAGGTTGTTTATCTCATGAAATGCTTCATGTGAAAAAACTTTTGTGGAAACCAGTGAAGAGCTCAGCCTTCATATCAAGTCATCATAGGGTGAAACAGAGACAGCAGGAGAGGATGAGGGAGCATGGAGGAAGATAGCCCTGAGGATGCTGAGGAACCCAGCAGAAATCTTAAGGAGAGCTCTGGACAATCACAATCTGGGGACCTGCAGCTGAACCCACTTTAATCAGGTCTGTAAGTGAGCAGACAACCCCTGACTGAGAGTGGGGTTATTCATTCATGCAGTCAAATTTAATGGCTAAGATTTTTTTAAAATTGACCATACCACGCGTTGCCTCGGATGTGAAGCAACTGCAACTCTCATACATTGCTGGTAAGAAAGCAATATGGTACAGCCACTTTGGAAAGGAGCTTGGAAGTTTCTTATAAAATTAAACATACACCCACCATATGACCTGGAAATTCCCCTCCTATATATTTACCAAAGAGAAATGAAAACATGTCCACAAAAAGACCTGTATGCAAACAGTGGCTTTTCTTCTAACAGACAAAAACTGGAAACAACTCAAATGTCTATCAACAGATGAATGGATAATCAAATTGTGGCACATCCATACTATGGAATAATCACTCAGCAATAAAAAGGAACACACTACTGACATGCAATAACATGGATGAATCTCACAAGCATTATGCTAAGTGAAAGAAGCCAGACACACATACTGTATGATTCCACTTATATGATTTATATGACACTCTAGAAAAGGCAAAACAATAGTGACAGAAAACAGATCAGTGATTCTCAGGGGCTGGGGGTTGAGGGAGGAGGAGGAGGTCAACTACAAGGGAAACATCTGAGGGGACAGAAATGTTCTGTATCTTGATTATAGTGGTGGTTACATGACTGTACATGCATTTGTCAAAAACTCATCAAATTATACACTTAAAATGGGTGAATTTTATGGTATGTAATTTATACCTCAATACAGTGGGGATTTTTGTTATTGTTGTTTTAGTTTACATCATCCTCACTGGTAGTCATAAAGACAGATACACATGTATCCAGAGGATGCTCTCTTACAGAAGGGCAGTTTCACCTACTTCACCCTGGTGATTTTGTTGCACATTCTCACACAATCATAATCCTTGGTTTATAACTAGGGCAGCCAGATAAAATATAGGATGTCCAGTCAAATTTAATTTTAGATGAACAACAAATAATTTTTTAGTATAACTATGTCCCCAATATTGCATAAGACATGCTTTTTATTTGCTTTATCTGGCAATCTGCTTAAGAAAGAACACCACTGGTCCATGCATGGTCTTTTCAATTTTATTTATTCATTCACAATTAATTAGCTAATTAATTATTTAATCTCATATGCATGTTGTAGCTGCAGGAATTTTTAGTAACTGTGGCTGTAACTACCCTCTTCAAAAACCATGTAGCAACTCTAAGGCACTGAGAACTTATCTTAGACTACTGATAAGTGACTGATTTAGGATCCTGCTCGTCAAATTATCTGTAGACCCGGTGCATCAGCATCGACTTGTTGCTTGTTAGAAAAGAATCTCACTCAGGTCTCACCTAGACCTACTGAATTCAGAATCTGCATTTTAAGATTCATATGCACATTATTGTTTTAGAAGCACTGATTTAGAAAACCATGGTTTAGGAAAATTCCCAAGGGCATATGCAGGGTGGATTAAAGGGAAATTGACTTAAAGTACAGAAACCCCTTACAAGAATATTTTAAAAGTTCAGGCATTACTTCAAGATCTGAATTATGGTACAGGCAGCAGGAATGAAAAGAAAGAGATCAAAATGAGAAAGAGTAACAGAAAAAAAAAATCGATGGGACTTGGTAAAGGACTGGATGGAGGACAGAGAGGAAAGATGTCAGAATCTGAATATAAATCAAGTAGAACCAGCAAAGTGTTTCTTGTATCCCTGGCAGTGGTTCTCAACCTTAGCACCACATGATAACCACCTGGGAGCTTTAAGAAATACTGATGCCTAGGTCCCAACACCAGAGATTCTGATTTAAGGTGAAACCTGGGCATTAGAATTTCGAAATGCTCCCCAGGTGATTCTAATGTGCAGCCAAGGTTAAGAACCACAAATACGGGCTCTTTCAATCTATTTGTTTTCACTTAGGAAAATGATTTTCAACCCTGGTTACACTTTAGAATTTATTTGGGGATCTTTAAAAATGTATCCGTATCTAGACCCTGCCCTTAGAGATTCTAATTTAATTGGTAATATTTTAGAGTCTCACAGTTGATTGTAATGTGTAGACAGGGCTGAGGACACTCAATTGAAACATTCAGTTTAAATGATGATTAACTATTTTTTTTCTCAAATAAATGTAAAATGAAGAGAGAATTCAGTGCTTACAGAATCCAAACCTTCTAGTTAGGTGAAATATAAACCAACCTATTTTCATTTGCTTGTTACAATTTCACAATAAATTTTGCTTGGTGTTATATACAATTCCTATTTTTTCAAAACCTCATTTTGAATCCGAACAAAAAAATCAGCTGATTACCACTGCAATTGGATAACCATTTATGAAATAAGCATTATTCAGATGTGTAAAATATAACATGAAATAAATTGATTACAACCACAATTATACATCTTAGGATTCAGTAAGGTCCTCAGGAAAGAGGGGTAAAGAAATGACATGTCTAGGGACTTCCCTGGTGGTGCAGTGGTTAAGAATCTGCCTACCAATGCAGGGGACACGGGTTTGAACCCTGGTCCGGGAAGATCCCACACGCCGTGGAGTAACTAAGCCCATGTGCCACAACTACTGAGCCTGCGCTCTAGAGCCCATGAGCCACAACTACTGAGCCCGTGTGCCACAACTACTGAAGCCCACGAGCCTAGAACCCGTGCTCCACAAGAGAAGCTACCTCATTGAGAAGCCCGTGCACCGCAACAAAGAGTAGCCCCTATTCAACGCAACTAGAGAAACCCCATGCACAGCAACTAAGACCCAACACAGCCATAAATAAATAAATACATAAATTTATTAAATAAAAAGAAATGACATGTCTAAAATTTATTTCTAAGTCAAAGTAAAGTATCAGGAGTCAATCCTATTACTAAAGTCTAAATAAAAAACATCAAGCAGAACATTTAAGCACTTTATATAGTTAACTTGTCACTATAGCATTATTTCATAAGTGTACAAAGTAAAAAATTTTTTTCAAAAAGAAAAATGTTTCTAAATGACCTTTTAGAATAAAATGGAAAATTGGCTTACCTCTTCCCTATGATTCTTAATTGGCATACAAAGAATACTTTGTGTCTTGTAGCCTGTAATTTGGTCAACTTCTGCATTGAACCGAGGATCCTAGTAAGGAAGAAGAAATTCAATTTAGTGACTGACCTGTTCAAAGATTGATTTGATTTTTCTGATTTATAGGATTAGAGAAATCTAATCATCAACTCACCTTGTTGTTCTGAATGACAATTTTATTATTGTAAAAGGCATCAAAGCATACAAGTACATACCATCTTTGACAAAGATAAATTTAAGGGTTTTTTAGCAGCTAGTATTTATGAAAAAATACAGATGTAAACAAATGTTAAGAAACAAAGGAAATTCAAAATATTAACCAATTTAGATAGCCTCACTTAAACTCAGGAAAAAGTGGCAACTCTCCTCCTCTATAATACAATTTGCCTATTCCTATCGCACTGATTCTTCTGAAAAAGAAAAGCATCTTTGGTCTGAAACTTTTCCTATAAAACCCACCACCTCCAAAATGACCTTTTCAATACTGACTTGACTTCCCTCGTAATGAGTGTATATATATATATATATTTCCTCAGTATTCTGTATTTCTATCTCAGGTGTTTCATAAGAATTAAAATCTTATCTTTTCTTTCTTTTTGTATATAATAAAACTGCATGGTCTTCATCAGACTATAAACAATTCCTCAATCTTTTGAATCTCTTTCCCCTTTTACAAAGTACATCTTCCCACATCCAATAATCACAAAGGACTGCTGAAAGGTGTAAAAGTTCTAAATGTGGGTTAAAGAAAGAAAGATACAGGTTATTTTCCATTAAACCAGATTGAGAAGATCAAAGGTAGGCTGTAAATTCTATGAGGGGCTTTTTTTGGTTCACCACACTGTATTCCCAAGATTAGCACAGGAACTGAAAAACATTTGTTAAACAAATGAAGGAATTCATTAACAAATGATATCATAGTTATCCAACATGGTCACTTTTAGCTTACTATAGTTTAAAGCAAATCTTATAGGTAGGAGGAAAAACATACTCAAGGAAATGGACACAGACCAGTATATGAGATACAATTAGAACGGAAGCAAACATACCAGAACATAAACATCTGAATGAATATTGTTCCCTTCAAAGCAATAGCCTTGGGAACTTACATGCTCAACCTAATAATAGCATTATTGTTATAAAAACTCTGCTTTTGGAATTCCCTTCAGAAAATATAGAACAGTCACACTGGAAAAATCCTCATCTTTTAAGGTCATTTCTTTTTTTTTTTTTTTTAATTAGTCTAAAGTCACGCAAAGCCAAAGCTGTGAATGAAGTAAATGATTACACTAGATTCCATCAACTAGGGTCAGAAATGATGCCAATTTTCCCCATAAGAGGACCAAACATGGCATTAAAGGCAATTTCAAAAGAAAAGTTATAAAATGGTAGAAAATCAATATAAATATTTTATATTATAAATATACACTACTGCATTTTAGTTTTTCTGCAAACACGCTCAAAGTTACACTGAAAGACAGAGAAAACCTTGGCTCAATGTTTCCAAAAAACAGTTCTTAAATAGCATACTATATTGCAAGGTATCTAAAGAAAGCAGACAGGATACTGATACGGACAAATTAAAAGAAGATAAAAATTATGAATTTATATAGTGAATTATTCTACAAACTAATAATCAAAATATGAATAGAAATGCATCCTCAGCAATTATTTTGTTAGTGAATATCTGAATTACAAGACCAATTTATAAAAAAGAGGATTAAACCCAACTATCTAATCAAAGCAAGAGTCTGAAATTAGTAGCACTTTCATAGAATTTTTTTGTGTGTACTGGAAGTTTAAAATAAACAGCAGCCCTGGATTTCATTCTTCATTGAAGGAGGTAGGAGTAATGTATACTTCAAAATCACTTTAAGTGAATTTTGGCATCTCAAAGAATTTTTCCTTTAATAATGTACCCAGTGCAGGGGCTATAAACACATAGAAAACTTCTAACCCCTCTAGGTCCAGTAAACATTGCAAGAAAAATGGAGCACTATTATTTCATTATTATTGTGATTATTTCTTTCACTGTTTATGAGAACATGACAGTGTAAAAAAACCACAAAGCTTAGATATCCATCTCCCATACTAAAACAACTAGTACCAGACTTGCCCTCCTGCTGAAAAATACAAGATTAGACCAAATACATGCGATAACTAAACTACACACAGTGAAGAAGGGAATACACATGATTGCCTTGCAATAATTCGGTTCCTCCTGGGGGCAGGCAGGTGGTATCCAAGTAGAGTAACAGTTCCAAATAGAACTGAATTCAGGGCTTCTAAAGTGGCTGGTATGTGCACGGCAAAGTACCTGATAAGAGAGGCTGTGCTTTGGGTGGGGTTAGGGGTGTAAAGGAGGAGTGGCAGAAGAGTGAGTGGCTCGTCACTTTACAGACATGTATTTGGCAAGACTCTAAGAGACCTAGCAAAGACTACCTGTTGAAGGCTGAAAGTGAATGGTGATAACCAATTCTAAAAATGTTTGAAGACACTGGGGTTCTACCCACCAGAAGGGATACCTCACTAGGCACCTCAGGCATTCAGTTGAGACACAGAAAGGCCCCTCCTTGGGGGGTAAGGACCTGAGCAGCCTTCCCTAAGACTAAATTTAAAACTAAAGTAGATCCATCCTAACAAATAATAACACCAAACCTGACAGGACCGAAAGGAACTTCCAGTAACTCCACTGTCTACAAGAACAAAGGTCAGCTCTGTTTTAAAGGAAGTTGATATAATCCAAATGCCCTGCAACAAAACATTCGCAATGTCCAGCATACAATAAAAAAATCACAACGCATGTGAAGAAACAGGAAATTGAAACCCACAGTGAAGAAAAAAAGCAGTCAATAGAAAACGACCCCAAGATGATTCAGATGTTGGAATTAACAAACAGGGACCTTGAAGCAGCTATTATAAATGTATTTAAGGACTGAAGAGAAAATATGGTAATAATGAACAGATGGAAATCTCTGCAGAAAGAAAAAGTATTTTTAAAAAGCCAAATGGAAATTCTAGAACTGAAAAGTACAAAGTCTAAAACGAAGAGTTCACTGATGGATTTAATAGCAGATTGGAAACAATGGAAGGGTAAGTGAACCTGAAGACAGATCACAGAAAGTATCCAATCAAAAGGACTGAGAGGACAAAAAAAAAAACCTGTAAAAAGTTAACAGAGCCTCAATGTTCTGTGGGACAACATCAAATAGTCTAACATATATACAACTGGAGTCCAAAGAGAAGAGAATGGAGCAGAAAAAATATTTAAACACATGACCAAAAATTTCCCAAAGTTAGTGAAAACCTTAAATATATACACAGTGTGAAAATGATATATACTATGAAACATATAAGGTGAAAACTGAAGCCGAGCTGACTTCTCATAAGAAAAATGAAAAGCAGAAATTTAAATGTTGAAAGAAAACTACTATTAACTGAGAATCGTCTAGACAGTGAAAATATCTTTCAAGATTACAGGCAAAATAAAGCCATTTTCAGATAAACGAAATCAGAGAATTCATCACCACCAGACCAGTACTAAAGAAATGTTAATGAGAGTTCTTCACCTTGAAGAGAAAGATAAGAGATTCTACAGAAAGGAGTAAAGAGCTTGGAACATGGCTTGAGCACATGCACAAATATATGAAGAATAAGGAAACGAATCCACAAAGATATTGCTATGATTTATGTCAACGAGTGTACTGCCTATGTTTTCCTCTAGGAGTTTTATAGTATCCGGTCTTACATTTAGGTCTTTAATCCATTTTGAGTTTCTTTTTGTGTATGGTCTTAGAGAATGTTCTGATTTCATTCTTTTACATGTAGCTGTTCAGTTTTCCCAGCACCACTTATTTTTTATTTTTTATTTTTTTGCGGTACGCGGGCCTCTCACTGTCGTGGCCTCTCCCGTTGTGGGGCACAGGCTCCGGATGCGCAGGTTCAGCGGCCATGGCTCACGGGCCCAGCCACTCCACGGCATGTGGGATCTTCCCAGACCGGGGCACGAACCCGCGTCCCCTGCATCAGCAGGCGGACTCTCAACCACTGCACCACCAGGGAAGTCCCCAGCACCACTTATTGAAGAGACTGTCTTTTATCCATTGTATATTCTTGCCTCTTTTGTCGGAGATTTGTTGTGTGTGTGTGTGTGTGTGTGTGTGTGTGTGTGTGTGTGTGTGTGTGTATTATGGAATATTACTCAGCCATAAAAAAGAATGAAATAATGTCACTTGCAGCAACATGGATGGACCTAGAGATTACCATACTAGGTGAAGTAAGCCAGACATAGAAAGACAAATATTATATGATATCACTTATGTGTAGAATCTAAAAAAGAAAAAAAAAGACATAAATGAACTTATTTACAAGACAGAAACAGTCCCTCAGACATAGAAAACAAACTTACGGAAAAGGGAGGGTAATAAATTAGGAGTTTGGGTTTAACATATACACATTACTATATATAAAATATATAATCAACAAGGACCTGCTGTGTAGCACAGGGAACTATATTCAATATTTTCTAATAACCTATAAGAGAAAAGAATCTGATAAAGAACATATATATATATTACATATATAATATATATAATATTATATTATATATATTAAGAAAAGAGGAAGAAAAAATATACCTTGAGGTGTTAGATTGAAGTTGGAGGTAAGAATTCACTGTTTATCATATAGTGAGTAGTTAGATATAGGAATAAGTAAAATATAAGTGTATGTGTGTCTGTGTATATTTTTTTTCTAGCTCTGTCTGCTGATAAACTAGCAGCAGTGAGCACACCTACTGCCTAGATCCTGGTTTCTAAATACCATCCCCTCCACTGAAAGGAACCAGGGCTCCTTGGGAAAAAGAATGATCATAGGGCTAGGGCAGGGAAAGTAAAAGATGAGTCTGGAACATCTTGTTAAGCAGTTAAAACTTTCAGCTCCCCTAGAAAGCAAGAAAATGCCAAGAGTGATGGGGACATAACAAAAAGACATAGGAGCCGGTAAATCTGATATAATCTGAGAATTTGAATAAATAAAGATAGTAACAGAGCATAACTCATTAAACAAAATAAAAATGTCCATAATGATAGAAATAAATAAATAATGAATGAATAAAGAAGGCAAAGCTCTTCTTTACATTGGAATGCCAACTAATATATATAGAAGGCATTATGAAGTTGGAAAATCAGTGGATGACAAAACTGGTAAAGGTGCTTATGAGGAATAGAATATCTACATAATATCAAAATATCTCCTCTTAAGATACTTAATTACAATGGGAAAATTATAACTTTATAGTGGAAAAACCTAGTGGATACCACTTTAACCAAGTTATCAAATTTAACATCATCAATACTGGGGTGAAGTAACATCACATGCTACCTGGTAACGTATGCTAAGAAGGTCTGTGGTATAATAAAAAATATATTGGTTTAGCATAGAGCTCCTCAAACCCTTGGAATTTCCTGAGTGATAGGAGACACTTTTTATATTCATAACAAGCTCCTTACAACCATACCTGAGTTCATGCTAATGAGAAGACTCACGGGGCTGGGGGTGGGGTGGGGGGGGTGGCGGGTGGCCTCAAATAGCTTCAGGATGGGGGCTGGCTGCCAAGTGATTAGAGGATTAGAACTTTCAGCCCCACCACTGACATCTGGATAGGAGAGAGGGGGCTGAAGCTTGAGTTCAATCACCAGTGGCCAATGATTTAATCAACCGTGCCATCAGATCTGAGGTAACTTTTGGGTTGGTGGAGATAACCGTGTGCTGGGATGGTGGTGCACCTCTCCCTTCCCCGGCCCCCACCGAGAGGGCATGGAAGTTTTGTGTTCCCCCGTCTCGCTCCTTGCCCTATGCACCTCTTCTATTTGGCTATTTCTGAATTGCATCCTCTATAATAAAACTGTAATTTTAAGTAGTGTTTTAGTGTTTTCCTGAGTTCTGAGTCATTTTAGGACATTATTAAACCTTAGCAGGGAACCCCGGAATTTGTAGTTAGCCAGACATAAGTGTGGCTAGCCTGGGTAACCTATTTAGGGCTGGTATCTGAAGTGGGGACGGCACTGTGGGACTGAGTCCTTAACCTGTGGGGTCTGCACGAACTCCAGGAGCTAGTGTCAGAATTGAGCTGGATTGTAGGACACCCCAGCTGGTGTAGGAGAAGTAAAGAATTGATTGCTGTTTGTAAAACCAAACTAGGTCTCAAGATCAACATCTGTCATATTCCTGCCCAAACTGCCTGACTTGAATCAATTCAAGAAAAACATTCTACAAGATAACTGGCCTGTATTCTTCCAAACTACATGTAAAGAAAGATAAAGAAACACTGAGAAACTATTCCAGATTTAATGGAGACCAAAGAGATAGGACAAGTATGTGCAATATGTAATCCTGAATTACAGCCTTGATCAGAGTGAAAAAAATAACTATAAAGGACATTCATGGAACAACTGACCAAATTTGACTATGGAATGCTTGATAATAGTACTGTATCATAAAATTTCCAGATTTTGATAAATGTATCACAATTGTGTAAGAGAATATTCTTGTTATAAACTATACACTGAAATATTTAGTAAAAATGTCTCCAAATGGTTCAGAAAAAAATAATATGCATATATTACTTATATGTATTATATATAGGAAAAGGAAATAATAAAGCAAATGGGGCAAAATATAAACAATTGGAGAATCTGGGTAAAGGGTATACACAAGTTTCTGATGCTGGTCTTGCAACTTTTCTTTAAGCTTGAAATGGTATAAAAATAAAAATAACAGGAAACAAAAAGGAAATAACACAGTAGACTTGCCAAATTATATGCACTTCCACAAAGTGGAATACCTAGAGATTATTATAACATTGAACAAAGATATAGCAGTTCCCAAACTGTGTTCCCTGGGGCACAATTACACCATGACAAAAATTATCAAATTTAATAATTTATCAAAACTAAAGAATTTATCAAAATTAGAACAGTTGCTATTGTTATCTCTTTCCTCTGAAATTCATTTTGGAAATAATTGTATTCACCAGAAATTCACTTGAGCAGCAAGTGAGACCAGCAGGATGAGAGATGGTGAAGATTTATTTACCTGGAAAAGGACTGAAAAGGAAGGAATGAAGTGCGAGTGGGAGGAGTAGCAGCTCCACGGTGAAGGTCACATGAGTGACAATGTGACCCTTCCCTAAGATCCTCCAAGTTTTCTCCCTAGAAATCATAGTATCCATGGAGAGGCTGTCCCATGGAAACAGGAGAAGAGCCCAAGTTTGCATTCCAGTTGACTTAGGAAAAAGAGGGTTGTGTAGACAACAGAAATCCTTTGATATAGGAAATCTTGCGGAGTCTTAAGGCTTCCATAAGACATGGAACCAGGGGTTCAGGCAATCTGTGATGGTTAATTTTATGTGTCAACTTGACTAGGCTAAGGGATGCCCAAATAGCTGATAAAACATTACTTCCAAGTGTGCCTGTGAGGATGTCTCCAGAAGAGATGAACATTTGAATCAGTAGAATGAGTAAAGAAGATCTTCATTAATGCCAGTGGGCATCAGCCAATCCCTTGAGTACCTGAACAGAACAAAAAAGGCAGAGGAAGGACAAATTTGCTCTCTAAGACATCCATCTTCTCTTGCCCTCCTGCTGTCTATCAGAGCTCCTGGTTCTAAAGCTTTTGGCCTCAGACACAGACCAGAGTTATACCATTGGTCCCCCTAATTCTTAGGCCTTCAGACTCTGAATTATACCATCAACTTTCCTGATTCTCCAGCTTGCAGATGGCAGGCAGACTGTGGAACTTCTAGGCCTCCATATCCAAGTGGCTATTTCCTACAGTAAATCACTTCTTATTTATCTCTATTTATCCAGCTGGTTCTGTTTCTCTGAAGAACACTGACTAATACACAGTCCAATCTAGATACTGGATGATATCTAGTTTTTATATATGAGGATAATGCCAACACTTTTATACAGTTGCTCTGATTATTGTGTTAATATTTTATTATTATGAAATGCTCTGTCATATTCAAGAAAGTTGCATGAATGATAGGCTGATGAAGGAGGAGATGATGTGTGATTGAACATCACTGGTATTTGTGATCTAATTGAGACTCACTCATCTAAGTTGTCGATCTTGTCTTATATTTTAAAATATGAATGTGTTATTTTATTAGTAATAAAACAGTTGAATCCCCAAGTTTATATCATTCTGTTACAAAGTTTTAAAAAGTGAATTAAATGTTGACCATTTCTTACAATTCATCTATCTAGGAGACTATTATTTTACTCTTAGCTTCAATCTGAGCACTACTCTATTTCATGGCCACTTCTTGGTTTTCTACTGCTACATTATAACTTTTAAGTGTTCTATGGTCACATAAGCTAAAGAAATGTGTCATTTTTACAGACACATATTTAAAGAAGTAGGACTCAGAAAACAGAATACACTTTGATATTCTGATTATTTTCACAAAAGGCTATGAGACAGTATTTTGACTATTCAAGCTATGAGTGGGCTGAGTAATGAATTAGCCATTAGCCAACTGACTTCCACTGTTAATACCAATGTAGATTATGTCACAGATCAATCCCACAACTTCTAATGAAATTCCTGGTACAGGAATAACTTCTGCAAGGCCTCTATAAACACAGATCAAGGGTGTCAAGGGTGAAGCACCAACATGAGAAACCCACAGGCTAAGAGGCTTCACCCTGGAGTCACTGCAAATCAAGGACACTGGGCCTATTTCAGATGGCAGTACAAGAATTAAATTATTACTAACTGCAAGACAAAAATCACACCATAAAACCTCTAAAGATGGTAAACAGATTAAATAAATTGTATATAAATGAAGAAATCCTCAGGGCTGGAGAAACTTAGGACCATGCAGACAAATGAAGGCTTTCTCAGCAAAGCTGAAGCATATTTATGGTCCTACTGTACTTGGGACTATAGTGCCATTGAAAAGCGGAAACCCAGCTGTCACCTAAGACAGGAAGGGAATTCTGCAAACTTGGCAGCGATTCTGCAGCTGTGTCCTTAATACCCCTCTTGGTGTCTGCCATGGTGTGATGTTACTCACAGAGCTCAAAGAGGTCATGGAGATAGCTCCGTGAAGAATCAAAATGGAAAAGACTGCTGGTATAGAGTGGATTCTGAAACCTATCTCAGGATCTAATCTATCCGAACTATCACATCTCTCCCCAGATCCCTGCCCTCAGTATTCCCCACCAGTTACCATTATTTATTCAACCAACTTCAAAACCGGAGTCTTCTCCAACTCCTCTTTTCTCCTCACTTCCATCTCCTATTAGCTGCCAAGTCTAGCAGATGCAGCTTCTTCATCGCTAATCCATTCCCTCCTTTTGGTCCTGAAGGCCAGTGCCCTGGTTCAGGTCCTTACTTCCTCAGACTATTAAAATAACCTATCCTCCCAGTTTCCAGTATTTTTCCCCAATTCATTTTATGACCACCATATTATTCATCTTTCTAAATCACAGTCTGAATCATGCCAGTTCCCCTTTCAAACCATCTCCAGTTATTGCTCATAGCTCTGAATCAAACATATACTCCTCAGCTTGGCATTCAAGACCCCAGTAATCTCCAGCAGCTCCTCAACTATCACCCACACACTTCCATATGAGCACCACACGGTCCAACTTCCTGTCTCTTCTGCAAACTTCTCTTTACATCTGGATCTCACTATGCACACAACTCAATCTACTCCAATCTCACCCATCTTCCAGGGTCCACATCAATCACTGCTTCCTCAAAGAAACCTCTCTCCATCTCCCCAATTATATGTGATCTCCTGCTTCCCTGGACCTAACACATTTTCCCTGGATCTATTATGACCTGCTTTCCATTCTACTTATTTATCTCATCTACTATAATTTTATCCCAATCACTATTTATTAAGACTTACCTATGTTCCAGGCACTGTCTTAGGCATCAGGAATACAGGGGTGACTAAAACATCTATGACCCCTCAACTTACACAGAGGAGCCTCAAGCTAGTATTACTATGGAAACTTCATAGTGTACCACGTGATAAGTAGCTAGAACATAATTCATAAACATACTAAGTGTCATTCAATTAAGATGCTTTGTTTAAAACCTCTATTTCTAGTAATAAAAGATTAATTTTAAATGGGAAATTTCAAGAATCATATAATGTAATCTTTAAGTCCATAACTGAAGCAAAACTGGAAGAAATATCAAATCTTTCCACCGAAATACTGTAGGGCAAAATTTTCCATTTTTTGAAGCTATCTGTAAATTTCTTTGTTTAATAAAACAAATGAAAGAGTGGAAATAAAGAAAATCAGACTTTGCTGTCAATGGGAGTTCAAATGAATGAATATGATTAACTGAACGAATGAATTTAAAAAGACTATGGGTTTGGTTTTCTGATGGCTTTTGGACCTATCATTTTAGAATATCAGTAAATTCCCAGAAGTTCACATGGAGATAACATAGATAGGGGATATGTAGAGTGATCAGGTAAAAAGATGAAAGAATACAACTATGAGATGACCTATGTTAAATTATCATTAAGGAGAAAAACAGGACAAGACTCCTCTCGGGCCTCTATCCTTGACCCAGACGTTAGCGAAGAAACTCTGACATTTAAAAGATGGGAAAGTTCTTGCCATATGTTCCCATTTTATATAAGTACACACATTATTACATCTCAGTGTCAAATATCCCCACGATTCACAGTAGCTGTCCAATGCCCCACCTATGTTCCACCCCTCACCCCGCCTCTGTTCCAACAGTTTCTTATTTACCTCATATGCATCTTTGATGTTCAAGGGCTCACCAAGAGCTGCCACGTGTCCCACGATGCCTTTATTCCACTCTAA